>NC_089491.1:259669790-260294790 GCF_036850765.1 Saccopteryx bilineata | reverse complement strand
TACTCCTGAGACGAGAAGTCTGCCAACTATAAGTTCAGGGCCAATTCCCCTGCGGAACTGTCAGCCACCCTTTCTTCCTGACGCTTAGAGGGGAGTGAGGGAGAGGAGCTTGGGGGGAAAGACGGTAATGGGGGACGCAGAGAGGGAGAAAAGGGGATCATTCGGGAAAGTAAAGGTACAGCGTGAACATTACCGTGTGTGCACATGGGTGTGCCTGCCGTAGTCCCCCCTTATCCCCGGGGCCACTCCAAGACTCCCAGGGGACGCCTGAAGTCACAAATAGTACTGAACCCTATACATGCTGTGTTTTTTCCTATCCATACATACCTCTGATAAAGTGTAAACTACTTTTTCACTTTTGGGCCATTAGTAAGTAAAGCAAGGGTCACAAGCATTGTGATACTATGACAGTGATCTCTCATCACCAAGATGGCTACTACCGGAGGGAGCAACACAGTGTCGACATGCTGAACAAAGGGAAGATTCACATCCCAAGTGGGACTGTGAGAGATTTCTCCAGAAAGGTGCACAAACTGATGAGTTATTTCCAGAACTTTCCATTCAATATTTTTGGACTATGGTTGACCAAAGGTAACTGAAATCAGGAAAGGTGAAACCACAAATTTTTTTTGGGGGGGAACTGCTGTCCTTTTAAGCTTCTTTGGGGTTAGAAGTGATTTTGGATACTAAAAGCCAGGGGGCAGGGAACCCCTATAGGATGGGATCAGCAGAATAAGAAAAGCATTACCAACTCACCAGTTTTGCTTAATACTGGTCACTCATTTGGCAATAGCTCCTCAAAACAGAGCCCCTGATGTCTGTGTGGTTACATTTGTTGAGCACATGTTGTGCTAAGGCTTTTTCTACGTGTCCCCCCAGAAGGTCTCCCTGACCTCTGGGGTAGGACTGCCTCATCTCAGTGGCTCAGAGAGAAGCAGCAACCTGCCAAAGGTCCCACGGCCGGAGTGACCAGGCTGTGGCTGAGCTGGTCACTGTCCTTGGACAGGTCCCAGCAAGAGGCCTATCTCTGCCACCACAGGAAAATACTCAGAGCAGGCAGGTCAGACATGAGCAGAAGGCAGCAGAGACCTGGAGGGTGACTTGACAGCTGGCAACCCACAGTACAGATAGCAGCTTCCTGGGCACCCAGAGCCACTCTCTGGGAGGGGCCGGAGGGCACAGCCCAGAGACCTGGGCCTGTGCTCCACCCCACCTTCCACTAGACTCCATCAGGGGAGGTGTTCCGGCATCCAGGCAGTGAGGAGAGGGGGAAGAGCCTCTGACTCGGGAGCCCAACAGCTCCAAGTTCAATTCCTGCTCTTGCCGCTGGCCAGCTGGTGGCTGGACAAAGGACTTCGTCATTCTGAACTTCCGTTCTCTCCTCCAAAAATAAAAAAGAGATAATAATAACCTTTACTCAGGGAGCTATTATGAGGTTCAGGGAGCTTGTGTGAAGCGCTGAGCAGACCAAAAGCACCGGCACTAGAAAGTGGGACGTGGAGGGCTGGGCCACTGGCCGCCGGCCGCCGCCCGGGGCTTTGCTGAGCCACCAATAATGGAGACTGGGATGTGAAGGTGACTGTGCCTGGGACTGTCTCAAGAGCGGCTGGGACTCAGGGGACCTTGGGGCTGCACTGACCATCCCTGGGCACCCTTGTTCCTGAACTCCAGCCCCGGTGACCGCTCACCAAGGCTGCCTGTCCGCTGACCCCTGCAGAGCACAGGAGCTGCTGCATTAGGGGCGGGTGCCACAGAAGGGGCTTGGCCCCCTCGGAGCAGCGAGAGGGTGCAGTGCTGGGGGAGACCATCTGTGCCCAAATGTCACAGCTGGGATCTGAAGTCACCTGGTCTGACAGAAAATGAACTGGTATACTTCTCAGGCAGACAGGTGTGAGCTATGACACTGTTACCTCAGGGAGCCCCTGGCTCTCTGCCAACCCATGTTATTGATAGGACAAGCGAGGCCCTAAAGAAGAAGTCACTTCACAGTATCTCAAGCAAAGTGTGTGGCTCAACTTCTCTCTTCTGGGCCCCTTTCCAGGAGGTGGGGACAGTGAAGAATGAAGCTCTGGAGAATGACTCCCTGACTACATAAGACTGTTACTCCTCTGAGCCTTAGTTTTCCCCATCCATAAAATGGGCTGCCAGGCGGTTTCAAAAAGGTAACAGCAAGTACTCAGAAATCTCAGCTGTCATTTCATTTGTGCCACGATGGAAATAAACTGGGTGTAGGCTGTCACTGCAGTTCTGTCCCCTCTCCCTTCCTGTTCCCTGATTTCCTCCCTCCTGTATAGTTTTTGTCGATCCTAAAATACCAGCCCAATTAGTACATCTAAACCCAGATGGTGAAGGGTTCCCAGGTGTAACCACAGCAACCAGGCCCCAGCCTCTGAGCTACAAAATACACAAGCCTTATGCTCCTGGGGCATGGGTGGCCAATGATGGGAGGTCTGCCTCTGGGAACAAATAAAAACAATTAGGGATCGGGCACTTGAAGCTCTTCCAAGCGGGAGGCAGGAGGGGCAGGGTGGCTTGGGCCCAGCTGCTCTCAGGCGGCCACTGAAACACCAGAGAGCTGGGGAGACCTGCCAGTCCAGCAGCTCCCACGGCCTGGAGGGCCCTTTCGGGGCTAAGGAGCAGGGTGATCAGAGCCTTCAGTCACTTAGAAATGCGCGTCTGGAGTGGAGCACTAGCCACACGCAGGTATTTAAATCTAAAGTAAAGTTAAAGAAAAATTAAAATTCAGCTCATTTGTACTGGCCACATTTCAAGTGTCCAGTACCCCCCATGGTGACCAGTGGCTACTGTCCTGAACACGGTGGGCAAGCTGTGGCCCTCGGGCCTAACCCAACCCTGGGCCTGGTTTTGTATGGCCTATGTGCTTTTAAGTTTTTTTAAGGGCAAGAGGAGGTGGAAAAGGGGGAAGGGGGAAGGGGGAAGGGAGAAGGGAAAGGGTGGGAAGAAAGAGAAGTAGCAACAAAATGTCTATGTGCTGCACAAAACCTGAAATATTAATTATCTGGACATTTATATAAAAAGTCTGTAGACCCTGGGCTGGGACAGTCCCATCATTTGCACAAATTCTGCTGGATGACACGAACTCAGATACAAATGATAGGATGGGGAGGGGGTCAATGAGCCCTCTTTTTCTTATAGGAGAAACATTAGCATTTATTATGCTCCTCTGTATTCCACTGAGAGGGAGCAAAGGCTTTCCAGGCCCTACCTTGATTTATCCTCAAAACAGCCCACTGGTGAGTGGGTGGGCGGGGGCCCTGCTTCTCTAATTTATGGGTGACAAAAGCCCACGTGCGTGCCAAGTGAGCAGGACTCTGCCCAAAAGCGAGTGCCAGATCGACCACACTAACCAGCAAATATAAAACACAGGTGAAGAAACAAAGAGACAAGAAGGAAATAGACTCAAAATGCCACCCAGGGTGGTGGTCTGGTGGCAGGAGAGAGAAAACAAACTTTCATGGTCATATTGTTTTTCTATGCAGTAAGAAAATGACTAGGATGTTGAAAAATTACAACTGGGGGCGAGACGACTTAGGCTCAAATCCCAGCTCTTAGCTACTGGCTGTGTGACCTTAGAAAGTCACTTAGCCTCTTTGAGCCTCAGTTTCCTCATCTCTAAAATGGGGGTGGTAACAATGCACACATGGCACCTGGGCCCTAGAGATGTGGCCATTGCAAATGAGGAACTAGCCTTGTTAGAACGTGTTAGAACAGTGCCTGGTACACGATGCTAGCGAGCACTATTTACATGCTGGCTTTCATTTTCTAATTTCATTCTCTGCAGAAACTTACGGTGGGGATTTCTATTCCCCTGATAGGTGAGGAGACTGAAGCTCTGGGAGCTGGAGAGGTTGGCAGCCCCGCAGCTAGTAAGAGGAGAAGCCACTTTCCAAATCTGGCTGTCCCCCAGGTGGTCGCTGTGGCACTGCGTTCAGGTGGCTCACCAAATGGGTGCAGCAAGAGAGGAGGGGAGGGAGCTTCGCTTGCTCTTTCCACTGACTCATGGGCTGCCCAGGACAGGAGGGGAGAAGGAGAGGGTGGCTGTTCAATCTTCAAGATCCCTGTAGGCCCAGAGTCATTCATTCCACAAATGTTTACTGAACGCCTGCTATGGTCCAGGTGCTGATAAAGAAGCTAGGGACACATCAAGAGCAGCAGACGAAGGGCCTGGACCTCCTGGAGCTGACGTTCGAGTGGGGAGGAAAAACCCAGCATGTGAGACAGTAATTACACCTGTAACAGATGTTCAGAAGGAAATGCCCGTGGTGGGAGGCAGAGCCATGCCACAGAAAGTCACAGAAGGAGGTGACATTTACACTGATACCACACTGATCTGGGTTCAAACTCATTTGAACTTTCTAACTCAGCATGGTTTTCCCAAGCTCAGCAGATCAAGAGGTTTCCAAGACAGGGGCGGGGGCTAGAGCACACACCACCAGCTAAGGTGGCAGGTCACTGCACTTACAGAGCAGCCTTGGAGGGGTGCCTGCTGCCCATGTGCCTGAGCTCAGCCATCAGTTCCACAGCCATCCCTGTGGGAACCAGCTCCCAAATATTCCATTGCCATGGCTACCACCTCCAGCGCTGAGCCCTGTGGACCTCACCATCCCAAGCCCCAACTCCAGGGTGCGGAGTTGGGGAGACCAGGCTCTCTCCCAGGGCAGGGCCCCTGGGAATCAGTGACCTCTAACCCACTCTGGAGGAAAGCCAGCCAAGAAAAGCCTGCCAGACTCCACCGAGAGAAAAAGAAAAACAGTAATTCCGACATTCTGGACTTGAGCTTAGAAGTGCTAGGAGTGGTTTAAAACGTATGGAGAGAAGACAGGCTAGTGTGCTGCCTTAAAATAAGCTCTGACTGGCCCTGGCAGGGTTGCTCAGTGGAAAGAGTTGACCCAGCGCACCAGAGTTTATGAGTTTGACCCCTGGTCAGGGCATATACAAGAAGCAATCAGTGAGTGTACAACTAAATGGAACAACTTATGAAAGTTGATGCTTCTCTCTCTCCTTCTCCCTCTTTCTCTCACTCTCAAAAAAAAGAGTATAAAAAAATATAAGCTCTGAGCCCTGGCCAGTTGGCTCAGTGGTAGAATAGCGGCCCAGCATATGGAAGTCCTGGGTTTGATTCCAATCAGGGCACACAGGAGAAGCGCCCATCTGCTTCTCTACCTCTCTCCCTCTAACATCTCTTTCTCTCTCTCTCTTCCCCTCCTGCAACCATGGCTCACTGGAGCGAGTTGGCCCCAGACGCTGAGGATGGCTCCATGGCCTCTGCCTCAGGCGCTAATAAGAACTCAGTTGCTGAGCAACAAAGCAACGCCTCAGATGGGCAGAGCACTGCCCCCTAGCCGGCTTGCCGGGTGGATCCCCGGTCGGAAGCGTGTGGATCCCCGGTAGGAAGCGTGCGGGAGTCTGTCTCTGTCTCACTTCCTTTCACCAAAAAAAAAAAAAAGAAAAGAAAAAAGCTCTGACTTACTGAGCTATTGTATGAGAGTTGCTGAGCTAAGGGTTTCATAAAACATCACTGAATTTTATCCTCACACGCTCCTCATCACCCCATTTCACCCTTCTGTATTAAGCATCCACTTACCGGGGCTCAGAAAGGCGGGGTCACCTGCCCAAGGCCACGCAGCCAGTAAGCACAGGAGTCCGTAGGAAAGTCTGAGTCTGTCTCCCTCTCTTTCTCCATAGCCCATGCTCCTAGATCCAGGATCTCGCTTTCCTGTCTTGCTTTGCATTTTTTACTTAAAGCAATAAAAGCAGGACCACCCCCCTCACCATGCTGCCCACCTCCCCCTCGGGGGCCCAGTCCCCAGTCTAGGGTAGGAGGAGGTAAAGCCAGGTGTCACATCTTGGCTCCCCTGCTCAGAGGTTGGGAAGCCTGGGTTCCTCTGGGGTGCTCTCCAAGCCTCAGTGTTCTCATCTCAGAAATGGGAATAACACCTGGAGGAAAGAGGTGGGAGGAACCCCCTGCCATTAGACCTGGCATGGAGCTAACATGCACAGCTGTCTGCACTGAATGTTATGATCCCTGTCATCACAGGGATGGAGACTGGAAGGGACACACCACCTGAGAAACGGCTGGCTTGGGGGAAGAGGCAGGTCAGCACAGGACTTGCATATAGGGCCAGAAAGCCAATGGTGCTAACTGTGTGGTCAGCGGTCGTCGGTGCTGCAGGGACCGCACACCTGGCAGCATATGCAGGGATGGTGTGTCTGCACTCCAGACGGGCTAGGCAGTCACACGTGCCAGTTTGCCAAACCCTGGCCCTGCACTGGCAGAATGCACACAAGCCCATGAAATGTAAATGCAGCGAGTTTCGGTGAAACTGGCGTATGTTTGGGTTCTGGGCCCCATCTCAGAAGGGCAGGTAGGACTCACAGCAGCCTTTGGTGGATAAGAAAAAAATGTACAACTTGAGAAAACAAATAAGTTGATTTTTTAAAAAAGGAGGCACTCACATGGACACGGAATCACCCAGCATCTGGTCTGCTGTCAGCAAAGATGGGGGGAAAGCCTGTCACTTTTGTATTGTTTTGCTTCTAACACTGACCCTGCATGGAGGGGCGAGGAGGCACTATTATTAGTCCCATTTGACAGAGGGAAGCTGAAGCTCAGACAGGGGAAGTGCTTACTTAGCCTGAGGTCACACACCTGGGAACTAACTGAGCCTGAACTGGAACCTGGCCTGTCTGATGCCAGAACCCAAGCTCTTAACCAGCCCCCCAAATCCCTACCCTGCCCTATGCACAGATGGGGAAGCTATTTGTCCGAGATCATGTAGCTGCTCAGGGCAGTGACCAGCCCCAACTCCAGGCCCACATCTCCCAGCCTTGCCCCTAGCGCCTGGCACAGCCCTGGAAAAACATGGGACCCCTGCCTGGTAAACAATGAAAACAGAAAAGGCTTTTTACAACCAGGGCTTCCTGCATCTGCCCCCCACCCCCCACGAAGCTGCCAGATGTGGAGGAATGAGCACTGGAGTAGAAGTCCACACTCCTGGCTCTGAGTCTTGGTTCTGCTAACTACAAGCAATAATGCCCTGGGGGAGAGGTGAGGGAAGGTGTTAACCTAACCTAACCTCTCTGTGCCTTGGTTTGCTCACCTGTGAAATGGGGATGCTAACAGCAGCAGAAAGGATTAAATAAACAAACTGACACAACACTCAGGACAGAGCTCTGTTTTCATACCAATGTTACTTCTTCCCTTTAAGGTATTCTCACAAGTGCATCAGAATCTCCTGAAATTATTAAAAGACACATTGCTGGGTCCCACCCCCAAAAATCCTGATTTGGAAGTTATGAGATGGGGCTCAGGGACCCACATTACCATGTACGGTCTCCCCTTGCTCTATGACATACTGTTTAGATCCCTGAATTCCGCATTCAAGGGCTGGGCACAGGATGCACTGCTCATAGAGCTGGGCAGACCAGGTGCAAGCCTGGCTCAGCCACTGGCCGCTGGTGCGACCTCATGCTGGCAACTTCTCCTCTCTGGCCTCACTCACCTCACCTCCAGAATAAGGGTACGAACAGCACCTACTTGCTGGCTGTTGTGAGGCTGGCGCAGGGTGTGAGCTCAGTGACATTAGCAATGATTATGTACTGTTACTTCTTGGGAGACACAAGCCTGCCTATTAGGGGTGTGATAGTAACGGTCCCAGAAGAGGCAGACAAGCCATGAGGAGAGGGATAGATGCCAGGATAGGGCACGTGCAGGTGGCTGTGGGAGCACCCACATGGGCATGCTAGAGCAGCCTAGTGCCACATCCAGTGGACAGACAGATGGACACCACTGCTGACCTCCCAAACACCCATGACGAAGAAAGCTGCCCTCTGACCAGGCCACAGACAAACGCAGACGGGGGAGGCGGCTTCCCATGCTCACAGTGGGGCAGAGAGGCAGGGTGGCATCTGGACGCAAACACAGGTCTAATCAGTTCTTTGCCTCTTTTTGTGCCATGGACCCCTTAGGCCAGTGGTCCTCAACCTCCAGGCCGTGGACTGGTACCGGTCCATGGGCCATTTGGTATCGGTCCGCAGAGAAAGAATAAATAACTTACATTATTTCTGTTTTATTTATATTTAAGTCTGAATGACGTTTCATTTTTAAAAAATGACCAGATTCCCTCTGTTACATCCATCTAAGACTCACTCTTGATGCTTGTCTCGGTCACGTGATACATTTATCCGTCCCACCCTAAAGGCTGGTCCATGAAAATATTTTCTGACATTAAACCGGTCGTGGCCCAAAAAAGGTTGGGGACCACTGCTTTAGGCCATCTGGTGAAACCTCTGGGCCTCTTTCTAGAAGAGAGTTTCCAAATGGAATAAAATACGGATTATAAGGACACCAATTACAGTAAAATCCGGCTAAGACCACGGATAAAAAGGCTGTGATACAGGAACCCATATGGCCCTGTATTAAAGGAATAAACAACAAGATGAGGATGCAATCTGCATGCAGTGATGAGAGGAGATATCGGTAGCAGCTGAAATGCCATACAAACATGCATGTGGTTTCCCTTGGCGATCAGGCCCAGTTGCAGCAATCTGTCACCTACATTGACACCTGGAGGAAGTGTTAAATTGAGTCAATAAAGATGACATCGTTTTTCCACATCCCAATTCCTGGGCCCCTCAGGCGGCCATCCACCCCCCCCCCCAGGCTGTACTCCTGCCTGGGGGGGGGGGGCCTGGGCTCCTGGTCCCGCCCATCTCAGCCCATTTGCTCTCTTCACCACCAAACACAAGGGCAGCAGGGGTTTGTACCAGGAAGTTTGTTGGCACATTCTGGTGCTTTGATGTTGTTTGAAAAATAAAAGTAGGAGATAACAGAACTACTATGAAAGAAGGTGTCCACCCACGCTGGCGTCATATGCCAGCTAGTGAACTTGAGTATTAAGTCAGCAGTGGGTGGGAGAGCACTGGGGACTGGAGTGGGGTGGCCCTGATCCCACACACTATACACACGGCCCTGAGGGAGGCAGAACAAGGCTCTGCATCTCAGTCACCAGCAGTGGATGAGAGAAGGCTTAGGTAGTTGAGCAGAACCCCAGGTGTGCGGTCAGCTGACCACAGTGGCTTCTCCTACGTGGTCTTCCTTCCTTGCTAGCACTCAGCTGGCTCGCCCACCTCAAAGACACAGGGCATCATGAGAACATGAGAGGTGAGGGCCATGGCCAGGTTTCCCAGTGGTTAAGGCAATGGGTGGAGGGCTCAGGGGGAGCTAGGGACATATCCATGGCTGCCTTTGCCAGAGATGGGCCATGAGAACTGCAGCTGATTAACTTCAAAAGCCTCACTTTTCTCATCTGTAAACTGGAGCTGAACTGCCTGCCTCAGAACGTTGCTGGGATGGCTGTTCACTGTTCTGGGCAGGACCCGGAAGGAGGAAGACGGCAGTAAACACCAGCTATTAATTGACAATCATTTCTAATTAGGTATTCTAATTAAATATCCATGGCACAACATTGACAGGTCCGGATCTGTCTGTAAAAAGGGATTCCTTACCCTGAGAGACATCTGGGATAAGATGTCGGGCGATAAACAGGTTATCTGATCCCAGTCTGGTAAATATTTATGCTGGAAAAAAAACTCCAGAAAGGTACCTCCAAACAGGTTAACTGTAGCTCCATTTATTTCTCCTTTTTTGTCTACTGAATTCTGTAACCGTTCTAGCATAGATATAGATCAATAGTGTGATGCAGAATAAAGGAATGGAGAAATGAAATCAGGGTGATTTCTAGGCTTGTCACATAATATGGGGGAACTTGTCCTAAGATATACAGCTAGCCTTGGAAAAGCCTGGTAGCCTTGGAGAATGACTGCTGCAAGCCCTGAGGAGTCTGGCCAAGGTTACACAGCAAGGTCACGAAGCAGCCAGGCTCGGGCTGGCTCTCAGACACCCAGACCTGGGCTCCTCTCTGCCGGCTCCATGCTGGTTTGTCCTCCCAAAAAGATTAGGTAGGCTGGCATCCTGGTTAAGAGTCTGGCTCTGGAGTCAGGCTGCAGATCCTGGCTGGACCAGGGCTATGTGACCTTGGGCAACACACTTAACCTCTGTGGGCATCAGTGCCCTAATTTGCAAATTGAGAATCAGACTAGCAGCAGTGCCATATGGCTTTTGTAAAAATTAAGTAAGATAGTGCACATAAAGCACTTCCTACCATGCCTGGCAAATAGTAGGTGCTCTAATTATTATTATTACTATAATTAGTATCTGGCATCTAGCTATGTCATGGAGAATCTTTTGTAGGCCAGGAGGCACAGGAAGGAAATTTAGTCTTGGGTACTAGGGAGCCATGGGAGATGTCTGAGCAGGAGAGGTATGATTCTGAACTGCACAGGGCTGGCAGCCAGTGCCCACCTACAGAGACTATCTCTGCCAGGGTCCTCCTTCACAGGCTCCGCATCTTTGGCAGTCCTCCCACTGCAGTTGGGCAAAAACGCAGCACTACTCCCACAGGCTATAGTCCTGCCACTTCCAGCCGTGCCTGCTTCCTTGGTGCCAGCTGGACTGGTGAACTTCAAGCAATGAAGAAGCTGGGGGGACTTGAAAGGGACCACTGGTATGATGGCCTCAGACTGCAGGTGTGCTGACCAGGAGGCCCAGATGCCTGATGGGGGCCACAGGGTGGCAGAGGAGCTATGGCCCCTCCTTCAGAGCCAGGAACACTAATTTCCTCCTACTTTGCTGTGTGACCTTGGGAAAATCCTTTGCCCTCTCTGAGCTCCAGCTGGCTCATATGCAAACAGGGTCTTAACTGCTTCTGTAGGCTTAGCCGCTGCCAAAGGGATGTACCTCCACTATGTGCCAGGCACTATGCTGAACACTTCAGGTGCCTGCTTTCAGTAAATCCTCACAACTCTAGAAGTGGGTCCTTATACCATTCCTATTTTTTAAATTTACTTAAACACTCAAGTCATAGCTACAATCTCCATACTAAAAAATAAAATAGAGAAGGCTTATGTCTTTTTGGAGGAAAATCTCCAATCCTATCCTTGTCCTCATTTCTAAAAGGTAACCACTGTCAATCAGTGTGGGGAGGGGCCAGCCTCATCTGCTTCCTGAGGTTACAGCCAAATACCTACCTGAATGAGAATCACAGAGGGCCTCTCTCCCACCCTCCCAAACACCCATCCCTCTCTCCTCCATCCACGTGCTAGCACATCACACCAGTGGTTCTCAACCAGCACTGATTCTCCCCTTAGGGGTCAAGCGGTAGTGTCTGGACACAGCTTTGGTTGTCACAACTAGGGCTGCTCAACATCCTACAATGCCCAGGGCAGCCCTACCACAAAGCTTCATTTGGCCCAAAATGTCAGTAATGCCAAGGCCAAGAGGTCTCAGACCATGTGTAGCCTTCTGAAACTGGCTTGGCTCCCTCCAACAGGGTCCTGGAGATCTTTCCATACCAATATACTTGTTCCAGCATTCAGTAAACATGGCCTGAGCACCTAAGGTGTGCCAGGCCGTGTTCCAGCACGGGGCCACATCACTTTACAGCATATGTAAAGCCCCCGCACTCAGAGGGTGCTCCATCCTCATGGAAGACAAGACATGAATTTGCAAGACCCGACATCTCCCTCTCTCCTTTTAAATGCTCTGGGCACCCCGGGCACAGATGGCCCACTATGCATTTGGCCAAGGCCTTCCTGAAGGGCATCAGGCTGTTGTCACCTCTGATGCATGCACTCCGTCACAAAGGAACATGTGTAAGAGGCACCCTAGGACCTTGCTAACCACATCAGGAGGGTCCCCTGGAAGCTGGCTCGTCCATCCCAGAGATACGGAACCAGACTCTGCATTTTAACTAGACCCCAGGCATTCTCATGCACAAACTTGAGAAGCACAGCTCCAGGCAGGTACCTAAAGGGGGTCCGCTGGTTGGGGGCCACACATCCTTTCTATTCCAGCAGAAACTGCCCAAGTGCCTCCAAAAGGCCCTCCCACCAGCAGTCTGCAAGTTCCCCTTCTGCACCGACTTTGCATACCCAGAGCTGACGATTCCTCCCATTTTCCAGATGTGGATACTGAGGCTGAACAAGGTGTCTAGACAATCAGAGTTGACAACCTCTAAGTCCTCTCTCCGCTCTGGCTTCAGGATCTGGCCACCTCCTGGGGATGTTCGAGCCAGCTTCCTGCCCAACCACTCTGGCTGTCAGAAAGCTTGGCTCCGAGTAGGAAGGTGGGAGGGTTACAGACTCCCCTAGTAACGGATGAAGAAATCCTGAGGGAGGGAACAGGCTCTGGCTGGGCGTCTGTGGGCGCTGCCACCGCAGAGGCTGCCCTATGCCCTTTCAGGGCCAGTCATCCAGGATGGAGGAACAGGCAGGGACAGGGGCAAGCCTACCCTTCAGGCACAGTAGGTAATGCCAAGGCCTGGGGTGAGGGTGAGGGTGAGGGTGAAGGTGAGGATGGGAGCCACGCAGCAGCAGGAAAGGGCTCTGAAGCCAAGGGCTGGTTGGGGCCCCAGCTTTGCTCTCACAAGCTATACACATCTTAGCCTCAGTCTTCTCCCCTGAAAAATGAGCCCATACCACTCACTGTAGAGAGCTGCTGAGGATTTATGTACAGGTAAGTCGGCAAACAGTAGCTGCCACCCGGAGCCCGGCCTTGGGCTGGGCTGCTCTACTCAGCTCACTGCAGGCTCACAGCAACCAGCTGTGGTCAGCACTATTACCCTCCCACTTCCCAGATGAGGAGATTGAGGCTCAGAGAGGTACAGCGCCCTGCCTTTGATCTCACACTGAGATGTGGCCATGAGAGCAGCGGCTGTGGACCCGGAAAGTCAGTGTTTCTCATCTCAATTCTGCCTCAGTCAAGCTGTATGACCCTGGGCAAGCCGCCCCACCGCCCGAGTCTCAACCTTCTCAGCAGTGCAGTGGGCACACTGCGCAGAGTTTGGCGATGGGAGGTCACCCTGCAAAATGAAGAGTACCATGTACCTCCTCCCTCAGGGCTCCATATTCTCACCACCAAAAGACCCAGCCCAGGAAGACCTGTCACCCACATGTACCTCTAATCTCTCCTGTCCTCTAGGTATGACATGGGCGAGGCCATGCAAAACAGGCAGCCCCCAGAGAGGGAAAGCCACTTGCTCAAGGTTGCAGAGCTGATAATCAGTGGCAAGCAGCATCGGGCAGCAAGCTGCAGGTATCAAGCCTGAGCGGGGTGCAGCAGCAGCCAGGCTGGGGTGAGGGCCGGGCTGGGGCTGGCAGGTCTGGGGAAGCGCGACCAGGAACAGGCAGACCTGCAGTGGCTGAGCGCTCTCCTGCTGGCTCAGAGCCGGGAGGACTTCTGAATGACCAGCCGGTCCGGGCTGTGTCTGCCTCCCCCAAGGGCTTCTCCTCACTCTGGACCCACCCGGGTTACCTGTTCAGGGACTGGCAGGGGGCACCATCTGTCAGGAGATCAGGGCTTCTCTCTGCGACCATAGCTCAGGCCTCTGAGGCTATGCAGTCTGCCTATGCCAGACCTGCCCGTCTTCTGGAATCTCCTATCACACTGCAGCCAGAGGGTATGGTTACCACAGACACCTGACCACATCACCCTCGCCTAAACTCTTCCACGAGCCCTCAGCCTCAATGTGACATTCCAGCTCTTCCTGACAGTTTACAACAGTGACATCTGATAAACATCCAATGTGATCACATGGAATTCAATTTTCCAGTGGCCACATTAAAAAGAAAAGTGTGAAATAAAACCACAATGAGATATCTCCTCATACCTGCCAGAATCGCTATGATCAATAAATCAACACACAAGCGTTGGCGAGGATGTGGAGAAAGGGAGCCCTCGCACACTGCTGGTGGGAATGCAGACTGGTGTAGCCACTGTGGAAAACAGTATGGAGATTCCCCCAAAATTTACAACTAGAACCACCATATACTCAGCAATTTCACTTTTGGGTATTTATCCAAAGAAATTCAAAACAGGAATTAAAACAGACATATGCACGCCTACGTTCACTAGCGCATTATGTACGATAGTCAAGATACGGAAGCAACCTAGGTGTCCACTGGCAGACAACTGGATAAAGAAGACACGGTGCACATACAATGGAATACCTCTCCGTCCTTAGAGAGAATGAAATCTTGCTGTTTGCAACAACGTGGATGGACACAGAGGGGATCATGCTAAGTGAAATAAGTCAGACAGAGGAAGACAAATATCATATGATTTCACTTACATGTGATGAACCTAAAAACCAAAAGAACACACACACGGAAACAAACTCATAGATACAGAGAACACTTTGGTGGTTGTCAGAAGGAAAGGGGTTTTGGGGGATCGGTGAAGTGAAGCAGGTTAAGAAGTACAGTTTGCCTGTTATAAAAGCAGTCTCGGGGAGGTAGGGTACAGCACAGGAAATAAGTTAATAATACTGTCATAACTATGTGTGGTGCCACATGGGCCCTAGACTTACGGGAGTGATCTCTATATAAGTTAGATAAATGTATAATCACTATGTTGTACACCAGAAATTAATATAACATTGTCAACCGAAATTAAATTTTTTTTAATTTTAAAAAATAAATGTAATAATAGATTTAGTTCACTCACTGTATCCAAGATATAATCATTAATTAATAAGAAAATTAAAATGAATATAAAAATAAAAATCAACAAGACATTTTACTCCGCCTCCCCTTGGTGTACTAGGTCTTTGCAGTCTGGGTGTATCATCTGCCTTTTGGCACACCTCGCTTTGGATAATAAATAATAAATTCTCAGTGGGCAGACCTGATTTGCATTGAGGGTTTATAAAACTTATAGCTGAAAAAGCCCATTCACATCCCCAAACAGTTCCACCCATATTTAAAAGTTTTTGAAGAACAAAATCAAATATTTGTCTTGAAGTCTACATTTAAATTATGTTAAAATAAAAAATTCAGTTCCTCAACCTCACTAACCACATTTTAAGGGCCCGACAGCCACATGTGTCCAGTGCAGACACACAGGTTAACTAAGCCTTTAACTGCCTGGTGGCCACAGTCCCCTCGCGGAGACTCCAGGTCCGTCGGAGACAGAGAGGGAAACCTCCGTGTCTGCATGGAGTTGCCCATTTCTAAGTTTCCCCCATGCCATCCATGCCCTTCCTCAATGTCCCCCGTTTCCTGACAATTCCCAATCATTCCTTCACGATTCAGCTCCAGGCCCTGGCCTCTGGGAAGCCTTCCCCTTACCCCCTAGATGGGGTGATACCGGCAGTACTCTGCTCATTCTCCCAATCGTAATGTCACACCGTATTGCAACTGTCCACCTCGCAGCTTCTCAACCTTGGCACTACTGACATTTGGGTCAGACAAATCTCTGTGGTGGGGGCAATCCTGTGTATTGAAGGATGCTGAGCAGCGTCCCAGACCTGTACTCACTAGATGCTGGTAGCACCTTCTCCCCGAGTCATGACAACCAAAAATATCTCCAGGTGTTGCCAAGTGTCCCCTGGGAACACAATCACCCCTGGCTTGGAATCAGTGCCTGGCACACAGAAGGCACCCAAGTGGCAGAACAGAAGACATTTACCCATATAGTCTACCATGAGGCTCACTTTCTCCAGGAAGCCTTCCCTGATACCCTAGCCCAATCAGTGCTTCTCCTGGGCTCCCATAGCCCCCTGCACTGACCTCAGGTGTAATCCTCCAAGTGTAGCGAGTGGGTCTTGTTTACTACTGTACTTTCAATGCTTAGCCTAAAGACTGGTATATAATAGGCACTTAATAGATATTTAAAGAACTGACCTGAGGGGCAGAGATGACTTAGGTTGAACAGCCTGACAATGTCAGTTTTGCTCATTTTAGTTCAGGGCTCTTTCATCCCAGCTGTGTTTATACACTAAACACTGGGCTAAACACACTGCTGGGTTTAGAGAGGAAAACTGAGGCTCTGACAGATGAAGAGCTTGACCTGTGTTTAAATCAATGAATTCTTGGTTTCTCTTCTTACTGATCAAAAGAAGTTACACACAACTCTGGCCGGATAGCTCAGCTGGTTAGAGCATCGTCCCAAACCACAGAGGTTGCCAGTTCAATCCTCAGTCAGGGCACATACAGGAACAGCTTGATGTTCCTGTCTCTTTCTCTCTCTCCCAAACCAATAAATTAAGAAGAAGAAAGAAGAGAAAGAAGAAGAGGAGGAGGAGGAGGAGGAGGAGGAGGAGAAGATATTTACAATACGTATATCAAATAAGACATTTGTGTCCAGAAAATATAAAGAGCTCTGTGAAATCAATAAGAACAGGACAGGCAACTCAATAGAAAAATGGGCAAGTCTGAAGAGATACTTCACACCAGAAGTTATCTAAAGAGTCAATAAGCATATGAACAGGTCTGACCTGCGCTGGCACAATGGATAAAGCGCTGACCTGAAATGCTGAGATTGCCAGTTCAAAACTCAGGCCTTGCCCAGTCAAGGCACATATGAAAAGCAGTTACTAAGAGTTGATGCTTCTAGCTCCTCCCCCTCTCTCTCTCCTCTAAAATCAATAAATAACATTTAAAAAATAATAAGCATATGAATGGGTACTCAATCTTATCCATCAGGGAAATAAATGCAAATTAACAGTACAACATAGGACCACTGTATATCTGAATGGCTAAAAGAAAAAAAAAAGGATAATGACAAGTGTTGGCAAGGATGTGTGATACAACCAGAACTTTGACACCACTGGTGGGAGGGTAACTTGGCACAAACTCTTTGGCATAAAACTAGATGAAAGCTGAAAACACACCTTCTCTGTGACCCAGCAACTCCACCACTATGTATACATCATCAGAAATGCATCTAACTGTTCACCAACAGGCACAAATTAAAATGTTTCCGGAAGCACTATTTAAGATAGCCCCCAGTTGGAAACTACACAAATGTCTATTAACAAGAGGATGGATAAATAAATAAATACAAATAAATAAATGTATACTAAACAGCCAGAAGAAAGAACAGGCCAGAACTTCACATTATAATGTGAATAAACCTCACAGATATGCTGAGCTAAAAAAGCTAATACAAAAGGGAATATATATGTATAGAAAGTAAAAAGGCAGCCAAATTAATCTGTAGGAGGAGACTTCAGGATGGTGGGTACCCATAGGGGGGAGCATGACTGGAAGTGGTACAAATCATCTTCGGTGGGGGCATGCTGGGGACGTGCTTTGAAAATTCATCAAGTTGCCCACTTATGATGCGAGCACCTTTCTCTAGGTATGATAGATTTCCATAAAAATAATCTTGCAGAACCAGACTTTGTCAAACACTGAGAAGTGATGTTGCTGGCTGGGTGTCCTCCATCCTCCCTCCCACACATTTTTCCGTCTGCTCAGAGAAACACACAGGACTCCATTCATTTGTTCGATCAACACTCACTGGCAGGAGCTCTCCCAGGGCCAGGCTTGGTGGCGGGCGCCAGGAACATCAAGGTGAATTGAGCGATGGCCTCCAATCGTGCCACCTACACCCCAGTTTTTGGCACATATACCCCAAAACCCACAGTCAATAAATGTGTAGCCAGGCTGAGTGGCCTTTGATCAGAGGCCAAAGAGGTGATGTGTGCTTGTCTTCCTCTCTCTCCCCTGACCAGCCCTTGGCGCGTGGCACTTTTCAGCCTTTCCCTTACGCTGGGCCAGGCCATTCTGGCACCAAGAACAGGCACTCCGTACTCAGCTACTGTCTCTGCCACCATGTCCCCTTCCTCCTGCCAGGCTCTCCTCTTCTTCTGCAGGCTGATGACTCCTGGGTTGTCATCTTGAGGCCAAATCTCTATCCTCAAAATCAGACTCAGGTGTCAACTGTCTCCCTGTCACCTCTGCTTGGGATCCCTCAGACTTAATGCATCCAAAGCTGATCTAGTTTTTACCCCTAACACATCCTACCCAGTTGGTGGCAGCTCACTCGGCTTCGGCCAGGGGCCTCGAGACAGCCAGAAGCCTGGACTCCTTTCCCTTCCAATCCCATCCCAATCCTACCCAGCAGCCAACCTGTCAGCTGCACCTTTAAAACAGTACCAGGCACTGATTTCTTGGATATAGCACTAAAGGCACAGGTGACCAAAGAAAAAATAGACAAACTGGACTTCATAAAGATTAAAACATGTTGTTCATCAAAAGTCACTGTCCACAGAGTTTAGGGCAACTCACAGAAAGGGAGAATATATTTGCAAATCATGTATCTGATAAGGGATGAATATCCAGATATACCCTAAAACTCAATAAAAACAACCTGATTAAAAAGTGGGCAAAGGTCTTGAATAGACCTTTCTCTAAAGATACTGCAGGTGTGAACAGCCAATAAGCACATAAAAATATCCTTAACACCATTAATCACCAGGGAAATGCAAGTCAAAACCACAGTGAGACCTGACTGGGTACCTCAGTTGGAATGTAGTCCCATGTTTGGGGTTCTATCCCCAGTCAGGGCACATACAAGAACCAAACTATGAATGCATAAATAAGTGGAACAACAAATCGATGTCTCTCTCTCTCCCTTTCCCTTCCTCTTGCTCTAAAGTCAATCAATAATATAAAATAAATAAAAAACATAATGAAAAACTACCTCACACACATTAGGATGGCTACTATCATAAGACAAAAAACAAGTGTTGGCAGGAACATAAAACGATACAGTTGTTATGAAAAACAGTATGGTGGTTCATCGAAAAATTAACAGAATTATTGTATGACCCAGCAATTCCACTTCTGCACATACCTGGAAGAGCTGCAAGCGGGGTCTCAAACAGATATTTTTACATCCGAGTTCAGAACAGCGTTATTCACAATCGCTAAAACGTGGGAGCAACCCTAGTGCCCATCAAAGGATGAATAGATACACAAAATGTGGTCCAGTCACACGATGGAATATTATGCACCTTAAAAAGGAAGGAAATTCTGACCCATGTGACATCATGGATGAACCCAGAGGACACTGGGTGAAGTGCAATAAGCCAGTCACAAAAAGACCACAACTATTCCACTAACATGAGGTACTGAGAGCAGTTAAAATCATACGGACAGAAAGGAGAATGTTGGCTGCCAGGGCCTGGACGCAGGGGAGCATGGGAGTTGTTTACAGGGGACAGAGTTTCTGTTTGATAAGATGAAAAGAGTTATGGGGATAGATAGTGGTGATGTTTGCACGTGAATGTATTTAATGCCATATAACTGTACAATGAAAATGGTTAAGGTGATAAATTTCAGGTTATGTGAATTTTAATACAATTAATAATAAAAATTTAAAAAAACACCAGAGCCAGCACCCACTCACTTCACACCACTCTCACTCGTGGGGCAGTGGGTGTTCTGGGCACCCACTGCTCACCACCCTGGTCCAAGCTCCCCTGTCTCCAGCCTGTGTAACTCCTTAACTGGTCTCCCCGGCTCTGCTCTCACCTCCTCAATCCACTGTCAGTGAGCAGCCAGTGATCACGTGAAGATGGAAACAGGTCATAGCGCTCCTCTACTCTGAATCCTCACCTGGCTCCCACTTCACTCAGGAAAAGCCAGTCCCCACACAGCCTACAGGCCCTCCAGGTGCCACTACACCCCCTTCCTTCCACCCACATCCTCCGCCTGCCCCACCTCACCCTCCTTCCGGCACAGGGCTTCCTGCTGCCCCTCACACACAAGCCTGCCTCCGTGGTCCCAGCTGTCCCCGCTGCCTGGACGCCCGTTCCCCGTGTCTCTCTCTCCCCCCTCATCCATTTAATAAATACTACTGCAGCCTGCCCCTACCAACACAGCACTCCAGACCTCTTTACCTTGTATAATTTTTTCCTTTTAAGCACTTACCACCTTTTAACACAGAAACGGCTCTCTTATAGCTGAGACTGCTAAGTTAACAGGGTATATGCCTTAGGGTGTTATTGGGAAGGGCATGCCCAAGAACAAGCCTTCACAGAAGAAAGCCCAATTAAGAGACGGCGCCCTGATACATCAAAGTGGCTGGATACAGCTATTCCTGAAGAAAACTTGCTTTTGAACTTTCCATTTACATGAGCCAATTCCTTCATTTGCTATCTTAAGTTAACTGAAATTAGGATTCTACCACTTGCTGCCAACTGATACGGACACAGAACAGGCTCTTTTGACCTCTGCATCCTTACCACCAACTGGTCTTCTCCCAGGCCCCAGCATGATTTTAAAAGTAAAAAAAAAAAAAAAAATTAGACAAAACTAAGCAGACTTCCAAAGTCTTATTTGAGGACTCAGGATGATGACTAGAGCCAGCTAGCCACTCTCACTTCTATCCCACAGTTATGAATTTGAGTTTTCCATTTGGGGAGCAAATGTAGAATATTATCCTTGCACAAAGGTCAAAGGGCTGCTCCGATCCTTTTTGCTGAGAATGTTCTTGGCTAGCTTCCCCCTTCCCCTGCCCCCAATTGTAGTTTCTGGCTTTTCTGATTGCATTACCTTCCACTTCTTCACTGTGGAGGTTTTGGCTGATGGCCAAAGGGTAGAAAAGCTTGACCAAGAACAAAGCAAGCAAGTAATAAGTACTTGCTGGATGTAATGTTCCCGGATGCAGATGTTCCCAGATAAGATGGTAGAAACCTTCATTTGTGGTTCATCCAGGAAGCATCAGGCTTACATCCTGATGAGTGGAGGGTGGGTGGGATTTGAGTGGGGGTTGTAAGAGCACAATTTGCAGGCTGCACAGAGCAGGAAATCTAGTATACCAGGGCACTGACCGGCCCCTCTGCCTGCCTCCTGGACAAGCTCAGCCCAGGAACAGGAGACCCTCCTCCCTCTCCCCTGCTCCCAGAACAGGCAGAAGAGGAAGAATTTCAAAGGTTACAGAGCTGCTCAGAACAAAAACAATTTTAAAAAAAAGAAAAAGGAAGAAACCCATGAAGAAGAAGGGGCATCTCCTTTTGGTTCACTGTCTTCTTGGGCTGATTTGGAGACATGGCTTTTTCCTAAAAATGGTTTGGGATTCCGAGGGGGTGTGGGGACTTGTGGAAAGTATTTCTATTCTCAGACCTGTCTGGACACTGCCAGGAACAAGGTCAGGGAGCAAAGTGCTGTGTCAGAGTCCCTGAACTTCTCCAAGCCTCAGTTTTCTCATCTGTAAAATGGGTGAACAACACAGTCCTTGTTGCTATGAATTACTGAATACTTCTCTGCATCAAGCACCATATAATCTTATCTACAGTGTGTCCATAAAGTCATGGTGCACTTTTGATCTGTCACAGGAAAACAAAAGACGATAGAAATGTGAAATCTGCACCAAATAAAAGGAAAACTCTCCCAGTTTCATACCTATTCAGTGCAGTTCGATGTGGGCTCACGCACAGATTTTTTAGCGCTCCTTCAGGTAGCTATCCCATATAGCCTCTACAGACTCGTCACTGACTGATGACCTACCAGAACAGGGTTTCTCCACCAAACTGCCGGTTTCCTTCAACTGCTTATCCCACCGAGTAATGTTATTCCTATGTGGTGGCGCTTCGTTATAAACGCGCCGATATTCACGTTGCACTCTGGTCACAGATTCGAATTTAGCAAGCCACAGAACACACTGAACTTTCCTCTGTACTGTCCACATCTCGACTGGCATGGCCGTAGGCTGCTCCGCTGTACACACGATGTTACGTCATCATCTGCGCATGTGCACATGCTGCCACATCATCCTACAGAAACTGGGAGGGTTTTCCTTTTATTTGGTGCAGATTTCACATTTCTATCATCTTTTGTTGCTTTCCCGTGACTGGTCAAAAGTGCACCATGACTTTACGGACACACTGTATAATCATCATAGCAACCCAAAAGATGATCACTATTATGATGCCCATTTTACAGGTGAGGAAACTGAGGTCCAAAGAGAGCAAGTGACTGGCCCGAGGTCTCACAGCATGTGTACATGACAGCTGGCATTCCAACTCAAGTGTGTCTGTCTCAAAAGGCCCCATCTTTCCCCCACATCAGGGCTCCTCCTGCCCGAGTCACTGTGCAGTTTCAATGACATCACACACAAAAAGATTAACAGCATCTATTTGCTCAGAAACCCACCAGTCACAGGCATCTTAGGTATTTGAGAAATGAATGCCTGAAGGGAGGCCAAGTCCCTCAAGTCCTCATCACCACCTTTGTCCAGGCTCTCCCTGCCCCTAGTCCTGAGTGGAGTAGGTCCCAGAGGGGAAAGCTGGGAACAGGTGACAGTGAGTGATCCTCTCCTTTCAGGAAAGGAGCCTATTCCTGAGTGTCCTCACCCTCTAGACCAGTGGTCCCTAACCTTTTTTGGGCCACGGACCAGTTTAATGTCAGAAAACATTCTCACAGACCGGCCTTTAGGGTGGGACGGATAAATGTATCAAGTGACCCGAGACAAGCGTCAAGAGTGAGTTGTAGACGGATGTAACAAAGGGAATCTGGTCATTTTTTAAAAATAAAACATCGTTCAGACTTAAATATAAAATAAAACGGAAATAATTTAAGTTATTTACTCTTTCTCTGTGGACCTGTACCAAATGGCCCACGGACCGGTACCGGTCCGCGGCCCGGGGGTTGGGGACCACTGCTCTAGACCATGGGCTCCCAACCAGGGGCTGGGTTGTGCCCATCACTTCCTGCCCCAGCCTCAGCCCCACCAGGAACTTGCCACCTAGCAGCTGACCCCAGCAGCAGGGGGCCACAGGGGAGCCATCCTTTCCCATCCACTCTTGTGGGGATTCATGCCCCACTGGTTTTTCTTTTCTTCTCTTCATCCAATGAGAAGATGTGCTGTGAACCTCCCCACCCTGTACAGCCAGGACTTCAGCAGCAGGATCTCTGAGGTTCAAGGCCAAGCTCAAGCCCTCTTCACCTGGCCTAGATCCCACCCGTCTCACCTCCCAACACTCACCTATAGAAGCCCTCAGCCCTCCACCGGGAGGGCTGGATTCCAATCCCACTGCTTCACTTCCCAAGATAAGTTGCCCAATTCCTCTGTGCCCCATTATTCTTATCTGAAACGTGGGAATATTAAATGCGCCTCCCTGGAGAGTCAGATGGTTTATACCTAGGAGGCCCTGGGCAGAGAAGAACAAGATAAACCTGACTGACTTATGTTGTTTACCATTTCACAGATGTGAAAACTGAAGCTCAGAGAAGTTCAAGGGCTCTCCCCACACTGGGACATCAGTAATCACTGGCCATGACTATCATGACTTTGACACCAAAGCCTTCTTGTCCCTGTACTGTTACTGACACTGTTCATTCTCCCTAAACACTTTCCTCTCCTCCTCCTCTCTCTAATAGCCCCAGTCATATTAATAGTAGTAGTAGTAACTGTGGCTACCAATTGCTGAGGGCCTTTTACTTGCAAAATTGTGCACAGAGCATTTGTGTGGTCCATCCCCTTCCCAGCATGCCCTCCCAGGACAATGACACGATCATTTATGCATGTTCTGTGGTGGTTAATTGCATGGGTCAACCTGACCAGGCTAAGGGATGCCCAGGGAGCTGGTAAAACATGATTTCTGGGTGTAATCTGGAAGGGATCAGCATTTGAACTGGTAGACTGAGTAAAAATCACCCCCCACACACGGTGTTCATAGGCACCATCGAATTTGTTGAGGGTCTGAATAGAGCAGAAAGTGGAGGAAGGGTGACCTTGCTCTCTCAGCTTAAGCTAGGCCATCCCTCTTCTCCTGCCCGTGGACATGGGTGCTTCTGGTTATCAGGCCTTCGGACTCGGACTGAATTACACCACCAGCTTTCCCAAGTCTCCAGCTCGCAGATGGCAGATGTGGGGCTTCTCAGACTCCATAACTGGGTGACCAGTTCCTGTAATAGAGCTCTTCTGCTGTAGCTCTGTGTATACCCTATTGATTCTGGGTCTCTGGAGATGAATGAGGATTCATCTCCCTTCCTGTCCCCTAAAATGGCAGCTCCCCAAGGGCAAGGACGGTCCGTCCTGCTCACAGCTGGATCCTGATGCCTAGCACGGAGTCTGGCCCACAGAAGGTGCTCGATATCTGCTGCATAAGTGAGACCCCCCACACACACCCCGAACCTTCACAAAAGCCTCCGATGTAAGTGACGGCAGTATCATTTCAAAATGAAGATCAGTGGGGGTAAGTAAGAAAGTTAGCAAAGGCTGCACAGCTCCAAATGGTAAAACTGAGATTTGAACCTGGGGCTTTCAGATGCCAAGCCCCTCCCCCACTCTTACTAATTAGGGAAGTCCCACAGCCCAGATGGGTGCTACCCATAACCTCAGAAGCCTTCTCTGACCTCTCTGCTCTGCTGCTGAGAGGGCCTGGCCTTCCTGTAGCACACCAAGGCTGTACTTTGAAGGTGACATTCCCAGGGGACCTCCTTTGTCAGACCTGAAGGAGCTTGTGGGTCAGCACAGAAGGACAGCCAAGTCACTGGGTAACAGTCAGCATGAAATAAGAGCTAGCCTGGGGGGATTAAGAAGTCATGTGATCAGAAGGTCAGAGGAAGGGGCTGAGATCTCAGCAGGGCAGGGTGGGGGGGTGGGAGGCAGGAATTTGAGGAATGTGAGCAGAGTCTAAAGGATGTGCAGCATTTTAGCTGGTGCCCAGGTGCCCAGGTAGAGAGAAGAGCTTGAGCAGAGAAGCCCGGAGGTGTGAAAGGGCACTGGAAATTAGGGGAGTGGCTAAGGACTCAGTGTAAACACAACAAGCTTGGGGGGCGGGGCAGCTAAATAACAACTAATACAAATAGCAACAATAGTAAAACAGCAAACACAGACAAGTGTCGACTCCAAGCTCAGGCACCACTCTACGTACTTCACGTATGTTTACACATTTAATCCTCACAATGGATCTGGGAGAATGATGCTGTTATCCCCATTCTATAGCCGAGGAAGCGGAGGCTCAGAGAGGGAGAGTGCTTGCCTGAGAGCTCACAGCAAGGACTTAGTGGAGCCGGGTCCTGAACTGGCCCTGTTCAGTTTTAGAGTGTGCTCAGCCTCTACTACAGTGGTTCTCAAAGTGTGTTCCCCGGCAGCAATGTTAGCAGCACTGGAGAACCTGTTAGAAACACAAACTCTAGGGCCCCTTCCAGACCTGCTGAAAGGGGAACTCTGGGCATGGGAGGCAGCAAGACATGCTGAACAAGATGCCAGGGGACCCTGTTTGCTCAAAGGTGCTGCATTCCTTTGAGGAGGGGGAAGGGACAGGAGAGGAGGGCAGGGGCCAGGACTCGTCCCCCAGCGATGTGAGTAGGAACTCCTCCCAAATCCTTTGAGGCTGGGAGCCACGTCTCCTTCTGTTTTCCCAGCCAATTGCAGGAGGCCCTGTGATATAACAGTATGCCTATGACCCAAGACAAACCAGACAACATATAACCAGAGGACTGAGGTTCCCACGGCTGAGGCAGCCCTGGCCTGTGCCTGAGAGCAAGCACAGGGCGAACCTGGGGTGGGAGTCGTCCCTAGAAGGCACACAGAAGTCCCCAGCACCTCAGGGAGGAAGAGCTTGCCCATTGTCCCCCAGCAGGTGGGTGAGGGCAAGCCAGCCTCCAACCCAACCACCTAAGACAGGGTTTTCACATGACACCCAAAGGGGGCCCAGCCCATGGTAGTGGCAACGAAGACCTAAGACTGCTGGGCTGAGGGGGTGGAGCTTCGAAGGCAATGACCAGTGGGTGGTGCCAGCGCCCAGAGGCAGAGTAATCAACTCCCCACCCCAAGTGACTAGCCTTGCTGAGCGCCCCAAACCAAATCAAACCAAAGTAGTATCCAGCCCTCTTGCTACCAACCCAGGCTTCCTCTTCCTCTCCCTCCCCCACGGCCCTGGGGCCAGTGGGGCGGGTGGGACTCTATGCAGGGGCTAGTGGGCGGTTGCCGGGTGAGGGATGGGGGTCAGAACCTTAGACATGCAATGTGGCCTTCTCAGGCTCCAGATGTCCCCTGAGCCTCCACCTCTCCACATGCAAGTGGCATACCACCCACTCCCACGCCCCCGGGCTCTGCAAGGGTTCCGATGGTTCCGAGGCAGGATGTAACTCACAGCCAAAGGAAGTGGGACACAGCTTTTCATAAGAGAAAGGAAGAGAGTTGTGCTTGCTGGCCTGTGCAGGGGGGGGGGGCGGAGAGGGGAAGTAGTGGGGGAGGAAGAAGACAGACACACAGACATGGAGAGAGCCAGCCAGTCATGGACAGAGATGGGGAGACACAGAAACAATGAGCGATAGGGGAAGACAGACAAGAATCAGGGAAAGAGGGAGACAAGGATGGGGAGGAGACAGGGAAGGACAAAAATAGAGACCAAGACAGACACAGGGAGCAGGAGCAGCCTAGAATAGGAACCTCAGCTTCGGCAGCTACAGCCAGCACCCACAGTGGCACCCCTGTTGCTAACAGTCATCCCCAGCCCCTCGGTCAAGGCTCCTGAAGCATCAGAGAAGGAGCAGAACATTTAAGTGCAAGATCACTGCTTGACTGGCCCCCTCCAAATCCCACACCTCCTGTCACCAGGCTCCCCAAGTTCCCACCTGCTGAGAACCACCTTCCAGATGTTGGCTACATCCAGAACCCCCTCTACTTTCACTTAATGTTTTTGTTAAATAGATTCAGTATTTTCAAAGGAAACTACAACCCACTGACTTAAATTAAAAACATGCCATAATTAAAAAGTAACTGCAAAAATAAATGCAAAGGCAGCAATCCTCAGGCCTTCTAGCTGGAGGCTGCCGCCAGCCCGATGGGCCCATTGTTAAAATGACAGAACTCTGGGGAGAAGTATCACGTTAGCACCAAGTGGAGGCTTTCCCCTGGAAGCCATCAGAGAGTGGAGGGGGACTTGGAGAGAAAAATTCTCTCACATTCTCTAGCATGGCACTTGAGGCTACATTGTGACTTGACTTCTGCTGACCTCCAATTTTAGTCCCCCACCTTCCACCTCCAACACACACATCTCCATGCTATGAACCAAACCTACAAGGCCACACTCACACCTCCAAACTTGCACCTGTGGTTCCCTCCCTCCAGAAAACCTTTCTTGCCCTCCTCTACCCAGCTAACTCCTACTGGCACAATTGTTATCCCCTCCTCCAGGAAGCCTTCCCTGACTGTCTCCCATCCCTGTACCAGTATCCCCCAAAAGCACATAGCATCCTATGCGACTGTGCGACCTCTCTGGAATGTGTTGGGTGTGAATTCCCCACAACTTCTCAGGACTCAGCAAGGTGCCCAATTCCCAGCATGGGCTGCATAGCTGTGGACTAAATGGAGAAACATGAATGAAGAAAAGTAGGCACCCTAATGCCCTTGGACAGGACAAAATCAAAACAAAACTATGTGCTCTGTGGAAAAGTTCTAAGCAGAAGCTCCTGTACAACAAGAATGAGACAACCTGGCCCCAATGGGCCTCACCCACTCCCCAGTCCAGACTCTGGGCCAGTGACCAGGCCCCTGTTAGCCTCAGTTTTCTCATCTATAAAATGAAGACCCATGATAGAGTTGAGCCAAGTAGGCACTCAAATATTAACTCCAATCATTATTTTTATCACCACCTTACAGTCACCAAACCACAAAATATAACTTGAAGGAACCCAAGAAATGGTATCAGGGGTTGTCACACTTTCTGTAAAGGGCCCGATAATATTTTCAGGTTTTTATTTTTATTTTTCTGAAGCTGGAAACGGGGATAGACAGTCAGACTCCCACATGAGCACTACCGGGATCCACCGGGCACGCCCACCAGGGGGCGATGCTCTGTCACTGTTGCAACCAAAGCCACTCTAGCGCCTGGGGCAGAGGCCAAGGAGCCATCCCCAGTGCCTGGGTCATCTTTGCTCCAATGGAGCCTCGCTGCGGGAGGGGAAGAGAGAGACAGAGAGGAAGGAGAGGGGGAGGGGTGGAGAAGCAGATGGGCGCTTCTCCTGTGTGCCCTGGCCGGGAATCGAATCCAGGACTTCTGCACGCCAGGCCGACGCTCTACCACTGAGCCAACCGGCCAGGGCCTATTTTCAGTTTTATGGACCATATGATCTCTACTGGAACTACTCAGTGCTGCTGTTGTAGATGGAAGCAGCCATAGAGAAAGAGTGACGAAAATATAAGTAAATGAGTATAGCTGTGTTCCAATAAAACTTCATTTATAAAAACAGGCAGTGGGCTGATGTGGATGTATGCTCTCACTGGCCCAAGTGTGGTCCTTAGAGGAGCAGCACTGGAGTCCACAGGAGGTGGTTAAAATGCAATCACAGCAAAGCCTCAGACCTACTGAATCCAATCTGCACTTTAACAAGGTCCCTGGGAGTTTGTGTAAGCACTTAAATTTGAGGTGCGCTGTACCCAACTTCCTAGCTCAGCACCCCAGGTCAGAGACGTAGGTCACATCTTTTTCTCATGCCTCCACCAAAAAGTAAACTCCAGGAAAACTGAGACCTGGTGGCAACTTAAATCCTGTGACCTGTGTGTCCCTAATGATCAAGGAGGTACCACGTGCCTAGTGTGAACTAGGCCCAGTGCCAGGCACTGGGGACCCATAGTGACAGTAGACCCTCGTGGAGGGCGTCACTCAGTAGATGTCCATGCAGTGATGGAACAGATGGATGACTCCAGTGGGCAGCCTCTGGAATTGGGCAGACCTGGGTTTAATTCCTGGTGCTGTCCCATCAGGCCCGTGTGACCTCAGTAAAGTGTCTCTGAGCTTCAGTTTCTGAGAAATGGGGTGGCCTTCCTGGTACCTTGTGAGGACAGAGAAAAGGTATGAGATGGGGTCCCAGCATCTGGGATGGTGCAGAAGTGTTGGGACATAGGTACACACTCACCAGTACTCACAGCAGAGGGACAGAGGCTGGCCCTGGACATCTCACTGTGGGTTAGTTGGGGGCCTGAACCAAGCAAGGAGGGTCCCGGCGGCCCCGAGACAGGGGCTCCTCACCCAGGGAGCCTGGAATGGGCACAAGCTCCCATGTGTTAAAAGCCTTGAGGGTTTATAGTGGCAGAGAGCCTCTGGGGTTCTGGAAAGGCAGAGAGATATAGGAGAACACTTGAAGAGCATGGAAACCAGTAGTTAAAATAAACTGCTCTTAAAGTAATGGAAGTGCCTGTTCAAGTGACACCCAGGCATGTGTGTGGTGTCCTCAGAGCCCTGACAACTGCGCTGGGCCAGAGGGCCCCTGGGGCCAGGCAGGCGCCCCTGTGACGACGGGGAGTGGTGGGGGCTGCGGTGACCAGGAGGGCCCAGGCCATCTCAGCAGCAGCTTCAGGCTGCTCCGGTTTGGCCCAAACTTCTGCGTTTCCAACAGAAGTGAGAAATTGGAATCATTCTCTGAAAATATTTGACTGTTGGCTTGATTCAAAATAAAATACCACGGGTGCCAAACAAAAACTATGCTGTGAGTCGAAGCCATCGACTGGCAGCTTCTGTTACAGCCCAGCACACCCATTTCACAGAGGAGAAAACTGAGTCTCAGAGAGGGGGAGCACCTTGCCCAATGTGACACAGTGAGCTGGAGGGATAGTTGGTACTCAGCTGCCTCCAAGCTCTTAACCCCCACACACACATTGCTCCTGAGAGTGAGGGGGGAGTGAAGGTTGGGAATCTAGATCTCACGAGCCAAGAGCCAAGGGTAGACTAAGGGACAGGGATGAACATCTATTACTAATATATAATAATTTTACAACATAATATGTAGTAAACAGTATGTAATAATGTAACAATAACTGACATTTCCTAAGTGTTTTCTATGCGCTGGGCATTAAGAAAGGGTACTGACAGGGGTAGATGGTAATTAAGAGTGTAGACTAGAGATTTAAAACCTGTCTCTCTCACCTCCTAGCTGGGTGACTTTGTGCAAACTACTTCACCTCTCTGTGCCTCAGCTTGTCATCTCATAGGGCTGTTGGGAGAATGAAATGAGTTTTAAAGTACATAAAATGCATTTACTATAATCACTGCCTTTAGACAGATGGCTCACAAAGGGACATGTTCAAGAGTCCAAAGAGCCCGTTTGAACCAGGGCCCCACATTTTGCCTGGTGGCAGGGTAGGCACTTTACCGTCATCCCCTCCCGTCAAACAACCCCAGGAACTGGGCCTTATTTGCACCTCTTTGCTGCAGATGAAGAAACTGACACACAGGGAAGGCAGCTAATGGCCCCAGACACACAAACTCGAAGTAGATTAGTGGGATTCTAACACAGACTGAAGCCTTTGAGCATGCTCCCACCAAGCCAGCTTTCTGGCCACCTGCCTGCTTTCGGTCACAACAACCTGGGTCAACAGTCTGGTTGATTCACGAATTCACTCGGCAAAGGGCCGATACCCTCCCCTTGCTGCCTGCCATCTGAGCACACAGGATAACATGAAGATCCTCCCCAGGTGACAGACAGCCCCAGACTCTCCCCAGAGTACCTGGGCACTACCCTCAGGTCCTTCCCTGCAATTTCTGGGGCTTGGCCCAGCTCTAGGGCTGCTCTGAGTGAACCATTCCCACGAATCCTCTTCAGACCACAGCCCAGGGTGGAAGATACCCTAAAAGGGACATGGCAGGGGGCAGGCATCCCAGAACATTTTGTGGAGTGGCCTCAGGCATGGCACATGTGTTCACTGAGAGCAAGGGGCTTGCAGACAGGAGGAAGAGGTAGGAAGTGGGGAGACCAGAAGCCATGGCTACCCCCACAAGCTTCCACAAGGACACACTCAGGCTTGCAAACCACCAATATCAACCACACCAGTAGCCTGCCACTCTTCCTACAAATTGGTCCACAAAGTCACATGGATAACACCCTCTGACAGCCGTACTGATTGCAAGACGCTACTGCATCCGTTCTGGCTCAGTCCATGCCCATTCCCCAGCCATGCACACTGAGGCCCAGAGAGGGGCAATACCTGGCCTAGCCTCCTCAGCCCTGTTTCCATTTCCCCAGGCTGCCTTATTCGTGCACAGGAATTCAGGATTTAAAAAGGACAAGGAAGGGAGAGTATTCACAACTGAAGAAAAGTGGAAGAGGCTGGATAGAGCCACCAGAAGACCTGGTCCTGGTCTCAACTATCTCACTAAAGGCCACTCACGTGGCCACCAAGGAAGTTCACAGAGTGAGCATGGAAGGCCAGGGTGGGGAACAGGCAGAACCAGATTCCTTTTTGAGGTCAAAGGACAAGTCTTCCAGCCCTAGCTGGCTGGATCAGTGGTAGAGTGGCGGCCTGTGCGTGTGAAAGTCCTGGGTTCGATTTCCAGTCAGGGCACACAGGAGAAGCGCCCATCTGCTTCTCCACCCATCCCCTCTCCTTTCTCTCTATCTCTCTCTTCCCCTCCCACAGCCAAGGCTCCATTGGAGCAAAGTTGGCTCGGGCACTGAGGATGGTTCCATAGCCTCTGTCCCAGGTGATAGAATAGCTTCGGTTGCAACAGTGTGACACCTCAGACAGGCAGGGCATCGCCCCCTAGTGGGCTTGCCAGCTGGATCCCAGTCAGGCGCATGTGGGTGTCTGTCTCTGCCTCCCCCCTTCTCACTTCAGAAAAAAAAAAGGACAGGGCTTTCCCATGGGTTGCAGTCTAGGAAACCCAAGGGTCTCTCCAGCCTCCATGGATCCTCAGCTGTCAAGGAGACACACACACACACACACACACACACACACACCCGCTCGCAGGGAGTGTGAAGGTCCAAGTAGTTTATAACTTTTCTTTGTCCTGCCCACAGGTCCTGTGCAGGTTCCAGGGTGGGTGTGGCAAGCCCCGGGACTCCGCACAGCCTCCCCTTGTCCTGCACAGGGACTGGTAGAATACCCTCAGCAAGTATTTGTCACTGTTACAGAAGGAATAATGTGCACAGACACCTTGGGTTAAGCCAGGGGTCGGGAACCTATGGCTCGTGAGCCAGATGTGGCTCTTTTGATGGCTGCAGCTGGCTCGCAGACAAATCTTTAATAAAAAAAAATAATAATGTTAAAAATATAAAACATTCTCCTATATTACAATCCATTCATTTCCTACCGCTCATGTTCATGGCTGCAAGTGGCTGGAGCCAATCACAGCTGTCGTCTGGGACAACACCAAATTTTTATTGAATGTGTAATATACACGGGTCATTGTATGACTCTCACGGAATTACATTTTAAAATAAGTGGCGTTCATGGCTCTCTCAGGCAAAAAGGTTCCCGACCCCTGGGCTAAGCACTTGACAGGTTTGACCTGTTTCCTTAACTGAGGGTCTCAGATGTTCCTGGTGACATGCTGGACACTCCTTATCCTGCTAAAGAGGCACCAACTTTCATGCATAGCGGAAAATAACTGATAACTAGCACATCAAAGCCAGTGATCTCAAAGATTCTAATTGCTTAAGAGAAGACTTAAATTTATATAAGATTATCGGAACCCTCATGTGCTGCTGGTGGGAATGTAACTGGTGCAGCTGCTTGGGGAAACAGTTCCTTAAAAGGTTAAACAAAGAATTATCCATATGACCCAGCAAGTCTACTCCTAGGGCTATACCCTGGAGAAGTGAAAACATATGTCCTTACAAAACTTATACATGAATGTCCCTAACATTATTCATAATAGCCAAAAAGTAGAAAAGCCTGACCAGGCGGTGGCGCAGTGGATAGTGTCAGACCAGGATGCAGAGGACCCAGGTTCGAGACCCCGAAGTCGCCAGCTTGAGTGTGGGCTCATCTGGTTTAAGCAAAAAGCCCACCAGCTTGAACCCAAGGTCACTGGCTCAAGCAAGGGGCTACTCGGTCTGCTGAAGGCCCGTGGTCAAGGCATATATGAGAAAGCAATCAATGAACAAGTAAGGTGTTGCAACGCACAATGAAAAAAAAAAAAGTAGAAATAACTCAGATGTCTATCAACTGATACATGATAAAGAAAATGTGGTATAGTCATACAAAGGAATAGTATTCAGCTATAAAAAGTAATGAAATACCAAAAACGGGGGGGAGGGGGATTACTGATGCTACCATGTGAATGAACCAGTCACAAAAGGCCACACAATGCACGATTCCCTTTACATGAACTGTCTAGCATAGGCAGCAAATACAGAGACAGAGAGATTAGTGGTTGCCAGGGGCCAGGGAAGGAGACATTGAGGAGTGACTGCTGATGGCTCCAGGGTTCTATAATTAAATGGTTGCACAACTCGGTGACTATCACGAAAACCAGTGAATTAAATATTTTTAAAAGGGTGAATTGTATGGTATGGTATAGGAATTATATCTCAATCAAGCTGCTACAAAACAAGTTACATGAGGTTTTAAAAAATAAGGTGATATAAACATACATATCAAGTAAATAACAGTATAATTGGGGTTTGATGGGGTAAAATAGTTAATAAATGAAATCAATTATTACAGTCATGGAAAACTGAAGCTGGCTGAGGAAGAATGGCCCAGGCCACATCACTAAAACAGAGTGAGCCATACCTACGTCTGTCCAAATTCTAATCTAAAGCTTGGCCTAACCACAGGCAACCCAGCTGGACTGAAAGGATATGAGATGGGGTATGCAAGAGCTGTCTGCAGCTCAGGGTGGGAGACAGACTCACAAGGAGGCTGGTAAGTGAGGTAAAGGCTCAGCTACCTGTGTGGGGTTCAAAACAGGAAGCACCTAACAATGCCTGGGGAGCTCCAGAGAATGCTTCCAGGAGGGGGTGCCACGGGAGGAGGCTCTGAAAAATGAGTAGGATTTGGTCAGCCCTGTTTCCAACATCCCACTAAAATGCGAAGTCAGGAGGTCTGGGGGTGAAGTTAAGCCCTGCCACATCCTAGCTGCTGGACCTAGGGCCATGAGACTCCACGAGCCTCAGTCTGCTCATCTGTAAAAGGGGAAGGGGCAAGGTGATAGGCACAGTGCTTTCTATGAACTGTTGAATCAAATGGTTCCCACCCCTGCTCCCGAGGGGGAGGACCTCTGAATGGGAAAGCCAGACCTCGACCTCTGTCCCACACAGTAATTGTCTCTGCCAGGTCAGGCGTGCCCAGCCTCGGTGACCATGCCCCCTTTCTCATGCTGGCACTCTTAGTCCCAACTTTACGAGACACCTTCCGTCCAGCTCATACTGAGAGCGGGAGGTTGCCGGGCGGTGGGACCCTTTGGCCAAATTTCGCCCCTTCCGTCCCGTGAGACCCACAAGTTCACGAAGGTTTCCCACACCATACTATCGGCGCGCCCCTCCCCAGCCAGCGATTTCCGCCTCCCCATGCCTCCACTTCTGATACGCCTCGTAACTCCACGGCGGCTGCAAGTTAACTTCCACGCGCCTCCCGTCCGTCCCAGCGTTCGCCTGGGGGTCCCCGCGCGCCGGGGAGGGGCCGGGGACTCGGGTGGCGATGACACGGCGCGCTCCCCCCACTCCCCGCCCCCCGCCACACACACACAGTCACTGAGCGCCTCCCGGGTGCCGAGTCGGAGCGGGGAGCGGGGAGCGCGGGAATGGGGTCGGGTCTCAGCTGAGTCCGGCGGAAAGCGCTCGGAGCCCCGCGCGGGTGGGGATCCTCGAACCGCCCGCCCGCGCTGCCTCTCTACCGGCTTCAGCTCCGGAGCGCGGGCAGCCGCGCCGGCCCCCCAAAGAAACCGCGAGGCCCGAAGGCTCCCCAGGGCCCCAGGCCGACCTGCAGGCGGCCTCCTGCCCGCGACTGCCACCCAGGCCCCCTGCGCCGCCCCAAGGCCACCTACCGTGCGGAAGCGCTGCTAAGCAGCCCGCGCGACCAGCGAGCGACTCCCGGCTCGCTAGCCGCCCGGGCCGGGGAGGGAGGGTAGGCAACCGCGTGGGGGCGGGGCCGCGGCGCCGTGACGTAGCGCGGGGGCGTGCCCGGTGCAGCCCCGCCCACGCTGCTTCCCCCGCCCCCTTCGGCCCGCCTCCAGGCCACGCGGTGGGCAGGGCCGCCCCAGGAGCTGACCCTCCGACCCCGGAAGATTTGGTCTGACAGATGGCTTACCCTCGGACCCGCGCTCACCACTTTTCCTCCTGTGACAGCTCTGTTTAAGAGTTCCCTTCTATCTATAAGCTGTGGGTGGCATGATCGCCAAGAAGTGGTTACACTAGAAGTGGTTATTTCTAGAAGAAATCTAGACTAGACCCTGAGCAGGGTGCATTTATGCTACTGTTAACATAAAACAAAGAAAAAAGAGGGAAGGGATATTCATATATATTCAAATATATCAATAGTTCTCAAGGAGCGTGGTTTTGCCATGCCCCACCTCACTCCCAGGGACATTTGGCAATGTTTGATGACATTTTTGGTTGTCATTATTGGGTGTGTGTGGGGGTAGTCATTACTGGCATCTAGTGGGTAGAGGTGCTAAATGTCCTAAAATGACCAGGTCAGCCCCCTCCCTACACTCAATAAAGAACCATTCTAGCCTAAAATGGTGCTGAGGATGAGAAACCCTGCTATGCATAAATAAACCAAAACTCCAGGCTGGTAGATCTCAGCTCAGTCTAAGATATTTAACCTCTCTGTGCCTCTGTTTCTCCCTCTGTAAAATGGGCACATAATAGACATATCTGTGCACAAATGCATATGCACTGAATACCTGAAGGAAAGAGAGGAAGGAATGGGGCCCTCCTTTTCGCTGTGAATCTTTGTTCTTTGTCCTGTTTGAATTTTTTATTTTTACTGTATGTATATATTACCTATTACTGTATGTATATATTACCTATTATTACAAGTATCTGCAATAGTTACAACCATAATAACAAACACTTTATCTATAAAATTACCTGCTAAGTTTCAGACATTGCTCTAAACACTTAGTATTTACACGTTTACCTTTAACAGCCTTGTTATCCCATCTTACAGATAAGAAAATCAAGGCGTACAGATATTAAGTAAATTGTCCATGGACTGCCATATGTTTCTATTTTTTTCTATAATTTTTATTTATTTATTTATTTTTACAGGGACAGAGAGAGGGATAGATAGGGACAGACAGACAGGAATAAAGAGAGATAAGAAGCATCAATCATCAGTTTTTCATTGCGACACCTTAGTTGTCCATTGATTGCTCTCTCATATGTGCCTTGACCGCGGGCCTTCAGCAGACCAGTAACCCCTTGCTTGAGCCAGTGACCTTGGGTCCAAGCTGGTGAGGTTTTGTTGTTTTTTTTGCTCAAGCCAGATGAACCTGCGCTCAAGCTGGCGACCTCGGTGTCTCGAACCTGGGTCCTCGGCTCTATCCACTGTACCACCGCCTGGTCAGGCGGACTGCCATATGTTTCTTCACAGTTCATTCACTCATTCATTCATAGGTCCAATAAACAGTGCCTGCCATGTAGAAAGTGCTGGAACTGATGATGAAATGGAGTCCTCTGCCTTCATGGAGCTTGCTGTTACTGGTCTGGAATCAATAGAACAATATTATTTCGTGTTGATTGTGCACGTTAGAGGTTTTGTTTGACTGAATAGTAGCCCCTGCTGGGTGTTTTGTAACGTCCCTTTGTGGGTAGAGAAATAGAGATCAAGAGAAAAGATCTGACTAAGCCATTTCCTAGGTACCCTGTGCTGGACACTGGGAGTTAGCAGTTGACAAGAGGACCTGGGCCCTGTGTCCAAGCTGGGGAAGCTGGACCCTCCAACAGACATTGGGGAGTTGGAAACAGGGGGGATTAACCTGGTTCAGGAAGAGAGGGCCAGGGCTGTTTACACTGTGTCTTTACGCTGAGGCCTGAAACTTAGATGAGTTCTTTGGAGAGTACATCCGTCACAGGGACCCACAGGTGCAAAGGTCCACAGGTGCGGCGCCCTGCATGGACTGAAGAGTGGTTAAGACGTGGGGGCAGGGGTGAGAAGAAGTCATAGGAGTCTGCAGGGATTGGGTGCTGCAGGCTGTGGGAAGGAGTCGGGACTTCATCTTGAAGCGATAGACGGACATGGAAGGTGTTCAGCAGGGGCAAGACATGGTTAGCTTTGCTTCCTGCAAAGATCCTTTTGGCTGCTGCATACATGAGGACAGGCAGGGAGGCTTGTTTCGAGGCTGGTGAAATACTCCAGGGAAGGCTGGCTAACCCAGGGTAGGGCCGGGGGAGCATGAGTTCCAGAGATGTTTGAAAGACAGAATTGGCAGATCTTTCACGGGCCTAAAGAAGGGGAACAGAATGATCTGGGTTTTAGATTGCATCTTATCCTTCCAGTCCCCCAAATCAGTGAACTGACTCAGGTCCCAAGCTGGCTGTTACCTCCTTGAGGAAGCCTACCCCCCCCACCCCCCTACCCCCACCCCCGCCCCAGGCATCCTGATGGGAGGGACACTGGACAATGCAGCCCAGGAATTTGATGTGACTTTGAAGGCAGATGAAAGAGCTTATTCCTGTCTGCTTTCCCAGTCCTGAATTTCTGTCTTCTCCCCCAACCTGTATCCCCAGTATCTAGACAAACCTGGCACTTGGGAGGTCCTTCGTTAACATTTGTCCAAAGCAGGAAGAATAAATGTGGCATAAGACATGTTAATGCTAAAAATTCTTCCAGCTCTGACATTTGAGGAGATGCTGCCGATGATGATAATTCCGGTGCCTACTATACTCTGAGCGCCTTATAAGTACTATACTCAAAACCTGCTGAACTTTTATTATCATTACTCCCATTTTACAGATGAGAAAACAGAGGCTCCACGGGTCATATGACATGACCTAGAGCAACAGCAAGTAAATATCAGAGCCAAGATACAAACTTAGTACAATGGTAGAAGCAGGTGTCCCAGAAATGGGCAGGACGCCAAGCTAGAGGGGCAGGTTCCCTTCTCCTGCTGGAAGGATGTAGGGTTACCATGCCTCGCTGGGTATCCAGTCTTCACAAAGCACTCTGATCTTGGGTATCTGATCCAGGTGATTGGCTGTCATGGCAATATGGTTCTAAAGAGATGCTCTCCTCTCTAGAACCTCCTCAAGGCACCTGGTATCATGCCCTTTCCCCAAAACTCAGTTGCTATGTGTTCATCAGCACACAAAGGATTATGCTTCTGGGTAGTCCGCCCCTACCTGCTGGCATTGTGTCCATGCCTCAATGCTCAAATTTGTGGGTTGCCTCCTGTTGCCATGGATGATGTCCCATAACCAAGGTGCTTTGTCTTCCCAAAGGCTTGGGACTCAAAGACTCATCATGAGCTGGGATCTAGCAATGATGCCCAGCTTGTCCGGGCATTGCGTTCTGATGTCTGTGTTTAAAACTCATACAGACTCAAAACTCATGCAGAGAGAAGCCCCCAAGAAGGCTGTGAGCAGCCTGGCTAATCTGTCAAGTTCAACTCCTCTGGTCACCTCCAGCATCATACTCAACACCCTTTCTTCCACTGAGCACCTGGTGAAGTTGAAACTCGGAACTCGAAGTTTCAGTTTTGAGGCAAAATATGTGACTTTTTTTAAGCTCTGAAGTTCTTCCCCAGGTGGTGAGAGGCTCACATTTCAAGAGGCATGTTGGAACTGGGACCCACAGGGAACAACAGGTTTATAACTCTTCTGTCTCACTCCCTCTTGGCCTTTTTACATGCTATCTTCTTTTACTTGGTTCGTTTTATCTTTGTTGTTTATTTTTGCTTGTGATTTTAATTACTTCTCTGTTTTTTATTACAACATACATAAATTTGTTAACAAAAGTCAAATAAGTGTATTGATAAAACAATAAATTAAAAATAAAGGAATTACTTTCTTCTTTTCTTTCATTTTTTGTTTGTGTTGCCAAGTGTATACATTATGTTTCAGTGATGCTAATAGGTACTTTTATTTCATATAACACCCATGAGAAAATAATGATATTGACAACTCTGAGTTGAAAGTCATCAGATCTAGACTGTGAGTGAATGTAAAGAAGTTTTAGGGTAAACTTAACAGATGAATTTCTATTATGTTTTCTTTTTATAAGATTCACAAGATGGATACACTGAAAAAAAACTGTTATGTCTAAATAAGTCCAAAATAGTTTTTTTTTAATTTATTTATTTTAAAGAGAGAGAGAGGAGGGGAGAAAGAGAAACACTGATTTGTTGTTCCACTTATTTATGCATTCATTGGTTGAGTTGTGTATGTGCCCTGACTGGGGATCGAACCTGCAACCTTGGTGTATCAGGATGACACCAGCTAAGCTTCCCAGTCTGGGCCAAAATATTTTTCAATGGGTACGGAATACAAATGTTTCAATAGGTACGGAATACAAATGATCAGAAAGCAGCTGTGTTTTATTTAAATGGATAATATTTCTCTTTGTCTTTCCTGGATCATAAAATCACGGCGCACCTGCCATCAGTGAGGTCTTAGTGTTAAGGAGATACGGAAGTTGGGTTTGTGTGGCTCATGCTGTAAGGCTTGGCTCCACTACAGTAGAATTTTAGAACTGAACTCACGGACCTTAGGAACTGAGGATAGGAATCTATGGAGCTTGACTTTGGAATCAAAGAATCATGGACACTCAGAGATAAATGACAGAATCTTGGGAAATCATGGAATTTTGGAACCATAGAATCCCGGCATCAAAATCTTAGGGCTGGATGGTCATTAGGGCTGAGCTGTCATCTCACAGACAACAAGAATGCATCCCAGGAAACAGAAGCGATTTGCCCAACACTGCAGCTTCTAACGGTAGAGCAGGGCTGATACAGACGTCTCCTGAGTCCTGCCCAGGAATTCCATCTTCTAGGTGCAAACAGGACAACGTTTCTTCTAGCACAAGATGCAGGGCAAGTTGGAGGGTGGAGGTTGGGAGAGTGAGGGTAGGAGGGAAAGACCTCACAGTCAGTATTTCCTTTCCACCCCCTGCTCTGTCCACATAACCACCAAGCTACTGCTTCCGCCTCACTGAGCTTCACAGGGACCCACCACAAGCACTCTCAGCCTCTGTGCCTTTGCCCATTGGCTGGGGTAGGGGTGGGGGGTTGCTGAGTACAGTTGTGCAAGTGGAGCATAGCCCTGGGATGCCACACTCACACTGTAGGCATTACCGGTTTACACCAATAATTTCTGGCAGATGGCAGTCAACTGTCTTGAGGAAAAAGCATCTTTTTTTTTTTACCATTAGCAGGAACCCCCGCTGTTTGCTCTGCCTGGAATGTCCTCTCCATCTTTCCTTCTCCACAAACAAGTTCCTGTTCCATTCTTCAAGGGCTCCTTCAAATATCCCCTCCCCCATGAAGACAACCAACCATGGCAACACCTTGCCCAGGCTTCCTGCATGGATTACAGGTTAATAACATCGATCAATGCTAAGTGCTGATATGGGAGTGAGTGTTGCCGGGTACAGATTTCCAAAAAACCGGCCATGTTCCGTTTGCAGCCGGAAGGATGATACTGGGATTAAAAAAACCCAGGATTAAATAACCCTGAATCAGATACAAGAAAAGAATGCTCTTTTCAATCCTCTCTGATAAAATCAGGGAGAAAAATCTCAGTTTGGTGCCAGCATGTCTTTCAAACCCCTGACACTTGTTAGTCACCCATTTTGTCCAAGAGTGAGCAGGTTGCTGGCTCAGAGCCTTCTGCAGGCAGTGGTGTCTGCTGAGAATTCTCTACCTAGCCCTCTTTCAGTTGTATTTATATATATAAGATTGCTTCCTATTGATGGCATATGATGCTGATTTTCCACTTACCGTCGCGTTATAAAGTTTTATTAACAAATCAATGAGTTTAAGCGCCAAAGTGTGAATCTATTTAAATAAAAATATTAAGTAAATAGCAAAGCAGGTGGTAAGTAGAGAGGGCAAAAAAAAAAAATCATGAGAATGGTACATGAAGGAATAGAGTTTTGAAAATACAGGTTTGTTTGGGAGTGCAGCTCTGGAGCCCAACCCTCTTGGTTCAATTCTCCACCTGCTAGTTGTGTGACCTCAGGCAAGTCACTTTCCCTCTCTGAGTCTCCACTCCCTTACTTGTGAAATGGGAATAATTAAAATACCAGCCGCCTAGAGTAGTTCAAAAGATATGCCAAGAGGGTGTGTGTAGTGAACTTGGCAGTCTTGATGTTGTGATTATTATGCAGGAAGTCACATGCCAGCAATGATGAGGACTCCTGAGGCACACATCTGTTCATAGACTCATGAGACATGTTGGCTTTAGGAACTTTTATTTGCGTGGGAAAGACGGGAAAATGGAGCCTAAGGAAGGGATGAGAGGAGGGAGAAAAAGTGGAGTGCGGACTCGCTCATTTTGGGGGTTCAGCGGCCAGGACTGGGAAGCAGCCCTCAGGATGCCACTGCCGGTCACGCAGGCGGCGCACGGCCTGCATCTGTGGCTGGAAGGCCCCCCACTCATTCCAGTGCCGGAAGTCACCAGGCTCCAAGAGATACTGGTACCCGCGGTAGCCGGGATACTGATAGCCTACCCAGCTGGGAGGGAAGCAAAAAAAGACAGCACAGTAATGGCCAGCCTCTCTGTATGCCACCCAGACCTTGGCTTGGACCCGCCAGTTCTCATTTCTCCCTGTAGTATCCTAGAAGGTAGGGATGGTCACTGTGTCCAGTCTGGTTTCAGTTCAAGCCTGCTCAGGTAAGCCTGTGACCTGCCCTGCCCTCCAGTACACACACTCAGAAACTGTCCTTCTTCCTCTGACCCCCCCTATGGACCATCTCTTACTCAATATTGTTGGACGTCATCTCACAGATATACTTGGGTCTGCCTGCTTGGCCCTCTGAAGATGGGAACTGAGCCTTACTCATCTCTGCCTCCCCAGTGTGCCTAACTCAGTGCCTAGTGCATTCCCGATGGCTTGAATGCAGGGATACAGGTTTCAGAGAAGAAGAAAGGAATGAGATAAAGGACAGGGCCCTGACAGTATTATAGGAGCTCAGCAAGGGTCTGTGGTGGAGAAGGAGAAGCCTTACATTTGCATAGAGGAGACCAGGGGTGTCTGGCATGGTTATTTGGAGGCAGGGGATGGACAAAATGACTTCCTTTAGGCATCTAGGTCTCCCGTTTTCTCACAGACATGGGATCATGGGGTTCTGCTTTGAATATTTTAAATCCTGAGAGTTCAGAGCAGAAGACCCCTTTCATATCAAGGGGTTTGGTGTACCCACTGTATAGATGGCAACGCTGAGATGCAGAGAGGAATATGGGACTCATTCAGGTTGGACAGCACATCAGTGACAGAGACAAGGCCCTTTCATTCATTACACAGTCTTGTCTCTCAGAAGTCCTGCTAATTTCCCCAGAGGCTCTGGACTGCTCTGAACAGTCTTTCACGACACATCCAGCCTCATCTATCTGCATCAACTCTGTCCACCTTACTTAATTATCCTTTCAGTCCCAATTTTGGGTTTAGAAGCCCCTATTCTCTCCATCTTCCAGCTTTTCAGATCCAACTGTCAGGTTTGTTTACACTGATGTGTAATTCATCAAAGAGCGATTCAGTTTCTCAGAGGAATAAAACTCTGTTGGAATTCTAGCCACCAGCACTGGAAGAACTGGGGAGGGGCAGTGGCCTTTCCTATGTGTTTGATGATATATCCTCTAAGGCAGTGGTCCCCAACCCCTGGGCCACGGACTGGTACCGGTCCGTGGGCCATTTGGTACCGGTCCACAGAGAAAGAATAAATAACTTACATTATTTCCATTTTATTTATATTTAAGTCTGAATGACTTTTTATTTTTTAAAAATGACCAGATTCCCTCTGTTACATTCATCTAAGACTCACTCTTGACGCTTGTCTCAGTCACATGATACATTTATTCATCCCACCCTAAAGGCCGGTCCGTGAAAATATTTTCTGACATTAAACCGGTTCGTGGCCCAAAAAAGGTTGGGGACCACAGCTTTAAGGAGCAGAGACTCCAAGTCTGTCTGTGCTTGAAGCAGAGGCTGAGGGCCTGGCAGGGGAGACTTACGTTCCACTAGAGACTCTCACACTGCCCACGCGGTCACAGAAACCATAGACCCAGAGACTGGGCACGTCATCCTCCTGGATCTCCATGGTATTGCCCTTGAAGTTGGCTCCCTCAAACAGACAGATCTTGTGCTCCTTGGAATCCTGAGGAAGGAGAGACCGAGTCAGGCACTGAAAGTCTGAACAGGGCAAAGAGAAGTAACTTGGCGGGGTCTCCTAGATGTTAAGAGTCAGCTCAGACCACTGTGGGACTCTCTCAGGATTGCTGCTAGGAGGGCCTGGAAGGGCCCTCCTCACCTGTGAAAACAGGTTATCAGCCTCAACTTCACAGAGTTGTCATGAGCATTAAATGAGTTAATCCATACAGAGCACTTAGCACAATGCCTAGCATGCACTCAAAAATTTGTACTCATTATTTTTATGACTATAGTCAAGATGCAGAGGCTCAGAGAAGTACGTTCTTGATTAATGTCATACAACCAGTGTGAAAGGAACAGAACCTTTCAGAGAAGCATTTTATTTTTCCAACCCCATTTGGCACCCCTCTGTCCTGCACTCCCTCTGCTATAACCACACCGGCAAATTTTTAGTGCTTTGTTCACACCCAGTCCTCCTAGCTTCAGAGACTTTGCATTCACTGTTCCCTGAAAGGCTTCTCTACCACTCTTCACATGGCTGACTCGGTTCCCATCCTTCAGGAACTGTCTACTCTGATCACCCCCTGACGCCACCTTCCCCCAACATCAGAGCCCCAGTTCCTCTCTTCTGCTCTCCTAGCCCACTGCACCATCCCTGGGCAGCTTGGACCACAGTGGTTTGCCATAATAGATTGATTTCCGTGATGAGGTTCAATAGCTGCCTCCCATGCGGTCAGGGAGCTTGCCTGTCCTATGTAGAGTTGCACCCAGAGCCTACAACAGATCCTAGCAGAAGCAGAGTTTCAACCCATAGTGTTCAAGGGCATGACCTTAAGTGGAAGATGTTTGGTTTAGAGATCCTTTTACCTTCCCAGGAGAGGAGGCTGGGAAGGAGTCAGGGAACCCAACGGAGAGGGTGCTGGAGCTGTCCAGGGACAGAATGAAGGTGGCCCACAGCAGGATGGAGGCAGGGATAGGGCACAGATTAAACCAGACCGGTGGCTCCCAGCCCTGGCTGCACAGTCTACCTGGGGGGCATGTAAAACCTGGAGTGCCTGTGCCCCAGCCCCAGAAATTCAAATTTCATTTGTCTGGAGAGGGGTCTGGGCATTGGGGTTTTTTTTTTTCCTAGTAATATATTTGATTTAAAGAAAAACATCCAAAATATTATCATTTCGATTTGTAACCAATATAACAATATTAATGAGAGTTTACATTCTTATTGTGCTATTTTACTACATGTTCAAACTCTGGTGTGTATGTTACATTCACTGTAACTTGTCCAATTCAGCCAAAATTCAAGAGTTCCACAGCCACATATGGCTGTTTTATTGGACAACCAAGCTGTGGAAGCTACTGGGATGCTCTGGCTGACGGCTCTTCCCGACAAGCTCCCTTGACATAGATTGCCATTTAAAGACCCTTCAATGATCTATGAATTCTTACAAAGGGTTCATTATACAGGCTAATCCTTCAGCCTCAAATTCTGAGAAACACGTTGGAAATAACCTAGTTGGATAATCCATTAAGATAAATCTGGTGGAGCTCAGACAGCTGGTTATTGGTACCCGATAATCCAAAGTGGACATCCATGAAAACTACTCAGGAAAATTCTCATCTAGGTAGGCAGAAGTTGGTTACCATGGGAATCTGACACTGGTGAGGGAAGATGTAGTTGGCTCGTGAGTAATGATCAACATACTTCTGGAGAAACTGAATTGCTTAGGGATAACTCCACCTAACCTGGCTTTGTGTCTTCTTTAAGTCATATATTTAACTTATTTAAGTGTTATAATTTAATTTAAATGTTATAATTTAGTACATTGTCTTATCACTGAGAAGTTCCAGGTGCCTTTTTCCACAACATCTCTCTTCTCAGACACTATACAAGTTTCAACCTGCATGTCGGATGTTCTGAATGGACACTGGGATTTTCAAAGCTCCCCAGGAAGGTCTAACGTGCAGCCAGGAATTAGAAGGATTACAGAAATAGAATCAAGGAAGGCACTGAAGTTTCTAGTTCCAACAGCTGGGAGGTTGAGTCCACTCTTGCAGGCAGCAGGGAAGGAAATAAATTGGTTTTACGTTTTTCATTTGCCCAGGGCTCCTAGCTGGGGCTGGGCACATCAGAGATGCCTTATGAATCTATGAGCACAAGAGCCCACTGTCCTTGAACAATTCAGGGAGAACCATCCCTCCCTGCCCACCATTCCCTCTTTCTTTCCCTTGCTCACCCCCATTTCCTTGCTTGTTGTCAGACCTCAAACTTGCTCCAGCCTTCCTCACTGACCCCCCAGGCCTCGTCCAGGAGCCACTCACCATCCTGACGGGTCGGAAGGACATGAGCCGGTCACTGCGGTAGCTGCTGGACCAGGTGTCCCAGCGCGGGTACTCACCCTTCTCCAGGACGAACATCTCCCCCCGGAAGTTGGATTGCTCAAAGGCGACCCAGCTGGATGTGAGCAACATGAGGAGGGTGGAGAGGGCCAGGAAGGGCAAAAGCAGAAAGGAGGGAAATTGTTAACAGAAGCCCCTTACCCACTTGCAAGGTAGCCCCAAGGACAGTGGTTTGATTCTAGTCTGTGCCACTTCCTGGCTTTGTGACTACAGGCAAGTGACTTCACCTCTATGAGCCTTCATTTCCTCGTCTAATACACCTAGCTTCCTGGAGCTGCTGAAGAATTAAATGAGACAATGTGTGTAATTAAGTGAGAAAAAACTTTCCCCAGATGTAGGATTCATGTATGGTTTAAGTACTAGGAGGACGTGGTGTAGAAGACCACATAAGAAGACATTTTCTTTTAAACCTGATGACAGCTAGGAGAAAGTCTCTACTGGGTGCCAATGTGCCCTGAACATCAATCTCTCTTTTTGTAACAAAGGAAGAACAGGCCACTAGCACCGAGCCTCGAGCAGGTAACAGCACAACAGCGTTGCTCCATGTCCATCGTATTAATTTTTAATGGGCACCTTTTATTTACAGCAAGTGAGACCAGCTTGCCACCTGTAAAAATGATGTGCAGTTTCTTCTAAAATATATTTATTTCTGTTTAAAAAGGGTCATCTAAATGAAATATATTAAGTAAAAGTAGTCCTCAAGGTACAGAGGTAAGGGACAAATTGATACAGATGATTGAATCATATGTTTGGTAAGGACTGGCCTGGTGTAGAGAAAGACCCTCAGTAATTAGTATACGGGCAGGAGGAGGGAAGTGGTAATAATATCTACTTCTCAGAAGCCTATGAGAATTAAATGCGATCAGGCATAGGAAGGTGTTCAGCCCTCAACACTAACTACAAGCTTGAAATCAGAGGGGAGCTTTGCCTGCCTTTCACCTCCCTGCAGCCTGATTAAGAATGGGAAGTGAGGTTGTGCTCGAAGGACCAGGGACTCTGGAGGAAATGGGATGATCCCCGTTTCACTGATGAGAAGGCTGAGATGAAGGGGCCCTCTAATCTTTGCTCTAGATGTGGTCTCAGGAATAAAAGGGGACACTGGTATCAGTTATGGTCACCCTGGGGGCTGCTGGGAGTTTCCTCTGCCCAGAAGGAGTAAGGAGATAGGGTAGAGGGTTGGGCCACCACCATGGACTGAAACAGAATGTGTCCCAGGAGCCTCAGGTCTTGTGTGAGGAATGACCCATACTAGAGTGACAGAACTGAAGATGCAGACATATCCTCCCAGAATAGAGTTGAATCTGCCTCTGCCCTGTCTGGTCTGAAGTAGACATGAAAAGGATTGGATGGATGAATGGATGGATGAATTGGTGGTTGAGTGGGTGGGTAGGTTGAGTGGATGGGAAGGTGGTTGATGGATAGATAGGTAGATGGCTGGATCTATGGATGACTGTACTGATGAATGAATGAATGGTTGCATGATGGAGAATGGATGGTAGAAGGAAGAATAAGCAGACGGATGAATAAATGGATGAAGAATAAATGGATGGAGAATAAATGGATGGATGGAGGGATGGATGGATGGAGAGATGGATGGATCTATAGCTGGATGACTGGGGAGGGAAAGGGATCCTTGGAACATGGTGCCATGTAGGAGTGAGAAGCATAGGCATTTAAACAGAGAGACCTGAGCTCTAATCCCAGCTCATCATTTATTTCCTGTGTGACTTTGGGCAAAAACTTGTTAAGCCTCAGTAAGAAAGGAAATGACTGCATCTACTCTGTCAGGATGTTATGAAGGTCTAAAAAAGGAATGCACATAACAAGTCCAGCACAGAGAAAGCATAATATATGATTGAAGAGAGAGGGAGCCTGCTGAAGGTCTGAGCTCAGGGAAAAACAGACAGTGATGTGGTTTTGCCACCCTAGTCCCCCCCCCACCCCCATCTTCTTCACAATGCCCAGAGAGGATCCATTACATGACTGAGAAATTTTAAATATTGATTTCAGCTTCTTTTCTCATCTCCTGTGGCTCATTTGAACCTTAGGAGCAAGGAGAGAGAGACACAGAGGAGGAATCTTAACTTACAGACATGGAAACTGAGGTTCAGAAGGGTTAAGTCACCTGCTTAAAGTCACATGATGGTGGCAGGTGGCAGGTTGAAATCTCCTAGGTTTCAGGCAGGCGTGCTCCTGTGCTGAAGTCACACCTCTCCTCCCCTTCCCTTGTCAACCTCGACCTCTCCATCAGTTTTCCCATCATCGTTTTTCCCATATCCCTGCTGGTCCTGACACAAGCCAGGGACCCTGGGCCACAGGCTCTTATCTCTCCCCATCAGGCGCAGCCCCGGGACACACACCAAACACCAGCTGCATCTTTGTTTGAGGAGAAATACTTTGGGTTTGAGTCACTGGCACTAAAAAAAGCCTAAAAACCCAAACTGGCCATATCCAGTGTCTTCTGCTCCCAGTTGGGCTTTGGGATGGAGGTGGGGCCAAGGTTGTGTTGACCACACTGAGGGTGGCAGTGGTTGCAGGATATAAAAATGTGCCCGCTGTCCTACACTCACCCAGGGTGACTCAGCTAAACTCACAGGGCAATGAGGAAGGCTAATAATCATCACTGTCACCTGTCACGTTTGGGCACCCACGAAGTGCCAGACCCAAGCCGTATTATCTCTTTCAGGGCTCTGGATAAATCAGTGTAGAGTCATGGAGACTGTTAATCTCCCCATTTCAGAAATGAGAAAACTGAGGCTTGGAGACTGAGCAAGGTCTTGGGGAGTTGAGACTGGAACCCAGGTCCATCTGAGTTTGAAGCTCACCTCTGCTCTTTGTATTGCAAAGATCCCCCAAAAGCTGGGCGCACAGACTGAACATACCCTCTTGGGGGTTTGCAGGCTGGGGATACAGGCAGTAAAGAGGCCACATGGGTCTTGTCCTGTGCCCTAATTTCAGTCCACAGGGGTTGGGGCTGGTGCAGTCACTATGTACAAGGGACAATTATTCCTGCTTCATATAGGGGTCACTAAGGTCCAGGGAAGCTTAGGGAGTTGGGGCAGGTCAAGGAGCAGGTGATAAAAAGAGTACTGTGGATGAAACTGAGTAACTGGAATTGAACCCAGACTCTGCTACTTGCCAGTAGGTGACTTTGGCCAAGGGACTTAACCCTTTTGAGCCTCAGTTCGCCCATCTGTCAAATGGGTATAAGAATAGCCCCTCCCTCATACAGTATTGTATGATCATCAAGGTAAAGTCCCCAGTCTGTGCCTGGCACCTAGTGGGTGCTCAACAGATACTTATTATTACTCTTAGGGCTGCTTGATGCCCAGGAGAGGAGACAGCTGATAGACACTGGCTCTCTGGTCTCCTGCCCGCAGTGACAGGAAGGGAGCTTCCAATAGTAGAAGTAGCATTTCTCTGGAGCCCAGAATCACGCCATGCTGTCAGTGTGATGTTATGATAATCAAGTCACCTCTCTGAGCCTCAGTTCCTCATCTGTAAAATGGGAAGGAGAATAAGAGCTCCCTCTCCTCCCTCTTGGGTTTGAAACGAGGACTGAAATAATGTACAGTATGTGTCTCCACTAGTATGCGGGCAGGCACTGAGCAGGCACCAGTAACTGGCCACGTCTGTTGTGTTATTATTATTTTACTCTGGCGGCAAGAGTGCCCCTCCCCTGCCTGACACTCACGGTCCAGAGGTGACGATGAGGCTGCGCACTCTGTCAAAGCCGCGGTCTCCTAGGTTCAAGCACTCCCCGGAGAATTCCACCCGATGGCCCTGGAAGTTCTCCTGCTCAAAGGTCACCAGCTGGAGGAGAGAAGCCCCGAGCCCAGGGTAGGGTGGAGGGGGGAAGTAAGGTGGGAGTAGAGTGAGTGGGGAGGAGAGCCTCCAAACTGGAGAGGTTCCAGGTAAAAAAATTCATTGAATTCTTATATAAGTGAAAGCAAGTCACACACTGATCACACGAGAGTGTGCCATGAGCCAAGGTCTGTGAAGTGACCCTGTCATCCTTCCCTGCACCTGAACTTGATATCTGCACCATTGTTAGGAACTGATGGGTCTTCCTTCCAGGCCTTTATCTGTGCTGTTCCTTCTGCTTGGAATGCCCTCTCCAACACACAACCCCATCCCAGAGCTCAGGCTTCCTTTCCTGTTTTAGGCTCAGCCACCACCTCCTCCAGGAAGCCTTCTCTGATGCCCTCTCTTTAGGTGGGGTTGGTTGAGTGCCCTTTACTGTTCTCACTCACTATATAGTCACATTGCTTCCCATGTGGGTGTCTCTCTATGCACCCCTCTCCCTCTTTACTGAACCCCTCTGAAGACCAAGGGCTCCTCCAGGGCAGGGTGTGGGGTTCATCCATTTCTGTGTCTCCAGCTCCAGCCGAGAACCTGCCACAGGGCTGATTCTTAGAAAGACACTTGCCCATCTACCTGCCACAATGCAGGGGGGCCCAGGAGCAGGCCCCCTTGTGCGAACATCAGCTAATCCCCTCCCCTCACTAAGTCCTCAGTGTTGCTTATTATCCACTTATTATCCCAAGTCGGGAAAACCTGGATAATTCAGTGGAGAGTCATGGAGACTGTTAATCTCCTCATTTCAGAGATGAGAAAACTGAGGTTTGGAGACAGAGCAAGGTCTGGGGGAGTTAAGGCTGGAACCTTGGTCTGTCTGAGCTCAAAGCCCATCTCTGCTCTTTGTACTGTAAAGAGACCCAAAATGCTGGTCACACAGGCTGAGTATATCTCCTTGGGGTATTCACTTGAACGAAGCCTCAGTTTTCCCAGGTATAGAAGGAGGAGGCTCAAATACCCTTGTTAGCACTTGTCCAACCAAGAGAAACTCCTGCCCCAGGAGACATAGATAAGAACACCCTGTCCCTGCTGTTTCTCAGAGCAAAGCTAGAGACCTCCCAAATGGTCCTCAGGGGTGACTGAAATACCAGACAGCGGCCAAAACGAATGACCCACGGCAATTCACAACAATATGGGTGACTATTAGGGATCTCAGAGTGAGGGAAAAGAAAAGAGAAAACCCAGCATGATTACATATGACATATTTCAATAAATTAAAAACGCACAAACACCAAAATTCTTTAAAGGAATGATGGCTAAAACTACAAAATGCAAGCAAGCAGATGATGGACAGGGATGAAGCTGGCAATTGCCTTGAGGAGGGCTGGAGGGTGGTGGCCTCATGAGGGACATTTTAGAGAATTTTTACCAAGTCCTGGCTTTTCATATGGGTGGTGGGTTTGTAGGTCTGTGTTAAAAATTAAATAAAAAATTAATGGTCCTGTCCAGATAGCTCAGTTGGTTAGAGCTTTGTCCCCCATATGCAGAGGTTGCCGGGTGGATTCCTGGTCAGGACACATACAGAAACAAACAGATAAATGTCTTCTCTCTCTCTCTCTCTCTCTCTCTCCCCCCCCCTTTCCTCTCTCTCTAAAATCTATAAATTTTAACAAATTTAACAGGTAAGTAACTACATAATAAAAGCCGGCACCTGAGGCCGAAACCAAACCCAGCCCAGCCCCAAGGGACTGGCTGCTGTTGCTCTCAGGCAGCCCTTGCAGTCTCCCCAACTGCTTGCACAATTTTCAGGAGGGCCCAAGGCCATCCTTTGCCCTAGGGCAGTGGTCCCCAACCTTTTTTGCACCATGGACCGGTTTAATGTCAGAAAATATTTTCACGGACCGGCCTTTAGGGTGGGATGAATAAATGTATCACATGACTGAGACAAGCGTCAAGAGTGAGTCTTAGATGGATGTAACAGAGGGAATCTGGTCATTTTTAAAAAATAAAACATCGTTCAGACTTAAATATAAATAAAACAAAAATAATGTAAGTTATTTATTCTTTCTCTGCGGACTGGTACCAAATGGCCCACGAACCGCTAATGGTCCATGGCCCCGGGGGGTTGGGGACCACTGCCCTAGGGAACCTCTGGGGACAGATAGTTCCTGCTGCTAAGCCTGTCCACTTTCTTCTCTTCTTTTGCTTCTGGTTTCCACAAACTCTAAACACGTGCTTGTGCGGGTCAGAGACTGGCAGGAGGAAGCGTGGGGCGGAGCTCAGAGCCCCCCACCCCCAGGTCCTTACCCTGTAGCTCCCAGGAGGCATGTCCCCCACTTTGGTAGTGGGTACCGGCACGGAGGCTGGAGCCAGGGCGGGGCCGGGGACCGGGGCCGGTCCTGCGGGCGGGGCCCCCTTCCCCTTGCTCTCGGGCCCTGGGTTCCCCGCAGCTGTTGTGGAGGCCTTGGCAGGCTGAGACATGGTTCCCACCTGCAAACGTCTGTAAAGAAACCTTTGGCCGAGGTTAATTTGAGAATGCCACCCTCAAGCTGCCTCCCAACTCTCATACCCCCCCCCCCCCCGACCCTGTGTTTTCAGGCTCCGTCCAACCTGTTTGTTTGTTTGTTTGTTTCTCCTTGTAAAACATAAGCCTCAAAGTTTTTCTGGCCTGACCTCCCTTTTCAGGTAAGAATTTCCTGACCACAGACCACACGCATCCCTGATACGCCTTCCTCCGGCCCTTTAACCAGGCTGGTCCCTCCGCCAGCCATGCCTTCCTCCTAACCCCGATTCCCCTGCCGTGTTCTTTCCTTGCTAAACCTTATAGTTTTTCACAGCACTTATACTTTACTTGTGCAGCTTCAACCTGCCTCGCCATGTTTATAACAGGAACCCACATTTAGGGGTACTGTAGATATGCCAAACTCAGCCGCGTGCAGTAATGAACTCCTCTGTTCTGTCTCATCCCCTCTGAGCAATCTGAGGCCCAGAGAGGGAAAGCGACCTGCCCAAGCCCACACAGCCACTAAATAGTAGGACTCCAATTTCAGCTACCAATTTACCATAGGTAGCTAGCTATTAATAAAGAAAGAGAGCAAAGGAACTTGGACGTTAAGAAGCCTAATTAACTAGGGAGCTGAATTGGACAATAAGCCTGATTAAGTCTGAAAGTTACAGCTTCAGACACCCCAGGGGATCGTAGCATTGCCCGCCAAGGGGATTAACACTCCTCCCTCCCCTGTGTAGGGAGGAAGTACCAGCTTTCCAATCTCCCCAGGGTATAACCAGTCCACTTGCCCAGACTCTGGTGGGCAGGAATGAACAATAAAGGGGAAAGTCTCCCGCTGGGTGCATGCCCAATAGAAGCCAAAATGGTGACCATAAAGGGGAGGAGCCTAGCCTGGGAAAAGCATCATGGGGACACAGAATCCCCAGATGACTTAAGAAATAGATTGATTAGGGGGAAGGACCCAACACAAGCCCACGAAAGATTGGGGAATTGATGGGTTAGTTTGAAAGAGCACCTGGTCCTTCCCAAGCCCAAGATAATATAATCAGCCTAACCAAGGTGAACTCTCTCTCACTGTCTCTCTAGTGCAGGGGTCTCAAACTCAATTCAGCATGTGGGCCGCAGAGCAAGATCACAGCCCTTCTGCAGGCCACACTAGGTCTACAAAAGGCAACTGTTATGCAACACTTTTCTCACTGCAGTTGAAAACAAAAAAAAATCATTACAACAAGCACAATCGTACATGCAGTTTACTCAGTGTCACAAAACGACCAGAAACTGTAGTTTGCATCACAACTGCTGTTAACTAAGCTAATATCTAGCTAGGATGCTAGAGAAATGAAAAATACAAGTAGGCCCCTAGGCTTACTTAATTTTATCCAAAATATTTTGAACTTCGTGGATTAGTCTGCAGGCCGCACAAAATTGTTCGGCGGGCCGCGAGTTTGAGACCCCTGCTCTAGTGCCATAACATGCTCATACCCCATTCATTCTCATGTTCTCTTTCCATAACAGCCATGTGGCCCTAGCAGCTGTGGGTTCCAAGTGCAGCTCCAAGCACAAGCTTGGGTACAGCAATACCATGCCAGCTGGATTTGCAGCCGGGAATGGAGACTATGCTAGCTGGACAGGAACAAAGGCTGAACTGGATTAAGCTTTGATATGGACTAAACCAATGGCACAAATTTCTGGACATTGACCCTATTTCTAGGCTTGATGAAGACAAAACTGGGCTTTTTCCACAGTGGGTGGGATGGAGCTGAGACACCAAGAACGTGAGAGCAGCTTTGCATTTCTATCCCAATAAATCTTACCACAACACCTCAACTTCTGGTGTGCGGGTCCCCGGAAATGCTTTTCTCAGGACTCATGAATAGAGCCCATTTCCCCCGGCAACAGATGGACCCAGCAGCAGGGTTAATAAAACGCTCTGTCATTTACTTGTTCTGACTTATTCATCCCTCTGTCTCCAGCACTTGGTGTAGCCCCTGGCACATCTGAGATCTCATCTAACATCTGTTCAGAGAATGAATGAATGCCCGTTCCTGTCTCATTTCCCAGTCAAACTGCTGCCTCAGGGACTCTCTGGGAATGAGTGTGTGGGTGCAGATTCAGGCCTGGCACTGGGGAAGAAAGGACGTCCCTGGAGGACCTCTCTAGTGCATGTCGGGGGTTCTAAAATGAGGACTGTGGCTGTGTAGGCGTCGGGTGGAGAAGGCTCTGGTCAGTTTCAGTGGTTCCTTGTTGTTTTGGGGTCTTGGACATCTTTGAATGTTTGACAAATGCCTTGTCCTTGTCCCCAGGGGAAAAAGCCCCCTTTAATTTTAGAGATAATTTCCAGGGATTCGAGGACCCCCCTGACAACACTGATTGAGACCCTGTGGTCCAGCGGAGTGCAGAGCCACACCACCCCCCTTGTGGTTACTCTGGGGTGTGCTGCCCACCATGGGCAGGCCAGACATCTGGGCCACATTTGTGGCTTCCAGGCTGTTGCTTACTCCCCTCTGTCAGTCTGTGAATCAACCTTCCCCTGGGCTGGTAGTTGGGCTTGTTCCTTGCTGGAGATATGTTCCTATTCATTTCTCCCCCCCCCCCCCCCACCGTTTCTGTTTCTCTCTTCCCCAGGATCCTGCTTGCTCTGTATCTCTGTCTAGCCCTCCGTCTGTTCTCTATTACTGCATTTTTTCTCTCTTCTCCTCCCTCCCTCTATCCCTTTCCCTTAATCGTCCTGTCTAACTCTCTTCTGTAACTGCTCTCTTTGCCTCCCACCACCTCTTCTCCCCCCCCCACCCTCAGCTCCCAGCAGTGTGGTGGGTTTCCTCTTACCTGGCAACCTGCTATTTCCTGCTGGAGGACAGGCAGATGGGCGGGTGGGTGCTGTGGCGATGCAGGGCCGACCCCCCATTTTATAGTCTGGCAGACACCAGGCCCTATGGTCAGGGGCACAAAGAGGGAGCTGGCTCAGCAGGCCAGGGGCGTGGAGTGGGGGGCCTGAGGCCGCAGGCTCACTGGGATTACTGCAGAGGGAAGCACTTTCCATTGTGAGCCCAACACGCACAGCAGAAACCCTGATCAGCAAGGCCTCCACCTGGTTCCCACCCTGGTGCCTCGCACTAAAACCCCAGCCTGGGTGGACCCATGGGGTCTCCGCTGACTGCCAATCCTAGGGCAGTGAAAAGGGGATCTCCTGGAAGGTGGGAGACGTGGATTTGAATACTAACTCAGCCACTATGTGCTGTGTGGCTTTCGGCAGGTGTCTACTCTTCAGGACCTCTGCGACAGCAGTTACAAGCAGGCAGGGTCCCATTGGATGCTGAACAGGAAAGGTGACAATGAGAACAGGAGAAGGGCAAATACTTTGTAAAGACATATGTGGATACAATACCCACAGCCCCACTTACTGAGAGCTTACTGGGAGCTCAGCCCAGCACCAAATGCCTGACCCTCGCCATCTTGGTCAACCCCCAGGACAACCCACCTTATCTGGTACTTTTATTATACCCATTTCACAGATGAGCAAAGTTAGGGCACAGTGAGGTCAGAGCCAGGAACCAGCCCAGGCAGGGGGGCCTGTATGCTTCACTTTCATGATGTCCAACCTTGGCCTTGGCTTCTAGATATATAGGGTTAGGGCTAGTGGAGTGGATCTCCTTGTGCTCAGAGGGTTAAATATTTAAAGCCTGGGTCTTGTTGCTCTGCTCACATTGGGCCCCGATTCCTTCCCCCACTTTTTCCTGGTCTGCCCATAGACCCTCTCCCCATCATTTGACTCCAGGGACAGAGCTAATAGCCAGGAATAAGATTGCCCATCTTGGAGCTTCTTCTGGGAGGTCCTCAACTCCACCACAGCCTGTCACCCTGAGCCCAGGCACCTGGCACAGGGCCTGGCATAGAGTGGGCCCTTGATCCATTTGGGGGGACTAAATGGTCACAGTAGATCATAGTGGAAGGTGAGGTACAGAGGGAAATAGGAAAACTGAGATGGGGAGAGAGAAGTGAAGACACTGATTGGGAGAAGTGTAGAGTGACAGAAAGGTAATGGAGACAGAAATACAGAGGGGACAGGGAAGGGTCAGACAGTAAAGGAGAGACAGGAAAGAGACAGAGAGACAGACACAATAGAGCAATAGACTCAGAACAATAGAACAGATACCAGAAGTCCTAGTGTCCAGTTCCCACATTTCCCCAGTGGAGAGACTGAGCCCAGGTAGAATAAGGAACTTCAACAAGGTCACATGGCCACAGCAGAGCTAGGCCTGAAGGGACCCAAAGGAACTGCTGAGCCAGGTGGGCCTGCAGTCTGACTCCCCAGCCCCAGATGGGCTATGGGGCGAGGGGGATTGCTTAGGTTCCTGCTTCTTCTGCAGAGGTCCGGGGACCCCCATTCCCTCTGGAGCCCCGCTCTGCCTTGAGATCACTGTGGCCTTGGACAGCCGTTTTCTGTCCCTCCACTTCACCCAGCACCCCCTCACTCCCCAGGTGCTCCCTCAGTCTTTTATCCTGGGACAAGGTCTGGGAGGCAGGCAAGGACGCAGGATGGGACAGCCACTGGAACGGGGCCAAGATACATAGATGGTGGGGGGTCACCCACAAGCCTGGGCTTCAAGGCCAGGCCGTCTGGGGCAGTTTCCTGTCTCCCGTGGTCATGGGGCTTCCTGCCAAAGAGTAGGTGCAGAGGTGGGGGATAGCCCCCCCATGCTGGGGGGCTCCATTCTGACCTGACTTCTGTAATTCTCACTATGATGGTGGGGACTCTTGCAGATGAGAAAACAGATGCAGTTCCCTCCCCCTTCTCTCAGCCTGTTTGCTCATTTGTGAAATGGAATTGGAAAGTCACATCTTTTTAACTCCAGACCAAAGCTCTTAAAACTATGTACTATGAATAATGATTTAATAGCAATCATGTTTATTCTTTGCGATGATGATGGCAATGATGATGGAGGCACAGAATACCTTTTGTGTTCCAAGAGCGGTTCACGTGTAATTCTCGTTTCCCCTCACCATACCTTTCTCTCTTAGGCCAAGCCAATTTACCTTGTTGTACCCACTTTACACATGAGGAAACTGAAGCTCGGAGAGATGAAGTAACACGCTCATGGTTACCCAGCCAGCAGGAGCAGGATGCAAACCCAGGCAGTCTGGCTGCAGAAGCCGCATTCTTAGTCTTTCATCTTCAAGGCAACCCTTCACTAAAGTCATGCATTTGATGGGCTGCTTTTAACTGAGCCCTCCCAGTGGGACAAATGTTGCCACTTACTTTATAGGCCGTGGGCTGAGATCGGACATCCTCCAGGTCACCCCAGATGTTTATAGAGGCAGAACTGGATTTCACCTAGAATTGTCTGGTCTCTGCTGTGCTCTTTCCCACGCTGTGAGAGTCCCCTGTTAGGTCAAATGAGAAGGTGGGAGGGTGGGAAGAGGAACTGGATGGAGCCAGCAGGCCCTGTGCAAAGAGGTGGCCTCTGCACAACGCCACATATTGTTGCTACATGGGAATGCAGGTCAACTTTCCAATCTCTGAAGACAGTTTCTAAATCTGGACTTTTCTGTGGAACTTCCAGGCTTTTATAACCAGATGAAAAATTTAAGAGTGTTTTTTTTTTTTTTTAACAGACTAGGTCAAAGAAATCATGCCCAAAGTGAATTCAACAAACCCTGGCTATTTGGCAGGTGAGCTACAGTTTACAAAGCATGTTGGCACCCACCACCTCTTTTATTCTGCACACAGAGCCATCTGACCATCCCTTTGGGCTTCGTGGACCCTGGAGGCCCTGGCCTAGCCCACCTTTCCTGCCTGGTTCTCTTTGCTCCCCTTCAGGGACCCTGAGCTCCAGCCCTTTCTCGTACACACATACCACGTTCCCACTTCCGTACTTTTGCTTAGAAAATAATTTTCTTCCATCTCACATTGTGCAAATTCTCCTTACCCTTCAGAGTCTAGTTTAAACACCACCTCCAAGAGGAAGCCTACCCTGATTGCCCCTGCTGGAAGAGGAAGAGGTATAGGCATTTGTCAAATGTTCATTCTGTGCCAGGCATGTGACATAACATCACAACAACCCAGTGATGTTTATTCTTGTCCCATTTTATAGGTAGAAACTGAGGGAAAATGACCTACTGCTGGAAAGAACCAAGTTTGTGGACTCCTCGTCCAGTGCTCATTCTCCTGCTCCAGTCAGGGGTCCCACGGAACTGATTAAAGGCTGACCTTCCTCCTCTTGCCTCCTTTGTGGCTAATCCCTGAGGGAGGCCACGTGTCCCTTTCCCTCCCAGCTGAAGCCCATGGTGCTGACACCTCTCTACTGGGACTTCAGCCAGGGCTGCCTTTTGTTTTTGCCGCTTACTTGCTGAGTTGGGGCTTTGTCTCCCAGAGGCCCTCTCCCCTCCCTGCCTATAAGAGCCTGACCTTGGCTGGTCCCAGGTCTGGCATATTCTGTGGGTCTGTCTCGGTAAGTCCCAGGCTTGGAGAAGGGGTAGGATCTAAGCTCTGAGTAAGTATCCTGAGGGGAAGGGGAACCCAGGTCCCCAATCCTGGGGACATCATTATGTCATCCTGCCTGTCTTCCTCATCTTCACCTAGGCCCGGCTCAGACATCAAGACTAGTACCTGCTACCGTGGCTCAGAAACAAAATTACTCTTGTATTCTACAAGAGTTGCTTCAATTTCCACCATGCGAGTCACCTGTTGGGTTCAGGTGCTGTCTTTGGGAGGCTTTCTTCAGATGGGCACCTTGGCACTTGCCAGGGCGATGCATTCCCCCCTACCCCAGCAGCCATAGAAAAATTTCCAAAGTGAGGAGAGAAAACAGCACAGATCGGGTTCAGAGGCAATGAGACCCAGGGCGTGTGAGTTTTGAGATGGTGAAAGGAAGAAAGCAAAGAAGATGGTGTTGGGAAGGAGAGGAGCTGGCCAGAGCTGCACTGTGCCCCTAGCCCAGGCACATCTGGACTTCATCTGGAGCCCTATCTTGCTTAATCTAGATGTCAGTGCCAAGGAAGATAGCACAGTCAAGGCTAAGGTTCTCCTGTTCTCTTCTCGTGTAGGAACGGAGCAATATGACCTTGCAATGCACCAAAACAGCGGGACACTGGAAGGTAGGAAGAGGCATGGGTGGTGTCTGGAAAGTGGGGTACAGGTCACACTCAGCTCCAGGAGACACCCCCCGACCTTCATTGAACCCCACCTCACACCTGGGGTCATTGTGAGGGCCCATTTTACAGAGGATGGAATCAATGGTCAAAGAGGAGAAGGGACTTAGCCGAGGTCCCAGACAGGGCCCTGAACTGAACTTGGGTCTTCTGGCCTCCCAATTTAACCATTACACTCTCTGGCAGAGGTAGCAAACTGGTGATTGCACAGTCTTTGGGCACGATTTCTTTAACCTACTCTTTGTTTATAACAAAATAGAAAAGAAAAACCTTTACAACTGTTATCTGCTTATAAAAACTTGGAAGGTCCACAGAAAAGCCCAGATTTAGTGATTGTCTTCAGAAATCAGAACGTTGGTTGCATTCCCATGTAGCAACAATAGGGGGTGCTGTGCAGAGTCCACCTATTTACGCAGGGCCTGTGCGCTCCAGTTCCTGCCAGCCCTCACCCTCCTTACCTGTCTGGGCACTGGAGGCATATGAGTTTGCAATCCCACTTTATCTGTCCTGCCTCATCCTGAGTCGTGAGGTGAACTCCTAACCCCTCCCTCTTCCCCCATAGGACTCTGATGTATGTCTCCACCTATTCTCTCTGTCATAGATTGTGGTGTGGGACGAGGAGGGCTTCCAGGGCCGGAGGCATGAGTTCACCACTGAGTGCCCCAGCGTGCTGGAACTTGGCTTTGAGACTGTGCGATCTTTGAAAGTGCTGAGTGGAGCGTGAGTCCAGGGGTGGGGTGAGAGGGGATGGGACTTTTAGATGTTTTAAGCCTTATCTTCCCAGGCTGAACTTCCCCGTGGGTCTGAAGCTCTGGGGAGTGTGCAGGACGGCCTTGTAAGGCTATGTGCACTGCCCAAAGGTAGGGGGCGCCATTGACACAGATCCTGCCCACCGAAAGAGACAACACTCCAGGCGCTGACCTTGAGAATGCAGGGCCCGGACTGAAAAGCCCCACTTGGGCATACATAGAAAAGTAACATCATTTGCCCCAAACAGAAGAAAACTATAAAAATATAGTTTTAAAAAAAGAAGCTATTAACCTTTAGTTGAATATTGTTGCTTGACTGACTCTCTGAGCAAATGTTTATGTTTCTAAAGAGAGATTGATGAGATGTAGAAAGGTGTTAAGAACACACCAATACCATACTGAGACATTTTAGACCAGCATCCTTCAGTAGAACTTCCTGCAGTGATAAAAATATTGTACATCTTTACTGTAGGTTTTGGAACCAGGGGCCATGTATGACCATGGAGAGCTTGAAATGTAGCTAGTGTGAGTGACTAAAGGCTTGATGTTAATTTTTTTAAGTTTAAATTTAATTGGCAACATGTGGCTAATGGCTACTTTATTGGTCAGAAGTTTTTAGAAGGTTGGAAAGTATAGTGTGTCCGTAAAGTCATGGTGCACTTTTGATCGGTCACAGGAAAGCAACAAAAGACGATAGAAATGTGAAATCTGCTCCCAGTTTCTGTAGGATGATGTGGCAGCATGTGCACATGCGCAGATGATGACGTAACACCGTGTATGCGGTGGAGCAGCCCACGGCCATGCCAGTTGAGATGTGGATGGTAGGAAAGTTCAGTGTGTTCTGTGGCTCACTAAATTCAAATCCGTGACCAAAGTGCAACGTGAATATCAGCACGTTTATAATGAAGCGCCACCACATAGGATAACATTACTCGGTGGGATAAGCAGTTGAAGGAAACCGGCAGTTTGGTGGAGAAACCCTGTTCTGGTAGGCCATCAGTCAATGACGAGTCTGTAGAGGCTATACAGGATAGCTACTTAAGGCACCCTAAAAAATCTGTGCATGAGCCCACATCGAACTGCACTGAATAGGTATGAAACTGGGAGAGTTTTCCTTTTATTTGGTGCAGATTTCACATTTCTATCGTCTTTTGTTGCTTTCCTGTGACCGGTCAAAAGTGCACCATGACTTTACGGACACACTGTAGATTGAAAGGAGACCAATGTTGTCTCCATATGGTTCGGAGTCATTTCACGCTATGCCTGTGACTGAAGGCCGCTGAAGGTCGTCTTGGGTGGTATTTATGCATTTCACACTAAGGTGAACACTCTTTTAGCTTCTGCATCGTACAGGCAGGGAACTGGGGCTCAGATGGGAACAATGACCTGTCCAGGAATATGTCCATCAGGCCAACCAATTAGGCCAGAAAGGAGACAACAAGCTCAGATAGAATCAGACAATATGTTACTTAACATAGACAGCAAGTGTCAGCATGGTGTCAGCCTCCTGTGTCTGTCCCTTGCTCCATAAAATGGCACCAAAGCAACAGGGGCCATATGACAGCAAAAATGGTGGGCACTCTGCTGCTGGGGGGCCACTCCATGCTCCAGCTATAGTCTATGCTGTACCCTACAGGGTGGCAAGGTAGAAAGTCCCATGTCTCATGGGAACCAGAGAGGCCGATGGGCACTGCCTCGTGGAAGCCTTCCTCTGGACAGGGAGATGGGCGACACTTGGCCTATGGCAGTTGCTTACAAGAATGCTCCCCACGTTCTCAGAGGAATAACATAGAATCCCACCAAGGCTCAGGTTAGCTGGGGGCTGAGCCTTGCCTACATGACTAGACAAAGTTGTCAGGTAGCTGCATGGAGCAGTCTCTTTTCCTATGGAACACACAGCAAGTCAGTGGGCTGCGAAACTCTAAACTTGATTTCTCTACCTCCACATGATTGACACCTGGAGCTGTATAATTCTTTATTTTGATGGGGGCTGTCATGTTCTTTGAAGGATGTTAAGCAATATCTCTGGCCTCAATCCACTCAATGCCATTTGCAAACACACCTTCCTCTCTCCTCCCAGTATCACAGCTAAAAATGTCTCCGGGCTTTGTTGACTGCCTCCCTAGGGGGCAGAGTCACCCCTGCACGATAACCATTGATCTAGAACTCAGGGTGAGGGGTCTTTTAATCTTTTGTGCTCTCGACTCTCTGTCCACAGGTGGGTGGGCTTTGAGCACGCTGGCTTCCAAGGGCAGCAGTACGTTCTGGAGCGGGGCGAGTACCCATGCTGGGACGCCTGGAGTGGCAATACGTCCTACCCTGCTGAGAGGCTCACCTCCTTCCGGCCGGTGGCCTGTGCTGTGAGTCTAGCTATCCTGCCTCCTCTCAGGGAGGCCTGCACCCCCTCCGGGGATGGGGGGCGGGTGGTTCTTGGGAACTGGATGTCCCAGAGTTCAACTGCTTATGTCCGTTCTTCAAGCTGTGGGACATGCAGTCCCTCCTGTCTCTGAGCCTCGTTTTTTTTTCATCTTGAAATGCGGTCCTCATACTTATGTTGTGGGGAAGAAGAATGTTTAGCATCTGGCCAGAACCCACCACAAACACTCCACCCATCGCAGCTTTGGTTAGGATATGAGCAGACCCCCGAATACTTTGTGTCTCCTTTTTATGATTCATGGCCAAGGGTGCCACAGATGGTCAGGCAAGGTGGGGAGGAAGGGCTCTATTTCCTGTTCCCGATTAAGGATCAAAGTTCCTGATTTTATATTTTAGCTGCTGTTTATGGAGTACGGGTGGAGGTGGGCATTATTATCCCCATCTTATGGATGAAAAACACTGAGGCTCTGAGAGGTGTATTTTTCTTTCCTTCTAAAACAACTTTTATTGATTTAAAATCACACAAGGCACACATATTTATCATCTAAAATTCAGGAAAAACCCTGATATGGCAGAATAAGAAAATAAAAATTATTCATACCCACACCTCTGAGACAGAAGTCCACTGTTTACAGTGCTAGAGATGTCAAAATCTATGTCTATATCTATATATCTATACACACATATAATTTTGTTCCAAAAATTAAATGCTAAGAAACCAAAGGCTTGGAAACCAGCTTCTGTCACTGGGCAAATATATCACAGTGATCCTCTCAGGTGATTAAATCTAATTTATAACATCACTTTCCACAGCTCCTTAGAATTCTGTTTTGTGAATGGGATCATTTATTCATTCATTCCACAAATGGCCCAGGGCTTGTGCCAATACAGGGACCCAGGGTGGACACTGACAGATGCAAACCCTGCTTTCACACAGTCGGCAACTTTGGGTTTCATTTAGTCCTCAAAAAAGAATTCTGAAAAGCAGATGTGGCTAGTTTCATTTTATAGATTTGGAAACAGGCTCAGAAATGTTGTGTGACATGTCTAAGCTCAGTCAGCTGGTAAGTGGAGGACAGGATTTGAACCCAGATCTCTGTATCCTTCTCTAAATCACAGTGCAATGTCATCCCTGTTGTTGGATAGTCAAGTTGAACTTTTTCTTTTCTTTTTTCTTTCCTTTCCATTTCTTTCTTCCTTCCTACCTGCCTCCCTTTCTCTCTCCTTTCCCTCCCTCCCTCCCTTCGTTTTTTCCTTCCTTCCTTCCTTCCTTCCTTCCTTCCTTCCTTCCTTCCTTCCTTCCTTCCTTCCTCAACAAGGCACATTTGTCCCATGATTATTTTTGTGCAAATTTCTGGAAGGTCAAACGGACTACCGCTTGTAAGGTTTCTGGTGTCTGTCATCTTATTGCCCTTTCCAAAGGTTTGCAAGAAAGACTGATTTGAAAGACAAGGGCGGGGCAGGGGCGGACAGCAGAGGCTCCTGGGATTCCAACGCCTGATGGTCTGACCCTGTTCCCTGTGCTGGCAGAACCACCGTGACGCAAGGCTGACCATCTTTGAGCAAGAGAACTTCCTGGGCCGGAAAGGAGAGCTGAGTGATGACTATCCCTCCCTCCAGGCCATGGGGTGGTGTGGCAATGAAGTGGGCTCCTTCCATGTCCAATCAGGGGCGTAAGTGGATCTAACCTCTCTCTGGCAGGGAAAGAGACGATGTTGGGAGTGTTGGGGACACTTTCCGTGACAACTGTGTGCTGGGGACTTTGAGGCTTTGGAGCCCATATGAGTTCGGGGGTCTGCTCATATCCTAACCAAAGCTGTGATGGGTGGAGTGTTTGTGGCGGGTTCTGGCCAGGAAGACACTGAAGCACAGGGAGCTTTCAGGCAGAATTTCTGGAATTGCAAGCAATGCACACCAAAATTAAACTGATATTAATCCCAAAGGATATTACTGGCCCCTGTAATTAGCTTCAGGCACAGCTAGATCCAGGTGCTTTTTTTTTTTTTTTTTTGTATTTTTCTGAAGCTGGAAACGGCGAGAGACAGTCAGACAGACTCCCGCATGCACCCAACTGGGATCCACCCGGCACGTCCACCAGGGGCGATGCTCTGCCCACCAGGGGGCGATGCTCTGCCCCTCTGGGGCGTCGCTCTGCCGCGACCAGAGCCACTCTAACGCCTGGGGCAGAGGCCAAGGAGCCATCCCCAGCGCCTGGGCCATCTTTTCTCCAATGGAGCCTCAGCTGCAGGAGGGGAAGAGAGAGACAGAGAGGAAGGGGGGGGTGGAGAAGCAAATGGGCGCTTCTCCTGTGTGCCCTGGCCGGGAATCGAACCCGGGTCCCCTGCACGCCAGGCTGATGCTCTACCGCTGAGCCAACCGGCCAGGGCCAAGATCCAGGTGCTTTAACAGGGATCTTTCTCCCTCTCTTGCTCTGCCCGCCTCAGAGTGGCAATATTCTTAGGCCAGCTCTTACCATGTGAAGGTACAATAGTAGCTTTATCCTTATATTTCAGCCAAAGTTTCCAGGAAAGATTCTTAGTGGTCCAACTTTGGTCATGTGTTCAACTCTGAACCAATCACCATGCCCACAGTCATCGGGTGTTCTGATTGGCTAGTCCTGGTCACAGGCTCACTGCCAGAGTGAGCATTTTCCCACACTGGCTGAGAGGTGGAGGGGTGACAGGGTCTACCACTGGAACAGCAGAGAGTGCATGGCCAGCCTGAACCCAAAGGTGGCTCAAGCAACTTGCTCCAAGTCCAACAGCAGGTAGGTGACTGAGTTCCAGCTTCAAGCTCAGGGCTGACTCACCCTTTCCACCCTTTTGACATAGGAGATGGCAGGTGAAGGCTGAGGGGGGAGATACTCAGTTAGGGAGGGCAGGTGAGCCACCTTCTGACATGCCCTTTGGCTCCCGGTAGGCAGGGGTGAAGGTAGGAGGTAGGTGAGGTAGGGTTTTTGTTTTTAACATTTTTTTTTAGACTTCACCAGAGAATTATGTTGTTTGAGACTAGGATGGACCTCCTGTGATCCTTGAGTCTACTTCTCTCTTACAGAAAGGGAAATGGAAGCTCAGAAAAATGAGATGGCAAATTTTGTCCAGTCCTGGACAGCATAGGGGTCAATGAATTGAAAGAACAATAGTCCATTTCTTGGAAGTACCTCAGGGCAAGGATGGACGGGGAAAGAAGAAGCCTCCCGGTTCATTCATCAAGCATCATTGAGCCCCTCCTCTGTTCCAGGCACTGTGTTAGGCACTGGAGATAACAGTGAACGAGGCACACACACCCCTGTACCCAGGAGCTTACTGGATGTTGAGGAGGGGGAGATTTTACAAATAATCTGTTAATTACCTAAGTGACTGTGGCCTAATTTGGGAAACGGCTCAGACCACCCTGATGAAGTGATGATTGAGCTGAGACCTGAAGGATAAATACAACTTGGCTGGACAAAGAATGGCTGGAATGGTGTCGTTAGCAGAGGGAACAGCATGGGGAAAGGCAGAGTGGTGGAAAGAGCCAGACACATTCTGGGCACTGAAGGAAGGTCAGGATGGATGGCTGGAATGTGACTGCCCCTGTCTCGATCACCATGCCCGTGCCTCCTCTTTAGGGTAACAATCTGCCTCTTCCCTTTCCCCAGCTGGGTTGGCTCGCAGTTCCCGGGCTACCGAGGTTTTCAGTACGTGCTGGAGTGTGACCACCACTCAGGTGACTACAAGCACTTCCGGGAGTGGGGCACTCATGCCCAGACCTTCCAGGTGCAGAGTATCCGCAGGATCCAACAGTGAGCAGGAGGACCGGCGCCAGCATTGAACCCCGTGCTCGTGGGGAACAGAGGAGCTGTGGGAGCTGCTAGCGCTCTTTTCTCTGCCCCCCCCACCCCACCCCCATAACTCTAGTGAACCCAGGACCCACGTGAGTCAGTGAGCGCAGGCAGTACCAACAACTAAAAGTAATAAAGTAATAAACAAAAGGTCTGGTGTTAACTGCACTTCGATTTTATGAATTCTTTTAAAGAACCAATGTTTACCTTTGTTAATTTCCCCAATCCTTTCTGTTTTATTTCACAGGATTTTGCTCTTTAATATTTTTTTCCTTCTGCTGACTCCGGGGTTACTTTATTTTTGTTTTTCTAGCTTTTAAAGGCTAGACTGTTGAGTCACTAACTTTAGTCCCCTGCCTCCCCCCATATGGTCATTTAGAGTTACAAATGACTAATGCTGCTTCCTACCAATTATAATTTGGTGTGTTTTCATTAGCATTCAGTTTGAAATTTTCGTTTCCCTTGTGATTTTTTTTCCTCTAAATACTTGGGATTTTTCTAGATATTTTATTGTTTTTGATTTGTTATTTCAGTCCATTGACATCAGAGGACAAACTCAAGATTTCAATAATCTGGAACAAGTTGAGACTTATTTGATGGCCCAGTACATGGTCTATTTAAAAAAATATTTTTTAATGTTTTATTTTAATTAAATTTATTGGGATAGATTCAGGTGTGCAACTCAATCTAACACCATCTGCATCATGTGACACCCCCCCCCAAGTAAAGTTTCTTTCTTCTCCATCTTCCCACCCTTTGCTGACCTCCACTGCCCCTCAGTCCCCTTTCCCTCTGGCTGTTACCACTTTGTTGTCTGTGTCTCCATGTTATTTTTGATAGACTTGAAAATTATCTGAATTCTGCAGTTATTGGGTATAGTGTTTTGGAAATGTTGATTAGGTCAAGTTAATTGACAGTGTTGATTAGAGATTTCTTCTATATCTTTGCTAATTCTTTTTTTTTATCCATTACTGAGAGAGGGCTGTTAATAGCTCTCACTATGATTTGAATTTTTCTGTTCCCTTTAGTTTGCTCCACTTTTCTTTCTGATTTCTTTTCTTCAAGGATTTGATGCTCTGTTATTCAATGCACATATATTTATTTTTGCTGTTTTTCAAATACAGTGCTACCTTGAGATACGAACAGACCAACATACAATATATTTTTTTAAAGATACAAGCTGCGACTCGGTTCGTATTTTTGTTTGAGATCCGAGCAAAATTCTGAGATATGAGGCGTGATTCAGGAAGCTGCCGCTAGTTGGCGCGTTGGTGCACGAGTCCAGTATCGGCAGTTTGATACACGAGTGGACTTACTTCCGAGCTCGGTTACAGAACGAATTAAATTCGTATCTCAAGGTACCACTGTAAATTGTTCCTAGCTTGTGTTTTTGAAAGTCATGCATAAAGAGAGCCAGTTCTCTCCCCTAGCAGAACTCCTATTTCTCCCCCCACTCCCAACCTTCTCTCTCTCAAACACGACCCTGGATATCTTCTGCCCTCCAAAGAGAGTCTTTGAAACAAAGAAATAAATTCCCATTCCACTTGCAGTCTGAGTGGAAAGATCATATTTATTCTCATTCTCTCTCTCTCTCTCTCTCTCTCTCTCTCCCCTCTGCTCCTGACTCTCCCCTGGTTCTTTGTTATATAGATTATCTTTAACAGTCATAAGCTGCCTGGCTCTTTTTCCGCACTACCTTCCTCTACCATAAATGTGTCTCGTGGAAACAGGAAGGAGTGGGGCTCCGAATAGCCTGCTAGCGAAGATAACATTATCTGGCTCAGGAAAGAGAAAGATGTGCTTAGAAACATTTGCACTTAATTTTTAACCCCTCATTGAATCATCCCATTCATTCAAATGATCGTCTGTCTGGCATTTACTGTGCACCAGGCCCTGGGCAATGGTAAGCAAGACACACATAGTTCTTTCTCTGACCCAGGTGGACGGGGAAGGCAGACGTCTATGTGGATTGCAATATCCTGTGATAGAAGCTGCGGTGGGGGGAGCGTGGAGGCAGTAGGGCTGCAAGAGGTAAGAATGGGCCTGGGACTGATGATGGTGGAGACTGAGAGGCCGATTCTCCTTGGGCCTTATCTTATCTTGAGTGTCTCCTCTGAACTGCATCCCTGACTTTCTAACTGCTCACCCCACTGGTGCACAGCTTGGACAGAATCCACTCAAACTGAAATTAAGCTTTTCCAGCTGTTCAGGCCAAACTTTAGGAATAATCTATAACTCTTTTTTTTCACACCTCACAATCCAATCTATTGGCAAATTCTGCTGACTATACCTTCAAAATGTACCAGGATCTAATCACTATCACCATGCTCGTTGCTACCACACTGCTCCAAGCCACCCCCTCCCCTCTCCCTCTCACGGTCCCCCTGCTTCTATCTTTGCCTATGAATAATTTATTCTTCATGCAGCAGTCAGAGTGGTCCTGTTATAAATGTAAGGTGGGCCCGGGCTGGGTAGCTCAATTGGTTGGAGTGTTACCCTGATATGCCAAGGTTGTGGGTTCGATCTCTGGTCAGGGCACATACAAAAATCAACCACTAAATGCATAAATAAGAACAACAAATTGAAGTCTCTATCTTTCTGAAAAAAAAAGAAAGAAAAAAAGGGTGGATCTCGTCACTCCCCTGCTCAAAACCTTCCCACATGTCCCATTTTTCTCTAAGAAACAAAAAAATATTTTTCCTAGTCTGATGAGGCTGTCCTCCTTTTAAAGAGTTGAGAAAGTAGCCCTTCACACTTTAGTATGAACAACTAGGGAAGCATCTCATCTACCATAGGAAAGCCTTGGATCCTTGAGGACAAAGTCAGCAATATTTTCTGAATGGAAGACTGAATGAATGAGGAAACCTCATTGGAATTTCGTAGCAGCCCTGTTCAAAACCAGCTGCAGTCGGAGCCAAGAGTGAGGCCGGTGACCATAATAAATGAGACCCCAGATGTGTGATGATGGCTGGAGTGACAGGCAATAAAGAAACAATTTGTCAGGGGCGATTTTGGGAAAGGAGGAAAGAGAGCGTGAAATTATTTTTTATATCTTGCCAGGAGACCAATTTTCCTAGGTTATAAAAGAAAGGGAACTTGAATTATTGATGGTATTTGTTCAGAAGTAAGTGGAAAGCATAGAACACCCATCATCCAGAACACCACACTCAGCCAACAGCACTGATCCTGGGGAGGGGGGGCTCAGAATCCCAAACCAATGTCCTCTCGGCCCAGAGAGGGGAAGGGGCCTGGTCAGGACACAGCAAACATGGTCCGTATTGTTGCCTCATCCAGCCTCATCCCCCAGCTCTCATACTTGGGGTGGACAGGATGGTACAGAAGGTGACCACAGTTTGGAGCTGCGCACCCTGGGTCTGAATCCAGAACCCTGAGTTGTTTGGATTGGGTGACTTTTGGGGGGCTTCTCTGCCTCAGTTTCTCCACCTCTTTAAGGAGGGGCTGTTTCAGGGGTCAAGGAAATGGAAAAGGGGCTGTGAAAAATAAGATATAACATCACGGGAGGCTTCTCTTCCTTCTTCTTCTTCCTCCCTCTCTGGTCGCCTCTGCCTGTCTGTCCCGTTCTTTCTCCCATCCACATGCTCCTCTCACTGCTGCCTCACTGAGTCACTGCCCCAGGAGCAAGAGCCCTGTGACAATGACGTAGGCAGACACGGGCACATAAAAGGAAAGGAACCAGAGTAGAGGGGGTGAAGTTGAAGATCTTACACTTGGGTGTGCTTATGAGAGGGAGGGAAGAAAGGAGGGAAGGAATAAGGGAAAAAAGAGGAGTGAGGAGAAAGGAAGAGAAAGAGGGAGATGTTTTTTCCTGCATATCCTTCGAGAACAGCTGCTTGGAACACCTATGATTACTAACAAAGACCAAAGCACTGGTGGTTCCTCCTGTAATCACAGCTCATTGCCACAGCCCCTGTAGAAAGGAGAAACAGCGTTCATTGAGTGTCTCCTGTGCGTTGGGTACAGGGCCAAGCACTCACACATCCATTATGCCCCAGCCTTCAGCTGTCAGAGGGAAGGCCCATGTCCCCCACCTTGCTGCTGCCTAACAGCTAAATGAACAAGGGAGGCCCCCACCTGGCCGGGGAGGGGGTTGGGGTGGGGTGGGAATGGGGATGAGTCTTGCACAAGCCTGAGCTGTGGGTGGTGAATCTCCACCCATCCCTACTTCCTGGGGCCTCTGTTTACAGTTGCCATAATTACAAGATTAACGGAAGGGAAATATCTCCCAGGTGGGGAGGCCCTTCCTTTTCCTGCCAGGTGCTCATGAACCTTTTCTTGACAAAATGCCAGGGAGGATGGCCTGGGAGTCCTGACAGTTTCCTCCCAGAGGGGGCAGTCTGCCTTTTGAAGACCCAGGGGTCTTCAGCAAGCATCTTCTGGGAGAAATCCCAGTTTTAGTTTAGGGACCCCTGTCCTCACTTCTCTGAGTCAATGCGTCCGAAGGGGTTGACCTGCCCTGATTTGCGAGGTGAGGATATGACCCGGGTCTGGATGATAAACGTCACCACGACTGGGCCAGGGATAGGCACATGACCCAATTTAAGCCAATGAGAGTCACCGCTGGAATTTTGGTTGGAACCATCTGGAAAGAGCTCTCCACGTGCCGGACTTGTGAAGTGATAGGGTGTAAGCTTGGAACTTGCCACCAAACGCAGTTTGGAATCACAACCAATGTAGGGGAAAGCAGAGGCCAGAACGGAGAGAACAGTCTACCCATCCCAACATGTGGACTGACGCCCGTGTGCTTTCTATCACATAGACCAAAACACCCTCTCCCCACTTTTTATTTTTTGGCTTAAGATATTTAAGATGGGTTTCTGTCATTTATATCTGAGAAAGTCCTGACTCTACTCCCCTAAGCCCACCAAGGACACAAAGAGCTTACCACTTCCCCTCCTTTCCCCAACTTGGGGCCCTGTAGCTTTTCTTTCCAGGAAGGTGGCCCCCTTTTCCCCTTCTACACAGGTCAGAAGCTCTTAGTCTTTCATCTTTTGACTGCATGATCACTCTCCATCCCTGTCTCAATTTTTTCTTCCTCCTACAGATGTATTCACCCCCTTGCTCAGATGAGAAGACAGGTGGGGAGAGGCAAGTTGATGTGCTCAGGTTGGCACAGAGAATACGGGACTGCTGAATCTCTATTCAGGGTTCTTCCTTCTAGCCCCCCATGGGTGATTCTGCCGAACATGAGGCTGATTTCTTTGTTGAGAAGTTCATTCAAAAGCTTTGCACCAACTTGTTGCTACCCTGGCCCTCCCATTACCTGGCCGCTGCTCAGGTGCACACGTCGCCTCCCATTCTAAGAAACCTCCTCCGGAGACTTGCGCCGCACTGCCACCTGGTGGTAATAAAAAATACACCCTCCAAGGTGCTGTCAGAAAATTGTCCCGGGGGCCCTGGGAGAAGGGCGGATGAAGAAAGGGATAAATGGGCCAGTTTCTCCGAAATGAGAGATGTGAGATTCCTTCTCTGTTCTTAATTTTTTGCCACAGCCATGTCTCTGTGCATCTAGTTTCTTTCTTCCTTGTAGGAAACTTGTGAAGCTAATTGCGTTCCCTTTTTTCACAGGACGCTCAGAACCAATGTCTACAGGATTATTGGCAACTGGATAGAACTATGTGGCAGGCGTTTGGAACTCAGTTCTTGACTCATATTCCTTTCTCTGGCCCAATTTTTCTATCTTATTTTATATTTAGTCTTCCGCCTAAGCTTAGGTCATCTTTACAACCCACATTAAATTCTTTCTTTTGGGGGAGGGGAAGGGGAGAAAGGACCCTCCCCCCCGCACCTGCTCCATACATTCAGAGTTTGCCAACTTTCTGCAAGCCTCCTGTAAAGTAGGTACGTGACTCCCTGCCTTGCAGGGTTTTGTGCGGGTTTCAGGAGGTGCTCAGTTAATGAGTTCCCACTTTATTTTCCGTCTCAAACGCCCCTCCCCCCCCCATGGCGCTTGGTTGCTTACTTATGGCAGGCAAGGAAGCAAAGGGGATCCTGAAAAGGGGCAACTTTATCCGCACCCAGTCCCACTCTGTGTGCTGCAGGCTGAGCGGATGCCCCTGCTGGAGCGTGGCGCCCTGAGCCCAGCCCCCGCCCGCCTCATGGAGGACTGTTGGCCTCCACAACCCGCTCCGCCTCCTGACTGCAGGCGCGGCAGCATTTCCGGCGGACTTGCAGGGAACCCAGATACATCTCATAAATAAAGAATGTAGTGTGCTGCAGGATGGCTGCGGCATGGTCCTGAGGGGGGTGGGAAGGCTGGGTGAGATGGAGCCACGCGAGGCAGGGAGGACTACCCAGGGGCTGCCGGTCAGGCAGGGGAGCAGGGGGATAATGAGAGCCTGGAAAGGTGTAATGGGACCAGGATGGGATGGGAGCTCCATGAGTCCAGGATCTGAATATAGACTTGGGACTGAATTGGTTCAGACACCTTCTAGCTGTGTCCCTTTAGCCTCAGTTTCCTTATCTGTCAAATGAGGGTGATATCTATACCTGACACCATTGGGCTGTGATAGCTATTTATAACATTTAGCCCGGAATGTGAAACAGAGTAAATGTTCATTAAGTATTATTATTTGGCTCAGACTTCTTTAGCGTCTTTCCCAAGAGCTTTGTGTTGTTTCTGCTATGGAAAGGGGGTACTGAGGGTGGGGTTAGGGCTGCATCTGTGTCTAGGGAGAGAGCCACGGGCTACAGGAATGGGGAGGGAACAGGTAGAGGTCGCCAAGATGACAGGAACAGGTGTTTGGGGCAAGAGACAAAGATGCAATCCCCCATTCACAAGAGCCAGGCATGTCCCTGAAAGGGGACCAAATATCTGTGGCCATTTCAGGGTGGGTGCTTGAAGTATTTGATTGGCTTCTAAAGGACTGGGGACCTTTGGAAGGCAGAAGGATCTGGGCACCTCAGGGGTACTAGGATGAGCCCTACATCATGGCCACATTGGAATAGAGACCATGGGTAAGTCACTTTCCTTCTCTGGATCCCTGTTTCTTCATCTATAGAATGGTTTCTGAGGGGCCTTTCAGAACAGCAGTCTATGACATTTTGTTATTCTTTTCACAAACATACGTTGAAGGCCTCCTGTGAGTTAGACCCTGTGCCAAGCCCTAAGCATGCCATAATGGGAAGACAGAGCAGATTTTTTTCCATGAGGGATCGCACAGATTGGTGGTGGTGGTGGAGGAGTGTGTGTGTGTATGTGTGTGTGTGTGTGTGTGTGTGTGTGTTGCTTGTCTACAACAGACAAGCAAATGAATATATAATCCCAAATAGGAATCAGTTCTGAAAGAGAGTGTCATGGGTCAATAAAGGACTATGTGTAAGTAATGAACTTGACTTTTGCCCCGAGATAATATTTCCTGAAGACAATGAGGCTTGGCTGGGCTTGGCTGGGCTGGGCAGGTGTTGTGTGGCTGGGCAGGAGCTTGGTGAGGGATGAATGTGGAGCCGTCCGCAGGGGCCCTCCTGGGCAGGACCTTGCAGGTAAAGGTAAGGGCTTGCTTTTCATCCTGAGACCAGTGGGACATCTCTGATGGGCTGCGGGCAGGGGAGTGGTAAATTCAGCTTTGCACTTTGAGGATCTTCTGAGTTAGGTGGGGGACAGATTGGAAGGGCCTGGAGTGGAAGCTGGAGGTCCCAGTAGGGGATGGTGGAGGCAGAAGCTACAGTGATGATCACTGGGGTGAGGATGACTTGGTGAAATGTTCAAGAGGGTACATGATTGGGTCTGGGGGTGAAGGAGAGAGAGGGGAGGATGACCTCGATCAGATGAGTGTGTGGGGTCTTTGTAGAGCCTGCTACATGACTTCTCTCCCCCATCCCAATTCCTTCCTGCCCCCTGTCTGGCCCTGCCAGCATCTGCAATTACAGGAAAGGCAGTGAGGCGGGAGGGCTGGGGAAAGGGCCCAGCGGCTGTGCTGGGGGCTGCCACCTGGTCCGCTCTGCTTTTCTCCCGGCAGCGGCAGCAGCAGCAGCAGCAGCAGCAGCAGCAGCAGCAGCAGCGAGAGACTGGAGGGCCACTGCACCTGCTGTGGCTGCTGGGCAGACCAGCAGCAGGTGCGGGCCGTCTGGAGGGGTTCTGCATGCAGATGGATAACGAGACCGGATGGATGAGATCGACACACACTCTGCCCCCCTTCTCTGTTGTCTGGACACAAAAGTGGAGACAAAGGAGCAGCAGGGACGGAGGCCACGGTCACACAGCATGTACATGCTGGAGCCAAAGCTGGCAGGGGGGTGGGGCGAGGCAGGCACTCACAGAACAAAGAGTGCAGGCAGGGGAGGCTCCTGTGACCTCCGGCATGGCCTCCTTGTCTCCAAACCTTGCTCTGGGCACCGTAAATGAAGAGGTTGGGGGACAATTCCTCCTTGCTATTCCCACTGGATGTTTTCTTAAAGGAAAATAGATCATGAACCCCACAAAGTTGAGGGTGTGCTTTTAGGTCCTGGGGATGGAGAAAAGGCTTGATGGTAAAGAAAGTGCTTGTGAATGTGGTTTGGAGTTGACATTTACCTATATTTAGTCCAACCAACAGCACAGATGACCACATGAAAAAGAGCATGTGTAACTGTGAGTGGGACTTGTTACGTAAATGTTCAGCAGACAGGGGTGGGTCTGTTTAGTTTCCAATATATATTTTAATAACTTCCCGGGAATAAGAACACCAGGTCTTGGACAATCCCTAATGACACTTCCAACAAAGAGAGATGGAGAGAGAGAGAGCCAGAATGAGCCAGAATTTACTGAGCCCGTGACAGGGTCACCTGTTTCCTACATTCAGATTGCTTAATTTTTCCAGAAGCCCCACAAAAAAGGTTACGTTATCCCCATTTTACAGAAGAGGACACTGAGGCCCAGCGGGGTGAAGCTCCTTGCCCAAAATCACATGGTGAGTAAAGGGCAGAGGTGAAATTCAAACTCAGCTCTCTCTGACTCCTGCGTCCACATCTTAGCGGCATGGCCCTGGTTGAGACCCCCAGAGGCAAAGACAGGAAACAAGACAGTCTGGTGTCAGCCAGTCTGGCAGTCCCTGATGGCCTCTTCCCCACTACTCCTGTGGACAGCTGGAGAAAGACAGATGTGTAGTGATGTTTGAACACCTGGATGCAGCTGTACCTGAAACCATTATGCCTTGGACTTGTTTCTGCCATTTGAAACTGAAAAGGGCCTAAAACAGTAGTAATCAAAAGAATTATACTTATTTTTATGTTTTCTGATTCTCAGTACTTAGTACAGTGCCTGGCACTTGGTAGGCCTTCTTTTGACCTTGAAAATTGGTTGTGTCACTAATATATATTATTTCTCCTTAGCTTCCTGAATGTTCTTTATTATGGTATTGATCATAGTGAGCTATACTTTCTGACTAGTTCAGTGTGGCTTGGCATCATGGGTCAGGTTGGCACATAGTGGGGGGAAGCTTCTCATACTGGGGAGACCCTGTATTTATTGAGGTCAAGGTGGGCTCTGCTGGGGTGGGATTGGGCAGTGGGAGGGGCATGAGAGAGTGGGTGATCCAGTGTGCCCTATAGTGGATGTCACCTTGACACTCACTGTGCCCAGGCACTCTAGCGGCTTTGTACTGCAGATCTCTATGGCTCTTTTTTTTTTCTCATGAAGGGCATGTGTTTGCTCTGCTTATAGGGCAGCTTGGAGGTGGTGAGGGGTTGATGTTCCAAGAGCATCCTTCAACTATAATGTATAAGAGTTGGTGTGCAAATACTCTGGCTTCCTTGACCTCAGGTGGGATAACCCAGGTGTGTCCTGCAGAATCTCCCAGAGTATCTCAGCAGACTGCTTCCTGGTTGCCCACATGATATACTCATTGCTGTGGACTGAACTCTGTCTGTCTGAAATTCGTATGTTGAAGCCCAAACTCCCATTGTGACTATATTTGGAGATAAGGCTTTACAGAAGTCGTTAAGATTGAATGAGGTCATAGGGTGGGCCCTAACCTCATATAACTGGGGTCCTTACAAGAAGAGAGACACCAGGGGTGTGCCCATACAGGGACCCTGTGAGGACACAGTGAGAAGTGGCCATCTGCAAGATAAAGAGAGAGGCCTCAGGAGAAACCAACACTACTGGCACCATGATCTTGGACTTCCAGCCTTCAGATTGTGAGAAAATAAATTCCTGTTAAACCACACAGTCCATGGTATTTTCTTATAGCAGCCCTAGCGAACCAATATACTGTACTCACTAAAGTACCTATGCTGACTTTCTTCTCTTCCCAGTCTCACTACCGTACTCCGTTATCAATGCTTCCTGGGATCACCTTCAAAGTAAACTACTTGCACTTGAATCCTTGTCTCAGGGTCTGCATCTGAGACGACCTAGGTTAATACTCCTGCTCATGCTTTATCTAGGGGCCTGCTGTCCTCCACACATAAAGGCAACCACTGGGGGAAGGAGAGAGAGAAGATTCTGGAGAACACTAGATGGTAATTCGTCCAAGGACATGATCTTGAACTAGTGATGTCCCTGCTGGACTGAGACAGAGATGAACTGCTGCTGGGCATTCCCAGGGTACGGCGATTGAATGGACACCAGAGTGACCTCAACAAGGTGGCAGGGACACTGTCCAACTGCTGTGGGGCTGGGCATCTTTCCCAGGGGAAGGAAGGGGTGAGCATGACTGTAGACAGACTTTTAGAGCCCTGAATGCAGCTTCTGGAATCTACAATGTTGGTTTTGAATCTCAGCCTCACCACTTACTAGCTGGCTGACTTTGGGTAAGTTACTTCCCCTCTCTGAGCCTCACTTTCCTTATTGGTTAGGTAGCAGTGATCCACATGACCCAAGGGGGTGTGTGGGTAAAGCCCTTGGGACTTGTGACAAGTAAGGGGCAAAGGGTCAAGTTCATTATGTCTGAAGGTGGTTACAGGGGAATTCTGTAGCTACAAGGAATTGTTGCAAGGCATATATAATATTATTTTTCCAGGCCACACCTCACGCATTCTCCTCGGCTGCACAGACACCACCCCTCAATTCAGGAAGCCCCACCCTTATCCCTGGCAAAAATGGCTGCTTGGGGGAGTTGAAATGAAGTTTTTTTCTGGGGGTAACTTGCTCGGGAAACAGTGGTTAGAGAGGAGCTCGCCTGATGGGCTGATGGGTGCACCGTCTCCGTAAATAACACGGCTGGAGGTCAGACAAAAGCTGGCTTTTCCCAGAACCCTTCCTCAGGGGTTACAGCAGATGTGGCCAGGCAGAGAGGTGGCACTAGGGGTGTGTGTGTGTGTGTGTGTGTGTGTGTGTGTGTGTGTGTGTCTATGTAAGAAGTTTAGGTAACAAGGTGAAAAAGCCCATCCCACCACTCCTCTGGAACCCCTTGACTAGGCTCATGGAGGAGTGTAAAAAGAAAAAAAGCACAAAGAGTTACATACCCCAAAATGGAAAGAGAGGCTCAAATGAATCCTTGTACATGCATAATTCTCAACAGCCAAAAGGTTGAACCAACCCGCATGTCCATCCATCAGTGGATGAAATGGATAAACAAACTGCGCCCTATCCGTACGAGGGACTATTATCCAACCACACAAAGGAACACAGTGCTGAGACCGGCTCCAGCATCGGTAACCCTCCAAAACACTGCTGAGTGCAATGAGCCAACACCGAAAGGACAAATACTGTATGATTCCATGTATGTAAAATAACCAGAAGAGGTACACCCACAGAGACAGGAAGTAGGTTTGTGGCTGTCAGGGACTGGGGGAGGGTAGAATGGGGAGGGACTGCTTAATAAGTATGGGGAATTAATTTGGGGTGATGAAAATGTTTTGGAACTAGATAGAGGTGGTGATTACACAATACGAACGAGCTAGATGCCATCGAAGTGTTCACTTTAAGGTAGTTAGTTTTATATTATCTGCAGTTCACTTCTAAAAACAAACCTACCAAAAAATGAGAGCTCAGTGGCCCCCAGGGGGCTAACGACAGAGTTGCAACGCTGACCTGTTGGGCCACCTGCATTTTTCCAGGAGCTGCTTTAGGGATAAACGCACCTGAGTCCCCTCTCCTGGGCATGTTACTGGGCTCAGAATTCCCCTGGACATCTTGGGCTGCTGGGCAGTGTCATGAGCCAAAGACTACTTAGTTGGCAAACTGTTGAAGCCGTGGTTTCTCCTGGGAGTAGGTGAGGTAACCACCTGTCCCGGTTTAAAAAAGCCAACTTTATTCTGAAGTAGATCTTCAGTATGATGGTGCCTCCTCCCGTTGCCATGGCAACCAATCCTCCGTGAAAAAGCAGCTCAGGCCATTTTTAAGACAGAAAAGAGTATTGCTTTTTTTGGGGGGGGGTTCCATCTGCCACTCTTATTGGCTTGTCGGCTCCTGGGGCCCAAGTCGGCCCAGTAAATGTCACCTGGAAGACTGGTGAGTTGTGGTGATGATGACATTTGCCATCTTCGGGTGTGCTCTGCAACATCCTGGGTCTCTGTGAGGGTCAGACAGACATCGATGGGGAAACAAGAAGCATGTCAGCTCTAGCCATCAAGTGAGATGCGAATCCCAAAGGTGGTGGCGATAGTGATGGTGCCTGAAGGAGAGGAAGTTGGCATCGCAGGTCTCTAACCTGGCCCAGGCAACCAGAGGATGCTAGGGAAGGTTTTGCTCACCACAAGGGAGTCCGCCAGATGGATGCAAGAGGGCAAAGGACCAACTGAACCCCTCAGAACAGCTAGTTTGGGCTACCTGTGATAAAAAATAAATATGTGCTGTGTGAGAGAACCAGGGCCAGAGGACAACAGGCAGGAGCACGCTGGTTTGGGGATCTGCTGGTTGTGGGTCTGGCCCCTCCTTGTGTCACTGGCTTACCCCGAATCTACCCGAGTTAGACATGGTCTCTATGCCGTGAGCCCGTAAGAGCTTCTTATAATCACCTCTTTGGCCCCCTCCTGCTGTTTTCCTTGAAAGGATATCCCTGGCATCAAAATACTTAGAAATAAGACCATGAACTCATTATTGTTCCATTGTCTCCTTTGAGAAACCCCAGGGAGCAGACATGTGGGAAATGGGAGCTGGCAAATGCCTTGATTTTTTCCAAATGGATATTGGAAATGATAGGCTAACACTCAGGAGAATTTGGGAACAGATGATGAATCAAATGGCTTGGAAATACTTGACAAGAAAGGGTGATCCCTACATAGCCCCTGTGCTCACTGAGGACATATCACGCCAGACCCCATTTCCTCTGTGTGTGTGCGCATGTGCGTGTGTGTGCGTGTGTGTGTGTGTGTCCTGGTGACCCAGGGGAAAGTCATAGGCCTGGTAATGACAATTCTGTGTCTGTGTACTCTGGCCAGTGCTGTTACCTCGCCACTTCCTGTTGCCTTCTCACTGATCGTTCACATGGGTCTTCTCTCGAAGAGCCACCAGCTCTGCTAGGGTGAAGACTATATTTAGGACTTCCCTGGGACCATCAAGTTTCCTGCAATGGCCTTGGACTGGGCTCATTGGAAATGGGCTATAGGTTAGTCGACTTGGATGTGGATTTTTTAAAGATCAAAGCTATGGATCCCAGCAAGAGATGGGCAGTAATGAGGATAGCTTGTAAACGTGGAAGCTGAAACCATAGGTTCAGAGCCCCAGGGCCCCTTAGAGTGGCTATGGGCAGCTCTCATTGCCTCGCTCAGCCTTAATGTCCTCATCTGAGCTGTGAGGTTGAGAAATAATGTACACAGAAGTGTGAAAATTAGTCTGGCCTGCGATAGCGCAGTGGACAGAGTGTTGACCTGGAATGCTGAGGTTGCGGCTTAAAACCCCGGGCTTGCCTGGTCAGGGCACATAGGAGAAGCAGCTACTATGAGTTGATGCTTTTCGCTCCTCACACCCCAATTTCTTTCTCTCTCTCTTCTTTAAAATCAATAAAGTATTTTTTAAGTGTGAAAATTAAAGGAGATAATAGCATAATAAAAATATGTTTTTGAGTCCTTACTAAATGCCAGGCATCCTTCCCCACCCATGCATTTTCTCATTTAACCCACACAATCTTAAGAGGCGGATTCTAATATTATCTATACTTTATGGACTAGGAAACTGCATCTCAGGAACAGCGTGGAACTTGCCTAAGATCAGATGGGAAAGGGGTATATATGTACAGGGCAGAAAATTAAACCCAGGACAGTGTGGTTATACAGGCCACTGGAATGGTATAGAATGGCAATTTTCAACCGGTGTGCCACAATAATTTTAAAACATGTGATACCTGACTATTTAGTCAGGGGCACTGGCCTCTTTTTCCTTCGATTGTCAAATAAAAGGATGACAACAGCCAACACAACAATAGTCATCCAGTTTGAATGAATCAAAATTAAACCTACTTTTTTTTTTTGTCAGATTGGTGAAAAAATATTTTTGGGTGTGATTCAGAATGTTAATAATTAGTTTATGTGTGCTGTGAGATGAAAAAGGTTGAACATTACTTGTCTAGAACAATGGTCTTCAAGGTTGAATGTGCGCCAGAATATTCTGGAGGGCTTTATGGAACGCAGATCTCTGGAGCCCGCCGCAGGCTCGAGCCAGCTGTCCTGTGGTGAGGCCTGAGAATTCACATTTCTAACAAGTCCCCAAGGGGTGTGACGCTGCGAGACTAGGACCACTCTCCAGCATCGCTCCTTTAGAAAGTAGTAGGAGCTAAGCAGTGGGCAACTAAAAAGAAACAAACAAAAAAGATCAAATTTATAAAAGTTAGGCCAAGCGATGAAGTGGCACGAACAAGAGAGTGAGGACTCAGACATGGGTTCAAATCTTAACTCTACAATAAGCACGTGCCCGTCTAGCAGGGTTAATGGAGAGGCATACGCTGAGGCCGTGCAGGTTAAGCAGCTGGTACTCCAGGACCCATCTCTCCGTCCTCCTACGCCCGGGACCAGGCTTCTGTTCCCCGGGTCCGCGGTCGCGCACCGCACGCGCGCTCTGCGGCGGAGTCCAGCCCGGTAAACGTTGCCATGGCAGCGCCGCGGGCCGGGATGCTGAAGGCTGAGATCAGCGCCGGGCTGGTCCCTCTGTGCGGTGGGGGTGGCGGCGCGCTCCCCCCACTCACTCCAGGTCGCACCCTCCCTCCCTGGCCCGGACCCCCCGGAGGAGGTAGCAGATAGGGTGTGGCGTGGCAGGGGCGCCGGGGAGAGGGCGGAGGGCGGAGGGAGGAGATCCGAGGGAGGCCGGGGGTGGGGCGCCTCCGCCTGCCAGACGCTCCTGCATTAAAATTTCTTGGGCGCTGCAGCAGTTACAAAGACGACGCCGGCTGCGCTCTGGGGACCAGAGGGAGGGAGGCTGCGGACGAGTGCGGGGAGGAGTTTGCGATGGGAGGGGCTTGCAGGGGCTCCCCCAGTTCTGCGCTGTGAGTCCCGGCACAAAGAGCTCTCGGCACTCGCCTCGAAGGACCGCCGACCCGAGGTAAGCTGCCGCCCATCCTCACAGCCCACCCTCTTCCCCAAGCATCCTTGTCCCCGCGCCGGGAACAGGCGAATTCCCCGAGGGCAGGTCCCAGGGTCCCAGGCTCCCAGGGTCCCAGGCTCCCAGGCTCCCAGGCTCCCAGGCAGGGTTCAGGGAATGGCAAACGCTGCCCGAAGTGCCCCTGACTTGATGGATGAAGAGCCTCTCCCTCCAGCCTTCAGCTGTCAAATACAGCTAAGACGCCGACTTGGGTGGGGCACCGGGGAGGAAACGGGGAGGATGCCTAGGCGTCCAGGGAGGATGGGGAACAAAGACCCTCCCTTCCACCGGGCAGACACGAGGGGATCCTGGACCTTTCCGGCTCACCAGGTTAGCTGTTAACTGGCCAAATCTTGGGCAGAGCTCAATAGTCTCAGAACTGGAGGCAGGGTTGGGCTGGCGGAGCAGGGTCCTGGAGCCCCTTCCCTTGTACGGAGACCCCCCCCCCAACTAGAGCCTGCCAATCCTCCACCTTTGGGACTCAAATTCTAGGTGTCCAGCGTCCTGTGTGTGGCTCCAAAGGGGTGGATAGGGCCAGAAAACCACTTTCGTTGAGAATAATGACATTGATAATGGTAATAATAATACTTCAGTTTATGCAGAGCTTACTCTATGCCAACAACACGCTCAGTGCTTTGCATACGTTATCACAACAGTCCCGCAAGGTGGTAAGAACCTCATTTTAAGGAAGAGGAAATTGAGATCCAGAGAGGGTTAGATATGCGTTCAAGGTCACACAGCCAGAGATTTTGAATCCAGATATGTCCGACTCTAAAGACCAAGTTACATCCCAATACAGGGCTGAGGAGACTCCAGAATCCACCAGCACCCTTCCCACCTCTCCTCCTCTCCAATACTTGATCTAGAGAGGCTGGGAATTGAGCAGGGATTGGACCAGATTTCTCCCCTAGCGCAGGGCCCTGGGCTAGAGAAATTGCTTCCTAGACGGCGCAGGGGGAGGCCCCGGGAGCCTGGATTTCCTACCATTATCCTAGGCTCAGACAAACCAGCGGCTGCCGCGCGCCGGGATGGCTGGTGCGCACACCCCACTGCAGTGCCGCGGCGAGAAACGGCCCCCACCTGCTGCTGGGGAAGAGGGGAGGGAGGCAGCAGTGCGGGGAGGGTGGGGAGAGAAAGGCGAGGTAGCATGCGGGAAGCGGCTTTGTTTTTCTAGGTGCCAGCCTCACACTGAGCGCGGCCCGGAGGCTCAGTCAGTGCTTTACTTTCCACAGCACATTCCCATCTGGGAGCGTCTGGGGGCTTCGCGATGGCAGGGCCTGGGGTGGGGGCTGAGGGGGTAGGGATGAGTAATTACACTTGACAGACAGGGAAACCTGAGGACAGTGGTGCTCAGACTTCAGGGGCGGTGCTTCAAATACGCAGACGTCCCCGGGCCACGTGGCCAGGACCTGAGTCAGCAGGCTGGGTGGGGCTGGGCATCTGGGTGTGTACTCAGACCCCAGCCTCCCTCTCCTCCTGCAGGTGGTCAGATCATCAGTTGAGAGAACCGTTTCCCGACCTCTCCTTTCACCCCTCGCCCAGAACCATTTGGCAGTTGGGACAAAATGGTTTCCCTGGAGACACTTTGACAGCACCCAGCTTTGGGTGGCATTGAACTCATGCCATATCGAGTTTAATTTCACGTTGAAAGAATTTTATGGGTAATATCCCCTATGCCTCCAAGGTCTATCTATTTTATTATTTGATGACCCTTACCACTGAGAAAGTTTGAAACCTACATCCTTCTTCCTGCATGTTCAACCTATCCACTATTTAATGGAGGGGAGAGCTAGTCTTCACACAACTCCTTACCAAGAGCCTTAAAGAATCCACTCTCTATGCCTGCTTCAAAAATGAGAATTTTATAATTTTTGGTTATTTTTACAAATGTAGTAAGTTTAATAAAATACACGACAATTGCAGGAGATTTGGGGAAAGGGAAGGGTAGAAAACTATAGTTACATCACCCAAGAATAACTTCTGGGGTTATTTATGATTGTCATGTATTTTCTTCAGGTATCTATTTCTTTAATTGGAAATACCAATTGTAATTGTGCTATACGTAATACTACTTTTGAAAAGTTACATCAGATGAGTTTCTCTGTGTTTTTGTACCCTTTGCAGAAATCATTGTAAGAGGTTGGTGTTTCACGAAATATTTCTCTGGACCTAATCCATGCTTCCGCCCAAGGCAGGATGATGCTCTTTTAATTGATCACTCACTGAGGCAATGAGGTGGAAAGAGAAAGGATTGATAGTTACACACTATCCTTTTCTCTGCCTACTCTCTGTGTCAACTTCAGTAAGCAGGTAATTTCCCTTCTTTGAGCCTCAGTCTTCTTATCTGTAAAGTGGGAACTAGAGTCCCTCCTTTACAAGGGTGTCGTGAGGCTATGATCCAGTGTGTATAAAATGCCTGACACCCAGTAGGTGCTTAATAAAGGCATTGCTGCTATAGAACACCCACTGTGTACAGGCTGAGCTTGCTTACACGGACTCTGAGTCTTGTGTAGATACTTCGTTATTTGTTTTTATTTGTATTGGGCTGTTGGTTCTTCTGGGTGACCCTTGGGCTGTCTGGGTAGTGGTGTTTCTGGAGCACTGGGTCCATTGTGCTGGTTCAATGGGCTGAGGAATAACTTATAGCAGTCCTTTGTTCCCAGGGGATCCTTCCCCTTGTCTCTGCAGCCTGGCTCATCTGTCAGCTGGAGCTCTGAAACAATGCCAGAGATATTCAGGGGCAGAGGCAAAGGCCAGCTGAGGGTGACATCTGTTTCTCTAGCCCACTGGAGGCTGATTGGATCTGCAGGTGTCCCCTTCTCCCTGTGGTGCCAGGTGGGCCCCTCTGCAGGCTGCTGAATGAGTCATGAAAGGGAAGGAGGGGCTGAACTATCATGTGCGCAAGGGTGTGAGTAGATCATTAATGGTAACCATCTCTAGCGACCATTTAGTAAACACTCACCAAGGTTCTTGCTAGATGCTTCCTCATGGAGACCCCACGATGAGGCTGGGAGTTGGGCATTACAGAGGAGAACCTGAGGCTCAGAGAGGTGAAGTGACTAGCTCAGGGGTCACACAGCATTGCTAATCGTAGAGTCAGAATTTGAACTCGGATCTAGGATAACTCTGAAACATATGTTAGTAACTACTACACTACCATACTGCTTCTCCTAGAAGTGAGTCTCATTACTTCAGACTTTAGAAGCAATTAGAGTGAACTGGTCTGAGATGGTTTAGCAATCCCGGTCCAGTTTCCTCACAGTAATAGTGATCCTAATGGCCACAGTGTTTGTCATTTACACATGCCTTTGCCAGATCTTTTCCCATTTAATCCCCACCCTCACATTTCAACAGAAAACTTCTGCCCCTGTGGGGTTCAGCAGACCCTTATAGAATCCATCTGCACCATTCTCTCTGGGTGATCCTGTAGCAAGGCACTTGACCCCGAACCTCAGTCTTCACATCTGTAAAACGGGGACAATAAAACCCAACTCTTGTTTTTTCAGGTAGATAAAGGGGCCCGCAAATAGTATCTATTCTCAGGAAATGTGACCCTACCTTCCTTTCCTTACCCAGCTCAGAGGTCCCTTGTTTGAGGGAGAGTTGAGTTCTGAAGCTTCTCTTCTGTGTGTGTTTTTTGACTTCCAGACACAGCACATTCTGCTCCCCTGTGGAAGCCTCTGTTCCTCTCAGCATGTCTCCTGCGCGGTGCCCCGCAGAGCTTGTTATTCCTGAGAGCTTCCCTTATTTCTCAGAATTCACTCATCCACAGCAATTTAGGCCAACGGCTCTGTATGCCTCCAATCTCCTGGCAGCTATTTTACTCCAGAGTCAGGGAAAAGAAACCCCAAACCAGAGGGATCCCAAAATGCAACCGAAAGCATGTTTTCCTAGCAGCTGTTCATCCACTTCCAAGAACAGCGCACAGAGCTTGGGGGGGGGGGGGATGAATAGCCCAAGGGTGGTGTTAATGAGCAGTGAGGACAGGCCTGGCAACAATAGGATGCAAGCGGACAGGTAATACTCATCGTCCTCATTTCATCCTCACAGCAGCCTTGAGAGGCAGGCACATATTGTCCCCATTCTGTGGATAAGAAGTCAAGCCAAGAGGGGTGCTGCGCTTGCAAAAGGGGGCAGAGCAGGGCAGGGATCCATGCAGTAAAGCACCTGTCCTTTCCAGTGTGTTAGGATGTTTTGGTTGGCACTGGCTGGACCAGAATACCTCCCATTTCCTGTTCTGCTCTGATCTGCATCCTCAGAGGTTAATTTTGGCACAGGCTGTGGTTTCAGACCAGGACCCTGGCATCTATTCTCAACATGCCCGTGGGTACCTATTTAGTCCCCCACCCTTCTCTCTTTCTCTCTTGATGACAGGTGCAGGCATCTACCTGACCACCCATGTAGTTCTGGACACATTCACAGCACTACCGTGACCCGAACAGCATCAAAGGACTAGCCAATGACCCATGGGACAGTAGAGACCAGCATCATGCTATGTGCTCAGGTCTACATGAAATCCGTGTGTGCTGAGACCTGGATCTCAGAGGTACGAGGGACCTCTTAGGATTCTCTGGGGTCCAGTCCTTCAATCAAATCTTTTGTGATGGGTCACCTGACCTTGGCTTGAAGTGGATGGGGTGTGGCTCACGTGGACCAGTGGGAGCTGAGATGCTGGGGCCCCCCACCTGATCTCTGCATGGCCTTTCACCTCACCCTTCTTGGTTCTTGTCTTCTGTCATCCCATCCAAACGAGTTTTGAAAATATAACTTTATTGAGGCATAATTTACATACAGTGAAATGCACCCATTGAAAGCATACATTTTGCTATATTTTGATAAATATAATATATACACCTATGTAACCACCCTGGCCGACAAGATAGAAAACATTTTATTATTCTAAAATGTTCCCCTGTTGATCCCCTTCCAGCCCCAGTCACAGGAAACCACCAGTTTGTGTTCTGTGCCTCTAGATAAGATTGTTAATTCTAAAGTGTCATTAATATGAAAGCTTGTGTGTGTGTGTGTGTGTGTGTGTGTGTGTGTGTATTGCTCAGCATGTTTTTGAGATTTGTACTTATCTTTGCACATGTCAGAGATTCTAACCTTTTTTGTCTAACTTCGTGGAGGCATAATTTACATATTATATACCTTATCCATTTCAAATGCACAAGTCAATGATTTCTAGTAAATTTACCAAGTTGTGCACCCAGCACCAGAAATCAGTTTCAACACATTCTATCGTCCCGGTAAGATCCCGCACACTGACTCCTGACTTCGTTCACCTCCATCCCACCCCTCATCCCAGGCAACCATTAATCTACTTATGGTCTCTGTAGGTTTGCTTTTTCTGGACATTTCATATAAATGGGGTCATCCTGTGGTCTTGTGTGCCTGGCGTTTTTTACTCCGTATAATATTTTTGAGGCTCATCCATGTTGCATGTATCTCTAGTGTGTCACTTTTGACTGATGAGTAGGTTTCAGTATATGAGTGTACTATGGTTAGTTTATCACATCGCCAAGATGGGGTTTGAATTAGATCTGTGCTTCCTCACGGGGTATATATACCACCACCACCCCTGCCTCAGGGGGCATATATGGCACAGGAAAAATAGGCTTTCTATTTCTGGGACAACAGTATTCCACAAAGATTTACTCAAAGTTTAAATCACTAACTAGTGAAAATAATATTTGTTGTGTGCCAGCCACTGGCCAAGCCTCTGAGGATTTGAGTCACATAGTAGATAGGTGGAGTTGGGGACCGTCACCTCCCCCATGTGTGTCTGACCTCAAAGTCTTCCTTTCTACCCTTCTAGACAGCTGTCAGCTTGACCTCAGAGCTAAAGCTGCCCTTGACAACTCCATGGCCTATTGACATCAGGGACCCTGGGCACAGAAGGGCCAGGAGAAAGGGTCTTTGTGGTCAGACAATGCTCTTCTGAGGCTCTCTTTACAGAGTGCGGCGAGTTCCTGGGACAGAATGGAGAGAAGGGAATTTCTGAGGGCTTCTGGACGTTCAAGACCACATGGGGAAGCAGCCTTGCAGATAAGTATTCAAACTTACCAGCCCACAGACTACCAGCCTGACCTGTTCTGGTCAGTGTGGGAGAGTCTATATTCCAGAATTCCCAGGTGGGAGGGGGACTTGGGGTGCAGCTCATTCACGTTTCTACCTCTATGCCACAAATAAAGAGCCTGTCCCCGCTTTATGCGGCCTCACAAAGGGTAATTTTCACACCCCACCGTGGCTTCAAGGCCAGTATTTGATAAACTCCACCATCAGGGACTTCTGAGGAGCTTGGTTTAATGACTTCATCCTGAGTTCTGATAGAGCTGCAATCAGAGGAGTGTGGGGACTGCTGGTGATTCGGGCTGGCCCTCCTCTTCTCGGTCCTGTTCCTTTGTCACCATACTTACAAAACAGGGCCAAGGCTCCTTCACTTAGCGGTCAAGTGGGGACCTCAGTGCTGTGCCTGTAGGGCAAATTATTCTCAGTGCAAGAGTCTAAGTACTCGCGCCCCAAGTCCCAGGCGCGGACAGCAAGCTCTGAAAATACACTTGAGGGCCACCAACTCTCCTGGCCCAGGTCAGCCAGCCAGTGAAGGTGGCTTAGCTGTCATTGGAAGAAAAGCCTGGGAGGTGGTTCAGGTCAGAATGAGTGGGCATTTTTTGGGGGAGCAGAAAGATAATTGTGGCTGATCACAAGGACCCCTTCTCTTCCCCATCCACTGACTCAAACTATGGGTTGTTACTGTGCATTGTGGGTGTTGGTTGGGGCTGGAAGTGTCCCATGGCCTAGAGCAGGGGTCCCCAAACTTTTTACACAGGGGGCCAGTTCACTGTCCCTCAGACCGTTGGAGGGCCGCCACATACAGTGCTCCTCTCACTGACCACCAATGAAAGAGGTGCCCCTTCCAGAAGTGTTTCGGGGGCCGGATAAATGGCCTCAGGGGGCCGCATGCAGCCCATGGGCGGGCCCTAGTTTGGGGACACCTGGCCTAGAGGCAGGGACAGACTTTCCAGGGCCACAGGCACGGGCAGAGCTGGTGTCAGAACTCCTGGTGCCTGATGCTGTTCAGTCCATTCTGGGTCACGGTCCCCTGCGTAGGGACCGGGGAGGGGGGTGAAGGCATTCTGGGGTGGGAGGGAGGGCAGTGCAGACGGTGGGCCTGGGCCCAGCCTCTTTGGCTCTCCAGCTTCTTGTTAGCAGAGTTCTGCCCAGACCCGGGCCTGGGGAGGGGCCTGGTTGCGGTTTCTCCTGCAGTGTGGTTGGCTCTTTTGTCTTCCAGGATGGGCCTGTGGGGGTCCACGAGGGAGCTGGGAGCCAGGCCCGAGATGCTAGGTAAGCCTGGGCAGGCGTGGGGGAGAGGGGGCCCATAGACCTTATTTTATGGGGGCAGATTATCCCCCCACCCAGAGCCCTACCCAGGTCTGGGCCTGGCCAGATACTTAAGCATATGAAGAGGAGGTCTGGGAGCCATGTGGCTGGAAGGCTTGTTCTGTGTGGTCTTGGTCGGCGTGGGGGGTGGGGCGATGGCAGAGATTTCAGCACCTTCCTTCATTCAGTGCAAACATGGACCAAGCCCTTCTCCCAGCCTGAGGACCCACAGGTGAACGCCAGCGACCTGGTTCTGCCCTCTCAGATCATCATGTAAGAACCTGCTTTATCACAGCCTCAGCAAGGGAGTGAGCTTCCCCATCCTGGGAGGTATGCACGTGCGTGTGCATGCGTGTGTGTGTGCATGTGTGTGGTGTGTATTTTGGGAGGGTGATGCCGCTGTCTCCTTGGTGGGAATGTTGTAAAAGGAATCCAGGCCTCCACCCCCTGAAGATTCTGAAGGCCCTTTCTGCCACCCAGAACCCTCGCCCCTTCTCTCATGATGCCCAGGGGACTGGCTCAGGTTCCCACTATTGCTTTTCCACACTCTGGCCCTGCCGAGGGGGGACGCCCACGGCTTCCATCACTCTCTATTCCCAACTTTCTTCTAAAAGTTAGTAGTGTTCAGAGCCTTCACCCCCACCCTGTCTAGGTTTTGGGGGCATAGGAGGGAGACTGGGGGTCTCTGAAGGCGTCCCCCCTCAGATGTGGGTTAGGTTGGGGGAATGTGGGTGTCTGGGGAGGGAGGCTGTGCCCTTATCCTAACTTTCTGTGCCTCCCCCAGGTGGCTCTGCCCCTCCGCGGCTCCAGGTCTGGTCTTATCTTTGGAGCCTGGGTGACTCCGGCCACAGTGACACAGGGAGCAGCCTTCGGTGGTTTTCTGGAACCCTGGACAGTTCTCCTGAGACCTCATTCTTCTCAACTCACAGATGGAGCCTCTCATGGATGGATAATGGGCCCTCCGGGGTGATGCTCTGAAGTCAGGACCTGGCCAGGGCGGGCAGTGCGAGGGGTGTGAGGGCAGCCAGCCGCCCACTGTCGCTCTGCACTTACCTGGACCTGCTTGTGGGCTTTCCTGTCTGGGGCCTGGAGGTCACTTCTTGCCCTTGTGCAGGCGTGGTTCTGTCTGGGATCACTGCTGGTGATTACACTGAGCTCGGCCTGGGCAGGGGCCCCACTGACTGCACCCTCCCCATGGCCAGGACCCCAGCCCCTCCAGGACAGGTGCGGGTGTAGGAGCACCGGACGGGAATGGGGCGGGGCTGCCAGTGGCAGCTCAGTGGGCGTGTCGCTGCAGTCTGTCTTGCGCCATCTGCCTTGTGAGTGATTCTCAGTGTGGGGGTCCTTTTTGGGTGGGGGTTTTCCTGTGCTTCTCTCCTTTCTGATGGTCACTGGGAGGATGCAGTCAGGGTCTGGGTGGAGCCTGGGCCTTTTCTCATGTCTTGGGAGAGGCAGGTGGAGGGGGGTGATGGGTGTGCTTATCTTGAAAGGGGAGGGTTTCCGAGAGAGGAGACCAGGTCAGGTGTCCTGCCGGAAGGAGACTAGGCTTTGTTTCCACCATCCGAAGGGAACTGGCTGGATCTCAGACCCCTGCTCCTTGCTGTAAGAATTCTCGATTCTGTCACTGTGGGGCAAAGGCAGGCAGGGCAGGCCCCATGCACGCACAGCTTCCCCCTTCACACAGGTTCACTTACACGCCCGCCTCTCTGTTCTCCATCCATGCCAGCCTCTTCTGGAGGGGCTGGTCCCAGTGTTTGCACAAGACCAGCCATGGCAGGCAAGTATAAAACTAGACATTGTTTGTCCAAGGTGGGGAGGGGCCAGCATCAGTCAGCTCGCGCTGCTGTGACAGAATACTACAGATGGGGCGGCTGAAACAGCAGTTCTTCGCACAGTTCTGGGAGCTGGAGGTCCAAGGTCAAGGTGCCAGGGTTGGTGTCTCCTGAGGCCTCTCTCCTCAGCTTGCAGACAGCCACCTTCCTGGTGTTCTTACATGGCTTTTTGTCTGCGTGCACACCTTGGGGGAGGGGTCCCGGGGCGGGAGAGATTCCGTGCTGCTTCCCCTTTTTGTAAGGACGCCAGTCCTATTGGATTAGGGCCCCACCCTATGACCTCCTTTAGCCTTAACTACCTCTTTAAAGGCCCCATCTCCAAATACAGTCACACTGGGGGTTACAACTAACACCTATGAATTTGGGGAGCGGCACAATTCAGTCCATAACAGGTGGTCACCACAAACCTGGGAAGCCAGAGCCATCTCCTCTTCACAGCCCCCCACCCCCACAGGGAGGGGGCAGAAGTGGGAAGTAGTGATGGAACATGGGAGGACTGTGCTAGGGTAGCCCTGGGTGCCTTGGGGACACGCAGAACTGGCCGGACACAGGGCTGTGAGGAGGAACACCCAGGGGAGGGATGTGCTGGGAAAAGCCTGGGCTTTGGACCGAGAGTGCGTATTCTATGGACAACCTTGGTCCAGTCACCTCACCTCTGTGAGTCTGATTTCCACTCTGCAGCAGAGGCCATCTGCTCCTATTGAGGGGGCAGGAGAGGGGCTTCAACGGCTTGCACAGTGCCGGCCTCTTAATAGATGCTCAGTAAACGTCCTGCCCACCTGGGAGTTTAGATCTAGGACTGGCCTATTTTCGGTGCCCTGAACTGTAAACTCAGCATCTTCAGGTCCAGAGGTGTTTCAGACGAGCCCTTCCTCGGCTCATGTTTTCTTAAGAGCTGTCTCTCTAAGCAGTCTGGGGAAGTGGATGCATTTCATGGCCTCCAGAGTAGCTCCAAAAGCTTCCTTGGTTCAGTATTTAAATTCTAACTGCTCCCATCAGTACTGAGCCTCTTTGGTGAGCCTTTCCATCTGTGGCATTTGCCACTAGGGGGAGATGCAGGTGACGATCTAGTCATGGTTCCAGCCTTCAGGATGTCACAGCCATGCCAAAGGGTGAAAACCAGCTCCAAACAGCGTACTGGAGCGTGGGGAAGAAACCAGTGTACTGAGGTCCAGATTCTGAGAGCTTGGGTTTGGGAGTAAAATCCCAGAGTGGACTGTAGCAATGGGGACACACTTCCCAGCAAGGCCAACCCCATTGGGGCCTTGATGGTTGAGAAAGTTATGGCTTAGCTGAGAGCTTCCATTGGGGGTGTGTGTGTACAGGGAGGGGGGAAGGTTAGGAGAATTAGAGCAGAGGTTCCCAAAGTGAGTTCCAGGAGATGTCATTGCTTTTTTTTTAAGTGAGTTTAAATTCAGCAGGTTACTGTAGTGCAGAACTTATCAGAGCCTTTGAAACGGTGGGAACTACAAATACTCAAGGACAGATGGAGGATGAAGTGTTCCCCCCAAACTTTACTGGACAGAATGACAGGCTGTCACTTAGAACTGGGAAATGCTGCGGTGTCTGTGGGAAAACTATAGCAATGACAGGAGATGACATAAGTAGAGCACACACAGCTGCTTTGTAGCATCGCTGGGAAGGCCACAGGCCAGGAGGGGCGGGGAAGTCCGACCTTGGCTCTGGGTGTCGGTGAGCTCTGTGCCCGTTCTGGAATGAGGAGGAGACAGGCTAGTGGCTGGAGCAGCCAGAGGCCTGGCTGTTGGTGATTTAAAGGGAAGTCCGTTGGACATCGTAGTTCAGGGGCATCAGACCTTTTGTAGGAAGATGCTGGTGTGTGCATGTGTGCGTGAGTGTGCGTGTGTGAGTGTGACCAGATCCAGCCCTCTGGGAAGGGGCTGACCAGGCAGGGGGTTTCTAGCCAGGACAAGCAGGGTCTATTTTCGGGGGAACTGAGGGGTTTGGCGGGAGGGTCTCTGAGGCTCACAGTCATTAAACTGGGCAGCACAGTGCTTCTGGGCAGGGCCCGCATGGGTAGGCTTGGTTCTGGTGGGACCGAAGGGCTGGGAGGCAGACCCCCTGCCTCAGTCAGGCCCAGCTCCTTGGCTGGTGGGGGTGGCAGGTCTCTGGAGCTGTAGCCGGAGGGGCCCGGGCAGTGCTGCATGGTGTGATTAACCCACTAACCCAGGGCTCGGCCGGGACGCTGTGGCGTGACAAGGTGCCTGGCCCTCTGCCGACCGACTAACCCACTAACCAGGCCCGAGCATGCCCTACTAACTCCCCGCAGCCAGACCCTACTAACCCTGCAGCTCAAGGGCCTTTCCCGGGCTGGGGCGTGGGGGCCAACGAGGCTCCGGAAAGCCCTGCCCACGGCCTGGGATTTCTGTGCAGACCCATATTCCAGGGCAGGGCATGCAACAGGCCTCCCCAGCTCTGCCACTTCCTGCTGGGCGACTTGAAGCGAGTCACCCCACCTCTCCCTGAACCCCGGTTTCCTGAGCAGTAGTGTGGGAGTACTGAGCCTTACCTCACAGGTTTCAGTGAGGAGTTCCATTCCATGCATATTAAGGTCCTGACAAGTGGCAGATAATTAAAATAAAAGTGGAGGGGACGTTAGGGTGGGGGAGGGAAGCCCAGCAAACCTGGTTGATCATGACCCCTGCCCAGGCCCTGGTCCCTCTGGGTGTTCTGCACATAGACCCTTCTGCCTGGGGCCAGGCACTCGCTTTGAACCCCTAACCATCTCTTCCCCACACTCTTTCTCCTTCTCAGCTTTCTTTTCTGTAGGTAGCTCTTTCGTTCAATTACTAACCTGTCTAACCCGGGGGTGGCTGAGGTGCACCCTGACCATCCCTTAACAAACTAATGGACCTGTGTGTTCTTCCTTTTCTCCTAGTGACTCCTGTGTGTGTCTGCTGCAGTGCCTCTGTCCGCTGGTGCTGTGCTCTGACTTACTAACCCAGCCCCTACTAACCCTGTTTCTCTCCTACTAACCCCAGCCCTGCCGAGCTCTGGGCGCCCCGGGGGCTGGCCCTCCCTCCTTTTGGCAAGCAGACGTCCCGGGGTTGGCCCTGCAGACAGATGCTCCACATGGCTGCCCCAATTGGCTGTGAATTCAGAGTCCACAGGGCCAGGTCTCAGGCAGGAAACAGCCCCTACTGACCATACCAGTGACCTGGAGGCAGAGGTGGTCATGCGGATAAGGAAGGCTGACCTCTGAGCATGAGCACCTCCTGCACAGAAGTCTGGTTGCCACTGGGAGTGGGTGGGACAGGGAGACCTCTGGGGTGTGCGTGTGGAGGCCTGTGGGTCTAGAGTGTGGAGCTCTGGGCTTTTCCCAGCCAAAGGTGTAGAGAGTAGGGACCTGTGTGTCCTTTAGAGGTAAGCGAGTTAGATTTTTTCCCATTGGAAAGTGGATGGCTTGATTTTGCACAGGAAGTCATGGGGCGAGGGGCGGGGGCGTGTCCCATACTGGAAATCAGCAAAAAGGCTTGTCTTACAGTAAAAGGCAGAAAATGGAGACCTCCTTGCACTGGAAGCCAATAAAAGGATTTTTTTCCATATTGGAAATCACTGAGTGGAGCATGTAGTACAGGAAGTCAGTCAGAGGGCACAGTTCCCATATTTGAAGAATGGGAAGAAGGGCATTTCTTACACCGGAAATCAGTGAGAGGGCAATTTCCGGCCTTATCACAAGGCCGTGAGAAAGGAGTGGCCCCAAGATCAGTGAGAGGGCCTGCTCCTACAACAGGAAGCTGGCCAGAGGGGCCCTTCCCCATACCTGAGGCCGGATATCCAGATCCCCCACGCCAGAAGTACACTGCTCACAAAAATAGAGAATATTCCAAAATGAATATGAAGTGATAAAATATCCCCTAATGTTTGTGAGCAGTATAGACAAAGACCATTTTTCTTACTGGAAGTCATTGAGAGGGACTGTCCATGCCAGGAAGCTTGAGAAGGCAGAGGGAGGAAAGCAGATCTACCCGGGTTTGGAGTTTACAGAAGGAGGAAATGGGAAGCAAGAAATGAACCTCAGGGCCCCACAGGGTTCTGCAAACCCTTGAGTCAACCAGGAGCTCATTCCTGGCTCCCTGTCCTGTTCTCACCTGCACCCTGGCCCCAGCTTGCCTCACCCAGAGCCCGCCAGCCGCTAGGCCGGGGCCACACCTGGGGGTGATTTTACGTCTCACCTCCAGTAGGCACCTTGGTCTCTTTGGGCTAATCTCTGGCTCCCTTGCACTAACTCTTGCTCTCACCCAGCTAATCCCCTGCCTTGCCCTGGCTGCCCTGGGGGGCTGACCACTAACAGCCAACCCTGCCCATCTGGGAGCTCCAGGCTCCTAGCCTGGCTCTGACCGGCTCTTAATTAACCTCTCCTTCACCTCAACTAACTCCTGCCCTCCTGGTCTGTTCCTTTCAGCAGAAACTAACGGCTTGTGGATTTCCTTCTGACTAACAACAGGTCTAACACTCCTCCTTACTATTACTATTAACAGCTTGGATGTCGGCATGCCTGGGACGGGGCTAACACACATTTGGAATCTGACTAACACAGGGAGAGGTATAGGTAGTGGTGTTGGACTTGGTGACTGCTCTGGGTCAGGGCCCTCTGAAGTCAGTAAAGATCGAGGTTCTCTAAAGGAGGTGTAGGCTCAGGCTTGATGGAGGAGTGGTGTCTGCTGGGGTGGGCTCAGAAGCATAGTCAACCTTCCAAGGAACTGGCACTGCACATAGTCTATTAACCTCTCCTAACCTGCATTTGGGTTTTTTCTTTTTAAACAATAGCCTCATAGCTGTTACAGTCAAAGTGAGTGGATGCAGCTCTCAAAATGCCTCTCTGGTGTGCCAGAGACTGCCATTATGTATGAAATCATTATCAGTTACCAGCCCAGAGCCTAGAGTCCTGGATTTGGAGACTTTAGAGTTTTTGGAAGCCCTAGGACATAAAGCTTTAGGTTGGAATATTCAGAAGTGTTGTCAATCCATCAGCCATTTACATCTTAGTGTAAACTAGCTCAGCTTCCTCTTCTAACTTCTGTGCAATTTCATTTAACTGAGGTGATGAGAATTTGGCTGGAAGGGTGTTTGGAGCAGAGAGGGAAAGCAACAAGGCCAGGTGTTCCTGGCCGGGGGTAAGAGGTGGCACCACATCTAGGGGCGCGAGGAGGTGCCAGTTCTGCTGGCTCCGTCTGGTAGTCAGGGTCTGAAGGAGAGGGCAGCTCAGGTGGGGCCTGGAAGGTAGGATCAGGTCAGAGACAGGGTCAGAGGCCGGCCTGGAGGACTTGCAGGCAAATTACTTGGGTCTTTGGACGCTGGCCTGGGGTTAAGAGCCTCTCTGGCAGTCATGGACTCAGCTAACTGAATGGAGCTGGCAGTGATGCCTGACGGGTGACCCAGCGGTCTGAGCTGCAAAGGGAAGAAGAGGAGAATGCACCTGGAAGAGCTTGGAGAGGGTGCATTGGCTGCTGGCGGATGGGAAGGGGGTGGAGTCTGCACTGGGGAAGCGCATGCCTGCTGCCCTCTAGTGGCTGTCTTGCCCCCATTTCACTTGAAGCTGGAAGCTCAAAACATTTCCCATTCTGGGGAACTCCTTGTTATTTTAATTACAAATATTTGATGCTGCTGAGGACCAACTATGTACCAAATACTGCTCTGGGTGCTGGGAACTACAATTGAGCTTTTCCACTGTGGTGCTTATATAGCTCACTGACGGAAGGGGGAATGGAGGCCATGGTAGGGAAGCGCCCAGGAGACCGACAAGGACAATAACACACATATTCTGTGCCAGGCACAGTGCTGGGCATTGGGGGTGAATGGTGACTAAACAACAGCTGGTCCTGGGCACTTTAGTGCTGGTGTGTCAGGTGGGTGCATGGTACAGTGGGGTGTGGCAGTCAGAGTCGCCTTTCTGAAGAGGAAGACATCTCAGCTGAGCTCTGGCCAAAGGGAGTGTGGCGGGGATGAGCTCTGGGCAGCAGGAATGGTGGACACAAAGTTCTGGGGGTCAGAGAGGATCAAAGAGGTTCTGGAAGGTTCATGGGGAATGTAGCAGGAGACAGACGGGAATGGACATGTACCAAGCTGTATTGCCAGGGAGCTTGGGCTCTGTCCCAAGGGCAGTGGGAGGCCGTGGATGTGACCTGAGGAGGGGAGGTGGTGGATTTGAGTTTTACGCTGGAGTTTGGCCCCGGGGGAGTTCTGAAGTGCTTGTAATGAATTCTGGTCAAATTTTAGATAACTGATCAGAACATCTTAAAACCAGGAGGATCGTTAGGTCCACCTGGAGATAAACAGGCTCTATCAATGCTGCTCCAGGTCAAGGTAGCGTTGCAATAGTTAAGAAGCAAAGAGGAGAATGTTCATATGAGGCTGGGGCTTGGCTGAGCTGACAGTGATGCCTTGGAAGAGGAGAAGTCTCGAAAGCATGTCATCCCAGGCCCCCGGTGGTATGTGGCTTTCACAGAAGGTCAGAGGGGATGGGGTCATGAGCTGCAAATAGAAGAGAACCTCATTGGAATGGGAGCCCATTTGTCCTGGGTGGCTCTAGGGGTGGAGGAGTAAGTTACCAAGAGGCTGATTCTGGTCCTAGGGAGGGAAAAATATGTCCTGGTGGGTAATGAACCTTTTGTCCCTAGACAGATGATTAGGACTAGGCCCCCTTTGAGAGTGATGATGGCAGTGAGATTCTAGGATTCAGTGAGTGTCTGTGTGTTCTTGACTTAATACCAGAGGAAGCCACGCCCAAGTAGTCTCACACTTTCTCCACATACCCTCTCACCAACCTGGACCTGCGGAAGTTCACTTTGGCCTTGAGTCCACTAAACTCAAGCTCTTAGGAGCAGGATCTCATGAGCTGGGGAGCTGGCCACCTATGAAAATGCATCTTAACCCTTTAATAGGCAGCATGGAGGGCGGGGCCCCCGAGGACCGTGCTGCAGGGCTGGGATGTCACAGGTGCTGACATATTGAGTTGAGAGGATGTCCAAGGCGGGGGACTGGTCTCAGGAGGAATCCCAACGGCCCATTGTCTTACTTTAACAGACCAGAGAAGACATTTTCCATGCCATTGTCTCCCGGGGATGCTGAATGTGGGGATAGAAATTCTACTGTAGATTAAAAATCAAAAATTTTTATGGATCTGGTAATGGAGTGTAAACTTGGCTTGTTGTTTTCACCCATAAATGTTGCATCTTTTGTGTAAATGCCATTTTGATATTAAAAACCAATTCACACCCAAAGGATGACTGTGTCTTAGTTGGCAGAGGATATGTAATTTGGGGTGGAGGGGAGCCAGTGGCATTTTTAAAGAGCAGGAGTGGGCTCTGACAGGTTTTCTTTTTAAGACCATGACCTTAGAGGTCAATACAGTTGGGTACTTTTATTTTTAACTGTGGGAAAATGCACATAACATAAAAGTTACCATCTTAACAATTTTTTTCTTTTTTTCTTCTTTTTCCAATTGAGAGGAGGGGAGATAGAGAGACAGACTTCCATATGTGCCCTGACTGGGATCCACCTGGCAACCCCCATCTGGGGCCATGCTCACAACTGAGCTATTTATTAGCACTCGAGGCGGAGGCTCCATGGAGCCATCCTTAGTTCCCAGGACCAGTGTGATTGAACCAGTCGAGCCATGGCTGCAGGAGAGGGAGAGAGAGAGAGAGAGAGAGAGAGAGAGAGAAGAAGCAGGGGTGGGGGTGGAATAGCAGATGGTTGCTTCTTCTGTGTGCTCTGGCCAGGAATCAAACCTGGGACTTCCACATGCCAGACCAACACTCTACTACTGAGCCAACTGGCCAGGGCCTATCTTAACAAATTTAAGTGTAAAATTCAATGGCATTAAGTACATTCCCATTGTTGTGCAACCATCACCACTATCAATATGTGTATTTTTAACAATACTACTTTATACTTAGGACAGTGCTTCAAAGAAAAGCCATGTTGTTCTTGCAGGAAGCTTATACTTTACTGGGAAAGCAAAGAGCTCTTTGGTGACAAAGAAGAAGGTAGAAAGAGTTTAGTGTGTGGCGATGAAAGACTGGCAAACACATGACACTCATTGCTACTCTCTCTTCCAGCACCCATGGCAAACATTGCTAGTTGATCACCTATTCTCTTTGGGAACCTGGATGTGTCTTCAGGATCTTTCTCAGAGTAGTGTTTTAGGCAGCCAAGACCCATCTGCTGGGGTATGTTTTAAAAATGTGAAGTCAGTCCTAGGATTGAGATTCCTGGCAAAACTCAGTTTGACTACCAGCTTTACCACTTACCAGCTATGAGCTCTTGGTGCTAATTTTTATTTTCTCTGAGCCTCCATCTTCTCTGTAAGATGGGGAAAACTCTCTCATCTGACAGAACTGTTTATTATTTCATTGAAAAATAACAATTACAAGGCCCTGGCCAGTTGACTCAGCGATAGAGCGTCAGCCCGGTGTGTGGAAGTCCCGGGTTCGATTCCTGGTCAGGGCACACAGGAGAAGTGCCCATTTGCTTCTCCACCCTTCCCTCTCTCCTTTCTCTCTACCTCTCTCTTCCCTTCCCGCAGCCAAGGCTCCACTGGAGCAAAGTTGGCCCAGGTGCTGAGGATGGCTCCATGGCCTCCGCCTCAGGCGCTAGAATGGCTCTGATTGCAGCCGAGAAATACCCCAGAGGGACTGAGCATCGCCCCCCTGGTAGGCACGCTGGGTGGATCCTGGTTGGGTGCATGCAGGAGTCTGACTGCCTCTCCACTTCTCACTTCAGAAAAAAACACACACACACACACACACACACAAATAACAATTACAAATTAAACTTGTTGCATGCTCACTTCTTGCTTAAAACTTATGCCCATTTTAAATTACCTCGCTTACTTGTCTGATTCTTGTTTATTGTATGTCTCCTCGCTTATTACGCCATCCTGGAAGGCAGGGTCCCAGAGTCCATTGTAGGCACTCAAAGTGGCCAAGCCAGAGCTGCAGTTCTCAGTCGTGGCCAGAAGATGGAGGTATTGCACCAAGACCACCTCTTTAATCTCCTCTTAGAAACCAGGTTACTCTCTGGGGATATCTGGGGATGCTCTATGGGGATACCCTTCGGATTTCAGAGTTTTACAGCATTAGGAAGGGCATAGCATGGGTTGGGGAAGGAGAGAGGCTGGAGAGGATGCAACTGAGGATAGCATGTCTGGAAAAGTGCTGCTGATTTCCACTGAGGGCCTCTGTTCTTAAGCCAAGCCAATTGACTTCCCCTCTCCAAGCCTCAGTTTTCTTCTCTGCAAAATGGGCAAAGTACAACTCTGGCTTCCATGTCACCATGCTTCTCTTGGCAAGAAACACTTTAGTTTGATCGCTCTGGTGATTCTGACAATGCAGGGTCACCTAAAGTTCTCCTCCTGAGGTCTGGAGGCTCCCAAGAACCAGCGGATGCTATGGACTCTGTCCCCAGGCTAGACCATGTCCCCTCATCCTACCTCCAAACCCCTTGCCTTAGCCCATTTGGGTTCACATAAAATGGCTGTTGTCATTTTCTGAGAGCTTGCTGTATGCCAGGCCCTGGACTCCATGGTTTGTACATGTTGACTCATGGTGTGCTCAGCATGGTTTGAGAGGTGAGTTTTGCTATCCCCATTTTCACAGGATGAGGACACTGGAGCTCAGAGAGGGGAGGAGATTTTCCCCAAGGCACACAGCTGGGGAACGGGGAAACCTGGCTTCAGTACGGTTATCACACTCCTGGGAGTGTGTCGCCCCAGATGCTTACTCCACCTTCTCAGTGAGGTAGAGCCCAATCCCTCCCTCCCTGCTGGCTTCTCGCTCCTGTCACTCCTTCTCCCCAGGAGATGTTCCCTGACCTTGGAAGGCTGAGCACAGTTTGTGATTCTGTATTTATTTTGCCTGTTTATTGCCTCCTCTGTGAGCTCTATAAGGGCCGGGATGATGCCTGCCCACTTCATGTCTGTCCCCTGGGTACCCAGAACCAAGCCTTCACAGGGTCAGAAGTAAAAAACATTTGTTGAATGAATGAAATGGGCCTTAGGCGTGTGCGATGCCCAAGCTGACTTGGGACCAGCCAGATCGCTCTTCACTGGGCGTGTGACTGAAGGCTGGTTGACCTCACCTTTCTGGGCCTCAGTTTCTTCATCTGTAAAATGAGAACAACACTAACCTCTGTTAGAGACGTTGTAAGGCTTCCATAAGGGGATGGACACAACGCATTGGCATGTGACAATCCCTCTTTCACATACCTGTGCTTTCTTCTGGGCCCGGGCCGGTGTGGCTTGACAACAGAATCCAAGAGGAAGGTTGACTGGCCTGAGAGTGAGATGGGAACAACTGGACCAAGTCACTAAGCAAGTTGGAGGCAGCACAGCTGGGGCTCGGACCTCCTCGTCCCCCAACCTCCTGAGCCCACCTGAACGGGGCACTCAGGAGCTGCAGTCACGGGAGCCAGCTCCCTATGGGCAGTTCTCCTCAGGCCCATGGCAGGTCAACAGATTCTCCCGTGCAAAGTGCCTGCAACATGGCCAGGGCCACACGGGGGTGGAGAGCTGCTGTTGTTCAGCTCGGGCACGACGAGAGCGGTTTCCCAGTCCTCTCAGTAGAGGCCTCTCGGTGCTGGAATGTAAGGAATGCCCTGGAACCTCCAGCCTGGGCCTCAGAATGAGAATGCCTTGGAAGCACAGGACCGAGGGGGCATTTTCCCAGCGATCTCAGGAATTGTTGGGCCACTGGGGAACTCGTATCAGACATCACCTTTTGGCAGGCGTCAGGCCTCAACTTCCCGGAAGCCATCCCAGGTTCTCATGCTGCGAGTGCTGGAGCCCGACTGGGTCTCCGTGGTCCTTGATTTTATTTAGCTTCTCACCCAGAGCCAGCACCCTGGGGTGGGGCCGGGCCCACGCTGGGCACTGAGGTGGAGAGAGAGGTCAGGCTGAGCTCTGCTCGGAGCCACAGGGAGGTGGGAAAGATCCCGTTCCAAATCTTGACTCAGATACTCAAGTCTAGGATAAGCCACCTCACCTGAGTCCCGGTGTGTAAGATGGGGACCTCCTTTGGGATAACTGCGAGCATGAAAGTGTTGCAGGAGGAAGTGGGATTCTTCCACGTGGACACGGGAGGTGAATCTTGGGGCCTCCTGCACAGTAGGATATGCGGTCCAGTGGCAAGATTCACTGCCGTGAAAGGCACACTGGCCTCCAGGCACACCACAGTGACGTCTCATCCCTGACCAGGTGGCTCAGCTCAATCTCGCTGTAGAAGACGTCCAGCCTCTGGGGCCACTGGCCCACGTTTGTCTCCATCGAGCCCAGGAGGAGGAGGACCCAGAGCTGTGCCCCGCGGGGGCTTTCAGTGCTGTGGTTGGGCCGGGTTGCCAAGGAGAGCACAGCTGGGGCTCGTTAAATTTTCCTATCCCTCTTTGCGTTTGGAAGGAGCAAGATTTCTTTCAAATTATCCAATCCCTTTCCATTTTTGGCTTATTTGTGGGCCGTGTCTGTGTCCTCCCGTTATCCAAGCTTCCGCATGAATGTTCCCAGGCCTGTGCTTTTTATTTATTTATTTATTTATTTATTCATTTTAGAGGAGAGAGAGAGAGAGAGAGAGAGAGAGAGAAGGGGGAGGAGCAGGAAGCTTCAACTCCCATATGTGCCTTGACGGGGCAAGCCCAGGGTTTTGAACCGGCAACCTCAGCATTCTAGGTCGAGGCTTTATCCACTGCGCCACCACAGGTCAGGCCTGTGCTTTTATTGTGTTTAGTCTTTTCTCCAGATTTTTTCCAGGCTTGGCTCCTCCCCCTTAGGGTTGCCATTTTGGCTCCTACTGTGCCTGTGCTTAGTAGAATGCTCTTCCCTGCACCATTTTGGCTTTTACTGTGCATGCACTCAGCAAAGAAATTTCCACCTTCCTGTTTATCCCTCCCTCCAGTAATCTATGGGAACAGATCGGTTGTACCCTGGGGTGATTGGAAAGCCGGTCCTTCTTCTCCACTTGGAGGGACAGAGGAATGGAGGGATGTTAGTCCCCTTGACGGGGCAAATGGGCTGTACCCTGCTGTGTCTGGCTAAGCTTAATCAGCCTTAGCCACTTTTCTCCCTTCTCTTTTGTTGATCCTTATCCAGCTGTCCACCGTAACAAAAGAACCCCATGCACATGATGTTCCTGGTGCAGACTAAGTGTGCAGTAAACCTATTGTTATTGTGATTGGTTACATGTTCCAAAAATGGTGGCAACAATATTCCCTTTCACATATGCTCTTCTTATAATGTGACTTTGGCCCTCCTCTCACGGAAAGATCAACTCTGTTCTCTCCCCTTGAATCTCAGGGACTTGGTGACTATGGTGGCACCCAGCTGTCATGCTGTGAGGAAGCCCAAGCATCTGTGAAGAGGCCACCTGTCCACAGCCTTGGCTGAGCTCCCAGCTCCCAGCCCACACCAACTGGACAATTATGTGAGTGAACCATCTTAAAGGTGAATCTTCCAGCTCTGATTGGGCTGCCCCAGTGGATGCTTCATGGAGCAGAGACAAACTGTGCCCACTGAGTCCTGCCCAAATGGCTGATTCAGGAGCAAAAGAAATAATTCTAGTTTTAAGCTGCCATGTCTTGGAGTGGTTCCTTACATAATACAAGACAGCTGATACATTTCATCTTTCCTTCTCTCTTAGCTGAACTCAGGGTCTTCTCCACTTGCAAACCTGATCGTCTGCCAGCATCTCCCATGTCAGTGAAGAGTTCCACCAGCTTATCTCTGGTTGCCCAAAGGAGAAACTTGGGGGGCATCCTTCCTCTTTCCTCACCTTCTGTTCCAAGCTTTGCCCAAGTCTTATCATCTTACCTCCTAGGCATCTCTTGGTTGTGCCCACTTTCCCCATCTCCCTGCCACTGCCACCAGCACTTCTGTCTCAGATAACCATGGCAGCTTCCTCATTTGAAATATAAGTGACGCACAGAACAGGTAAATCCTGGTCATGCCATTTCATCTACCTTGAGCACTGGGTCTCAGCTTGCCACCTTCATTTGTCTCTCCCTGACCTCTCCTCTTTGTTACTTACATGAGCACAAGAGAAGGCTGCTCTGGCCACCACACTCTGTCTGTGCCTAATACTCACCCCCCCATCCCCTCCCTCGTCCCCCTCATCCCCCAAGGCCAGTGGAGGAGACAGATGTTAAACCTGGAAACACACGTCAGATGTTTCCACCACTGTTCATTGCTATGAAAGAAGTCAAAGCAGGGCGATGGGACAGAGTGGCCGAGAAGTGGACAAGATCAGGTAGAGAAGGAGGTGGCATCTGAGCTGCAGAGATGAAGTCAGCCATATGACTTTAGGAGGAAGGGATTGTCAGGCAGGGGGACCAGCAAGGACAAAGGTCCTGAGGTAGAAAAATGTTGGTGTGTTGGAGGGACAGAAATAAGGCTAGGATGCAAGAGGTTGAGGGGACATGTGGGTGGAGCAGTAAGCAGGGAGCCCAGGGAGGGGTCTGTGAAGGGGTCTGGGTGAGAAACTGCATGGCGTCATTGGCCTGAGACGACTCTGTCTCCTATCTCACTCAACTGCCCCATCTGTGACTTTCAGTCTGCTGTTCTTTAAAAGGTCCTCACTCCCCACCTCCAAGGTGTGAGCATCTCTCTCTCTCTCTTTTTTTTTTGTATTTTTATGAAGCTAGAAACAGGGAGAGACAGTCAGACAGACTCCCACATGCGCCCGACCGGGATCCACCCGGCATGCCCACCAGGGGGCGATGCTCTGCCCCTCTGGGGCGTCGCTCTGTTGCGACCAGAGCCACTCTAGCGCCTGGGGCAGAGGCCAAGGAGCCATCCCCAGCGCCCGGGCCATCTTTGCTCCAATGGAGCCTCGGCTGCGGGAGGGGAAGAGAGAGACAGAGAGAAAGGAGAGGGGGAGGGGTGGAGAAGCAGATGGGCGCTTCTCCCTGTGTGCCCTGGCCGGGAATCGAACCCGGGACTTCTGCATGCCAGGCCGACGCTCTACCACTGAGCCAACTGGCCAGGGCCTGTGAGCATCTCTCTTAACAGACCCACTTCAGCATCCTGAGAGTCTTCGGGAAGCCCAGCATAGCTGTGTCAGGTCTTTCCAGCACTGTGATTGAGCCATTTGTCACTGTCACACCCTTTGGTCCTAACCACACCCATGCCCCTGACCCACCCTGCCCTCTTTGGAGGGGACGCTTTCCCTGATGAGGTGGCCGTAATGCCACAGTGCATGCATACTTTCCAGAAGGACCAGCTGTGTGACCTCCAGTAAGTCACTTCACCTTGCCAAGCCTTGGTTTCCCCGTCGGTGCCATCATCAGGTTGGTTCAACAAGATAACAGCCAGTGGAGGGTCTATGCCTCTATTTGGAACCGAGGATGCAGTCTGAAGTTATTCACATGTTTGGTTCCCCACCCAGGCTGCTAGTCCCTTGAAGGGCCAAGATAGACACTCATCATCTTCCTGGCAGGAAGTGCCACGCACAACACTGGTGCCCATGAAATGTGACCTTCTATGCGGGCACACTGTTCTTCCAGCTCATCTTGGAAAAGGTTTCTCAGTGCCACCTGCTCCATGATGACTTCTGGCTTCAGTTGCCCTCACTTCCCCGGTGTCTCATTGGACTCAGGACCGGCTTCCCACCAGGCACTCAGAGCTCTGACTTTTGTTGCCTTGTGTGGCTCTTTCTCACCAATCAGACCAGTGGGTCTCAAAAGGAGCGCATCAGAATTCTCAAGGGGTCTGGGGATCGTTAAAATGCAGATCCCTTTGAATCAGAACCTCAGAGGTCGGGTTTCCAAATCTGCCTTTTTAAAAAGCCACCTGCCAAGTAATTTTCACTCTCTTGGAGGCTTGGGAACCACTGCATCTCAGAGCGAGTGAGCTCCTGGGCTGTGCCGTGTCCCCAGGGTCCCTGCGCAGAACTCATGCCCTGTCAGTGTGTGTTGAGTGAAGGAGTGAGGTTTTAGTAGGGATGTGAGAGGAACAATCTATTCCATGTAGCACCCTGTCCCCCGAGCTGGACATGAGGTCTCACCATCTTTTTCTGCCACGGGGAAAATTTTCCAGTAAGAATTCCCCTATCCTCCACTGTATAATCTGCGCATTAATACACAGTATTGTAAAAGTGATCTATAATTAGATGCTAAAGGAGTTTGCCGTAAAATTGGGTGGGCGAGGTCAGCAAGGTAAGCCTGGAGCCAGCTGATTGTTATGATCAATCAATAACCTATTTATTTCCCAACATTTCTATTAACCTCTGCCAGCCAATCACAGTTTCAATTTGGAAGGCTGGGGTCCGCTTTGCTGACTGGACAAGTCTGATTGAAAGCAGGCCCCTGACACGACCCCAAGGGCGAAATCCAATTAAAATCATTTTCACTTGTAGATTAATATTTTTAGCATGTTCTACATCCTGGGACTCATCATTCCTGGCAATAACTAATGTCTTGTGACACGAGCAGGTGGATTGGCACTGCCATAAATAATAATGGTGATTAATTAGCTTGTCATGTCCTGCGATGATTTTGGGGTGGCAGTCGGGGCAGCTTCTGGGAAGTTCCTCCACTAAATGCTGGTTGTGTGGGCCTCTCTGAGTCATGTCACTGGAATAGTGTTTTCCAAGTAGGAATGGAGTTGATCCATCTCTTGGGTCTGTCTCTGTCTTGAGAATGTGAACTCCTTGAGGCCAAGTATTCGGTGTCATTTGTTTCAGGAAGTCACTCAATGTTTGGCGTATCCAGCTTCTGTTTTTTGGAGATTGTCCCTTACTCTCTGCACGCACCTGATTGTAGCAGGCATTGCCATGTTTGTGCAACACGGTTCCATCCATGGACACTGTTGATTGGACTGCGATCCGGGCCAACTCAAGCTAGGTCAAATGAAGCCTCGTCGTCTTAGCGTTGGATGCTGTTGATTGGCTCAGGGGTCAGAGTCAACCCAACTGGGGCCAATGAAAGCCTTCTTTGGGAGTTTGGAATTAGGTTTAAGGGACGTGGTCCCGCTGGCCCAGTTTGGGTATTCAGGGTAATGCTGACTGCCATTATCTGTCTTCTAGGTCGGGAAGTAGCTACAAAGGAAAGCAGAGGCGAGGTTTCCTGCTGCATCCTGGTCCCTATTTCCAGCCCTCTTTGGAGAACTGGCTGCACTCCAGCTCAGGTTCTGTGAGTCACTCCTGCGTTTTTATAATAATTACTCTTTCTCCCTCCTTCCTCTGCTTGAGTTAATTTGAGTGAGTCTGTTCCTTTTTTAAAAAATGTTATTTTATTTATTGATTTGAGAGAGAGAGGAAGGGGGAGTGAGAGAGAGAGAGAGAGAGAGAGAGAGAGAGAGAGGCTCAGGCCGGGCTGCTATATAACAAAGTGCCACAGACTCGGTGGCATATAAACAACAGAAACTTATTTATTTCTCACAGTCCTGGAGGCCAGACGTTCAAGATCAGGGTGGGATTCTGGACAGTTCTGGTTTGCAGACTGCTGATGTCTCTTTATTTCCTCACATGGCAGAAAGGGTGAGCGAACTCTCAGGCTTCTTACAAAGGCACCAATTTCATTAAGGAGAGCTCCACCTTTGTGACCTAATCACCTCCAAATACCATCATAAGGGACAGAGGTTAGACTTGAACATATGCATTTTGTGGGGACACCAGCATTCAATTCATAACCCTCCCAAATTCCAACCTCCAGATCAACTTGGCTGACCACCAACAATCAACCCGGAGGTCCTGTAACACGGCAGTTCCCTGAGCCTCGCTTCTGGGGGTTCTGCCTCGATAGGTCGGTGGAATATTTGTCTTTTAGAGATGCTCTCTGTAGGATTCTGGCCAGATTTGGAGACTCACGGGATACAGCATCACGTTAAAGCCACTGAAGAGTCCCGTGAGAGAAACACCCATTGATTTCATTGAATACAGTTTGCCCCAGTTACCTGAACACACATCCCTTTATTTTATTTGTGCACAACGCCTGTTTTTACACGGTCCATATACGGTCCACTGCTCAGCGTCTACCAACGTCTTTTGTTAATAACTATATGCATATCACAATTCCGATGAATCTTTTGTGCTTTTCCTACCGTGTTATTGAATCCACTGGGCTGTTCTCTTCCCAAGGGCAAGGATCAGATCATGTCTGTCTTACACTATCCCCCCTCTCATCCTCCTGAGCAGAGCCTGAGCAATTGAATGTCTCTTTTTTTTGTTGCAACTATTGGGGTGACACTGGTAAACAAAATTATACAGGTTTCAGGTGCACAATTCTACAACACATCATCTCTACACTGCACTGTGGGTTCACCCCACCAAGTCCGGTCTCCATCTATCACCCTTCGTCCCGCCAGACCCTCCTCCCCCTCCCCCTGGCAATCACTACAATCGTTTGTTTATTTATATATTTATTTTTAAATTGAATTTGTGGTTTTACAAAACCATATAGCAGCGGTTCTCAACCTGTGGGTCGCGACCCCGGCGGGGGTCAAACGACCAAAACACAGGGCTTGCTAAAGCCATCGGGAAATACATATGTATTATACAATATATTTTTAAATAAAATATGTATTTCCCGATGGCTTTAGGCAACCCCTGTATTTTGGTCGTTCGACCCCCGCCGAGGTCGCGACCCACACAGGTTGAGAACTGCTGCCATACAGGTTTCAAGTGCACTACTCAACAAAACATCATCTGCACACTGCCTCGTGTGCCCATCGCCCCAAGCAAAGTCTCTTAAAATCATTTCTGAATAGGAGAGTAACTCCCAGCCCACCGCCAGCAGTGCTGTTATTGGGGGCAGTGATTTAAAGCTTGGAGGCGGTGACTTCCCCTCAATCTTCCCAGATCTGCACCTCCAGACTTTCCCGCCCACAGCTGGTCACAGGTAGTTGGGAAGCCTGTAGAGGAGCCTTCGGCTGACAGCTGGGGGTGCCGGTTGCCAGGAGTCCAGCTTTTCCTCCCCTGAGCTGTTCTCCCGCTGCTGCTCTGGGATTTACCTCTTAACAAACCTGGTTTCCAGGTACAAGCCCTCCTGAGGGTCTTGGTGAAGATGAGATGTTTCCCATTTCTCCAGTTTCTCTGCTTCCAGCCACCGGGGGATCGAAGGGAACTGTGCCGAGGCAATTTAAATGGGCTTCTCTGCGGCGCGAGGGCTTGTGTTGGAAATTGGGTTAAATTCAGCATGAATAAACCATTCACAATGGTTCTTTACACCCCAGGAGCACTAAGATTCCCACTAATCTTCAGTCAAAACAATTAAAGCATGAAGGGTGGCATGTTCATCCCAAAGGCACTTGGGCATCGGGAAGTTAAGAAGAGACCGGAGCATTCCCACTCGGGGCTGTGACTTCCCGCAATGCAGTGACCCCACAGAGGCTTCTGCTGAGTGCTGTGGAAAACGGGGCCACTCAGTTACATTGGCCCAGCCCATCGCTCTCTTCCTCCCCGTAGTGAACCCTTAGCATGGCCAAGGCATTTTAAATTGCACCCTCACAATAGCTTTATTACCATCATTTTGTATTCTAGCTGAGGACACTGAGGCACAGAGAATTCAAATAACGCACCTATCCGGACCCCACAGGAAACAGATGGCACATTCACCACTATCGAGTTCCAGAATATTTCCATCATCCCAAAAGGAAAGCCTATACCCATTAGCAGTCATGTCCTGTCCCCTCCTGTCCCTAGGCAAGCAACTGATCAGCTTTCTGTCTCCAAGCCTGGGTAGTCTAGTATTTTATAGAAATGGAATCATCGTCTGGGTAATTCGTATCAGTGGAGTCATACACTATGTGTCCTGCCTTCTTTCCTTCAGCACGATGCTTGTAAGTTTGTCCCCATTGTAGCAGGCATCACTACTTCCTTCCTTTTCATGGCTGAATGATACTCCATTGTATGGACATACCACATTTTGTTTATCCATTCATCCATTGATAGATATTTGGGATGTTTCTATCTTTTGGCTTCAGTGAATAATGCTGCTATGAACATCAGCTTAAACTTTAAAGTATCCGTTTGAACACATGCTTTCAGTTCTTTTGTGTATATGGCTACACACACACAAGTTGAATTGCTGGATCATATGGTAACTCCAGGTTCACCTTGTTGAGAAATGGCCAGATGGTTTCCCACCACAGCTGTTCTGTTTCACATTCCCACCAGCAGCATCTGAAGGTTCCAATTTCTCCACATCCTCACCAACGCTTGTCATTGTCCCTTTTTTGATTCTTGTCACCCCAGTGGGTATGAAGTGACATCTCAGTGTAATTTCGATTTGCATTTCCCCGATGGGCTAAGGATGCTGAATGTCTTTTCCTGTGCTCGTTGTTCACTTCCGTAATTTGTTTTTTGTTTTGGAGGAATGTTTGTTTCAGTCCTTTGTCCATTTAAAAAAAATTGAGTTGTTTGTCTGTTACTTGTTGAGCTGTATTGAGCTCTTCCTGTTGATTTACTTTTATTGAGCTATTATTACTGCACCCTGGGGTACTCTGGCTAGATCTCTAGGCCTTAGGAGTGTCTTTTGCTTAGCAAGAAAGTGGCTATAATGTCCTTCCCTGGGTTGGCCCACTCACTGACTTGTTTTCTTCAACTTCCCTGGAGAAAGCAGAGGAAAATAAGAAGGAGAGATCCCTTCTCCCACCAGCCTCGGCTCTCCTTGACAACTGTAGGTTTCCTGGGGTCCTCACCTGGGGGAGACGCTTCCCTGGGGGTTGGAAAGCTGGCTTTGAGGGGAGATTTCCAGCCGGGAGAAGGAGAGTCTCTGGGGAGCGGTGTAGGCAGCCAGCTCCTGCCCCACCTCCCACTCCTACTGCAGTAGAGACACCGAGACCCTGGTGAGAGCCTAGAATTCTGCCTATGTCGGGCTTCTGGGCCCTCATGTCTTTTGGGGAGGCTTAAGGACAAATTAGGTACTCAATCCAGTTAGGGGAGCCTTTGAGCACTGTGGAAGGACTCAGAGGGCCCCCTGTATCTGTTGGTGTCTGGCCTGCCACCATGAGGCTGGGTGGCTTTGTCAAAGGCATCAGGAGTCCCGGGGCTTGTCTCTGAGATGGGTCTGCCTCTCTGTGAGAAGAGGCTGGTTTGAACTTTTCAGATCTGGGATTCTGTAATGGGTTTAAAAACTGATCCATTCAGGACATCACCTCCACATCAAAGGATTGCACAGCTGATGGTTTTGAAGCCATTTGTGAATAATCAGAGCCCTTTGCAAGGGCACTTGAAGAGACACCATGTTCCTCAGCATCCTTCCAAGGAGATCAGTGGTCCAGAGCCTGGTGGGTGAACCCAGTTCTGGGTCAGCCCCAGAGGCCAGAGCCTCAGTCCTCAGGTTCCCTCACTCTCCTGACCCTCCTCCCTCCGACCCTCTCGATAAACCATGGCACTGGGCTGAATATCCTGGTGCTCTGAGTGACTGGGCAGGGTGGCCACAAATCTGGGCATCCCGGATGTAATTTCTAAGTCTGGTCACCTGTGTCTTGCAGGGGGAAGGCAGGTGGACAGATTTAGCTGCAGGGTGGTGTGATGTGGCTGCTCCGGTCCTGTCTTCTTGCTTTATGGGTGAAAGGTCTGAGGCGTGCTCACACCGCCAACCAGCTGCCCCTTCCTGCCCCACTGTGGCTTATATGGGGTTTCTCCTGCCTGCCCCCAACTCATTTATTTATTTTTATTATTTTTTTCTTTATTTATTTTTTTTACATTGTCTTAAGTCTATATAAAGGTTTGTCTCATGGAGGAGAGAGTATCCAAATAGGTTAGACTTTATTACTATAGCAAGCTCAAATTGTGTCAGACAGTTTTGCATCTGCCACAGAGTATTGCTTGCAATATTTTTATTGTTTCTTGTCTCTTAATTATAACATAGTGCATGATTGTTGTAAAAAAAGGGTCACATAATACAGAAATGTGTCATAATAGAAGGTGATGGTTCTTCCTGCCCCACTCAAAGCCCATATTCTAGGGTGACGAGTGTGGAGTGTGGTGTGATCATCACCAGCCCCCATGAGGCACTTAAAACATACATGTGATGACAACAACCGTTAACTACAGGATGCTTACTGTGGGGTGGGTGTCATCCTCTAAGTTGTTAAAATAATCAAATGGGTTAATTCAAGGCAGCATCCATGTTACAAATGAGGAAACTGAGGCCCAATGATTTTAATACCTTGTCCAAAATCACATAGCTAATAAGTGAGAGGGGTAGGATTTGAATGTCGCACATGCATGTTTGCATAATCCAACATATATGCATGTGTATATGTAGGTATACAGATCCCCCCCAAAATTGGGTTACGACGTACTTTTGGTTCTGAAGCTTTTCTTTAGTTAATTATACACTGTGGGCTTCTCTTTATGTCCATTTAAATGAAAGCACATTTTGTTTTTCAAGTATTATAATATCTGAAAAATTTTGCAGAGTAGGAGTGGGCTGAAATGTATACAAACCGGTCCCAAGAGAAAAACACTTGTTATTTCTAACATTTTGCTTGAAAAACTTTGCTACAGTGATCACCTTTTTGCAGAGACTTTTGAAACACTTAAAAAATATTTTATGCACATGCTGAATATTCAAATGGTTTCTCAGGGTGGATGATCCCTGGGTGTTTCCTGGTCCCCTTGATAAGGAAGCTATTGTCAGCAGTTTCTTCTGGAATCTTCCAGAGAAATAGTGTGTACTATCAAGTATGTGCACGCACACACATAAACATAGTAAATACAGACATATACATAGTATACACGTACACACATATATACATGTATATATACTCTAATATGTGCACACACATATACACATACATACAATATGTGCACACACATTTTTTGGCACACAAGTTACACAGTACACACTGCTGTATAAACTTGCTTCTTTTTCATTTAACAATATATATGGGAAAGTCCCCCGAGATCTCCGCATGCCTATTTTTACATTTAATTTTGAAGAGGTAATCTCTTTATTGTCAAAACATATATAATAAAGTCCATTAAATCTACGAATGTGTAAAATATACGAATGTATTTAAAGGGATATTGTGAAAAGTCTCCCTCCTTCTCTGTGCCACCACTCCCTCCCACAAGGCACCATGATTCTCAGTTTTTAAATATCTTTCCGGAGTTTTTATATATATATATGCAAATATATCTATATTTTTATTTTACCCCCAGTTTTACTCAATAATAATATACTAGATATACATTTTTGCATCTTCTTTTTCACTGAACACTATATGTTGGAGATATTTCCATTTTAGTACATAAATAGCTCCCTTCCTTCCCTCCCTCTTTATCTTTCTTTTCCTTCCTCCCTCCTTCCTTCCTCCTTTCCTCCTTCCTTCCTTATCTTTCAATTTTTTTGTGTGGCAGATACAGAGAGAGTCAGAGAGAGGGGACAGATAGGGACAGACAGGAAGAGAGAGAGATGAGAAACATCAATACTTAGTTGCAGCTCCTTTCTCATATGTGCCTTGACCGGGGGGCTAAAGCAGACCGAGTGACCCCTTGCTCGAGCCAGTGACCTCGGGTCCAAGCTGGTGAGTTTTGCTCAAACCAGATAAGCCCGTGCTCAAGCTGGTGACCTCGGGGTCTCAAACCTGGGTCCTCCGCATCCCAGTCCGACGCTTTATCCACTGTGCCACCACCTGGTCAGGCCCTCCTTATCTTTCTTTAACAACCACATATAGTCTAGAATTCCACTGTATGGCTAAATCAAAATGTGTTTTATTCTTTTAGGAAGTACTGTTTTAATTCATTAAATAAGCACTACCTGTACAGCCTGCACAAACACCTCTCTGTTTCAGTGCAGCTAGAGTTGCCCACACTATCAGTCAGTTCATGGCATGTGCATTTCCGATTTTGATGGATACAGCCATGCCTTCCAAGAAGAGGGCCACATCTTTTTTTTTTTTTTTTTTTTCTGAAGCTGGAAACAGGGAGAGACAGTCAGACAGACTCCCGCATGCGCCCGACCGGGATCCACCCGGCACGCCCACCAGGGGCGGTGCTCTGCCCCCCAGGGGGCGATGCTCTGCCCATCCTGGGCGTTGCCATATTGCGACCAGAGCCACTTTAGCGCCTGAGGCAGAGGCCACAGAGCCATCCCCAGCGCCCGGGCCATCTTTGCTCCAATGGAGCCTCGGCTGCGGGAGGGGAAGAGAGAGACAGAGAGGAAAGCGCGGCAGAGGGGTGGAGAAGCAAATGGGCGCTTCTCCTATGTGCCCTGGCCGGGAATCGAACCCGGGTCCTCCGCACGCTAGGCCGATGCTCTACCGCTGAGCCAACCGGCCAGGGCCGAGGGCCACATCTTTTCCATGTAGGTCCCTCCATAAGGTCTGGGCTGGCTCAGAAGGGTTGGGAAGTCACGGTGAAGTCCACCTCCAAGTCTTCACTCCGCTTTCCATTTGTGTTCCTCCTTCCAAGGTTTCTCCCAGTCCGGGCTTCATGACCAGCCCCCTCTTGGAGTGTGCTCACTCTCCATCCAATGGAAGCTCCGCTCACAGGTTTTATGTATCACTTAGTTCGTATATCCCAAAGGGTCTTCACTGAAAGTTAATAGGTGAAAGATAACAATAGCATCCCCAGCCAAACACAGGGCAATGCCGTGTTAATAACAAAACCGGTATCTTTACTGCAGGGCGTTCAGTGCCCTTACTATGCTAACGGACACTGCGGAGTCTTAAGCCCAGAGAGGGAATGCGACTTGTACAAGACACACAGCAAGAGTGGGGATCTGAATTTCCAGCCCTGCTATGGTAGTAACAGCAATAAAGCGCTCACTGCCCCTTCCCTGAATTAGCAGTTCTAAGTGGGGAGTATCGGGGGTGTCCTGGTGTCCTTCAGGGACAGCAGACATATGGATTCATTAAATTTAAAATAATTGCATAGTATCCTTCAAAAGTACTAAGATCAGAAACCCTGGGTGGGTAGCTCAGTTGGTTAGAGCGTCACCTGGGTGTTTAAGGGCAAGCTGGTCTTGGAAGAGTGGGGGAATACAGGCTCCCAGAGTGTCAGCATTACCCAAACAGCAGCACAGTTGCCAAACACAGGTAATTTTTTTTGACAGTTTCAAGGAATAGTTTAGCCCTCCTACGGAGAGACAGCTCTAAACACCCTTTTCCCTCCTGTTTCCCACTCTGTGCTGACAACAGACAGCATGTCCCCCCAGGCTCAGGCCAAAAAATCTAACTCTAAGCTTTTAAGCCTTTCAGATGTGAGCAGGTAGGTTTCTTTTTTGTTGTTGTTGTTGTTGGTTAAAAATTCTTCTTTCTGCTTCTGTTGGACCAGGGGAATTGGATTATTTACAGAGTGCAGGCAATTTTATGGGAAGTTTAAAAACAAACCCATCCGTGCAGAGCTACGATGTGCTGACAGGTCAAAGCCTTACATTTATGCATCCAGTGACCAGCAGAATGAGAAGTCAGCACCAACAGTGACTGATCTTGCATCCTGATCTTCCAGCCACGCTGAGGTCTCTGAGTCTGCTTTTTGAAAGCTTACTCCCCTGTGGGAAGCCATTCATTGGCTCCCATCACCAGTAGATAAAATACAGATTCCACAAACCCTCAAGTGCTGTATTCTTTACCTACTGCCTCTCTGTGTTTTAGTTCCCTTGACCTGTTAAATTTCTCAAATCCACCAAGCTCACTCCTGCCCCAGGGCCTTTGCACTTGCTATCTCTTTGCTCGGAACACTTTTTCTCTAGTTCTTTATGGCTGGACCTCTTGGATCTCAAATATTCAACATTTTTGCCACCTCTTCAGAGATTATCTTTCCTAATCACCAAATCAAAATAATTTATTTGTAGAACTAGAATCCTAGTCATTTTGTTATAAATAAATAATCTCTCAGAGGCCCTGGCTGGTTGGCTCAGCGGTAGAGAGTTGGCCCAGTGTGTGGAAGTCTCAGGTTTGATTCCTGGCCAGGGTACACAGGAGAAGCGCCCATCTGCTTCTCCACCCTTCCCCCTCTCCTTTCTCTCTATCTCTCTCTTCTCCTCCTGCAACCAAGGCTCCATGGGAGCAAAGTTGGCCCGGGCACTGAGGATAGCTTTGTGGCTTCTGCCTCAGGCACTAGAATGGCTCCTGTTGCAACGGAGCAATGGCCCAGATCAGCAGAGCATTGCCCCCTACTGGGCATACCGGGTGGATCTCGGCCAGGCACATGCAGGAGTCTGTTTCTGCCTCCCCGCTTCTCATTTCAGAAAATTACAAAATAACAACAACAACAACAAAAGAATCTGTCAGAGACATAGATCTTTCCCTCCATCAATTTTGAAGGACAAGAAGAAAGTGCCAATTGTATTCTATAGGATGTGACAACCATTTCTAAAGTCTTAAAATTTTTTGAAGATTTCTTTGCTCACAGTGTACTTTTTAAGGCAAGTTGTTAACAGTTACAAATAATCACATGAGCTTTAACAGTTATAAATATTGTACTGAAAATGAGATTGTGTGCTCCAAAGATTGTTTTCAATTTCACATCTTACCAAATCTGGTTCTTTGAATTTTGTTTTCTAATTCAGGAAGGTATTTGTGCTTTGATCACTGCAGGAGGGGAGATCCTGCCCCTTTATCTCCATCTGCAATGTTCTCTGTTAATTGTGAAGACTGGTGGTGTTAAAGCCAGGTTCTGAATTTTGTTGTTTGCCGTGGATATCCAAGGTGGGCCAAGGGGATGTGTTGTGGACACACGGTCTGTCATTAGGATGGAAACAGTCAGTTTAGAATCGTGGTCAGAAAAGGGGGCTCTGAAGCCAGACTACTTGGGCTCAAATACCAATGCTACTCTATGGTGTTGGGGCTGTTCCTTAGTCTCTATGTTCCTCAGTTTCCTCATCTGGATAATGGGTACAACCCCAGTGCCTCAGTTCCGGAGAGATTGTTGGTTGGAATAAAACACAGGAAGCTCTTAACACAGCCAAGGGCACAAACGAAGCTGCGTGAGCATTCACTTCTGTCCATATTGTCCCAACATGAGTTTTCAGTTCTGTCCTGGACATGGGAGGAGGCAGCAGATGTGGGTACTCCGGCTCTGTGATGGCCAGGAAAGGTGGGAAACAGAGGGCCGGAGATGAAAGGCAGTTGGGGCCACACCAAATGGACCAGGAGGGAGTTAGCCACTTTAGGCACTTGTCCCTGTTTCATGCTCACCGCCGCTGCTCTCCTTTCATCAGTGATTTACTGGGAGAATGGGACACCACCCCTCCCCGCTTCTCTCTCTCCTCCCACAGTCCTCACCTCCCGCCCAGGCCCCAGACCCTTCACCCAGTCTCCTTGTTAACCATAAACACAAATCCTGTTATCTTCCCGCTCTCCTAGCACTTGCCCCTTGATTTAAGCTGCCTTCTCTTCCCCTTTCATCAGCCCTGGGCCCCTCCTGTCGTATATCTTCCCGTTTATCTACTTCCCGGATCGATACGTGGGGGGGAGATGGCAGGCAGCTCGCTCGGCCTCCAGAGCCCGCTCTTCTTCTTGGGCCAGTATTTCTTGTTAAGCTTCTGTCTGGCCATGTTCAGTTTCTCATTAGGTTCCTGCCCGGCTGCGGCAGTATTTCTTGTGCCTCGGCGGCACAGCCTGGCGATCCCTAGTAATTCTTACACAGCGGCGAGACCGAGGGGCGTGTCTTGAGAGCGCGCTGGAATCCGCAGGCCTAGGCTGGGGGCGGAGCTTCAGGAGCTGGTGGGTGAAGGGACCCGGAGGCGCGGCTCCCACCAGCGGCCTGGGGGGTCCCTCTGTCACACTGTGGGCCTGCTCCTGTGCCTGCCACCGCCACCTTGCGTCATTGCAACAGGCTCGTGGTGTGTTCCCTGGTGTCAATGACCCCATGCCATCATGGGAAAGAGCCCACCTCTGCCAATAACTCAGCCACGGGCAAGTTACCCCTACCTCCTCCCAACTCTGTTTGCTCACCTGTGAAATGAAGTGGTTGCTCTTTCTCTCTTTTTGACCCATTTCTTTCTTTCTTTAGTTGACAAACATGTAATTTGTAAAGTGAATTTGTTATGTGCTAGTCTTTTAAATACTTTACAAATATTAACAAATTTAATTTCTCCTAGCCACCCTATGACAAATACAAAAATTGTTATTGTTTTATAGATGAGACATCATAGCACAGAGAGGCTAAGCAACTTGCCCATGGCCACACAGCTGGCAAGTGGCAGAGCCAGGATTTGAACCCAGGCATGGGAGCTCGTGCTCTTAAGAAGTGATGCTTCTTGATGGTCCTGTGGCCTCCATATGTTTCCAAAATGCTGGTACAGTTGATTCCTGTTATTTCTACTAGTTACGGTCGGTCTATAAGATAAAGTCACATACTTTAAATTAGCGAATATTGAACCATTGCTTCTAGGGGATCCAGAGGGTTAGGTTCCTGAAAGCTTATGGTCACAATGTTTTCACCAACGGATCAATACATAACCTTGTTTTAATGTGTGCTCCTCTTTCAAGATACCTGAGTGAATATATATTGTCGATTAATTAACATTGAACTACAGCCAAAAGCACTATAACTCACACCCAAATAGAGGTTATCTAACACACGTGTTTTCTCCAAAAAGCACATCACTGTCTTCTTGCACTTAGGAACACTAGACAGCACATCAGTCCCAGTCTTGGGGGCCATTTTAAACAACAAAATCAATAAAATAAACAAAAGCAAAAAAAAAAAAAAAAAAAGAGAAAGAAAGAAAGAAAAAAAAAAAAGAACAGCAAAAACACCAATGAAAAGCATCGACATGCAAAACGCATGGCATAGACAGACCACAACAGAAAGGACACTTGTTTATAGTCTGAGAGCTGAAACAAGAAAGCAGCATGTCATCTCCTGGGACTCAGCTGGGAACAGTTGTGATGGGTAACTCCATCTTTTTGCTGCTCTGCACATGCTCATGAGTGACCTGGAATATTGGATTTAGGGTTAAAAATAAATTATAGTGAGTGGGTAAATTTGCAAATACAACATCCGTGAATCACGAGATCAACTGTATCTTATATTATTTCCCTGCTCAAAAGCCTTGTAAGGCTCCCTAAGGCCTCCTATATCAAATGTAAACTGTAGCCACCTATCTATCTGCCTTTCACGGGCTTTTATCATCCAGCCACCTCTAGCGTTGGAAAGTTATTTACTTTAATTCCTGGGGACATCTTCTTTCTCCCTGGGCCTGACTCCTCTTCCTGACTAGCCCACCACCTAGTCACTTCCTCCCTCACCTCCACACCTTTGCTCCTGCCATGTCCCCTTTGGGCATGCCCTTCCCTCTGTCACCTATCTACCAAGTCCTTCCTGTCATTTCAAGGTGAGATCAAATTTTTTTTTTTCTTTTGTGACGTTTTCTTTTACTGATTTATCCCTTTTTGGATGTTGCAGACGCATACCGTAGTGGTTATTTATTTTTTAAAAATGTCTTTTGTGTTTGTTTTACAAACAGCCTGCGTATGAGGAATTTTCCACAAACTCTTGTTTGATGACACTCAGACTAGGAGACATTCGAGTTACCCGGACCTTGTTTGCGTTTGGATAACGAGGACATTTGATTAAAAGTGTATAATGAGAGATAACATCGTCCTCACCATTGAGACCTTGTTGGGGGAATGTTTTAATTCCTCAGAAAGGCCAAGCAGTCTCCTTATGTACTAACATAGACCAGTGAGCCAAGAATAATCAGACCATCAAATGGGGTCTTAGTGAGGATTGATCTGTTCGGAGAGATAAGCCTCTGTTTCTAACAGCCTTGGGGTAAGCTGGCCCTATGAACAAGGATGGGAGGGGTCTGAGATCTCTACTTGGGTAGGGGCTGAGGCACCACATGGGGGACAGGGACTCCCTTCTCTGGGACTCAGCTTAGCCCTGATGATGCCTACCCCCCCCCCCCCCCCCATGGAACAAGTAAATAGAAATGGAGCCCAGAAGCAGCTGGCCTGAATTATAGCCGGAGAGGGGTTATTCATGTCTTGCCCAGTTCCCACTTCTGCATCCTGAAGAGAAAGACCCACAACATGAATACCCTGCTTGGCACATGAGTGAGAGGGCAGGTGGAGATGGGATCCACCTAACCCTTCGCAGTCCCTGGCCACCTCTTCTGGTCTCTGGACAGGAGTGAAGGGAGGCGCCAGCCCTCTGAGACCCTGGCCAGTGGAGCAGGGACCCTGGCCTCCATCTCCCCCCCCCTCTCATTTCCTTCTGGACCTCCCATTGGCAGAGCCCAGCCAGAAGGCCTCCATTGCAGTCCACGTGGGTCAGCCTCTGGGCAGAGAGCTGGGGGAGGGAGGTAGAGAGGAATCTGGGTGGGGAAGCAAAAAAAAAAGGTGCTCATCACACATGACCAGCATGGCTACCCATCAACACTCTCAACCCAGTATTCTCAGATCTCTACTTTCTAAGGGTCCTTCTAGGTCTGTCATGCACAGAATCTTTCATTTTAAACCATGGCTAAAGTATGGTGAGCCTTACCAAAGTCCTGCGGTAGCAGTTCAGTTTTGGCCCTGGTCTGGTACTCAGGGCTTGGGTTTTGCTGCACTTACATCAAATCATGTTTACATTCAGATGTCATGTTTTAGGGTCACGGGCTTTCTCCCTCCGTCCTTCTCACCCTCTCTCCCTCTCTTCTTCCTTCTCTCGCTCCATCCCTCCCTCTCATCTTTCTCTGTGTTTTCTAACGGTGCGGAGACATTCCTCCTGCCCCTCCGGGCCGCTGACAGCGGGAGCAGATATACAGCGTTCTGCGGTGATGGAAGGGCTGCCGCAGTGCGCTGCTGTCTCCCTCCCGAGCGGGCACTGCAAGGGCATAAAACTTTGTACCTCATTGACAGAGCTGTTCTTCACGGATGGCGACTGATTTGTCCAAAAGTTCTTACAGAGCAGTAATTTTTTAAACAAGAGAGGTTCTGTACCCCTCCCCTCACCCCAGGGGACATGTGAATATCTGGAGACATTTTTTTGGTGTTTATGACCATGGGTTGGCTACTGGCATCTGGGGGATCGAGGCCAGGGATGCTGCTTAACATCTCTACAGCCTACAATGTACCGGGCCGCCCCCTCGCCAACTACAAAGAATCATCCAGTCCAAACTGTCAGTAGTGCTGAGGTTGAGAAGCCCTACTGTAGAGGGAGCCTCTTCATGGGGCTTTGGTTTTGGAGTCTCTCCCTTCATGAATTCTCTCTACTACATTCTTTCTGTGTGATTACCCACACTCTTGAATACCTCTAGTGATGGGGAGCTTACTCCTTGATTAGGAACCAGGCAGGACTGGCCTTGATCCCAGCTCTTCTGCTCACAGCTGTATGACTCTGGGCTTTTCCACAGGCAGGATTGGCTTCAGTATCCTGGGCCTCAGTTTCCTCCAAGACTATGGGATGGGCAGCAGTCTTGCCTCACTGGCTGGGGGAGACTGAGATGATGTTCTGAAGTTGGCTAGCTCAGCACATGGCGCAGGGTGCGCACTCAACCAACGTGTGCTGTTATGAACGCCCCTCCAGTCTTGCTTTCTTCACCTGGGCCGTGGGTGGTTCAAGAGCAGGGTCTCTTTTGCCTGGAAAATTCCAGAAGTCCAGACAAGTGAAGCACTGAGTGAGGAAAAAAGTTCAGGCTTTGGGTGGGGGGCACTTTTCCTTTAAGGTTGTTTCCATTTGGGGGTGTCTTTGGGTGCTGAGAGGAGAATTAATAGCATGGTCCTCTGTAAAAAAAATCAGAATTCTCAATGAAGGAGGTGCTGGGTGTCTGTGATATTGGGCATTGGATTGCTCTGAGGGCCACCATTTACTCTGTTTCACCGAGGGGAAATTCTACTAGGCTCAGTGCTCCATCAGGCACCCAAGAGGTGACCATGGGATGCAGAAGGACCTAGCTCAAGAGGTTAGAGTTGGTGCCTGACTAGGTGGTGGCTCAGTGAATAGAGGATCCAGGTTCAAAACCCTGAGGTCACTGGCTTGAGCGCAGGCTCATCCGGCTTGAGTGTGGGATCATGGACATGATCTCAAGGCTGCTGGCTTAAGCCCAAGGTCACTGGCTTGAGCAAGGGATCACTGGCTCAGCTGGAGCCCCCAGTCAAGGCACATATGAGAAAGCAATCAATGAATAACTAATGTGACTCAACTATGTGTTGATGCTTTTCATCTCTCTCCCTTCCTGCCTGTCTCTGTCTCTCTCCTCTCTCTCTCTTTTGCTAAAAAAAAGGTTAGAGTTGGTGAGAAGATGGAGATTACAGATGAGCCTAAAACACTGTCTTTCAGCTTGTCTAAATATGTGACTCTGGAGGGATCCACAGGGCTTGGGGAAGGAATGTAGGTGAGGCTCGTGACCCCTCCCACCTCCATTCTAATAATTGCTACAAAAAAAGACCCTTTCATTCTGTACACTCCATGCTACTTCTTTCACCTGGGCCTCCAATGACCACCTGAACGAGGTGCTGCTATCACCCCACGGATTAGACAGGGACATTGAGGCTCAGGGAAGTGAGGACTCCTGACTGAGGCCACACAGACGAGAGAGGAGAGAAAGTTCTAGAATTGGAGAGGTCTTAACACATGTTCAAGGCATCCGGAGGGAGGAACATGATCAACACATTGTAGGCGAGACAAACCCCCTGCCTTTGTCACTCACTGTAAATTGTTCCCCAATCACTGGGCTGACAGAGATGGATTCCCAGGGCTCACAGCACAATTAAGCTTTCTCAGGCGTCTCGTGGGGAAAGGAGGCAGTTGGTTTACTTGTGAATGCTTGGGGGTAATTTTCTAATGTCCCTTCCACCATTACGGAGGCTTTGCTCCAATCTCTTATCATACGTAATTCCTAATGATTTCTCTGTTATGTCCTGTTTTATTAAAGCGTCATTGAACTATACCCTATTGATTTAGATTTCACAGACAATTGAAATTTAAATTGACTCCAAATTGAATGTCTCCATGTAATCTCTGTTCTGCAATAAAGATAGATAAAATGCTTCTATTTTTGATAACAAGTTATACTGGAGGCACATTTTAATTTTGGGAGGGTAGAAAGGAAATGCGACAGAGCCTTGACTTTCTTTGAAAAGTGGCTGACAGTTTGGGGCCTGGGATTTTTGTTTTGTTTTGTTTTGTTTTGTTTTGTTTTGTTTCTCTCTGGGGCATGAAGCCAGAGCTATAGACTTCTGGAATGTCTGGGCTGGCTCCCAGATGGGAGTGGAAGTTGATCTGGTCTGACCTCTGAATGAAAGAATTAGGTGATCCACCCATGAATCTATCCATTTGTCCAGTGAGGACAGCATGGCTGGAGTGCTGGGGGCGGGGACCAGGAAAGAGTGAGGGGATAACTCGTCCTACTATGACATATATGACTGCAAGCTCAGGTCATGTGAGGGTTGGGTCTAGGGAGCCATCTTGGAAACAGGAGGGAGGTACATCATTATAACAATATACAGGGATGCTGTCATTTAATATCTGTCCCCACCCAGTCTGAGCCTTCATGGTGATGAGCACTCCCACAACTTCTTTCCCTTTCCATTAATGATGGAGGATGGCAGCTGGGTCACAGGAAGGACAAATGGGAGAGAAAAGAAGGTATCACCCCATGCAGTCTCTATTGCTTATGAGATAGATTTTCTAGAGGAGAATCAGTAAAATGCCTATCAGAGCCTGGAGGGAAGTTGAGCTAGTCAGATCCTTGCGATCATTTTAGAGTAGCTCTGAAGTGTGAGCAACTATTGCTTCTGGAGGGTTTTAGATCCACCATGAAATTTATCCCACCCGAATCTCAGCATTCAGGAGGGGTAGATTGGATAGTAGAAGGGTTTATTAGTTTCTTATTATTGCTGTAATAAATTACCGCAAACTTATTTTTTTTAAAACAATGCAAATTTTTTATTCAATAGTTCTGAAGGTCATAAGTCCAAAATAAGTCTTACAAGGATCTAATCAACATGTTAGAAGAGTAGTGTTTCTTCTGGAAACTTTAGGAGTAAATTGTTTTTTCTAGCCTTTTCCAGCTTCTAGAAGTCCCCTGTATTGGCTTCTGGCCCCTCCTCCATTTTCAAAGCTAGCAAAATAGCATCATCAAACCTCCCTCTCTTTCTCTGACCTCTACTTCTGTCTTCATATCTCTTTGACTTTGACATTCCTGCCTCCCTGTTGTTACACTGGGTCCACTCAACTAATCAAGGATAACCTTCTCATTCCAAGACCATTAATGTAATAAATTCTGCAAATTCCCTTTTGCCCTGTTCTGGGGATTTGGACATGCACATTTTTGGAGGGGCCTTTTTTTCTATCTACCAAAAGTGAACTTGGAATCTGCACATTGCAGTGACCTCATTTGAGCCATAGTCTTACCCACTGTTTGCTTCCCCCAGCAAAATCCACTGGAGTTGTCCCAAGATGACAGCTGGTTGTGGAGATGAGAGCAGAAGATGGGACTCAGGGCTCCTGCAGCCCTCCCTCCTGGCTTGCTCTCATCAAGTGGTTTCTGTGCTTCCAGGACCCAGGAGGGAGCTGGGTCAGAGGCGCCTTGGAGCTGTGCAGCTAGAACTGAAAAACTGCCTTGAGTTTGTCCAGTTTTCTCTGTCAAGGAGAGATGGCAGGACACAATAAAACAAAGTGGGGAAACATTTATTTTTGTGGAGGTCTGAAGGACCCCAGGGTCTATCAAGTAGTGAATGGGATTGAACAAAGGAGAAGGATTTGACTCGTTCATTCAACAAAAACCTGCTGATGCCACAGTGAAATTCCTGGCTTACTGCAGTAGCCAGACAACAAAAGGCGATTGCCATTCGCTGAAGTAAATGCTGTTCTGGAGTTCAACACGGTGCACAGGAGAACAGACGGGAAGTGCCTGGACCACACTGAGGATAAACTCCTGGAAGAAGTGACCTCTAAGCTAACTCCTGTAGGATCAGGAAGAGTTATCCAGGAGAAGGGGCCATAAAGTGGAGAGAGACTTCTAGGGAGAGGGAGCAGCATGTGCAAAGATCCTGAGGTGAGACAGAGCATGCTTATTCAGGGAACTGAGGGAAGTCTGATAAGCAGGGGTATTGAATTTTACATGGAGACTAGTGAGAACGAGGCTCAGAGGTCTTCTAATTTCCATCCCCAGTCCCATCACACAGTTATAATTATAAGATTATTTATGGCATAATTAGTGCCCTGCCTGCTTCTTCCACTGAGCTGTGAGCTGGGAAGGGCAGTTGTTGTGTCTGTCTTGCTCATGATGGAATCTCCACAAACCAGACTGGTGCTTTGTTAGCATCTATGCCTAGTGTTGAATTAATGATTGAATGAATGAATAAATTAATGGGGTTGGGGATGCAGGCATGAGACAGGTCCCACACGGCTTTCGGTGTCATGGTAAATAGTCCAGCTTCTCTCCACAGTGGGCTTCACTTTAGGTACTGGAGGATCAAGCAAGTATCTGGTGGTGGGGCCAAGGAGGTGAGAAAAACACTTTGAGAAAGACATCCCAGGAGATGAAGGCTGTCTCAGGAGTCTTATGTTGGGGGGTTATAAAACTAAGAGTGGCTGGCTCCTGGATGCATTGGTATTTACTGGTTATTTTTAATAACTGGCTAAAATGCCTGACCCTGATGCTTACTAAATGTCTTTTTCAGCATGAATGGGCTATTGGTTGAGGGCATAACCTGTGAGTTTCATCGTAAGCTGTCCATCCACGGGGGCCTCAGGTCAGCAGACAGTAGCCCACTGTCCATTCTAGGGGACCTCAGATTCACCCACTGGGACAACTGGATACTTGGAGCCAACATACGTACCACCCTGTACTGTCATTGTGTGTTTTCTGGGTGGGGATAATCTGGATCCCGACTAGACTGAGTACCTAGCATGAGGCCTGTCATAGAATGAGCACCTAGGAAATATTTCTTGAATTACGACTACATGGTAGATGTAAAGACTTAGAGAGTCTCAGAGCTGGTAAATTCTTAGATATAATTTAACCCCAACACACAATTTGGAGATGGGAAAGTTGAGGCCAGAGAGGTAAAAGACTTCCATTGTGAGTGGACCCACTTCTGATCCCTATCCTCTGTCCAGTTTAAGTAACTAATCATCTTCTAGTCTATTCTGTGAACAGACTAGACTACATTTCCCTATGGAAAGGAGAATGAACCATCCCATCCCATCCCATCCCATCCCATCCCATCCCATCCCATCCCATCCCATCTCATCCCATCCCACAGAACTCCTTCTGTTCTATTCCAAACCATTCCATCTCATTCTATCCTATCCCATTCTATTCTCTCCATTCTACTCAATCCTACTTCATTCCGTTCTATTTCATTCTGTTCCATTCCATTCACTTCAATTCCACTCCACTTCATTCCATCCCATTTTGTTCCATTCCACCCCATTCCATTCCACTCCACTCCATTCCACCCCACTCCATGCCACTATACCTACTATACTACTGTTCACCTCACTCATCCCACCTCACCCCATTCCATTCCATTCTATCCACATTTCCTTCTGTTCCGTTCTATCTTCCTCCATTCCACGTCGTTCCATTTCTTCCCCTCCACTCATTTTGCCCCGTCCCACCCCTTCCATTTTATCCCACTCCATTCTTTTCCTGTCCACACGACTTCATTTCCATCCACTCCATTTCAGTCCACACCAGTCCACTGCAACCCATCCCGCCCACCCTATCCAGCCCACCCCATTGCACCCCTCCATCCTTTCCACCCCCTCTTATCCCACTAGGCCCTATCCCATTTTGTGACATTATCATTCCACTCCATTCTACGGCATTCCGTTTCATCCTGTTGACACAATTCCTTCCACTCCACTCTTTTAGATTCTCCCCCACTCCATGTCATCCCTACTCATCCTGTTTACATTCTTCATGCTTAGAAGTCTTTACAATATGCCTCCAGCAGGCCAAGCCCTGAATATTTCATGATGAATGAGCTACAGGTCCTGATTTTGGGGAGAGAGAACACATGTGTTAACAATATACCTGCTCTCACCTCCCCATTGTGTCCTTTAGCTTAGCTTTGCAAAGAGGCCGGGGGGCAGGAAGATCAGGGGTCTGTCCGATGATTGACAAGCAGAACCTGGCTGCCCATTTGGATACTGTTTCAGGGTATATTGCAGGTACCCAGTGCAGAAGAAGAATACATGGTTGGTCATCAATCCCTTTCCAAAACTTAGCCCTCATCCTTCAGGAATGCTCAGGCCAATTTCCCTGAATTGCACATTGGTTTTTCTGTGGGATGTGGGGTGGAGGGAGAGGGTTTTACCAGAAGCCTAGAATCTCAGGATGGGCTCTGATAGTCTGCTGAACCTAGTGTGGTTTGTTCCCTACTGGCCTCTGCTTCTGGTTGGGTTCCTTTCCCTACACAACGCCCCTCCCACTTTACCCACCCATCTCCAGCACATCGTCAGCCTAGGAGCTCGTTGTTCATGCTCTGATGAAATTCCCACACATGCACGTAATCCAGATTTGGGTTTACCCAGGTGCATTCAATGCTGCGTATTTATTTGCTCTCCACTGAGATCTCCCTGGTGCTTGGAGCCCGAGTGCACCCTGAGTTCCTGTCCCTGCACCCCCCCTTTCTGGGCACTGTATCCTGCTTGCCCTTGAGTCTCCAGGGTTCAGGGAGTGGGGAGCACCTGGCACATAATTGCAGCTTAATAAACGAATCAATCCTCATTAGGTCTTGATTGGCCATTAGCCTCATTATTCCACTAGCAAAGGGCTGGGGTTTTTTAGAATGCCAAAGGGGGGAGAGAGCAATGAGGATATAGACCCCAACCCCCATTGGGGGGCAGGACTACACCCAGAAGGAAGGTGGTCTTGATCAGGGGTCTTCAACTCTGGCTGCACTTTAGACCCACTGGGGAAGCCTTAAAATATTGATACCAGGCTCCACTCAGAACTATGGGTGTAGAACCTCTAAGAGGAGGGCCCGAACATGGGTGCTTTTAAAGAGCTCCCCAGGTGGGTTTAATGTGCAGCCAAAGAGGTCTAAAATGTGATTTTTAATCTCTTGAGCCAAGGAAAGTCCAAAGTTTGGCCAGCAGAGCCTTGGCACATATGGATACTTAATAGATAGCAAGTTCCTTGAAGTCTCGGACTTTCTAGTACCCATCAGCTTAGGCCCCTTGTCACTGCCATCCCGTGTCACACCGATAGTCACAACATCTCCCAAGGCCCCCTCAACCACACAGGAGGTGCTGTTCTTATGCACGCCGTTTGTATACTTCTGTGTGCAATAGTTCTCTTCAAGTTGAATTGTGAAACCCACTTATCTCATTCCTTCCTTAGTCTGTTCTAAACCAATGCCATGAGACTGTGGGCTTGATGTTCTACTTGTATTCTTTTCCCCTTAACACACAAAAACATAAACATATACCAATGAAAAATTAAAGACAGGTTCACATCTCTACTACCTAAAATCACTTTGCCAACGACCAGCACTCTTTGCCACTTGACATTACTCTTTGGAAAATACTGTCACAGTTTCCAAAAATTTTTTCACAAATAAAATGATAAATGTGAGAAGTGTATTTATTTATTATTTTTTTTCTGAAGTGAGAAGCGGGGAGACAGAGACAGATTCCTGAATTCATCAGACTGGGATCCACCCAGCAAGCCCACTAGGGGGTGATGCTCTGCCCATTGGGGCCGTTGTCTGTTGCAACCAGAGCCATTCTAGCGCCTGAGGCAGAGGCCACAGAGCCATCCTCAGCGCCCGGGCCCGCTCTGCTCCAATGGAGCCTTGGCTGCAGGAGGGGAAGAAAGGGGTAGGGAGAGAGGAAAGGGGGAAGGGTGGAGAAGCAGATGGGTGCTTCTCCTGTGTGCCCTGGCCAGGAATTGAACCTGGGACTTCCACACACTGGGCCGATGCTCTATCGCTGAGCCAACCGGCCAGGGCCAAATGTGAGAAGTTTAAAAATATTGTATATCTCTGTTCACATCTGAGATATTGTTAGAATTTCATTACAGCCTCTGGGCATTGAATTTTGTGTATCTTTTTTTTTTTTTGTATTTGTTTCAGCTCACAGAGTGGTTTCACTTTAAAAATTCCATTAAAGTAGAAACCAGATTTCTCATTAAGAACCTTAAAAATGCCCTGGCAGTGTTGCTCAGTGGGTAAAGCACTGACCCCACGTGCCAGAGGTCGTGGGTTTGACCGCCGGTCAGGGCGTGTATGAGAAACAATCAATGAGTGCACAACTAAATGGAACAACTAAGTGGAACAATGAATTGATGCTTCTCTTTTGCTCTCTTTCTTTCTCTCTCTCAAATCACTGGAAAAGAATACCCTAATACCCCCAAACCCATTAATTGCATTCTGGGGAATTTATTAGAAGGAATTAGTTCAGAAAAGAGATAGTAGATTACATACAAAGATGAAAAGACACCGTTATGTACAAATATGAGAGACAACAATCTACTTAAATTTCCAATAACAGAATTCTAATTTGATTAGTATGTTTGTTCAGTTTAATAAAAGTTCTGGGTTACGAGGTCGGGAACCCTAGAAGATTCTAATGTTTAGTGAATTCTAATCTTGACATTTCCACCACTTGGCACAGATTAGATCCTCAAAACTACTTGATAGAAGGTGAATGATTTATTAAATGATAGTTGCAGAGTTAATAATGACACGGAAAACCACTTAAAGTTAAGTGGAAAAACCAGGGTGCAATATTAAACATAAAGTATTGTCACATCTTTATTAAAATATGCATTGGCCTTGTACGTGCTAAAACAAGGGATGGATGCATGGAGTATGTAGTGTATCAAGGCTATAGAATATTCTGCAGCTACTAAAATGATGTTTGCAGATAACAGTCATGCTATGATGTGATGTTAAGTAAAAAAACAAATAAATAAATAATAAAGCAGATGGCCCTGGTCGGGTGGTTCAGGGGATAAAGCATTGACCTAGCTTCCCAGAGGTCCTGGGTTTTACCCTGGTCAGGGCACGCAGGAGAAACAATCAATGAATACACAACTAAATGGAATAACTAAGAGGAAAAATGAGTTGGTGCTTCTCTCTCTCTCTCTCTCTCTCTCTCCTTCCCCCCCTCTCAAATCAATGGAAAAAAATTAAAAAGAAAAGAAAAGCAGGATGTAAGAATCCATATGCAGTGTAATTCCAATTTGTGTATATGCAATATAATTATAACATTATATTCTATACTATTTAATTATAATCATATTATATTTCTAACATAAATATTAACAGTAAATATATTTTATAATATTAAATCAATTTAATATTAAATATATATTTATTATGTATTTTATACATTGTTTTATTTTACATATGTGTATATGTGTATGTACATATATAGGTGCATTTGTGTATATATATATATACTTATATATATATGTGTATACACACACTCATAAGAATGAAAATAATCCCCCCAAATTAACAGTTGTTTTAATTCGGTGAGACCAGGTTAGGCTATTTCTTCTTCCCTCCATGTTTCATCTTTTGCAATTTTCCAACTCTTCTCCTACCATGAACATGTGTTACTTTTATCGTGCAGACAAAAGAATAACCTCCAGCTACGTTGTAGACACGAGGAGGGGGGAGGAGGGCTGGGGAGCGGTGCGCAGCCTTGGGGGACAGTGGAGCAGGAAGGTCTGCGGTCACATCGCATCAGCTGGTGCAGCCTGATTCTGCCCAAGTCCAAGTCCGCAGGCCTCTCGCGGCAGGAAGTGGTGGCGGGCCAGCGCGGGGGACGTGCGCTCACTGGGCCGGGAATGGCTCCTGTGGGGATGGCTCCGTGGAACTGCAGCCCAGGGGCCCTGCTGAACTCTTCGGGAGGAATGGCGCCTTCCCCTAATTTGCCCGGTCCCTCCAGTTGCTAAGAATGATCGACAGTAATTAAAACTAAGCTAATAACCTCCTCACTCTTGACATTTCTATGGGGTTTTGTTCACCATTATCTACATATAGATTAAAAATTGTAATTGGACTGGCGATCGGGTTAGGAAAATCAACCACCTTCCAACTCGTCGGTTTTCAGGGACTGACACTTTGAAATTTTATTTAATCTGAGAAAATTGAGTTGAACTCTGGCACCCTGGGAGGCAGGAAAAAACCCCCCAGCATTTATCCTTAAGGACCAATGTTAGCTAGGAAAATATTCATGCTCCCAGCAGGAAGAAGTGGGGTGAGGCCAGAGGGGTGCTGGATGGGTACAGTGGACTGGAGAGGAGGGGAGGGACCCCTAGGAAACAGGTGCAGAGGGGGGCGAGATGCTTCACTGGGACCCTGTGTGAAGGAGGTTAGGGAAACCAAGGCCACCTTCCCAAGAAAACTTCTGCGTCATTTCATAAGGGATTGGGCTGCCTAACCCCACTGAGTTCCCCTGTGCTGTTCAGAAGCAGTGTTACTGGTTGATCACCCTGTGACTCCAGGCCTCTGCAAGGCTGTGATCACACAGTCGACCCAATTCTCTTCTGATCTCTGTGTCTATGAGGCAAAGTGTCTATTTCTGTGAATCTAGGCTTCTGGGAACCAAGAGCGGGAGGATCCTGAAAAGTCACAGATTACAATATAGACTTTGTCAGACCTCACCAGCTGCCCCTTCCATGGAGTCATTCATTTGTCTAAATTGAAACCCTTAGACTGATATTAATTCTTAGTCTGTGTCCCAAAGGTGATGGGCCAGCCAAAGAAAATTTCTGTCTAATGCACAATGTGGGTTGTGTCATGCCCCTGCTTAATATATGTCAGTGGGTCTCATGACCCCGTTTGGATCAAGTCCACCCTCTTCACGATGGCTTAAAAGCGATTCTGGGTTTGCCTTGTGCTTCTCTCTCTCTCCAGAGGCAGCCTCCGAATCCTCATCCACATTCCCTGCCAATGTGTGCCTCCTTCTTCTCTCTGTTTCTATCCTTACTACACACACTTAACCTCCAGGTCTTTGCATTACTGTTCCCTCTGCGTGGAATTACCCAGACCTCATCACAGTACCACACCCTGGGTGTGCTTCCTTTCCCCACCTAATTTCTGTTAATCTATCACTTCTCATCTTGGGCTTCCCCTTCTTGGGAAGTGCTTGCGGTCTTCCCAAAAAGTGTTCTCGACCCCTCTCCCACACTTTGGGCCAACTCTTGGTGTGACTCTCTCTGCCACCTTCTCCCATCCAATCAGGATCTTTCTTGAAAGCAAGAAAGTTCCCTGCCAGCTCTCCCAGCCCGTGAGGCAGTATGGCCATGATTGAGCACATCTGTGTGGAGAAGGAAGGGAATTCATGACTCCTTACTTTTGGAATAATACACACTCAGTTAGATATCCATTTTAGATGTATTCGTTGACTGTCTGCTTTGTGCCATGTGCCGTGCTCAGCCGTGGGGAGAAACAAGACAGATTAGCCTCTGTTGTGCTTACAGGGGAAATAGCTGGGAGAGAGTGATTGGGGTTACGGAGTTAGGCAGGGGAAGAGTATTCTAGGCGGGGAAAACCCGTGTGAAAGATCTTGAGGGAACAAGGAAGGGGACAGACACAGTGTGCAACAGTGAAGCACGGGGGTGCTGGGACACTGTGACAGATGAGAAGGTCCAAAATGAGCCCAGAGATGTGGGTGGGATGCAGGTCATGAGGGCCTTGTGGGGTTTCCAGCCTGGAGCTACAAGATCAAGTTTGCACTGTGAAAAAGAGTTTGTTAGATGGATTAAGTCTGTGTGCAAGGCGTGGCCAACCTCCTCTCTTTATTCTGAGAATAATTATTCTCATCCTTCACGATTGTTGCTTTAATCTTTCCAGTGCACATTCACCTCCTGGAATGGACTGTTGAATTTTACCTGCCTAGAAAGTTTCCCCATTCTTCTTCTAGAAGGAGATCCTGCCAACCTGGGCTGCAGAGGTGGTCCCACTGCCCAGGTCTGACCAATCACAGCATCTGCTCCCTCTGATGATAGTGATTGGTGCAAGAAGCAAGCATATAACCCAAGCGGGGCCAATCAGAGCTCTTCCATGGGAAGTATTTGGATCTGGTAGGAGAAAACGTTTTTTTTTTCCTACTGAGATTGGTAGGGTGAGCACCAGCCACACAGAAGAAGGTGCATGAAGTTAGTGGCGAAGCTGGAATCAATTGATCCATCCATCCTGCTACGAATCAGTCATTATGTACCAACATATTATTCTAAGAATGCCGAGCCTGAGGCTTTTCTGGACCAGCCCCAAACTCAGGTACTCTGTCCTGGTGTCCTTGGACCACCTGAATGACCCACAAATTTGAACTGACCGACCACCTTTCCTTATATGCTTTCCCAAGTCCAGATAATAATAATAATTAAAAAATCCAGTATAGCCACAGTTCTTGATTTTTAACAGGCGTTAAACTGACTCAGTGGTGTGCTGGTACATTTTATACATTTAACATGTAGTTATGAATGACACACATCTTGGTTGATATTTTTCTTTACATTAATGATAAGACAAAAATGAAAACAAAAACAAATGTTGGGATTTTATTTTTTCATCAAGGGCATGAGCAACTTCTTTCTGAGTTGAATAATGGTTTTCAAATGCTGTGGACACATTGTACCTTTAAGTTTAATCTGTTAACATTTTTTTACATCACTTTCTTAAATCTAGACATACTCCCACTGTGGCTGACGATGGTGGGGATAAGTACATTTATTGTGCTCTTTTAAAGACATAGGTTTGATTCAAAGTGTTTCTCGTGCCTGATCACTTTACAGTCTGCCTCTGGGGAAGATATTCCCCCATTTTATGAATGTGGAAACTGAGGCTCAGAGAGGTTAAGAAACTTGCTTAAAGCCACACAGCTTCAATCCAAAGCTGGTTGACTCTGAAATCTGTGCTTCTCACCTCTCTCCTCCAAGCCTTTCTCTTAGTTAGGAGGGAAAACCTGCCTGGGGGCAGGTGCAGGATCTCCTTTAGCTGACAACCCCTTGCTCATTCCCTTCCCTGGGTCACCTTCCAGCTGTGGAGGCACAGAAACCTCCTCCCTCGGCTGTCTGGTGCATTCGCTGAGCTTGGCCGAGCCAGTGCTAAGACTGGGTTGTCAACCAGGAGATAGAAAGAAAGAAAAAGCAATTTCTTCCATTTCTTGGCTCAATCCTATGCAGTCAATACTGTTAACAGTAAATCAAATATCAGGACTGCATTGACCCGAGAAAAGGACAAGGAGAAAAAAATTCCAGAGCAGAACTCAAAAAAGTAAAAAATAAAGTGCCGCCAGAGGCATTAGTCATACCTGGGGGCCCAAACCGGTAGTGGTGGTGGCAGCAGCATCCTGAGACTGAGCTGCCCTAGCAAGCTGGGTCCCCAACATGCCTGCTGATGCCTCTGAGCCTCTAGGACCCCTTTGCTCGGAGGTTCAGGGGGAAAGAGGCCACTAGAATCAAGGTTGAGGATTTCTGTTTTGAGGTCCTTCAGATGGGGGCCTCACCCTACAATCCTGAGCTGAGCTGGGAAAGGCTATGTGCAGAATATAGCTTTTGGGGACAGTCTCCTCTCAACCCTGCACCCCTCCTTGCATACCCTTCCTGATAGATTTCACAATGCTGGATGCTGTTTCCAAAAAATAAGAGGCTCAAATGCTCTCAAAAAAAATTCAGGCATGTCTGAGCCATGCTGAAGACTGGACTTTAACCTCCTTTTATTAATGTATCCATTCAACAACTTTTTTATTGTGTGCCCACCGTGTGACCGGCATCGTTCAAAAGCCCTGGGGATTCAGCCGTGGACAAAATAAACACACATTCCAGACTCCGTGAAAGCTACAGTCTAGTTGGTGAGTAAGGGAAAATGATGGAAGATAATTAGGATAATTGAGACTTTTACAATATGTTGAAGAGTATTAGATACTATGACAAAACACGAAGAAAGTAAGAGATGTGGAAGATTTCAGGTGGGAAATCCAAGTTTAATTAAGGTAAAGGGACATTTGACATTGAGCAGATGAGGATATGAGCCCTTTGGGATATCTGGAAGAGAGACGTTCTAGGCAGAAGAAACAGCAAGTGCAAAGGTCCTGAGGCAGAGTGTTGTCCCTGGTGTTTAAGAAACAGAGGCATGGGTTTAAGAAATGAGGCATGGGTGGTAGTGATGGATGGTGGGGTTGAGCCAGGGCCAGATCAGGCAGGGCCAGTTGTAGCTCAGAGAGTATCAATTTCCCCTATGTTTGTTTTCTTCAATCCTTATTGGTTATATGTCCAAATTGGATAGTCAGGGCTTGGCTCAAATGCCAGCCTCTCCATAATGAGTTCTCAGACCTACCTCACTGCCCGACATCCTTTCCATCATCTTAGCACTGAGTAGGGGTTGGCCTTTGTGCACCCTCAGTGTCTCTGGACAGTAGGGACTTTCGCTCTGACCTGGGTGAGGTGAGGGGGTCACTGTGGAATTTGGAGCTAGGTCTTAACTTCTGGATTTGCAGTTGTGTACCCCTCTTTCTTGAAATCACCTGTGATGTCCTGACACATTCTTGACACATTCAAACATGTTTCCTGAGGATAGAAAGACATGTATCTGGATAGAAAGTCAACAAAGAGTAAATGGTTCGTTCTTTGGAGACCTCTGGAATAGAGGTGGCAAGTCTAGGGGAGTTTTCTCTTTTGTTTCTTACCTTTTTGTATTGCCAGATTATTTTTTCTGAAGTTTTTATTTTGTTAAAGCATGTGTTGAATGGATGGATAAAGACTGGGGGCTGTGTTTCGAGTTGTAGGACTGTGGTAAGCCCTGCATTTCTGAGCATGCATTTGTTCACTTTGGTAATGAGGTAACACTCTAAATCCTGTTCAGGAAGTTCTTGGGGAGATAAAAGGTAGCAATGTCTATGGAACCCCTGGTTCAGTGCCTGGTTCACTGTAAGTACTCATTAAAAGTTGATTTTAACTGGTAGGGAGTCATGTGAGGTCCCTGAGGAGAAACGTGATGGGAAAAGATGGGGCTTTTTAGGAAGAGAGGTACACAGCACGGCCTACACTAGCCTCCAACTACTGCCCTGAGCAGGCGAGCCCCTCCACCCTCCGGGGCAGCCAGGAGCTGCCAGCCATTCCTTCTTCTCATGACTCCCTTCTAAAGCTTCATCCTCTACTCTCCTGAGGAAAGCCGGCCACCTGCCCAGCATGCCCAGCCAGCAACCAGAGGACTGCCTCCCTGAGACCTGGGAAGGAGCAACATCACCCAGTAGAACTCAATGGTATCTTCTTCCAGGCAAATTGCAGAGACTTGTGAGGCCTCAGCCAATGAAGGAGCCTGGGGACTCGTCTCACACTCAGTGCAGGGCCCTCCTGCTCCGTTCCCTTCCATGAGGCTCTGGGAGTGGACACCTGTTGGTTTTGCCTCTCTTGCAGGGGTCCCCAAACTTTTTACACAGGGGGCCAGTTCACTGTCCCTCAGACTGTTGGAGGGCTGCCACATACAGTGCTCCTCTCACTGACTACCAGTGAAAAAGGTGCCCCTTCCGGAAGTGCTGTGGGGGCCGGATAAATGGCCTCAGGGGGCCGCATGCGGCCCGCAGGCTATAGTTTGGGGACGCCTGCTCTAGGGTCTGTTCCTCTTTGTGGTAGCAGCACCCTACTTTTCTGGAGGAGTTCTTTGTGATGCCCAGTCCACCACTTTGAGTGGAGCTGACTTCCCATCCCCCATCTCTGCAAGTGGGCAGATAAACCAGGCCTGAGCCAATCCGAGCCCTCCTGCCTTCTTCCTACAGTGATTGGTTCAGTAATAGGACTCTTGAGCGCATCTAGCCAATAAGAGTCAGATCCAGGATTTTGGTTAGCACTGTTGGTGTAATGGTCAAAATGGGTTAAGATATGCTGCAATGACACACAGCCCCTCCATCTTAATTAAGGTTGCTCTTATCTTAGTGGCAACACACAACAAAGATTGATTTCTTGTTCACAGTCCACAGGCTGGTGGGGGCCCTGTTCCTGCCTCCCTCATTCAGAGATAGAGGCTGATGATGACCCTACCATTTGGAATATCAGATATCATACAGGGGTAATGGGACATGGACTCAGGTGGGTCTGACTTCAAATCCTGACTTTGTTGCTTACAGCAAGGGGTCTGCCTGGGACATAGTTGTAGCTCAGAGAGTATCAATTTCCCGTGTTTGATTTCTTCAACCCTTATTAGTTATATGTCCAAATTGAATGGTCAGGGCATGGCTCAAATGCCGGCCTCTTCATAATGAGTTCTCAGACCTACCTCACTGCACGACATCCTTTCCATCATCTTAGCACTGAGGGGAGCACAAAGTAGGGGTTGGCCTTTTTGCACCCTCGGTGTCTCTAGCAAAGGCTCAAGAGCTTAGTAGGTGATTCTCAGTGCCACCCAAGGTGCTTTGCAATGCCAGGCACATAGTAGGTGTTATTTATACTATCCACAACGCTGGCCCAGGGCCAAGCACATAGTGTGTTTCCCCCTTGTGTTCCCAACCTCAGTGTTTCTAGCAGGGTTTCCCCTGGAGGTTATTCCCCCCAAGCAGCTTCCCCCAGACTCCAGCCTCTTGCACCTTGGGACCTGGAGATTGTGACCAGGAGTTGCCACTGTGGCATAATTTGCTAAAATGGTTGGTGTGGGGTGAGGGGGCCTGAAGGGGTGGTCCAGCACTGTGCTGCCCTATGGAGGTCATCAGGAGACAGTGAGCAGGAACTTGGCTTATGAATTTCCTCTCAGAGCCCCAGACAAAGAGGGAAGTCATTGGTGATGCGGTTACCTTGGCAACTCTTTGTGCTGAAGAGCGGAAGGGAGGGGGAAGGAAAGACTGAGGGAAGTGGGGGGCAGATGTTGGTGGTGGAGGGGGGAAGATGGAGGGGAAATTCCCCTTTAAAATGACTGGAACGCCTTGCTTTGGATTCTGGGCTAAGGAAGGGAGGAACCTTCATGCTGCAGGGTGGAGGCTGGTCTGGGGGGGATGCTCTGCCTCTCCTCCTCATCCTCTGTAGACATTTTTCCAGCTGGTCTCAGAACATCTAGAGGACTGCGCTCAAGTTCCAGGCCTTCTTCTAACTTGCTGTGTGACCTCGTGCAAGTCACTCTCCCTCTCGGAACATCCTTTCCCTCTTCTTTAAAATGGGGATAATAATCCACGGATGACCATGAGGATTAGCTGATTGTTTTATGCAAAATGGATGGTTCAGTGCTGGGTCCTACTGAGTGTGAACTACCTGGGGGCTGTTATTCATTGGATTGCTTCTCACGTGACCTCATCAAGTGAGCCAATAATGCAGCGGTTCTTAACCTATGGGTCGCGACCCCGGCGGGGGTCAAACGACCAAAATACAGGGGTTGCCTAAAGCCATTGGAAAATACATATTTCCGATGGCTTTAGCCACTGAGAAGCCGCACTACCGTCTGCAGCAGCGCTATTCAGCTTGAACGCACGCTATAATGGACGTGGACATGCGTTCCAAACTGAATGCCTGCGGTCATGTGCAGACGTGATTGCATCATCCATCCGGGGCCTAAGGGGCGGGGGAAGCGGGGGGTAGGGGACGCTCCACAGTCCATAGCAGCACGGCTGTTTGTCCATAGCAGCGCATTACGTGTGTCCGGTGCTTATGACGTCATCAGTGGGCCGGTGCAGCAAGCGCAGGACAGAAGCCTAGGAGGTGGAGAGGCAAGAGGTGGAGAGTCAAGAGAGCCTGCGAGACAGCCTGCTGGTGTAAAAAAGGTTAATAATGTAAAAACAGTACACACACCATACACACAATACTGTGTAAGTGTAAGGTGCTTTGTGTGTAATCATTACACAGTACACAAAGCAGCTTACACTTACACAAAGCACCATGCATTTACACAGTGTGAACTACATCGGTCTTATACTATAAGAGACCACTATAAGATGTAGTTCACACTGTTCCGCAATGTATAATTATCTCCCATATCTCCCACTATTTTCCCATATTCTGAATGAGGAAACTGCTGAAATCAGCGGTTTCCGGCATTGAATCTGCCTCCTATTGATTTCATTGGGAGTGCGGCAGATTTTGCGACACATTTCTTCCTCTCCTATTCAAGTCAGTGGGAGACCGCAGCAGATTCCGCTCAAATATAGAGCATGTTGCTTAATTTTTTCCACACTAGAACTTTTCCTAGAGCAGAAAAATTCCAAAGGTGGAATCCGCCACCCCCAATAGACTTCTATAGGAGGCAGATCTTTTACACTGCAGAATCCGCACAGCAGATTCCTCAGTGTGAGGCCTCTTTCAGTCTATTAAGCAACATGCTCTATATTTGAGCGGAATCTGCTGCGGCCTCCCACTGACTTGAATAGGAGAGGAAGAAATGTGTCGGAACTGCATTTCTGCCACAGGGGATCTCTCTTCTGCGGAATCCACGGGTCTCCCATTGAAGTAAATGAAATGTGGATTCCACTGCAGAAACCGCTGCTTTATAGTGTGAAAGAGCCTTGAAAGATACCATGCTGTGCAGAAACTGCAGTGTATCCTATGACGTAGTTTATACTGTTCTACATAGAAAACTTGCCACTAATCTGGAAAAAACAGATCCATTAGTTAAGCAACTATTTACAGAATGGTAGCCCCAATACACTAGGTAAGGAGGTCCATTAGTAATAAATATTTCTCAATATATAATTAAATATTGTTTTTTGTGATTAATCACTATGTTTAAATTATGTTTGATTTGTAGCAATGAGAATACATAATGCATATCAGGTATTTACATTCCGAATCATAACTGTAGCAAAATTACAGTTATGAAGTAGCCACCAAAGTTATTTTTTGGTTTGGGGTCACCGCAACATGAGGAACTGTATTGCGGGGTCACGGCATTAGGAAGGTTGAGAACCACTGCCTTACACACATCACCTTGTTTAATTCACCCAATGGCCCTATTGGTATTGTTCTACAAGCAGAGGGACAGACTCTCCTTATTTTATGAAGGCAAAGGCAGGCGAGGTGTTGTCACCTGGTATGCTGGGGTTGCCAGATTTACAAAAACAAAACACAAACGACAGGACACCCACTTAAATCTGAATTTCATAAACAATGGATGATTTTTGTTCAACGTGTAAGTGGGTGCCATGAAATATCTGGGACATATACTAAAAAGTACTTACTGTTTCTCTGAAATACAAACTTAACAGTGTTCTGTATTTTACCTGGCAACCCTACGCAGTTTTTAAATTAGGTTGTGCTTTTAAAAATTATTATTGGAAAATAAAAGTAGTGATAATTATCATCTGGATTTCTTGGGCACCTATTCCGTGCCAGTGTCTTTGAGTCCTGCTGCTCTGCCCAGCGTTGGGTGGCCCGCAGTTCCAGGAGAGACCACACGGTGTCGCTCTCGGCCTGTGGTTCCTGGGTGGCGGCGGTGCCACCGGGCGCGAGTCGCCCATTCATCACGGCGCGGTCGTGGCGCGCAGACAATGCGGGGAGCGGCCCTTGCCCGCGCCCGCGCGGCTGTCGGTACAAAGGATGCGCTGTTAACACGTGTACGGTAATGGGCTCCCCCACGGCCTCTTCCCGGGTTGCCCACTCCCAGCCTGACAGATGGCCCCAGCCATCCATCTAAATTATGTCATGGGCGATGAGCATCCTCCTCTGTCCAGTCCGTCCTGCCGCCAGGGACAGGCTCGGCCTCGTGCGGTACACCGGCCCAGGCCACCCCAGTCACCTCCCGCTCTGGAGAAGGAAACTTGTGTGGGGTGAGCGCCTACTGTGTGCTAAAGCCCAGACACTGTCTCCTTGATTTTCATTCAAGATGGTGCAGTTTATTAACCCATTTCTCAGAAGAGGAAACCGAGGGCTGAAGCTGGGGAGTCTTTATTCTAGGGTCACACAACTCTGGGGTTTGCCAGACATGGCTTTTTTTTTTTTTTAACTTGACCGAGATATAATTCACACACCAGAAAGTTCACACACACACACATTTAAAGTGTACATTTCTGTGTTTTTTAGTATATTCAGTGCTGTGTAACTATCACCACTATCCAATTTTAGAACATTTCAGGGGCTCTCAAAAGAGTCTCCCTACCTGGTTGCGGTCATTCTCAATCCCCCCTCCTCTTGGCTCCTGGCAACCATTAATCTGCTTTCTGTCCCTATAGACTCGCCGATGCTGATGATCTCCTATAAATAGAATCATATATTATGTGACCTTTTGCCACTGGTGTCTTCTACTTATCATAATGTTTTCAAGGCTCACCCATGTTGTAGCAGGTCTCAGGACCTCATTCCTTTTTGTTGCTGAATAATATTCCATTGCATTAAGATACTACATTTTGTTTATCCATTCACCTGTTGATGGACATCTGGGTTGGTTTCATTTTTTTCTTTTTTACTATGTTGAAGAATGCTGCTGTGAACATTTGTGTGGCTGGACGTTTTTAATTCCCTTGGGTGTACACCTAGGAGTGGAAGTGCTGAGTCAGAGGATAACCCTATGTTTACTGGTTTAAGGATATGCTAGACTGCTTTCAAAGTGGCTGCAGCATTTCATATTCCCTCCGGCAACCTAGGAGGGTTTGGATTTCCCCACATTCTAGCCAAAACCTGCTCCTCTCTGACTTTTTGATTCTAGTTCAGCCAAGTGCCTGTGAAGTGGTACCTCACTGTGGTCTTGATTTGCACTGCCTTGATGGCTAATGATTTCAAGCATCTGTTTCTATACTTATTGGCCGTTTGTATATCTTCTTTGGAGAAACGTCTATTCAGATTCTTCGTCCATTTTAAAAACAGTGCGTTGTCTGTTATTGAGTTGTAAGAGTTCTTTATATATTCTGGATACAATGCCTTATCTATCTACGATTTGCAGACATTTTCTCCCATTTGGTGGATCGCCTGTTCACTCACTTTACAGTACTGTTTGCTGCCCAGGGGTTGTAGATTTTGGTGGAAGTCCTGCGTCTCTATTTTTCCTTGTGTCACTTGTGTTTTTCACGTTGGTGATGAAGACTAAGCACTTGACTCTGTCTGACCCACTCACCCCCCCCCACTGGGGGGTTGGTGCTCTTTCTGCTGCATGTAGGTGAGGGGCATTTGGCTTCCTGTGGGGATCTGGTCAGGACTTGGTGGTCATCCCAGGCCGGTGAGGGTGGGGCTGCAGGGAAGACCAATGTCCCTGGAATCAAACACACTTGGGCTCCAATCCTGGCAAGGCAATTGCTTTTCTTGATGACTTGAGCAGGTCATTCAATGCCTTTGAACCTCAGTTTACTCATCTGTACAATGGAAATAGCCTCACCTACCCCCGGGGTTGCTGTGAGATTAAATAAGAAGGTGCAAGTAAAAAGCTATGCTTAATGAACATAGCTAGGATGACGATGGCCCCTCGGTTCCCCAGGGAGAGCCTCCAGCATGCTGCAGAGCTCTGGATGTGGATATCTGTACCACCTGTCCCTTCCTTCAGGTGACAGGTATCAGGCCACATGGCCGGGAGTCCCTAAGCCCTGGCCAGTGAACGTTTCTCTGGAGCCTGAACACCCAGCATAGGTCCTCTTTGTCCTGCTGAAAACGATGTGGGCAGCAGAGAGAAGGAGAGGCTCCATGAGACTGTCGGGCAGAGGGTGGCGGTGGCTCCAGTCTGGACACGGCCTTCTCTGGACCTCCCCTGGATCCCACGGTGATCTTCTCTGAGCTGGGTTCTATGAGGGAGTTTAGAAGTGGGCAAAGACCTGAATCTGGAAGAGAAATCGGAAAGAAGGGTGTCATCACTCCTGTATTGCTGATGAGGTGGCGGAGGCTCAGAGAAGCAAAGCTACTTGATGGAGGTCACACAGCCTTTGTATTGAAAAGTAACACAAAGGAGGGCTCCTTGCCCCCAGGCCTGAGAATCTCTAGATATAGCCCTGGGACGTGCTCTGGATGGTGAATTTTCTCCATCGGGGAGAGGTAGGGTCAGGACCTCAAAAAGGCTCCTGCCCGCAATGAACTTCCTCTGCCCCATGTTAGGACAAGAGGCTCTGGAACCACACAGATCTGGGCTGGGATCCAGCAACACTGATTACTCTCTGACCCTCAGTCTCTTCATCTGTCCAGTGAGGATACTTGCTTCCACCTCTAGGGTAACTGGCTGGGAAGGAAAGGACAGCTGAGCCTTGCACGAGCTTCATATGAGCCTGGCCCCTGTGAACACTTGGCAATCGAGATTATTACCAGGGTTATTATAACACAGATGGAAGTTTTGCAATAGATACGGACTAGAAACTCACACTGGGGTGACTGGGCGGGGTGGTGATGGTGGTCAGACCCGCAGGCCCAGGCCTGAGCTGGCATTCCAGGGCAGCGGGAAGCAGAGGGTGCTGTCTGCTGGCGGACGGAGGTGGATAAAATTGATTCTGGCTCAGAGGCCGCAGGTGGCAGGTCAATTCCTGACTGTGGAGCTGCAGGAGATGAGAAGACCTCAGGTCACGGCTCTGCTGACCCCACGCAGCGCCAGATCGGTCAGGCCGGCTGGCCGGCTAGGCGTCCTGCCTGAAACCAGGGCTGCAGTGCTGGGGTGTCCCATGTGGGCTCAGCCTTGCTGCCCCTCCAGACGGACAGACTGATGGGCAGGTGGGCAGGCCCATGTCCACCCCACGGAGGAAACATCACCCACATCTCATTGGTGCTGCCCCCTACCTCTCCTGCATCGTTCCAGAAATTTCTTTTCCTGGATCTTTCTTCTCCCTGTGATCCCCAGGGCTTGGGTCGGAGCAGGCGCTTGGCTCACACTTGCTGGGGGACGAGTGGATGTTGTCTCTTCAGGGATGAGGGTGGAAGTTTTAAACTTAGCCCACGGGTCACCTCCCCAAGTTGTGGCTGTCCTGGGTGTGAGGATGATGCCAGCATTCAGGGCTGGGCCAGAGCTGCAAACTTGCCATATACTCTCCCTCGTGGCTTCATGTGGAGACACTCTAGACACAAGGCAATGGGAGGGGAGTCGGAGGAGCAGGCTCTGGGTTCAAATCTGGGTCCACAGCTTCCTTGCCGGATGCACTTGGCAAGGGACATGGCCTTGTCGAGCCTCAGTTTCCTTCTCTGTAAAAGGGGATAATAGTTCCTACCTTGTGGTGTTTGCATGAGAATTCAATAGGTTAACACACCACAGTGGTGGTGGTGCCTTGCTCCCGGTAGGAGCTGGGTAACAGCCAGGCTTCATTAGCCTGATGGGAAGGGTGTGGACAGGGGTCATGGTGAGCACAGGGTTAAAGGACTCAGTTAGCTTGCAAAGTAGCCAGAAGGGATCAAGGTCTAGCTTTTCCTAATGGTGTGATTACAGGCAAGCCCCGTGTCTCTCCAGAGCCTTGGTTGTTTCATCTGTGAAATGGGGCCATTCCCAGTACCTCCTGGGTGGGGCTGCTGTGGGGAGTCAGGGAGGGAATGGAGAAGAGCTCATACTTGGCCCAGAGGGGTGGTCTGCGCACAGCTGCTGTCGAGGGACAGGAAGAGGAAGGGAGAGGGAAGCAGGAAAGTGGCAAGGAGTCGGGGAGGGGTTGGGGAGGATGCACCCTGGGTAATGATCCGTGGAATTGTACCCCTAACTCGCCAAATCATTTTGGGCGATGTTCTTTGTCCTCTTGCCTCAGTTTCCAAATCAGTTAAAGGAAGAGTTGATCAAAAATTGACAAGGTCACAGGAGGCGGCTGAGTCGCCCAAGCCACGGGCCAGGGCTGCCCAGAGACGTCACCCCTCAGCCTGAGCCTGCTCCCCAGGCAATAGGGGCCAAGAAAGAGTGGACACTGTGTACTGGACCCTCCTGTGTGCTGGGCCCTCGTACAAGGACCACAAGTGTTAACTCCCATGTTGTGCTCACTGGTCCCACAAGGTGAGCCCATTTTCCAATTGAGGAAACTGAGGTCACATAGCCAGGAGGTGGTGGGCTCCAAGGACACACTGCAAGTCCATGTGGAGCCAGGCTGGGAGCCCAGGTCCAGTGTTCCCCCTTCCCTCCATAGTGGTTTGTCGTCATCCTCACAGTGATGTCTGGTCATTGTTCTGTCTTAGCTTCCGGTGGCTTTGGGCATTCTTAGCTGATGGAAGGCCTTCCCCCGTGTCTTCATGTCATCTTCTCTCTGTACATGTGCCTCTGGGTCTAAATCTGCCCTTTTTATAAGACCACAGTCATATTGGACTAGGGCCTGCCCCCATGACCTCCTCTTAACTCGATCATCTGCAAAGACCCCATTTCCAAATAAGGTCACGTTCACAGCTAGCCAAGGTTAGGACTTCAACATCTTTTGGGGGGACACAAATCAACCTATAATGAAGTATACATGTGCAGTGCTTTTTGAGTACCACCTGTATGCCTGGCACATGGTACCCAGAGCACAAGGAAGAGAAGCGAGGATGGAGAAACAATAGCTAGAAGTGGAGACTATCAGGTGTCTGTGGACCGAGGGTGATGAGAAGTGAAATATGCCTCTGGGCCTGTAGGGGGCGCACCAGGAGATGGCCTGGAGAGGAAGGTGGAGCTGATGGTGACAGCACCGAGTGCCAGGAGTTAGGAATCGAACCACTCAGTCATGCTCAGGAGTCAACAGCAGACTCAGGTCGATAAGGTAAAGAGCTGTGGAAGCAATGTTTGTTTTGTTTGGAGTGAAAGGTCCGACTTTTAGAACTCAGCTCATCTTACAGGGGACGAATCTCTACCCTTCATCTTACAGGGGATGAATCTCTACCCTTCATCTTACAGGGGACGAATCTCTACCCTTCATCTTACAGGGGACGAATCTCTACCCTTCATCTTACAGGGGACGAATCTCTACCCTTCATCTTACAGGGGATGAATCGGGGACTCTGAGGGGGGGAAGTGACTGTCCCAGGGTCACACAGCCAGCAAGGGCCGGGAGGGGCCCTGGAAAGCAATTCTTTTTGCTTGCCAGTCTTGAGAGTGCCTGGCCAGGTCTGCAGTGATAAAAATGCTTATTCTAAACACAACAGCCATTACTGAAGACAATAGAAGCCATTTTCCTGGTTTTGTTCTATGTCTCCAGGGGTTAGTAAATTTGTAACCAATTTTCAGGGGTTTCAAATTGAATTTCTAGGTAGGTTCCACTGAGACGCAGAGAAATGATTCCTAGTTCCCATGCTTATCCTAGAAAGGGCTGGGCCAGATATTCATTCATCCAGTAAGTGTTTGCTGATCACCTACTATGTGCCAGGCCTCAGAGATGAGAGGTAGGAATTCAGAGATTTAAACAGGAAAGCTCTCTTGGAATTAAAAAATTCTCCTGCTGACTCAGCCAATGGGACTCAGGGTCTAAGAGGGCAGACAGTCTCACACAGGGATAATCAGAATCCAGGTAGGATGATCCGGGCCAGACTAGGGGCCATGGGGAAGTGGCTGACTAGCCTAGGAGTCAGGGAAGGCTTCCTGAAGGAGGTAACACCTGAGCTGAGTCTTGAGAAAAAGATGGAGTGCACCAAGTAGGGGAGAGGAATAGGCGGGCATTCTAGGTGGCATGTGGAAGGGCCACCTGCACATTAGCAAAAGCCTTGGAAGCCATGGGAAGGAACTTGGGCTTATCTATAGGGTAATAGTGATTTATAGAAGACTTTAGAGCAGAGGAGTGACCTAGCAATAGTGGCTTTTTTTGAGAGCTCCTTCTGGCTACTGTGAGGGGAAGGAGGCCAGTGACTAGATGGCTGCAGTTGGGCAATTGCAGGATAGTTAATATTAGTAATCATAATTACAATATATTGCCTATGTACACCAGATACTATTCTATGCATTTACATGTTTTAACTTATTCAATGCCCAAACATCCCTATGAGCTGAAGTGCATGTAAAACTCTTAATCTGGGGCTTGGGATATTGTCAAGTCACAATGAATTATCTACATGGTGTTAGCAATCTATATGTACTGTTTGCCCTGTTGTAGCTAAGGATTGAGGTTCAGACTGTTTAGGTAACTTGCTGTATTGGATGTTGGGAGGCACAGCTGAGATCTTTAGGAAGGAAAGATTTATTCTTTAACTGCCGACAGTGGTGCCTTCTTTGGGGGCTGCCTCACCCAATGATACTCTTTTCTGGGAATGGCTGCATCCGATGATGGATAGATGCATGAATAAGGACCAGACCCCTTGTCCCACTGCAGCTCCAGAGTCCCCACGGGGTCCACTGAGACCTTGTTGGGCCTTCGTCACAGCTCAACTTTTCCCTCTGTCCCGACCTCTTCCTAATCCTCTCTTCCATGGCGTTTGTTCCCAAGAGCACTTCCTGCATGTTAAATTTGGTCTCAGAGCTGCTTACCGGGGCCTGGCCTGTGACAGTAGTCCAAGGGAGCACAATCAGTAACCAGCAGCACCAGCACATGAGTCAGGGCTATCCAGAGAAACAGAACCAACAGGACATATAGAGACAGTGATATACAAAAATAAACTTATCATGAGGGACTGGATCACATGATTATGGAGGATGAGAAGTCCCACGATCTGTTGTCTGCAGGCCGGAGGTCCAGGAAGGCTGGTGGTGTAGTTCCTGTCCAAACCCTGAAGAACCAGGAGAGGCGATGGTGTAAGTTCTGGTCCAAGTCTGAAGTCCAAGAACCACGAGTGCTGATATGTAAATGCAGAGAAGATGGATGTCTATCTAGTTCAAGCAGTGAGAGCGAGTGAGAGAGAGAGAGAGAGAGCAAATTCACACTTCCTCTGCCTTTTTGTTCATCCCAGGCCCTTGACAGCATGAGGCCCACCTGCTCTGCTGCAGGCCATCATTGTTCAGTCTGTCTGTTTAAATGCCAGTCTCTTCTAAAAACACCCTCACAGCCACAGCTAGAAGTAATGTTTTACCAGACACCTGGCATCCCTCAGCCCAGTCAGGTGGACATATAAAAGTGACCATCGCAGCCAGAAAACACACCTTGACTCATTTGACCTCAGAGCCTCGTTCTGCCCTCAGGTCACACTACCTCAGTCAAGTCTCTTTGACTCTCTGCCCGTTGGTTACACCTCTGCAAAGTGAGTGTGTATCAGTCCCTGTCTTAGACAGCTCAATCCCTTGTAACAAAACAGCACAAACTTGTGGGTCTTAAAAAACAGACGTTGATTTTTCTCCCAGTACTAGGGCTGGGAGTCCAAGATCAAGGTGCCAGCAGGCTCCCCTCTAGGACTGCAGACAGCTTCCTGATCGCAGCGTGCTTGTATGACCTCTTCTTTCTGTGCACACAGGGAACAAGAACGGGGGAGAGAGAGCTGGCTGACGTTTCCTCTTATGAAGGCACTCAAACTATCAGATCAGACACCTCAGTGGCTTAGAGGCCCCATCTCCAAGTATAGCCACGCTTTGAAGCAGGGCTTCAACATATGAATTTTGGAGTCCACACAGAGGTAGCAAACATCTCCAAAAAGCTCTGTGGCTTCCCAAGATAAGGAGACTGACTTGTCCTGATTTGCCCAGGATTTTTCGTACTAAAAGTCCTGCATTCTAGGAAATCCTGCAGTGCCAGATAAATTGAGGCCATTTGCTTAGGACTGTCCTGGTTTTAAAACTGCAACGCCCACAGACCTTGGCAAAGTAGGACAGTTAGTCACCCTTTAAAAGAAATAAAGGCTTATTTTTCCCCTTACGTTGCACGTCCATCATTTACACTTTCGTCATGTACATCACATTCCACATTGGCTCCTGCTCGGCTTCAAATGTTTTTTATCTGAGACTCTGATTCTGGGGCAGCGTCTGGTCCCAAGACAGAGAAAAAAGAGAGACAGAGAAACATACACTATCTTCTAAAACTTCTGCCTGGAAGTGACGGTGTCACTCTGCTCCCCTTTCATTGGCCAGAACAGGTCACATGACCAAGAGGCGGACTAGAACAGGATGGTGTGCCATCTTCTCTCCAGGAGGGGGCGCCTCTGGGAAGGGATGTAGGGTATTTGGATGCTGCTGGAGGAGGAGGAGGAGCCCTAAAACATCTTGGGCCATGGCTAAATGCTTCTTTCCGGAGCTGGGGCCTCCTCCCCATGTCTCTGCCATGCTAATGATTTGAAACAGTGGCTAATTTGACAAGCCAATTGGAGTCCACATGATTGCATTTGACTTTCTGACTAATGACAAGAGATGAACTCCCTTTTCTTAGTGCAACTTACAGTTGGATAGCCTTGGGCCATCACCCGATCCCAACCTTCAAAATGTTGCCTTGTAAATTGTCTAATAAAGTAATAAAGAAAGGGACTCGCTAAATGATTTGTCTTTTAACCGTTGTAATGGGATTTTCTTTTTTTGGGGGGGGCAGGGTAACATTGTTTTATGTTAGAATGCAAAAATTATCACACGTAATTAGAATCATTTCAATTCAAGTCTCTGCCAGGCCTGTGACACATTCCCGCAACGTGTGCCACGTTGTGGAGCGAGTCAGCTCGTAAAACCTAATCAAATAAAAATTTTAAATGCAGTTGGATTTGGTACAGTGTAGAATGGAAGGGAAGGCTGATCAAGCTAGCTTTGGAGGGAGGGAAAAGGTGGAGGGAAGAGGAGGGAAGAGACAAAAGGAAGGTGAGAGGAGAAAGACCATGTGTCTATTCAGGCTCATTAGGACAGTTTTCCACCTGGGCAGGGCAGGCGAGGACCAGACTGGCCATGGGTCAACCTTGAGGCCCTTAATTATTGCCCCTTCATCCCCATTCAGATCCACATCTGTGCCTCCAGGCTTCATTTCATTCGAGCCGACCCGATCCCTGCCTGTGCATCTTCTTAATATTTAATCCTAATCATGCAGACACATGTATGGGTCTATTTATCCTCAGAAGCTGCAGGATAAATGTTTAACCAGAAGAACGCACGGCAACTCAGATTGTAGAATGGGCAAGCTTTTCTGGGGGCGCAAGGACAGGCTGGCTGGCTCACTCCGAGGAGGAGATTTTTATCAAGAAAAATGTCCCTGGGTTCCCCTCTGTCCAGGTCAGGTCTTGGGGGTGGGGATTAGCCAAATGTTGTTTTGTTCAATTGGCTTGAATGAGAAGCCGCTTGCTTGCTTCTGATTGGTGCTCCAAGGGGGAGAGTGAAGAATGCCTCCTTCTATGTGTTGGTGGGAGCGCAGTTCGCATTTCATTGTCCTGTAATGTCCCTATATACTTATGACAGCCTGATTGTCCTAACTGGGGCCTAGGATCGAGTTCTAGGCAGGAGGGCTGTCTGCCCAGGCTGGGATGTGTGGGTGGCATTGCAGGTTCACTCTGAAACAAGTGACGTGCTATGCACTAATCACTCTGGAAAGGGAAAGTGATGCCATCGGGGAACGGCAACAGGGCTCATGAATATTCTGGGCACTTGTACCCACAGTCAGCGCCAGGCCCGGCTCCTGATTCATCAATATTACAAATTGGCACGCTGGCAAACAGGCTGTCAGCAACTTTAATATTTGCCCGAAGCCTAAGGAATTACAATGAAAGTATTTGCCGGGAATACCCGGCGAGAATGCAGGGCAATACCTTCTTCTGTGGTACAAGAGCATGGGATTGGGCCTTGGGAGCTCTGTGTTGGCAACCTGAGTGCCCTGCTAAAGTGCTATGCAATCTTGGGCAAAGCCTGAGCCCTCCCACCAGGGAGAGCAAGAAGAAAGAACGTGGGCACTTACTATATGATTGATTGGCCCATTTTACAGATGAGACAAGTGGAGGTTCAGAGCAGGGAAAATGGTTACCTACCTAGAGGGTGATGGTGCTGATCCTGGATCCCAGTTTAAATTATAGGCATGCAAGTAATGACAGCTACCTTAGAGGGGTACTCTGGGGACAAAAAGACGTCAACGCTTTGGGGTAACTGGAACTGGAATTCTGTTTGCAAGGGAGTTAGGGAAATACAGTTTCCAGGCTTCTAGCCTGTGACTCAGGTGAGTGCACTGAAGGAAACATCAGTGGTGCTAAAAAGCCAACAATCTGGCTCACTGTCCAGCATTTGCTCCACCTCCCCAGTGGTTTCTCAGCTATGTTTGGGGACCCCTAGTAGTGTGCGGTCTACCAAGGGGGGCAATAATGAGGTGCACAGAAGGGCCTCCAGCTCCCTTCCCACTTTCAACTTGAGCCACTCTGCCCATTTTACTTAGCGGATTTTATCTTTAAAAATATTCCGCAGGCCTGACCAGGTGGTGGCACAGTGGATAGAGCATCGGACTGGGATGCGGAAGGACCCAGGTTCGAGACCCCGAGGTCGCCAGCTTGAGCGCGGGTTCATCTGGTTTGAGCAAAAATTCACCAGCTTGGACCCACGGTCCTTGGCTCAAGCAAGGGGTTACTTGGTCCGCTGAAGGCCCGTGGTCAAGGCACATATGAGAAAGCAATCAATGAACAACTAAGGTGTCGCAATGTGCAACGAAAAACTAATGATTGATGCTTCTCATCTCTCTGTTCCTGTCTGTCTGTCCCTGTCTATCCCTCACTCTGACTCTCTCTCTGTCTCTGTAAAAAAAAAAAAAAAAAAAAAAAAATTTTAAAATATTCCGCAGGACCAAAGTTTAATTCTCCCTGTATCCCAATGCCTTGGTTGAAAAATGTTAAAGAAGAAAATGATCCTGACACTTGTTAAAATGGCAAGGAAGAGTTTATCCAGGACTATTGCAATAGGGGAGAGAGAAAAACCTAATAGGAGTCTATAGTCAAGATGCTGGTTGAAGGCAGTGGTGGCAGAGAGGACGTCAAGGGGAGGCGAATGCTTGCAGTTGTCTTTAACAGGATTCTTGCTAAGGCAAGCCAGGGTGCCAGACATCGAGAGTGGGGGGATTATCTCTAAACTGACCTAGCAGGATTCTTACTACAGTTGCACGATGCAGATCTGACAAGAATGGGGCCAAGGTCCAGGCCTAATCAAGAAGAAGGCTCAGGGGAGCCTGAGTAATGTTTGGTGGAGGAGAAACTCTTTGCCAAGAGGCAAGTGTAGCTTCAGGAAAAGGATTGCAGCGGTCCTCTGCTGGTTCTAGGGACCGGAGGATCCAGAGACATGCCACCTCGCCTTCTCTCTTTCTGTATCCCTAGCACAATTCCTGCTCCTCCCCAGCCCACAGCACTCCTGCATAGCAGCTCATGCAAATAGCCGCCTGAGGGGAGAGCAGGCCCAACAAGCCAAACTTCCACTCCTGCTCAGCTGGGATCTATAGTTCTGCGGTTTTTTGTGATGCGGTGGTTTTAGTATTCTTTGATTCCTTCGCACTCTATCCTCGACTTCTATAGCCCTTTGATTTTGCATGTCTTTGATTCTAGACATGATGATCCTGGGATGTGCACTTTTTGGCTCAATTATTCCAAGAAAGTTTCTTTTTAAATATTTTAAAATTTTTATTTAATTGAATTTGTTGGGGTGACACTGGTTAACAAAATTAGACAGGCTTTAGGTGCACGATTCCGCAACACATCATCTGTACGTTGTATTGTGTGGTCACCACCCTGAGTTTTTTGTAATTTAAATCAATGTGTCCAAACCCTTCTTGTAAGAGATACTGACTGGTACAGAGGCAGGGCACCAGGGCTGGGAGTGTGATGGTGAAGATGCTGGCTGGGATTCAGGTTCATGTATTGCCTGAGTCCAAGGTCAAAACCAGAGTAGCCACACCTGCCATCAGGCATGAGGGGCCTGTGCGTAGCCAGAAGAGGGCAGTGATGTCAGATGGTTAGGGGCTGGGCACACGAACATGAAGTGAGTGATGTTAAGTAGTGATGGAAATGAAACAAACATCATACATTTAATACAAGAGGACATGCTGAAACCATTGACTTTGGATTCTATGGCTCTCCATGATAACCCTTTCTCTCCTCTTTCCTCTTCAAATTAAACTGCCATATCATCCTCTGCTCCTTACCAAGGATTAGCTAAAGCAACCCACATATCTCAAGTGGGTCAGTTAGTCAGTTAACAAACCTAGGTCACTTATTTGAATTTGAATCAGGGCCTTTTAGACACAACACAACAATAATATCAATGAATGTTGAATTAGGATAAGCTGGGCTACTGTAACAAACCCTCTCCTGCCCCAAACCTAATGAACAAAGTGTTTTGTGTTGTTTGTTTGTTTTGGCCCTGCAAAGTCCACTGTGGGCCAGGGCAGCTGTCCTCCAGGTGGTGACTCAGTGATCTAGGCTCCTTCTGTGTCTCAACATGAGGCCTCCTCATTTGCAGGGGATGAGAGAGACCATGAATTGCCTCAGCTTAGAAGTGATGCTCACCACCTCCACTCATGACCCCACCTACACAGAAGGGGGAGAGTAGTTTTCTGTGAGTTCAGGAAGGATGAATATAAAAAAGCATTTGGTGAACACATGCTACCATTTCTACTAACACTACCATTTCTTTCTTTCTTTTTTTTTTTTAGTAGTTACCAGAAGACCATTACAGTACATTAATTGTTTAAATTATTAAAGATTCTTGCAAATATGGAAACCAGAGATGTTGAATAACTTTCCTAAGTCATACAAATAATGGTATATTCAAAAAATTTTAAAAAGACTTTATTCATTTTCGAGAGAGAGAAGAGAGAGAGAGAGGGTGAGGGGGAGCAGGAAGCATCAACTCCCATATGTGCCTTGACCAGGGAAGCCCAGGGTTTTGAACTGGCGACCTCAGTGTTCCAGGTCGACGCTTTATATCCACTGTACCACCACAGGTCAGTAAATCCAGAATTCGAGCTCAGTTTTGCATGCCTCTGAACTCTGTACCCTCACCACTTAGGCAGCGGACCCCCAGACTCTGGGACCAGTAAGGTGATGACCCTCACCCTTAAGTGTCATTATACAAACCACTGCTTGTCTGGCCATAGTAGCCAGGCCTAAACCTATAAAAGGAAACACCCTTAGTTGACTGGAAGGGGAGGTCCCCCATCATGGTTGTGACACTTTGCAAAAGGCAATCTTGTGGTTACTGACAATTTTTTCATTTAGGCAAGAAATATGGAAAGCATATTTCATCTCTGATTTTCTTCCATTTTTCATGTGTTCTTCATTAATAAACTTCTCGAGTTGGTACCAAATTCAGAAGCTGACACTCCTCGGAGAGGTTCTCTGTTGCAAGAGGATGGAATGGATTGCTTGGGTATTTTTTTCTTCCTGCTGCTCTGTCTGTAAGTCCATTTGTTTCTCTTGCCATCCAGATCTGATCCTCCTCCCTCGAAAGGTCAAACTCCTTGTGGGGGAAGCAAGAGGGCCCCTCGGGTATAATTTCAGGGACCTGCTATTGGTCTCTCTCCCATGTATGCCTGTGCTTAATACCCCACCACTCGTGTACCTTCCCTTTACCTTAAGAGAATTCTTAGTTCTTGTCAAGATGCCCGAGACAGGTGACCATGTCTCAAGAGTGTGTTTGTCCCATGGGTAGGGGAAAAATCTTGAAGGGAGCAGATTTCAGAGGGGGAGTAAGGCAATGCCACAGTGCCATTGAGGCAAGAATGCTGACTGTAGATCGACTCGCACATATGCCCTTAATCCTGCATGTGGACCGGGTGAGCCATTCGACTTCTGATCCCGTTTCTACATCTGTAAGTGGGGACGTATCAGATACTTCTTCCAGGGCTACCATGAAAATTGGCAGAGACGTAAAAGACACCGACACATGCTTTACCCCTGGCTGGAAAATGTTTTAAAATATTGACTTTGGTTCTTTTTTTTTTTCTCTTCCTTAAATTCTGTGCCTTTATTGATGCCCCGTGGCCACTCTGGTCATTCAAGCAGCAGCCTGGCAACAACATTTCCTGCCTTGGGGGAAGAATGACACAGCACAACATAGACAAGGAAGGCATTGCATTCCTGGCTTTTGGATTTTAAAAGCCAGCCAAGGAGCCGGCCTGTGACCAAAGATGTGGAAAGTGAAGGGAACACGGACAGGGTGCGTCCCGAGAGGGGACAGAGAGGACGTGAGGTCAGGAGGGAAGGATGCTGTCTACAGTGGACCTGGGGCCACACAGGAGCAAGGACAGCTCGGCAGAAGCCAGCGGGATACACCCAGCCTCCAAGAGCCAGGTGACTGCCACCTCCTGAGAGACCTGAAGCCAGACCACCCAGCTTCCTACTCAGGAATTTCTGACCCACAGAGACCACGTGACACAATACATGTTTATTGTCATTGTAAACCACTACATTTGGGGATTATTTTCATGCCATTTTTGCTATCCAATGCACTCAGGTTGGCATACTCTAACCCAAAACATAGACACGGCCCCAGGGTAAGAGGGAACTTGACCCTAAGTGGACCATAATTGTGTTTCTGTCACTTAGAGGAACACAGGTGTGTATAGAAATTATGCTCAATTACAGAAAAGTAAAGTCATATTTCCAGACTGCCTGGGTTTGTAGGATACCCGTACCGGGGCAATGCATTTCAAAGGGCTTCCGTAGGTATTTTCAGGACTGTGGGAGTCTAAGAAAACCAGGACAAAAGCCACTAGATTTTTAGGACAAGAATGCCCTTCTTCCCAAATGGGCACATAAGGTACCTGAAGATATCACACTCCTCAGTTCTGAAATTTGGGGTCCACTCAACCTGTGCGTGTTGCTTTTCTGGGCTCCCCTTGGCCCCCTGCCACACCCCTTCTGTGAGCACTCGGGGGCTCTGCTCGACACCCACACCGTTCAATTTGTCTTGTTAGAAAACTCTTGTGTTAAAGAGACCATTAAAAAAAGAGGGCGAGATATATTGCCCGAAGCTGCAGGGCCCAGGAGGAAAGAGGAGAGCAGGTGATGGAAAACAGGCCTGTGATTAGAGGGCAGGGGCTGGCACGGCAGCCCAAGCAGGCAAGAGCCTCCACTCGAGATGTCAAAATATTTGAAAATCCTCTTCCTTTGGTGAATTGAGTTACCAAAATGTATTTTTTCTCCCATAGAGGGAAGAGTCTGGAAGAAGGGTTAAGAGCACGGTTTCCAGGCTCAGGCAGAGAGCTCAGCTCTGTTCTTTTCTAGTAGCTTTCTGACCTCAAGGAAGTCTCTGAATCACTCTGAATCTCTGTTTTCAAATCTAGAAAGTGAGGTAATGATAAGTCCATAAAAACGACCCTGTATCTCCCTCTCTTTGTATTCATGTCCTTTGCAATATCACGTTATAGTTCCTTCCATCTAAGGTGAGGTTTTTTCCCCCAACCCTTGATTCTGGTCTGTCTATGTGACTTATTCTGGCCAATAGAATGTAGTGAAAGTGATGGTATGTCAGTCCTAAGCCTAAGGTTTCAAGAAGCTTTGTTCACTCTGCTTTCTGTCCACCATAAGAAGCAGCTCAGGCCCGCCTATTGGAGGATGAGAGGCCACATGGAGCAGACATGAGCTGTCCTATCTGAGGCTATTCTAATATACCTGGCATCCAGGTGATGACAGATATATAAATGAGCCAGCCAGTATCTGCAGAGATAGACCCGAAGAAGTGGAAGAGTCAACTGATGCATAGACTCATGGGCAACAATGGATAAATGAATATTGTTTTAAGCCACTACTTTAGAGGTTGTTTTGTTATGCAGCAATAGCTTACAGATACACCTCTATCTTAAGGAGTTGCATCGAGGAGAGAGTGTGATCATAGCTACCACTGACTCATTGCTGATGATCTGTTCCCATGCTCAAGCTTGGCATATATTGTGTCAAACACTTGTACAGAGAAAAGCTGCAGGTGGCATTCTAGGGCAGGGCACCATACTGCCTCGCACACAGAGCCTGGCACACAGTACCTGCGCAATTCATGTTAGTTGTTGGTGCTGCTGCTGTGGGGACTCCTGACAAATGCCTTGGATTTGGAAGTGGGGTCTATACTTCACAACCTCCGTGTCTGGAGGTCTTGGTGAGTATGCAGCTGTGGGGAGACTAGGAGGCAGCATCTATGGGGGTGAAGAGGTTAGAGGGAATAACGTTGGGCCAGGGTGGGGGTATGGCTTCATACTCACCCCCTCGCTAGTGCAGTTCCTGGGCCAGCCTCATTGGCATCCCTTTAGCCCTGGTTAAAAACACAAACTGTCGGCTCCTACCTTGGCCTATGAACTAGAATCTGTATTTAACAAGATCCCCAGGGACTATATGATGTTAGAGTTTGGCCGGACACACCCCTCCCTACCTGGGCTGAGGGACAGTGTTTTTTTCTTTTTTAATTTCCAATCTTTTGCAGAATGACACTGTGTAAATTGCAGATTTTAGAAAAATGAAATAAAAAATGAAATGAAATCCTAACCCCTGCTTTTTTTAAAAAAATGATTAGAGTCAATAAACATAAAATTGCTGTCTATTAAATTACTGCAAAAGTTTCAAAATATTCTTTCTTTGTACGTACCTCACGGTGGACAGGTGACAGTTTGAGACCTGGCCTGGGCTGTGGACCACAGCTTGAGTAGCACGATTCTGGAGTTAATTATGATAATGATACCCATACAATATAATTGCATGTGATTGTGGACTGGACATCAGCTGGTGGTAAGGAATCCTCTCAGCCTCTTCTGGGGCAAGTAAACGTTTGTCTCCACTTTCCAGACAAGGCCATTAAACCCAGAGAGGCTGAGTGACTTTCCCAAGGTCACACAGCATATAAATTTAGTAACCAGAGCTCACCCATTTAGCTGCGATAAGGAAGGAGAGAGAGGGAGGCACCACAAGTGAGAGGCACAAGGACTTTGTCCCCCCGTGCCCTGTGTGAGTGGCAGCTGTCAAAAAGCCTGGCACGGAGCGCTCGCTCGCGGTTTCGCAGCCTACCTAGTTGTCTGCCAGCCCCAGGCTGGGAGGATCTCACATCTGGCTCTTGGGTGTAGCCCGCAGGAACCCAGCCCCTGGCACCTCCCCTGCCTGCTGGGCTGCCAGGGGTGCAGGGCAAAGCCGCTAGCAGGCAACCCTCTCTCTCTTGCTTTCTCTTTCCCCTGGAGCCATGGGGGCCGGCAGAGAGGCAAGGTGGGGTCTGGCAAGCTGGGTGATAGCTAGTTATCGACAGGTTGATGACTGCCACAGAAGACTGCCCGAGGACATTGAGACGGGAGCCACTTCTGAGGCCCGCTGCTCCGGAGAGCTGGCTGCCAGCGTCTGTGCCCAGGGCTCGGTGCTTCCCCTCACCATCTCATTAATCCTGATTTACAGAAAAAGGCAGCAGGCAGGGCCCTCTTAACAGGCCGAGCAGGCGGCTGATTTGCCTTCACTGAAGACAATAGTGCCCAGGAGACCTGGCACTGCTGAATTATTCAAATCAGCCGTGGCAGGGAAGTCTAAGGACAAAAGAGTGGCGGGGTCCCCGGTCCCCAGACAGTCCTCCTTGCCTGTCCCTGGGTGGTGGCACCCAGTAGCATGGGGTGTCCGACACAGGTCCCCTCGGCAGGGACCCAGGCTGCCCACAGCCCCCCTCCCCCCCAATGGAAGTCAGAATAGGTGTTGATCATCTCTAAGCACCTTAGAGCTCTAGTAATGGATCCAAAATGACATTTCCCACCTGCTGGTCCCGGGAGGGATATTCTGACAAGGACTTCTGGATGAACATGTGATGGGGGCAGGGAGGCTGAGGGCCGCAGGAGATGGCTATGCCATCAAAGTGTGTGTGTGCACGCGCACGTATGTCTGTGCGCATGTGGTTCAAAGAATCGGAGGACCGAGGGTGAATCCGGGCTTTCACACCCTAGTTCCTGCTCCTGCAAAAAAAAGACATAATGCATAGGCAGTTCTCCTTTTCAGAAATTTGCAGAGATTCAAGAGCAAAGGTGCTCAGACTTGGCCCTGACTTGGTGAGGAAGGATACTGTGCCACAGCATAGAGTGCAGGAGGGGTGAACTGAGGCCCAGAGAGGGGCAGGGACTTGCGCAAGATCATCGGTTAGTTTTAATTCCACATTGAGATGAAAAGTACTGCCGTCTGACTTGCAGTCAGGGGCTCTAATGTTTATCCTTTACTGAGCAGGGACAGGGATTCCGGCTCTGAGTTAAGGGCTTTTTGTGATGCATGGTCTCTGCCAACCTCACAGCAATCCCATGAGGCTGATGTGACTCGTATTCCCATTCTACTGATGAGGAAACTGAGGCTTACAGAGATCCAACCTCCAAGCAGGCTAGAAAGGGACAGATCTGGGATTGGAAAGGTGGTCTGTCTGTTCAATGCTGGACCCTTAATTGCTATGCTTCCATGAAAGGTAAGAGGTACCAGGATTTCAGCCAGCTTGGAAATATACCTCCTCACCAAGGCTGCAGTGCCCACATGAGCTCCTGATGTCTCCTGTGAGTTAGACATTGTCACCAGCCTGTTGTCACCCATGGGGAGGGGAAGAGAGACAATTTAAGCCTTCTCAGGAAGACTGACTTGACAGTGTCTCAAAGGATCTGCCCCACGTCCAGGGAAACCTTGGTGGTAGTGGTGGGGGTTCTCTGAATGGTGGGAGGAATTTTATTAATGAAGGGCTCAGTATCTCTGGGCACAAAATCCACCTCTTTGGAGGAAGCCGGTGGTTTCTTCTGGGTAGATCTGACCACCACCAAGGCAAAGAAAGAAACTGAGGCTCAGAGGGAAGTGGTTCACCCAGGATCCTGCTGCAGGGTTGGAAAGCAGCTAGGATTTGAACCCAGGGCTTTGCAACCCAAGCATGTGGCCTCTAGGATACACGAGCATGCATATCCCTTTGCTGTCCAGCTTGAAGTTGCTCTGACCAGAGTGGACCCCTTTCTCCCTGTCCATCCCTGGTAGTGCCATGCTGCCCCCATTCATAGGGCTCTGACCCATTTACTAGAGTCCTCAGAAGAAAGCTTGATGTTTCAAAGCCGCTCAGATGCACTGTTGCAATTCTGCCTTTACACATACTGTCCCTTTTATTAGATAAAAACTGTTTTTCCCAGGGAATCTGAGCTCAGCTCAGCCTTCTCAGATCAGCTCCCCTTTGGAATAATCAGCATCTGAATTAGCATTTGCTAAGTGCACAGGGGGCCTCCCAGGATCTGCACCCGCTGTGGAAAAACCAAACTGAGAGAGATTTATCTCCTGGGTCAGATAAAGGTGACTAAATGCAAACTGGCCGATTCCTTTCGGCAAACAGTTCCCTGGGGAGGGCTCCTACAAGGAGGAGAAGAGCCAATCGATCAGGGAAATGCTTTGAGGTGACTTACAGGGGAGACTTAAAGGAAAAAGCCCTCGTGTTTTTACAGCCTCCAGCGACTCATTCAGCCAGTAAAACTCCCCCACCAGCCCAGCCCTGAGCTGGGGGCCGGGGGCGGGGCAGTTCTGCCTCTGCCAGGCAGAGGGAAACTGCAAGGTCGACCTCTGAGACTTCCAGTTGTGTTCTTTTTTTTTTTAATTTTTAAAATTTATTTTTATTGATTTGAGAGAGAGAGAGGAAGGGAGAGAGGGAGAGAAACACTGATGGGTTGTTCCACTTATTTATACATCCACTGGTTGATTCTTGTATGTGGCCCTGACCAGGGATGGAACCTGCAACCTTGGTGTATCAGGACGATGTGGTGACCCCCTGAGCTGCCCGGCCAGGGCGTCCAGCTCTGTTCTTCATTCATCTTCCACGCATCTATTGAGCACCTACTGTGTGCCTGCTAAGCACTTCCTTCTCTCGATTTTTCCCCAGTTCTAAGCTCCCCTGTCTGCTTTCACACTCACAGAGACTTTCCTGATGATCCAGGGTCAAGAGGTCAGGGAATCTTCAAGACTGGCATCCCCTGGATTCTCCAGGTTGCCTCTCCTTCGTTACATCAAGGTACAAGTCGCACCTGCTAGAAGGGTAACTTGCAATGAGTGGTCTGCAAAATTTTTCTGGAAAGGGACAGATGGTACATATTGCAGGCTTTGTGGGCTATATGGTCTTTGTTAAAAAGACTCACACAGCTCTTCTGGTGCAAAGACAGTATGTAAAAGAATATGGTTAAGCATGTAAATGTATATAACTGTATGCAAACAAGTATACAAATGAACAACATGACTGTGTTCTAATAAAACTTTATTTATAAACACAGGCAGTGGGCAGGATTCAACCCACCCATGGCCTACACAACAGAAGATAAAAGACCTGGATTGGGGGAGGGATCACTCAGACCTGTGATCTTCCCCTGGCCACTTCTTTTACTTCCTTGCTGTGTGGCCTTGGGAAGGTTTCTGCATCTCTCTGGGCCCCATTTCCCATCCATAAAATGGGATAATGACAGCACCTGCCTCCCAGGTTATTGCTAGGAATAAATGAGACAATGCTGGAGACTTTACATAGCTAGTGTGCACACCAGTAGCTCTTTATATTTGATGACTTTAAATCTTCTGAGGAAACCCACCTTCCTTCCTCATTCTGGACTAAGAGGAAGCTGGAATTCTGATATTTGGTAGTTTATTCTGCTAAGATTTCCATTCTTTTCAAGTTATCAGGCTTGCATTTTAGTGATTTGGAAGGGTGCAGAATGCGTCTCCTTAGGGGCAGAAGCAGCTGGCGGGACTTTCTCAGGGCGATGGCTAGTGAAACTCCGGATACTCCCGAAGCCTCTTTGAGTCCAGCCTCTGGTTCCCTTCCCTGGCCCAGAGGACTGGCTTGGTGAGTCCAGCATGCCCACTGAGCCTCTGGCTAAGAGCTGATCATAAGTGGCCAATTAATCTATTACTTGCAGATACATTTTCCATTAGCAGTGGTGGAATCACTGACTTAGAAGCAATTAGTCAGAGTAATGAACTTGAGTCTGGGCAAACAGGAGGGAGAGGTTAACCTTTTGGTTCCCAAAGGAGGCTGTGATGGTGAAGAAGCAGGAAGAAGACTGGGGGAAAGGGAGGAACTGAAGAGGGAGAAAGGTCTATGAACCACACCTAAGCTCCCAGGTAGTAGGATGTGGTGGCTTGGAGCCAAAGAACTCAAACTTGGAGCCAGGAAAAGGTTCCTTTCCTAGTCACATGGGTATGAGTGAATCATTTAACCTCAGTTTTCTCCTCTGCTAAATGGGGATCATAACAGTACACACCTCACAGGATCATTCTGAGGATGAAGTAACACAAGTTATGTGACAAATATGGCCAAGTGAGGGGCACTGGTGAATTCTCAAAGGATGCTGGACTCTTTACCATCATCTTCTGCCTTGCTAGGTAGGGGGCATGAGGAGACAAACAAGGGACTTCTTGACTCAGGGCTTAAAACAACAGAAACTTCTTGCTAAAATTGCCTTAACTCAGATCCACGACTGAATACGTTACAAAAGCTAGGATTCCAGTAGGTGACTTTGTTGCAGGCCTTGTCAGTGACTTGAACTTCTGATACGCACTGCGGAAGAAATTGCTCCAAATTCCCCAGACCTAAGGAAATAAAGTATTTTCCCCCATCTCAGAGCACCTCATAAGACTGGGAGTTTTATTATAAAAACAGCAGGAAATAATGCATTCACCGAATTTTCTCCAGGTTGAGTCCCTCTTCCCCAAAAGCCCTTCCAGTCTATACTGTCAACCTTCACCCTCCTCTGACCTGTGACCTGCTTTTGGCTGCTGCACTCGGCACACATGGAAATAGAAAGCCCATGTCTTATGTTTTTTTGGTATCATCCATGTTATCTGAGACACGTAACTGTTCAGCAAATCTAAGGTTTGGTTGCCTTTCCAAGGGGGAACAAGAGAGCATCAGGCGAAGGGATGAACAAACTGTGTGCCATGTGGCTATGGAAATTTCCAGAAGAAACTGGGGATTGCCCTGGGGATGAAAGAATGGAATGGTTCAGGATGGCTTCCAGGTTCAGGATAATTTTTTATTTTAGCTTCTACTAGAGCAGCTATGAAAACAATGAAAAAAGAAAAGAAGAAAGTGGTAGGTGTTGGGGGATACATCCAATGGGGTTGTCTAAGACTTCCTCTTGGTGGAGGTGACTTTGGATTGAGCCCAGAGACAGAAGGGCACTCCAGGTGGAGGGGACAGCAATGGCAAAGGCCCTGCGCTGGGAGCAAGCGTGGTGTGCTCCAGACTCAGACCGAGGCCAGCGGGCTGAGTGTTGGGAGGCAGGGCAGGCAGGGGTGGAAACACCGCCAGAGCCCAGGACCTTGCACACCCTCATGCAGAATCTGGGTGTCATTCAAACAGGGCAGTGGAGAGTTTCTTGCAGAGGAGGGACAGGATTTGTTTGTAAAAAGGTCCCTCTGTTCCTCCACTTTGTAGAATGCTTCAGAACTCAGTTCCTTTTTATGGCTGAATAGTGTTTTGATGTATGGATATGTCACATCATGTTTCTCCATTCATCCATTGACAGGCGTGTGGGTGGTGTCTGCCTTTTGGCTGTTGTGGCTAGTGCTGCTACAAATGTTTGTGTACAAGGATTTGTTGGAATATCAATTTTGCATTCTTTTGGGTCTATACCTAAGGATGAAATAGCTGCATCATGTGAATTTCACTTCAGTGAATTAAAGAGAAAGAGTTCCCCTGGATGTAAGGGGCAGAAGGAGGAACCAGAAGTCCAGACAGGAGGACGAGGACCTAAGGTGATGACGCAACTGGACAGGCCATGATGGAGGTGACCAGAAGGGGTCAGATCCTGGAAGCATCTTGAACGTAGAATTTGCAGAAGATGCTGGTGGTGTCAGGTGAGCAATCAGGAACCGTGAATGCATCATTGTACGCTAGAGGAAGCTGAAGTCCAGGCCCACCCATCCCTTCTTCTGCTCAAACTGGGATGGAAATCTTATCTCCCAGTTGTTTGACTGGAAGTCATCCTGCAAGTCACCCTGGATGAACTTACCCCTCCAAGGCAGGATCCTTCTAGTCTTGGCCTGAATTTCCCCATCCCAAGAAGTCTCTATCGACTCTCATCCCCCTAGACACTGGCAGATAGCCGGCCCCAGGAGGGTTGCATGTTCTGTCTGCCTCAGCAGCAGGGGTGGTGTGTTCATCACTGTCCTGGTGTCTGCAAAGCCATTCTGCACCTTCCTGTCACCGCCACTACCTGCCAGGGAGTGCACATGGTGTGTGTATTAGCAGGTAAACTGCCCCCCTATAATGGAGATAGATGGAAGCCCAATTTTGTAATAGAGAACCTTTCATTAAGGAAAACACTGCTTTTGGATGATCTAAAGGCACTAATGGGCCCGGCCCCAGCTTGGGACTTAATTATATTATTGCTATTGGGCGGCAGCTCCCAGCTCGCTGGCGTGTCTCACCCACAACAACTGCTTGGCATTGGGTTCCTTTCTCCCACTGTGGGTCTCAGGTGACACTGATAGAGATGGGAGGGGATATGGTGGCTGCAAGGGCCATTGGGAGGGCCACTTCCTAAAAAAGATCTAACTAAAGATCCCAAAGAGGTGCCTATAGCAAGAGAGGAAAGAAGGTTAGACCTACAGAAGTACTTTCTGACGGGGAGGCGTGAAAAATGCTTATGTGAGGGTCTTGAGTCTTAGCTATGTCTGTACCAATCCCCAGACCCTCGTCCTTAGCAGGGCCAGGATCAGAAAGGTCTGGGGTGTAGATGTCAGATATTAGGACTTGCTGTCCTCTGAGCTGTTTGCATGTCTGCTTCCTGCAGACTTCAGGGGACCTGCTACCTCCTTAGGGAGCCCGGACTGCACTCTGCACACCAGAAAACTTCCCTCTCATTTCTCCCCACACATTGCCCTGTTCATATCCTTCTGAGCTCATCGCCATCTATAATTATCTGGTTTATTAATGCATTACTTGTTTACTGTCTGGCTCCTGCATTCCTGTCATCACCGGGCCAGCAGGGGTCTGTGTCTGTCCTTTTTTTTTTGCCACTGTTCCCCCAATGCTTGAAATCGTGTCTAGTATTTTGTTGGTGCTTAGTAAATATTTATGGAATGAATGAATGAACAAATGAACTTCTAAGCATTTATAAGGTGCACATATAGGTCAGAGTAGCACAGTGCATTTTTTTTATTGTGCTGAAATATATGTAACATGAATGACACGTACTATTTTAACCATTTCTAAGTGTACAGTTTAGTGGCATTAAGTACATTCATATTGTCATGCTACCATAACTGCCATCCATCTCCAGAACTTTTTCTGGAGTTCCCAGTTGAAACTCTGTACTCATTAAACACTAACCTCAGCCCCTCTGCCCCCCCAACCCCTGGGAACCTCTATTCTACTTTCTGTCTCTATAAATTTGCCAATTCTAGGTACTTTATATAAGTGAAATCATGCAATATTTGTCCTTTTGTATCTGGCTTACTTCACTTGGCATAATGTTCTCAAGGTTCATCCATGTTGTGTATGTCAGTGCTCCCTTCCTTCCTTTTTAATGGTTGAGTAATATTCCATCATATGGCTAGACCACATTTTGCAGAGTGCACTTTTGAGAGAAGATGAGTAGGTGGTGCAAAGTAGGGAACAAGATATTTCTGCTTCTTTGCAAACTGTGTAAGAGAGGTGTTGCATCTAGCCTCATCTCCTGTCTAGTGCTTTATGCTCTAGTAATAGCAAATTGCTTCATACCTCTGTGATTTGCCCATGCTAGTCCCTCTGATCCAAGTACTCTTCCCACTGCCTCTTGTTTGTCTGGACAAGCTTTGTCTTGCCAATAGTAGCGCCAATGAAAGCAAGGACCACATCTGTTTTAAGCATCTCTGTATTTCCAGCCTATTAGATACACTGCATGCATACATGATGAATAATCAAATGAATGAGTCATTCAAATCCACCCTCCTCCAGACAGTCCTCCTTGACTGTGTCTTATGCTTTGCAGCTACTTTTGGCTTTTGTTGAGTCACCCTACTAATTGATTGATGCTTTGTTTGTCTCTTTTTTCTAGACTGTATGCTCCTTGAGAGCTGAGCCCATGTCTTACTCATCATTGTGCCTCTCTTTGGCAGAAAATGGCCCCAGAGTGCATGTCTGCAGAATACAATGAAGGCTGTGCACCGATTCCCTTTTCACCCACTCCAGCTTCCTGGCTTCAGGCAAGCTTGTCTTCATCTCAGCTGGGACTGACAGACCACAGGACATTCCCCCAAACTTATGCTCTGTTAATGACTGTGCAGTGACATGGTGCTGAAGTCTCCTATTACAACTACTCTACGCCCTTACAAGTCTCTGCAGCTCAGACCTTTATTAGCTTACCAGAGCCTCCAACATTCCCACTGATGACCAACAGAAAAGATTATTATGTTCTTTTCACAGGACAGGAAACTGAGGCTCTGGAGTAGGTGTGGCTTTGTAAATTGAATGGAGCTCATTAGTAACAGAGGCTCTACCAACACCTAGATTTCTTACCTCCCTTCTCTTCCATTCCTGATTGAAATGCTTTTACAAAAAGCTTAAAATGTGTAATGATATTTTCAACAGAAATGATACAAATGACAGCTAACTGTTGTTGAGCACTGGCTCTGGTCTGGCACAGTGCTCAAAATTTTGCCCAGGAAGGAATTGGCTCTTGGCATGGGTCAGTTTCTCAAATATCTGCTTTTAAAGAAGTGTGGCCAAGAAGGATTTGATGTATGTCTTTCGAATCAGAGCAACACAGAGGACTTGGGGAAAGAAGAAACCATACTTTATTTTCTGGCTCTGATTCAAGTCAGTTCACCCTTCCCTCTGGGTCTCAGTTATCCCCACCTGATAAATGGGTGGTTGCATGACATGAACCCTCCAGGCCTTCTCAGAACTGACATTCTATTGCATTGTCTGTCGTCTGTCTTGAATGTGACTTTCTCCTTGTGAAGGCTGATCCCAGAGTCAGCGACGGCGACTGGTTCCCTCCCTAGAAACTGTGCACTGCTGGGGAGAGTGAGGAAGCACGAGGGAACACAAAAAAGCCACATGCACAGCATTCTTCAATGGCAGCAATTTTCCGTGTAATTAAGTTTATTCATCATGTATATTAAGGGGAAAATGGAGACGCATGATCATCACAGCCCATTTGCCATTGACATCCATCTCTCAAGCGTCACTTCTGTTTTCCCCAAGACCAACTGCTATGATGGATGCCGGGCCCGGGACAGCCATCTGGAGTGTGGAGCGGTGGGAGCACAGCCTCCCGCAGGACGCAAGGCTCCACCACTGGGACGGACATGTCTCCACAAGCCGTCCCTGCCCTCAAGGGGCTTGCAGCCCAGGAATCGGGATTAAAAGTGACATAGCTTAGCATTGGCCTTGGCTTTCATTTTGCCTTCCTCTGGCGGAATGTAGGCAATGTCATTACTGGGTCAGACTGTGGATATGCAACGTTGGTGTAACATTTCTACCACACTAATCCTTGTAGCTTCCTGGGGCTTTTCTTCTTACAAATGCACAGGAAAGCCTTATTCTGAATCCTTATTCACTTAGAAAGTTCAATCCATTTACCAATTCACTCAGTGAATATTTGAGAGCTTATCCAGTGACAGACACCACTCCAGGCTTTTGGGATCCAACAGTAAACCAAACAATGATTTCTGGCCCCCTGAGGCTTGCTTGGTGAATGTTTTGGAATAAAAGAATGAATGAGTGAGCAAGCATGCATGCATGACTTCATTCATTCAACAAACATTGAGGGCTAACTGTGGATGGCACTGTGCTAGCTAATCACAGATGATTAAAATGTTTTGTGTTTTTTTTTCCCTCGTGGGGGTTTATATTCCAGTAGAGGAGGAAGACAATTTATTATCATGTTTAATAAAAATTCCAGAGATAGGGCAGCTCTGGGGTTGATTGCTTTAGGGGCTAATGACATCATCAAAGATCAAAATGCTTTCTATATGTGTCCTCTGCTTTTTTCAGACTATGGGCTTTATGTCTTCAACATTATTTCTTTGTGGTCACAAAGTGGCTGCTGCAGTTCCTTCTCACACAACAGCATCCAAAACTAGGGGTGACACTTCCTCTTCTCTTTTTAAAAAGAAGGAAAACCTCCAGAGTCCTCCCAGGAGGCTTTTTATTGGTCAAAGTTGTGTTGATGCATTTGGATCACTGGGGTTGAGGGGATGCTGTAGGATGAACAAGAACAGCATGGCCAGGGAGCCAGGGGACCTGAGTTAGAGTTCCATTTCCGAAGTCATTTTTTTGCTGTGTGACCTTGGATAGGTCCCTCGTTCTCCTCTGGGTTCAAAGCTCCCAATCTGAAAAACGAGATGATCCCAAAGGTCTTTCTGTGTGGGAGGCTCTAGAATCTTCGGTGAGCCCTTGTGATTGTTGGAATCATACATAGTGTTCACCAGATCTTTGTCATTCTGGCTCCCTTGAGGGTGGTGGGACCATGTGACTAGTTCTGGCCCATGAATCGAGGGCATGTCCCTTTCTAGGTTGGGGCAGCTAGTGGCTGGTTGGAGACTCTGAGGATTTCTCTTGTCCACCAGCATAGCCACTGGCAACATTTGAGATGGGGGCTGTGCCCTATCAACCTGAGTCCTGAGTGACTGTTATGAGAACTGTCCCTACTCTGTGCCAACCTGAGAGACATTCAGTGCAAGCATGAAATAAACCCATGAAGACTCAGAGGTTACTTATTATAGCAGCTTACCCTCTCCCAACCTGACTGAATAATAATAATAATAATAATACTGACATAAAAGGAGGATTGACTGTGCCAGGCACTGGGATAAGCCCTTTGCTTGCACTTTACTCTTTAATGTTCACAGCCACCTGTGATGGCATGGGCACCGCCATCATTCTTATTTTCAAGATGAGGCAATAAAAGTCTCAGAGAGAGAAAGTCAGTAGCTCAGGGTCACACAGCTGGGAAGAGGCAGAGCCAGGATTCAAACCCAGGTGTGCCTGATGCTGAGGAATTAATCTCAGCATTGTCTGGCCTTGATGAAACTTTGTGGGGCTTTTGCTCAAGGTGAAAAAATGGACGAGGAGTTCAAAAAACAAAGAATGTGCATGTACGTGCACTTGCATGTGTGCGTTGGGGTTGTTCTGGCCTGGGTGTTGCTGCAGAGAGGTAGAAAGGCGTGTTCCCAAGGCAGGGGAGACCCCCAGCCCGGCCCCTCTTTGTCTGTTTATAGCCACCTCCTTCCCGCCTTGCAGCTTCCTCTGCCCCAAGCTCCCTGCAGGCCCTGAGCCAGCTCTGCCTTCTGAGAGACCTAATTAAGCCCCGGTGAGAGGTCGGGAGCATTGGTTCCTGGCAGGCAGCTCCCAGGAGTGGGGTGATGGGTGTGAGGCAGTCATGGAGCCTGAACAGGATAGGAGAGAGAGAGAGAGAGAGAGAGTGTGTGTGTGTGTGTGAGAGAGAGAAATAATAACACCTATATTAATAATAGCAACATCGCAGCACCACGCTAGCTTACGAAGAGCTGTAAACAGTAGCTGTCATCAGAATTATTGTTGTTAATATTATTATTCTCACCATTAGTCTGGCCCTGGGCTGTAACTAGCATTTTGAGAGCATTTTCCTTCACCATTATTAGGGTCTTATAGAGAGATGAGACCCGCCCCCCTCGCTCCATCCTCACCCCGGCTATCTTGTCGGGAGCTTGGAGGGAGGCGGCCTATCTGGAAAAGCCCACGCCTTGGCCTTCAGGTCAAATCCTTGCCCCATTTTATAGATAGAGAGACTGAGGCCTTGACAGGTTATATTCAAGGCTGGTCGGAACCTAGATAAGAGGAGTCTGGTGTAGACAAATGGGTCCTGGTCCTCCTCGGAGTCCTCCAGGACTCTGGGCCAGTCTCTCAGTGAAGGGGATACGCAGCCTGGAGAGGGACAGGTCTCCCCAGGGATCGACCTGCAGCTGTGCTGACCCTGGGCTGCTGGAGGGCACAGGGTCATGGCGGGCCACCCTTCTGCTGACGAGGCATCCTCGGCCCGGGCCGTGGAGCCCAGCCCCGAGGCTCCGTCGCACTGACCCGCTCCCGGCAGCCACCGCCTCGGGGAAAGCAGCCTTATTAGTGCGGCCGCCTGCAGGCCCTGGGTGCAGCCGGGGGCTGGAAAGGCCTCATTTACCCCAGCACCGGACCCTGCCACTGGGGGCCACATGCACTCCGAGATGGGCTGGCAGAGGCACAGGATGCAGCCACACGCACATCTGAGGCCCTGGGGTGACCTGGTCACGGGTGTAGAGTGTGCATGGCCAGGCTCACACACTCAGGCAGGCATATGTGTTCATGGGCATGCAATTATGTCCCCAGACATACAACTGCAGGGAGACACCCACATCAACACAACGGGAGACGCACCCGTATGCATCTGGGCATACAACGCAGGGCGGACACCATGCACGCGTGTGCAAATGCACACAAGCTCACATCCAGTTGCATCGTCACCTCCCTGCACACTCAGGCGCACAACAGGTGTCTGTGCACCCAGGAACACAGATGTATGCATGCATAAGTATAGACACGTGCTCCTGTCTGTTCACCTAGACATAGTCCGACTGTGTGGGGAAGGGTGCACAGCCTGGGTTTGTGTCCCAGTTCGGCCGCTATGGGCTGTGTGATCTTGGGCAGGTCTCCCTACCTCTTGGGGCCTTTGTCTTCACTCATCAAGATGCAAAAGGACAGTGGCTGCTTTGTGATCTTGTTGGAGGATCAAAGGGAAGAAAGGTGTAGAGGGACAGGTCTGGTGAGGGGTACACTGTAAACAGTTTGCAGATGTCACCTATGTTATTATATTATTACATGCATGTGAAGACACAGGGAGAAGCTGGTCATCCACAGGCCAAGGAGACAGGCCCGGAACAGATCCTTTCCTTGTGGCCCTCAGAAGAAACCCACCCTGCTGGGACCTCTATGCTCCAAAGCTGCAGGATGATAACTTCTGTGGTGGACGTCACCCAGTTTGTGAGCTTTGTTACGGCAGCCCTCGGATACTAATGTAGATGTATTAGTATTTGAGCATTTTGCTCCATAGCAAGCCCAGTGGGCTGTTGGCAGAGTCCCACTCCCTGGCATCACCTCCACACCCCGGTGAGTCTGGGGCGAGGGGTGCCTGGCATCTCTGGAATCACAGGAGTACACCTGTCCGCAAGGACCAGAGAAGCCAGGATCCCCCAGCGCAGCCGTAGTAGCAGCCAAGCCAGCCAGTCCCGTTGTTACAGTGACTTAGAGCCAATATAACAACCCTCGTATTCTTTTAGTGAGGCCTGAAAGGTGCTATTAAATGGAATATTGAGATAAGGACGTGGGAGCGGAAAAGGTTAGACACTATTTATTCAGGCTTTCACGGGGCACTAAAATATCCTCCCTGCTGCTGCCTGCCACCCCACCCAGCCCCTCTCCCTCCTCCCCTGCCTCTTCCCCGCCTGCAGCTGGTTCTCCCAGGCCACAGGAGGCACTGGGCCTGGGAATAACCTGGGTTCGAATCCCACTGCAGCCTGTGGACTTGCATGTGAACAGCTCATGTGCTTGGTCAGTGTCGGGGGACCCGGGGGAGAGTGGAAAGTATACATCATAGGTCTCACTGCCCCTCTCCTTCCCCAGAGCCCATCTGGGGGCAGGAGGGGTGTGAGACTGTTCACAGCATCCTTGTCCCACACGCAGCCCCTCGAACTAGACAGGATCCTGCAGCCCTGCAGCCCTCTTGTGTCCAATGTCAGGATTCCAGCCGACTGACTTCCCCTGGCACATCCCTGCAACGGAGAGTTCGTTATCTTCTATCTACCTGTTTTCTTGAGATAGAAGTTGACCCATTTGACCAGCTTTCCTCAAGAAGGCCCTCAAATTCTGAATTTTCAGATCTGGGGGAAATCTTCCCCTTTCCACCCCCTTGAGTTGATGTCAGGGAAGGGGACACACAGAGTCCATGTCATGAAGGCAGAGCCTGCCTTTACTCACGGCTGTATCCCCAGCCCTCAGCAGAGGGCCTGGCCCGGAGCAGGGCTGGCAGGCTGGAGCAGCAAATAAAAACCAAGCTTTGGCATCACACAGCCCTTGGTTCAAGATGGTTCGCCTGCCTCTCTGAGCTTCAGTGGTTTTGTCTGCAGAACGGGAATCTGACAGGACTGTGCACATGAAGGAGTTCTTGGGACTCAGTAGGCACTTGATAAGTGTTGGCACTCTCCTTCTTCCCCTGGGTCAACACCTCTTTCTTCTTCATGGCAGCCCCCGGAGAGCGAAAGACAAACACAGGTGGGTGTCTATGGATGAATGAGCTTCCCTTCTGAAGATCAGGGTTGGAAGTTGGAGGAAATTGGGGGAGATTGGCTTTAAGTGTGATTCTGAATGATTCTGGAGACCAGGCAGGTCCTGGGACATCCGGTTGTTCCTAACACAGCAGAAGCAACGCATAGAGAAGGGGAGGGAAGATATTGCAGGCAGAGATACAAGCACCTGTGCAAAGGCCCTGGGGTTGGCAGAAGCAGGGTGAGTAGAGAGATTGGGGTTGGGGTGGGTAAGGGATTGGGGGTGACGGTGGAGTGAGGGTGAGAAGGGAGGAATGGAAGAGACACTGCTGGGGAGTGGCAGACACTCGCCATACATGGCAGGAGGCTCAGAAATGTGCTGTTTGCCCAAGGTCGCACTGTGCATAGGTGAGGGTTTCTCCAATTCTCAATCTGGGTTTCTCCAATTCTACAACCAGGTCACCCAGTGGCTGAGGGACCCTCCCACCAAAGGTTTCTTTCTTCAGGCCTGGGCAGAAGACAGAATAATGTAGAGCTTGTCATCCATTGGGCACTCACATCCACTAATAATACAGTCAATTGCTCCTTTCAAATTACAGTAAATGTTTCCCCCTTGAACAAATCATTTACCGCAACTGCAGAAAGAGTGTCCTGTTTACACGCAGAGCCGAAGGAATTCCAATCGGAGTCTAATTATTGATGCTGCGGCTTCGATGGCCTTGGGAAAGGGCTGCCTAATTGCACCAATTAATACCTGCCACTCGTGTGGGCTTTGTCAGAGTGGAGGCTTGTTTCCTTCCTCCCCAGGTGTGCGGACTAGATGGGGCCAGACTGTGCAGTCACCCTGGGGCCGGACCTCTGGGCCACAGGCTAGGGTGTAGCAGCCTTTTGTTTTTGAGGGCATGGTCATTTTTGGCAGCTTTGATGGGGGCCACACAGGCACCCTTCAGACAGGAGCTGTTCTTCTAGGAGGGAGCTGGGCAGCTGGGGACGGGATGTCCAGACTCCAGTTTCTGCTCTGCTTCAGACCCTGAGATCCTGGGCAGACCACGTCCCCAGCCCTAGCCTCAGTTTCCTCATGCAGCAAATGGATGTTATACCTGTCTTAGTGCCCCTGTGATTAACAGCCTATGTTTGTAGCTGCTACACCGTCCTGCCTTCAGGTGCCTCAGTCTCCCCATCTGTATAAGGGGTTAGCACTAACATCTTCCAAACAAAGATGCTGGTAGGGTTGGGATGTGAGGCCTGTGGGATGGCACTTGGAGAGCCACATGACCCATAGAAGCCATGATTCCTTGTGGTTGTCTCATTCCCCCCCTCCCCAACCCCCGACAACTCCATCAGGCTTGGTGGGAAGTTTGGCTGTTTATTTCCCAAGAAAGGGGCCTGGGTGGGCAGGGTGCCTTCTTATCCTCGCAGCCCCCTTTGGTGGAGATTCCTTATCTTTGGTTTCCTCAGCACCCCTGGGGCTTGCAGTACCACCTGAGTGCACATGGGACTGTGTTTTCTGATGTGACACACTGTCACCGTGCACTGTGTCATCAGCTGTAAAGCAGTGACACCAGAGTCTGGTGCTACATGATCCACAAAAACAATGTGAGTCCCCTGGGGGGGTCTCGGGCCTTGACAGGAGCCCTGTGGTCCCCTCCCCACCTCCTTACATCCGGAGCCCCTCTGCTGCTTCTTGACAGAGCCTGCAAGCCCCCGAGGGGGTGGGTCTCTGCCGGAGGGGCCGAGGCTCACATGGGATGAGCTTGATGTCCCAGTCCCTGACACATGCCTTGTATGAGGTCCCCAAATTAAAAGAAACAAAGCTCCCTAGTCAAAGGCAGCTTGGGCCTGGCGGGAAAACGGCAGGGCTCTGAGCGCAGTGACTGACTGATTTCCCTAATTACTGCTGGTTTAATATTTATAGGGTTGGTGCCAGAGGGCTGCAGGGGAGGTGTTCAGCCTGAACGACTATGGGGGTGTGGCCCTGATGGGGGCACTGAGCGGGCAGGAGGCTGCCTGCTCCAGGGTCTTGGTTGGCCAGACGCACCTTCTGTCCCTGGCACCTTCCCGAGGCACTGAGATCATGCATTTATGCTGCACTTACTGTGTGCTGGGTGCCGGGCTCAAATCCTGACAGCCTGGACATCTTTGTGGCTCTAGTAGTTCGGGGTGGGGGCTCTGGGGTCAGCTGAACCTGTTTTTTTTTTTTTTAAATCCAAATTTGACTTCTTCCCGGTTGTGTATCCTTGAGCAAGTGACCACACCTTTCTGAACATCAGCTGCCTTGTCTGTAAAACAGCGGCAATGACAAGCTTTCCTTCCAGGGTTGCTGTGAAGATTCAATAATGTGCATCATGCAAGGTACTGAATACAGTGCCTGGCATATCATTGGGCTCCAGAAATAGTAGTCATATGTATGAGTCTGTGGACATGACTTTGAGGGATTGAATTCCTTGCAACAGTTAGCTCTGGAGCCAGTGATGCTGCATAACAAACCAACTCCAAAATTGGTAGTTTAAAACATTAATCATTTGTTCTCACTGATTTGTGGGGTAGCTGAGGGTTGATTCATCTAGACTGGGCTCAAGCTGATCTTGGTTGGACTCACTAAAGCAACTGGGGCTTGGCTCATCCAGGCTGAACTGTGTCCATGTGGGTCTCTCCTCTTCTGGGAACCAGCAATGACCTGCACCTGTTATTGTCTTGGTCATGGTAGAAGCATACAAGATTATTGTCTATCCTTTCACCTAATATTCCTGCAAAGGACACATTTTTATTCCCTTTTTCCCGATGAGGAAATCGAGATTCAGTGACAAAAAGGTACTAAGGCGGGAGCTAAGGTTTTTATACTTCAAAGGCCATGTTCCTTTCAGCAACCAGATACCCTGAGCCACTTTCAGTCGCTGTTTATCAAACACCTACTATATAGTAATGCTTTGCGTAAGTTGTCTTTAATCCCTAAAAACCTTTCAGATTGTCATGTCCCCAAATTACAGATGAGGACATTGAGACTCAGGCTAAGTAACTTGTTCAAGCTCTCAAAACTAATAAGTATGTGACAAACTCAAGATTGGGACACAGGTCTCCTTAACTCCATGCCAACATACCTTTGTTGCTGAGGATTTCTCCTCCTCTTCTCTCTCGCTCTGCTGTCCCCATTTTAAGGATGGGAAATTGAGTTGCAGAGACATGAGGTCTCTTGCCCATGTCACAGAGCTGGAAGTGAGGTTTGCAGCACAGAATCAGCTCTTGAACTCTGGGCTGCCTGTCATCCAACTGGGGTTTCTGTATCTGCAATGCTGGGGTGCTAAGAAGGCAGCTAAGGTAGGATAGAGGGCCAGTTGCTGTGTGTTGTGTAAGGAATTGGCTATCTCAGGCCTCCCTCTCTTCTCCTGGCCTGGCCTACTCCCCATCTGATTAATTGCTGCCTTTCTGCCCTGACATTTCTTCATCTAACAGGCTGCCCTCTATCCTACCTTTTCCTCCTCTGCTAAAACTCACCTTTCCAGAATCCCACTGCTTCTGGGCTTACTGGGGACAAGAACTCATCTGACGAGCTAATGTGGGCCATCTTGCGGTGCGGGGCTGAGGAGGGTATCTCTTTTCACCTCCTTGAGCTGATCAGAGTAGATGTTTCCTTTGACTCCAGAGCCTTAGCTTACTCATCTATAGAATGGAAGAGTCACACATGCTCCAAGGGCTGCTGTCAGCATCAAATGTGCTTCTGTCTGGTCTTAGCATAGCATCCAGCAAAGAATAAGTGTTCAATAAATGTAAGCTATTGCTGCTGTCAATTGGGCCCTGCCAAATATGTGTGTGTGTGTGTGTGTGTGTGTGTGTATATTTTTTTTTCCTCTAAGGCGGGATAAAAGCTTAAAATTCTAGAAACCAGCCTACTTAGTTTCCTGAGCCATCATTCTGCAGACCCAGAAATGATCCAACTCCATCACAGACCCCAGGAGTGTGAGAGAGGGGGAGGGAGAGATTCCGGAGGCTTCCAGCTTGCCAAGGAGAGGTAAGGAGGGGGCAGGCTCGGAGTGGTGACAATGTTTTGCCGATGCCCTCATTTTCTAGTCCAAAGGTTCTGAAGGGCCCGGGGGTGCTGGCAGGTCCACGCAGCCAGCTGCTGATGGGCCGAGGCCACTCTCAGACCGGAAGCTTCTCAGCTCTCCCTCTGCCCTGTCTCAGGCCTCTCTGGGCCGCAGTTGGGGATCTGTGGGGTGTCATAGGGAATCACAGCCGTGTGGGGAGAGAGCAGGGAGAGAGAGAGAGAGAGAGAGAGAGAGAGAGAGAGCGCGCTGCCGAAGCAATTCTCAGCAAAATCTCCAGGGCTTTGTGTCAAGGACAAAATAGTGTGTCCCATGGGTAAATATAGTTAACACAGCTGCAACGCAGAATTTATTTCTTGTTTGAGATATCATTTTTAAAGTATGGCACAGGGAGAGCTTTAAAAATGAAATTATAGCAGGCCATAAAAAAAAAACTTCATAGGCACTGTATTCAAATTATGCTACAGTAATAGGCCAAGTTCATAAATAAACATCACCGGTTAACCCTTCGCTGACTGTGTGGGGCAGACCTGCGGGAACCGGCTGGGAGGTGGTTTAAAATCCCAGTGGGAGGAATCAATACCACCTTCTGGTGTGTTGCTGCCTCCTGTCCCCGCCAGCCCCACTCACCTCCCCCTACCTTCCCCACCTAGCCTCTTCGTTCAGCTGTTAAAGGTCCTCAGATGTTCATTTGCTACAATGAAGGGCATGGGTGTAGCTACTGATTCTGCAGAAATATGCCACACAGACCTCTGAGCCAGGAAGATTTTAGGGTCTGTATTAGGTTGGTCCCTCCCCAGACTCTCTCTACTATTTCCCACTGCATCTTAAAAATATTATATATGCTATCACCATTATCTCTCATTGCACTAGTACAGTGGTTCTCACCACTGTTGGGGAGTGATTTTTCCCCCAGTGAACTTGTAGTGATGTCTGGAGATGTTTTTGGTTGTGGCAGTTGGGAGGTGTTACTGGCTTCGGTGGACGGAGACCAGGGATGTGGCTCAGCATTCTGCAATGCAGAGGACAGCGCCATCAAGAACAATCCTGCCCCAGCGGCCATAGCAGCGAGGTTGAGAACCCGCTTTAGTGTAATTCCTTGTTCAGTATCTGCTGCTGTCTTTGAAAGCTGGCACATGCTGATGTGATCACTCAGCTTAGTGTTTGGTGCATAGTAGGTCTTCAAGAGGGATTTGTTAAGAGGTTGAATGAATGAATGAACAAAAAAATGGAACCCCTTCCCTTCCCTAGCCTCTCCAACTGACCATGACCCATCCGTATGTTCTTAGCTATAAGAATGCTTTCTCAGGGAGGCCTCCCCTGGACCTTGAGGTTTCTAGCCCACTCCCACCCCCATTAGACATCTCATAATGCTTTTTGTTCTTCATCCTTGGATTTAATTGTTCATTATTCACATCTCGGGTCAAATCTCTGGCCTCCAAGCAACCATCTTGATTGTCTTAGCTAAAGCGACCTCTCTTGTGTCACTGTCTCTGCCTCCTGTTCCGTTTCCATTGTAGCATTGATCAGAGCTGGAATCACCTTGTTTATTATGGGCAGGGTCCTCACCACCACTGGGTCTGCAGTATCCTGAGTAGCCCCTGGACCCGAAGTGCTGCACGGGGGACACTCGCTGAATGCATCAGAGCCAGAGAACAGGAAAGCCCTTCTTATCCTAAGCATCCCATCTTCTTCCTTAGAGTCCTCCAGAATCTTCTTCTGTAGGAATGGAGATGGTACTGGGACTGAAGAACCTTTGCTTTCCCTCTGAATTCTTCCAGTGACTTGTGGGGAGAACTTAGCCAGTCACCGGCGTTCCCTTCTCAGCGAAATCAAGGTGGTGGGGTAAGTCCATGCTTTGTAACTGAGGGTGCGTGTGTCAGTATCACCTCCGCGGAGCTTTTCTAGGAGACAAAGCCCCACTCCATCAGACCCGCAGAGCCAGATTCTCCGTGAGAACATGTGCCCTGTTCTGTGCTGCTGTGAAAAGCCCACAGACAACCTGGACACAGGGGCTGGGTACGAGCCAGGAAGCTGGAGGACTTCTGGGGCCCCGGCATCTGACAACTCCGTGCTTTTAAGATGCCCAACCTAGGCCATTTATCTGAGTGACTTCCCGGGCTCCCCTGGCACTTTGGCTAATTTAATATCATTTAATTTAATTTCGAAATGATTTTTTAAAAAAGGCTGTTGCCGCAGAAGCCCCAGCCACCTCATTCCTCTTCCTCCCTGAGGCTGGAAATAGATCTTGTGGCTGGAGCCAGGTTTCTGGCCACAGATGTCCCTTGGAGGGCCCACAGCCGTTTTGCAAAACCTGCTGAGTTTGCTCTTCACCCACTGGGCATAATTACCTTTCTCCTCTCCAGAGCTCCCTGTATGTTCCGACCTGAGCAGGAAAAAATGGGCTGGAAAACCACACCAGGTTAGAGATTGAGTCATGAGATCTTGTCTCAGACAAAGAGATCGGCATAACCCACCACAGACTCACACACACACAATGCATGTGAATGCAGACATGCAAATGTAGTGTGCACATGCATGCACACGCAAACTCACACACACACCACACACATATGTGTGTATACACACGCATGGGCATATTCTTTTATATTTTTTCGAGCTGAATGGCCAAGCTGGTGGCTACATTTAAGCTCTGGGCCCTCCTGAATGTTCGGATTTCCTTTTTTCTTGGACTTTCTTCCAGGGAGATGCCACAGCAATTTCTTCATTCCTTTTAATTATTTTGTTATTTTGAAAACACAATTTTACATGAGCATGAGCATTGTAACTCATCTTAGATTCATGTGTTGACTTGTTCATTATTATTTATTGATCATTGCCCACGTGGCCAGGGTGAAGATGGAGACAGACAGATGGACAGAGCCTGCTGGGGAGGGGAGCCAGGTACAGGGGGAGGCGCGTATGGGTAAACATGAGGAGGGACTATGGAGTGTAGGGGCGGGGCAGGTAACCCCAGAAATCTAGAGGGAAGTACCTCCAAGAGATGAATCACGCTGTTTGTCACAATAGAACTAACAGAAAAAGACAGAATGGAGAAGGGGGAAGGGTCCTGTTGCAGCCAGACAAGTTGAGCTTCCTCTCCCTCTTGTGGCAGATTGCTATGTTCTTCCTGTTCTGTTTTGTCTTCTTCCAGGCCACAGGGCTCAGTCCATCTCCCCACCTCCCAGCTGTTGGAGTGGCCACGAGACCAAGCCCTAGTCAAATGGGAATGGGGGTAAGGTGCCCCACAGCCAGGCCCGGTCTGTAAACCCTGCCAGGTAGGACCCTGCATGATCTTTCCCTTCCACTGACTTACTTCAGATGGGTGAGTTTGGAGATCTCTCATTAAGGATGGAAGAACCACAATATAGCAAGCCCTTGGGTCTCTATTACGTCCTGGAGGAAAGTCACCCTAGAGAGCTGCCTGATCAGAAATGTCTGCACTGGGCTTTGTGAGAGCTAGAAACGGACATCTACCATGGTTGGGCCCTTGCACATTTTGGAGTTTGTTTGTTATATCAGCTGACATTACCTAACCTTTTAGCCCAGCCCTCTGGCCACCTCTGTCTGTAAATTAAGTTTTATTGGAACAGTTTACGGGTGCTTTTACGCTGTAGCAGCGGAGTTGAGTAGTTGTAACCACATTTGTATGACCTGCAAAGCCTGAAATATTTATTATCTGTATGTATGTATGTATGTATGTATGTATGTATGTATGTATGTATTTATGTGACAGAGACAGAGAGAGGGACAGATAGGGACAGATAGACAGGAAGGGAGAGAGATAAGAAGCATCAATTCTTGCGGCTCCTTAGTTGTTCATTGATTGCTTTTTTATGTGTGCATTGATGGGGAGGGCTACAGCAGAGCGAGTGACCCCTTGCTCAAGCCAGTGACATTAGGCCCAAACTGGTGAGTCTTGCTCAAACCTGATGAGCTCACACTCAAGCTGGCGACTTCGGGATTTCAAACCCGGGTCGTCCGTGTCCCAGTTCGACGCTCTATCTACTGCGCCACCGCCTGGTCAGGCTACTATCTGTTTCTTCACAGAAAGCATTTGCTCCTCTGGTTTTAACTGATACACCAAGCATTTAGGCCAGAGCTGGAAACAGGCTAGATTCTTCTGTTCTCCGATCTTGGTTTCTTTAAAGAGATCAGTCCAAATGCCCCAACTTCCTGCCCCGAGTTGGTCCTGGTTTCCTCTTCCCCTTTATCCCCATTCCTTGGGTGCAAATAGGCTTGGGAATGAAACCCAAACAGAGACAGAAAGAATGGCTAGGAGTGATCACTTTTCAACCTTGTCAGCTATTAGTTCTGACTCTCCCAGTCATCTCCTTGACTGTCCAGAGAAAGAGGAATAGACTTCCTTGGGGTCCCCCAGCTAGCAAGTGGCTGAGAGGTCTTGCAGTGAATGCTGGGCATGATTAAACTGCTTCAGATTAAAAACAGCTAATGTTTATTGAGCACTTGCTAGGGCCTAGGCACACATTTACTCCTTCCAACACACCTCTGGGTGTATACCGCTGCTGTCATCACCATCACTCCCATTCCACAGATGGGAACCACTGAGGCACAGAGTTAGGTTACCTTGCCCAAAGTCCACTCTGTTGGTGAAGCTAGGATTTGAACACAGCAGCATGAGTTCAGAGCCCGTGTTCTGGCCACCATAAAGGACCTGTTATCCTTGCCCACATTGAGTCCTAAGACTTTCCTATAGTTAGCACTGATAGAAAGAATAGACTCAGGTGAAGAAGGTGGTCTTTTTTTCTAGCCTCTCCTCTTCTGTCCCACCTCCTTATGATTCTCAAAGCCTAGAATGGTTCATCAATTTTGTTTGCATAACCAACTTGAGACACTACATTTCATTAACTCAAGTGAGGGGCTCTTCATACGTGGTGGAGCTTCAATAATTCTCTTTAAAGTTACAGAGGAATGTATGCTTAATTATATTTGCATATGAAAAATAGGGTCTAATTATTTTGATTGATTATTATTTTAACCCTAATGGCATTTTGAGTATCTGTCCCAACTAATAGCAAGTGTATCGCTAATAAATCATTGAATTTTTATGGCATGGTCTATTGAGCTGGCTTGTGAAATATATTTTATTAATATTCCAGAATGTATTGAAACTGATACAAGTCAAACAACTGCTCATTTATTAAACTGTTTAAATGCCAGTTTTATACAAGAGTAATAATACAGAAAATATGTTCATTCAGGAGACATCAGCAGGCCATGGGTACTCAAAATATTAGTTATCTTGGAAAAATATATTATGGAAATAAAAGTCCAATTATGTCATTTATTGCATTGAATAAATCTATATTGACTAACATAAATGTTGCACATTAGCGGATGCACTTTCTTTCAAACTTTTTAATTCTCTAGGATTGTGCTCAAGGGCATCGTAGAGCCTAGAATTCCAGCACAGAGGAGTCATTGGGAAGGTGTGATTGGTCCTCCTCCTTGTGTGGTCTCACGCTGTCCTGCGCACATACCTGTCCCAGAATGTCCTATCATAAGGGTTTTTGCTGTGGGACATCTCCAAGGACTGGAGCCCAGGTCACAGCTCTTCCAGGAGCTCAAATGTCATCCCTTACTCCATTGTTCATCTGATGGGTACATGCTGTACGTCGGGAGCTATGCCATGGGGATGCTGGTGCACCAGACAGTTAGGGTCCTGGTCTCATGGAGGTGGCATTCTGGTGGGGGTAAAATGAAAATCTCTTTTTCTCTACTGCTCCTATGCATATCAACTCAAAGGAAAAACCATCTCTTCTTCTACTGCTCACAACATTCTGACACCAAATATGTGGCTCCCCTCCACCCCCCACACCAATTCTCCAAATCCCAGGACACCAACTGGATGTCCTATCATGCAATTTGGACACTAACTTCCTGGGGTTAGTGTAGACCCCACTGGTTAATGACTGAGTTCCACAAATTGCCCCCCCACTTCAGACACCAAACACAAACACAAGCCCTGGCCTCTTGCACCTCTGATCAACTGGCTGTAAATCAGGGGTTCTCACGAACCCCTTCTCAGTCAATAATTTGTTGGTTTGTTTCAAAACATGCAAGAAAGTGCTTTTTTGGCTAGCATCTGTTTATTATTAAGGATATAACTCGGATTATATGGAAGAGATGCACAGGTCAAGATATGTGGGGGGGGGGCGGAGCTTCCGTGCCCTTTCCAGGTGTACCAGCCACCTGGCTGGAAGCGCTCTAAACTGTTGTTTAATGTTTTTATGAAGCCTTCACTATGTGGACGCACCTGATTAAATCATTGTCCATTAGTGATTGAACTCAGTCTCCAGCCCCTCTCCCCTCCCCAGAATTTTGGGGTGGGCTGAAAATTCCAACTCTCTAAATACATAGCTGGCTCCACTGGCAACTGTACCCCCATCCTTATGGGCAGTCCAAAAGCCACCTCATTAACTGTCACCCAGGTACAATTGAAAGGGGCTTGTTATGAATAACAGAAGATATTCCTCTCCCCCCAGTCACTCAGGAAATCCCAAGCAGTTTAGGAGCTCTTTGCCAGAGACTGTGAACAAAGATCAAATATATATTCCTTCTTATATCACAACCTCATAGGGCGGACACATGGACAAATGAAAAATGAGATAATTTGCAATACCAGTGTTCCAGACTATAAAAAAAATAGAGCAGGCTCTTGGGGTGAGGAATGACATGGGCAAGGCCCCCTTAAATTGGAAAGTCAGGGAGAATTGTCTAGAAGCTTGGTAAAAGAGCTGGGGCACTGACCTCCAGGCAGCAGGACAGCAGGTGCAAAGGTTCTGGGGTTAGTTCACAGATCACATGCAGGCTGGTGGGGCAGGAGCAGCGTGTGCTAGGGAGAGAGTAATGAGAGATATGAGGGCACTGAATCAGGAAGACCCATAGTTTGGGTCTCATTTTCAGTATGATGGGAAGCCATTAAATGGTTGGACTCAGGAAAGGAAGATAGATTTATATTTGTCCAAGGTCCCCAGGGTGCTGGGAGAAGAATGGGCAGCAGGGGGCCAAGCTGGCCTTGGGGACTCAAGAAGGAAGCAGGTGCAGTCATTAAGGGCGGGACAGAGGGGAGGGAGAGAAGTCAGGCTTCAGGATGTATGCGGAGGTCGAGTTGACAGGATACACTGATGGATTAGATATCAGGAGACAGGGAGAGAGGAACCAAGGACGCATCCAGTGTTTGATCCGAGCATCTGGGTACCGTTTACTGGGCTAGGGAAGAGGGTGTGGGAAGAACAGTTTGCATAGCAAAATCCGGAGTGTATTTTTGGTCTCATCAGGGTTGGAGGGGTCAGTTGGAATCACTCAGTCTGGTGGTTCTCAAATGTTAGGGTGCATCAGAGTCACCAAAGATGCTGGTTACCATCAAAATCTGTTGTTTGAGAAATTATGATTCATCAGATGGGGGTGGGGTGCAGACATGCATATTTTTGTAACCTCTGAAGATTCCAATGAGCAGCCATGTTGGAGTACCACTCTTCTAGTCCCCTCATTTTGCAGAGTGGGAGCTGGTACCCAGGGAGGAGAGAGGATTTGCAAATTAGTGGCAGAACTAGGATACAAACCTGGGCATCCTAGATTTGGGCTCTTTGCTCTTCCCACAACTCAGGCTGCATTTGTCATCATGAAAGGAGCCCAGAGGCATATTCTAGCACCCCAGATAGGCAAAGCCCAGACATTCTAGCTCAGCTACACTCAGAAATGTTCAAGAGAGAAGTGGGGGTATAGGAGGTTTCGGAGTTAGGAAGAGACAGGAGGGAATATTTCAAAACTCGGGCACTGCCATCTTGTTGTATGACCTTGGGCAGTTTGTACAACCCCTCTGACCCTTGGCTTTATCTATAATTGGGCATGATAATGATGCCTTCTTCACAGGAGGATCAAATGGGATTCTTACATGAGAAGCTTAGCACAATGCCTGGCACACAATAAGCCCTAAATACATATTAGTTATAATGTTAATAAAAATGACTGTGTATACCCAGTGGTGATGGGGGGAGGCAGCCCAGAGTAGTGATAAGTGCACAGACTGGGGAAACAGACAGACCTAGGTTCAAATCCCATTTCTTTGCTGTGGGAACCCAGGCAGGCATTTTACCTCTCTGAGCCTCTGTTTCCTCATCTGTAAAATGGGAGGAGGAGAGTCATCATACCCAGGTGGAGGATTGGTTTGTGGATTTGAGAAAAATGTGCATTGAATTTCAGGCTCAGAGGCTGGCCTTCACATACTGGGAGTTATTAGAATTGTGCCAATGTTAAGTCACAGACGCAGATCCTAGGCCATAGCAACCCCCGCAGAAGCCACTACCTACCACATGGGGCTGCCACATGGGTGACTGTGGAGGAGAGTATGAGCCTGGGATCTCCTTCTTCTCACTGCCTTGACAACTCACTGTGTGACCTTGAGTGAGCTCCTCACCCTCTCTGGTCCCTGTTGCCTCATGTGTGAAACGAGGAGGCTGGTCTGGTTAATCTTGAAGTCTTTTTCAGAGCCTTAAAAAAAAAATCAATGATTGTAAAGGTCTGTGATTAGTGAGAAACCATCTGCCCCAGGCAAAAACCAGACCCTACCCAACCTTTCGTGGGGGGATAAGGGGGGGAGGAGTAATGAAACAATAAGCAGCCGGCTTAGCAAACTGCCATCTCACAGGCCTTAAAACACGAATATCTGCTTTTGTATCAGCCTTGATTGAAATTCTTATGCTATGGTGCCGTCCGCGCCATCAATGCCTTAATTAGAAATTAGGACAGTCACATTGGCATAAATTAAATCAGACTAAAGATGATTAACAAAGTAATGCAAGAAATCATTAAATTAAACCATTGTGCCAAGTCCTCTGCTGATCTATCACAAATTTGGGCTGCTAATGAGGTCTTAATTAGTAAGTTAGGTCGAAATAATTCATGTCATTCTCTTCAAAGACAGCCCTCTTTCTTACTTGCCTTTTCTCTCTCTCTCTCTCTTTTTGAATTCAGTCCCCAATGCAAATTTACCATGAGCTGTGGAAGGGGGTGGGTGGATGTCATCAATAAATAACAGCATTCCCTGGCTGGCGGGGATAAACAGCTCACAATCTTAAGATTACAACATGGCAGAAGGAGGTGGAACAGTCTGGGAGTTTGTTCTGTAATATATAATGCAGATGGGAAAACTGAGGGCTCGCAGAGGGAAGGGCCATGGAGAGTATTTGGGGCAAAGCTAGGGACCCTGACATCCTTCGTAAGGACTGGTTCTTTTTTCCGCTGCTTCAGGATGTCTTCCCTTTGCCCAGCAAAGCAACCGGGGGAGGAAGCCGTTTCTGACATGATTCAGCACGCCGCTGGTTGAAGTCTGGTATCTTCCCCATGGGCCAGCGGATAACTCCAGTGCAGCTCTTGATTTGAGTAGCATTTACTGAGCACGTGCTATGAACCAGACACTGTGCTAAGTGCTCTTGTTGCCTTTTCTTATTTCACCTGCAAAGCCTTAAGCAAAGTAGATATTATTGTGTTTCCTGTGTTACTGGCAATGAGGCTTAGAGAGGGGAATTAACTTGTTCTAGGCCACACAGCCAGAAGGAGACAGCTGGAATGTAGCTCCGATGCCATAGTCTGAATAGTTGATTACTGTGCTCTTCTGTCTCAGAAGTAACACCCAGAAGTGGCTGGGTGGCTGGCTGGGTGATGCATAGGCAGGTGGCAGGAGTCTGCGAAGGTGACTAGAGAGGAGCAGGGCAGTGGCACAGATAAACACGCTGACTCAGCATGATTGCAGAGCAGGGTGGGCTGGCTGAAGAGCAGTAGCTTTGGGGTCAGGCAAGCCTGAGGTTGACACCTGATTCTGCCAACTTCTGGCCATGTTGTCTTAAGTCAATTGTTTCCTGTATTTGAGACTCAGTTTTCTCATCTATAATATGGGTACAATTAATACCTACCTGTGAGGAATTTGTGAAGGTTCAATGAGATCATGTGAGAAGTGTGCCTTGTATGTAGTAGGTGTTTAAGAATTTTTTTTTTTTGTGACAGAGACAAATAGAGTCAGAGAGAAGGACAGACAAGGACAGACAAACAGGAAGGGAAAGAGATGAGAAGCATCAGTTCTTCATTTGTGGCATCTTAGTTGTTCATTGATTACTTTCTCACATGTGCCTTGACCGGGGGACTACAGCAGACTGAGTGACCCCTTGCTTGAGTCAGTGACCTTGGGTTCAAGCTGATGAGCCTTGCTCAAACCAGATGAGCCCGCGCTCAAGCTGGAGACCTCAGGGTCTCGAACCTGGATCCTCTGCGTCCCAGTCCTATGTTCTATCCACTGCGCCACCACCTGGTCAGGTTGCAGTAGGTGTTTAATAAATGTTTTCTTCCCTGGCCTTCTCAATGATTGGTGATCTGGTTAGCTTTTGCTGTGTATATAACTACATGAAACGTGGTGGCTTAAACCAAGAACCACTTATGTAACTTAGGATCCTGTAGTTTGGCAATTTGAACTGGGCTCAGCTGGAAAGTTCTTCTGCTGGTCCGAGCTAGGCTCACACACAATTGTTGGCCATCAGCTGCTGATCAGCAGGACGGCTCCACCATTGGGGTTGGCTGGCATTTGGCTTGGGACGCGGGGTTGTGTGTCTCATTTTCCAATAGTCTAGCTTGGACTTGCACTCTTGGTGGTGGAAAGGTTCCCAGCACAGCAAGAGAGAACTAGATCTATGTCACAGCACCTCTCAAGCTTCTACTTATGTCACATTTGCCAAAGTCTCATTGCTTATTATGACTAAATTGTGCCCCCCCCCCGTTCACTCCTCAGATGTTCTAAGCCCTGGAACTTGTAAATATGACACCTGATATGGCAAAAGGGGCATTGCAGATGTGATTAAGTGAAGGATCTTGAGATGGGGATAGTATCCTGAATTATGGGGTGGGCCTAATATCATCACAAGGGTTTTATAAGAAGGATGCACAGCTATACTATAGAAGAGGAGAAGGCAATGCAATGTTGGATATGCAGAGATTAGTGAGAATAATGGGCTTTGAAGCTAGAGAAAGGGGCCACAAGCCAAAGAATGTGTGCAGACACCAGAAACTGAAAAAGGCAAGGTCCTGAATTCTCCCTTTAAGATGTCCAGAAGGAACCTTGTCAACCCTTCAAACTTTTCCAAATAAGGAACCTTTCTGACCTCGAAACATTAAAAGAATAAAAAAAAAGTGTTGTTTTTAAGTCACTCAGTTTGTAGTAATTTAAAAATTTCCAACAATCATGGGAAGCTAATGCATTGGCCAAAACGAGTCACATGGCCAAGCCCACCGTCAAGGTTGAGAAACAGACCCCATCTTTGGATGGGAGCCCTGAAGTCCCTTTTTAAAAGGTATACATTTAGGGATGGGAAAAATTTTTGGTCATATTTTGTAGTCTACCACATCTGTGAAAACATCACTTCACCCAGTGATCTTAAAATAATAATAGTAATAATAATAATGTATATTTAGTGGGCACTTTCTAGAAGCCAGGGTGTACCTTATTTTTCTTTTCTTCAATTTTATTTTTTATTGTGGTAAACTATATATAACATAAAGTTGACATTTTAACCATTTTTAGGTGGGTGTGCAGTGGTATTAAACACATGTGCAATGTTGTGCAACCACCATCTTATCTGTTTCCAAACCTTTTCATCATCCCAAACAGAAGCTTTGCATCCACTAAGCAATCGCTCCCCATTTCCTCCTCTGTCAGTCCCTGGGAACCTCTACTTGACTTTCTGTCTCTATGAATTTGCTTTTTCTAGGTACGTCATAGAAATGGACTCATACAAGTTTTGTCCTGTGTCTGGCTTATTTCACTTAGCATAATACTTTCAAGCTTCAACCACGTGGTAGCACGTGTCAGAATTGAATCCTCTCAGCAATCCTTGGGGGCAGCTGAGGTTCAGAGAGGTGAAGTGACTTTTCCAAGGCCACACAGCTGGTAAGTGGAGGTGTTGGAGCCTGATCTCAGATCTGCAGGTCTCGGGGGTGGTCATGTTGACCGCCTTTCACTTCTCACTCCTGCCTTCCGTGGCAGGGGCTGGGCCCCTTGGGTCTTAGTCCTCAGTAAATTACACCTTCCTGCCCCCACCTTGCTGCTCAAAACCATCTATTTATTTCACACAGCTGAGATGGCTCCCTACTCAGCCAGGGCCAAAACAATCACTTCTTCATTGATTCTGCATCAATTAATTAAAAAATCCATCCAACCACTCCACAGCTTGATAGACTTTGAGGATTCAGAAGGAAATAAATTAGTTCTGGCATGGGGGTGGAAGTTAGGTGGTGGGGACGGGAGAAAATGGGGGGGCTCAGATCCAAGGGCTCAACTCTGTGGTGCTACTTGTACAACTTGCTGGAAGCCTGGGAACCCCACAGACCCTCTGTGCAGGGGCAGGGGCCCCAAACCTGATGATGGTAATGCTACTAATATTCTTAATAATAACTGTGTCTTACTGAACATTATTCTGTGATGGGCATTTCAAATATGTTCCACACGCATTAACCCCTCATAGCGTCTCTTTGAGCCAGGCAAAGAGATAGGCTCAGAGAGGTTGAATGACTTGCCTGAGGCCACACAGCTAAAATGTCAGGAAGAATCTAATTTCTTAGTCCTTTTGTGACCCTTCTTTTGTGTGCATTTTCTAACTTGCCCATTGTAGGCTTATGAGGGACAAGGATTTGGGTCAGGGTTCTGTGGCTTGGGGAGAGTGTAAAGAATTGTCCCCGAGGACACACAGAACTCCTGGGGCATCATTTAGAGCTGGAGGAGACCTTACCAGATCATTTGCTTTCATGGCTTTCCAACTATTTTTAGCCTGCAGCATCTGATGTTGATGTGAAATCTTACCATGGTCTGTGTAAGTAGTAACCAAAGCAAAGCTGCTTGGGTGAATAGTAATAATAACGCCAACAACAATACTAGATGGCTGTTGTGTGGAGCTGGCTCACTGGAACTGATTGTTATATATTCAGGAGTTCTGTAAGCCAGTTGTTAAACCATTGGCTTGAAATCAGTCATGATGGGAGTATTTGCACTATGAAAATTGGCGAGCACAGCAAATCCATCCTCCTCCTTTCCCTCCCCCTCTTAGAGCTGGTTTACCAGCACTCTACTGACAATACCATTTAATAAGCATTGGCTGAGTACCAGACACGGTGCTAAGCACTTTACAATAAAATACTATTTTAATGGAACCTCATCACGAGGAAGATTGTATTAATCCCCTCATATCTCAGATGGGGAAACTGAGGCTTGGAGGGGTGTCTGGAGCCATAGGCACAAAGTTACCAATTTGTGAATGTTAGCACCTGTCTCATTCAAAATCCCACATGCTGTTTGTTTCATGTGCCATGAAGTAGTTTAAAAAAAAATTGCTGAGCCCCAGATAGGGCAACGGTGCTGCTCAGGGTGGTGTGGCACACGGTGAGTTGGGCGGGAGGCTAGGACCAGGACCCAGCCAGCCTTACGTCTCTAGCCCCCACACTTGGTCTGGGTTAGCGGGTCGCAAGCGGGATGTTTTATATGGGAAAGAGGCTTAGAGAGTAACCAGGGCTCTGTCACAATTTTATCACCCTCTGGCAGGTGTGTCCTTGGGCTATCACAACCTCTTTGGTTCTTGATTGGGGTAGATCAATCTCCATGTGCCTGGGAACCTTCAGCTGTCTCCCCGTCCTGGGAGGTCAGACAGCAGGTACCCTCAGCTCTCAGGGATGCAAGGCAAGACAGCACTTTGCCTTGTCTGCCTTTAGTCAATGCCAGGTTTCTCCCTGGCTAGAGAGTCCCCCACATCCTGCAGCCCCACATCCTGACCCCAATGGGGCAGCAAACCGTAATTTCCCCAGCAGGGTGTCCACACCTGCTCAGAGCCTTGCAAGTGGCAGAAAACCAGGAGGGAGATCCAGGGACCATGGTGCCAGGTCTCACCTCTTTCATCTGTCTCCTTATTTGCACAGCATTGCGCATGAGAGGTGGGCACTGGTCAAGGGACACAGAGGGTCCTCACCTACGGGAGGTCCGGGTGGCGAATGGACAGAGTTATGGGAAGAATCTTTGGTTCTATTTTGCAAGTGATGCATCTGGAATGCTTTATCTCACTCTGGAGGTCAGCCTGTCTAGGGACAGGTCTGATACCCTGCCTGAGACTTGTGTCCCATGGAGATTTCAGGTGGGACAGTTTTTGAGCCTCAGCCAGGAAACCCCTCACCTGCTTCCTGCTGGGGCAGCAGCTGTCCTGGGGCACAGGCAGTCAGCCGGGTCCTAAGAGAGGAAGGAGGCTCATCATATCGAGTGTGTGCTGGACGCTGCAAACATAATGGCTGGCCCTCACCCAGTCTCCGCAAAGGATGGGTGGGTGGAAGTAATGAAGTGGAAAGCTGAAAAGCTGCGTTGAGGCAAATCATCAAGCACCCTGAATGCCAAGCTCAGGAGATGCAATTTTGCTCAGCTAGCACGAGGGTGGAGGCAGCAGTGATTTTTATGAAAGGGAGGAAATAGCAAGCCCATGTATTTAAAAAAAGATGTTGGATGAATTTGGGATCACTCACTCTTCAGGGTCTTACAGAGAACTGAGTATATGAGGAAGGCTGTATATTCACTCCCAGAAAACAGCTAGCTGGGACTCTTGCAGTTCTGAGACTCAGTTGAAGTCCTGCCTCTTCCAGGCAGCCTTCCCTGATCACTCCTCCTGCAGATGGTATGGTTTACTGGTAAAACTATTGGGGTATCAACTACTCCTGGACTTAAATTCTGGACTCATATGTGACTAGCGTTGGCTCTTGAAAAGACATTTTATTCCCAGGAGTCTTGCTTTCCTCCTCTGAGAAAGGGGCATGGCACTGATTATGATATTAGCCCGGTAGGACTGTTGTGAAAAGTGAATGAGATCATGAAAGAGGAGGTGCCTGCTTGCTGCTGGGTCCCCTCCCTGCCAAGAGGGGTCAGGAAGCGAGTCTGCTGAGCCTTCTCCTGACCACTCAAATCAGATACCCTGAAAGTGTCTGGCTCATTGCCCCCTCCCTCCTGGAGATTTCTGCTCTGACACTGATAGTTTTCTTTCTAGAACAGAGGATCAGGGACAAAGCAAACCCTCTTAGTGCCAGAAGTGCTCATAAATTATAGGGAGATGAGAATATTTTAATACAAACCAAAGAATCTCAAGTACAAAGCACGGTTCTGAGAATGTGTTTTCCCCCCTTCTTCCTCCCTCTTTCTGTTCCCCTGATATTTGGAGCTGAGAAGACTCCTCGGGGAATTTATAACAAGTGGAATATTTAAGGGTAGGGAGCCAGAGGTCCCTTTGGCGTTCTCTCTTCAAGGGAAGTCACCTCGGAGTGTCTGGTGCGTGCATGAGTGACATGAAAGGAAGTCTGTGCATGGAGAAGGAGAGAATATGCCAAGAATTGTCAATTATGCAAAAAAAATTTTTTTTGCTTGTCCAAAAGAGTGATGTGTCTGGCTTTGTTCCCTAGATGGAGTTCAGCATGCTGGCTAAGGCCTTTGCCAGGCTGAGAGGTTTTTCTGAAAGTGCCTTGGGGCTTAGCTCCTATATCCCACCTGCGACAATAGGTCACTTGGTTGGGGGGGGGGGCATTTCCCCTGGTCCATTTTGTACTTTGACCAATCTCAAAAGAGACCTTGGTATTCTGAATCCTGGGGTTGGGAGACAATTTTCAGGAGAGATTGGACTGGTGCTATGCTGCACACCCAGTGCTAGGTGCGGAAGACAAATCTGTTCAATGAATGCATCAGTTATCTATTGCCATGATAATGCTCTGTAACAAATAGAAACATAGTTTCAGGAGCATATACTAATAATTTTTTTTTGTAACTGGTTAGCTGGATAGTTCTGCTGATCTGAACCAGGCTTAGGGACCAGTTGGGCTTGCTCATGCAAGCTGGTGATTTGGCTGGAGGTTGGCTGGTCTAGAATGGCCTCATTCCCATGTTTAGCAGCTGAATGACTGTTGGCTGGGGTGATAGAATTGATTAAGACCGTGTCTCATGTAGCCTCCAGCGGGTTGAGCTAGACTTGCTTGCCTGCAGGCTGACAGCATTCTAAAGGGTGCAAGTGACAAAGCTTTGAAAGGTCCAGGCTCAGAACTGGCCTAAATGATGAAAAGAGCATGATCAATAGGCCAGTTATGTCATTTCTGCCTCATTCCACTGGTCAAAGAAAATCACATGGCCAGTCCAGCTTCTGGAGGTGGGGAGAATCTCCATCTTTTGGTAGGAAGGACTTCCAAGTCACATTGCAAAGAGTACATATATATTCAGGAAGGGCAGAGAAAGAGAACGTTTTTGCAATCAGTCTCCCATGATGGATGAAGAAAAGTAGTTTCATTAACACCAACTACTGGCACTCTATGTGGGTCTCCTGCTCGGTGCTGGGAGAAAAGCTAATTATGAGACATTTTCATGTTCTCATTCTGAGGACAAGAAACAGACATAGAAACAGAGGATCATGATCCAGTGTAAGTGTTGGAATGGAGAAAGCTCAGACAGAGGTGGGAGCCCAGAGGAGGCAACAAATAATCCCTGGAGATCAAGATCAAGGAAGGCTTCCTGGAGGAGGTCACTTCTGAGTTGAGTTTTAACATTTATAAAAGCACTCCCAGGGTGAAAGAGGTGCTGTACAGGGTGATGGGAGGAGGAGAAGTCTTCCAGGGAGGAGGAAACAGTGTGTGTAAAGGCATGAAAGCGACAGAAGATCAGGGGTGGGGTATTAGTCATGCTGGCTGGGAGCGGGTATAGAAGATCCTGCAGGCAAAACCTTCCATCTGGCCCTTAGAGCAGCAGGAGCCTTGCAAGGTTCTAGGCAGTGCGTGACATGATCACTTGGTGATTTTGAAGTGTCCTTATGGCTGCTGTGTGGAGACAGGATTGAGAGAGTGAGGTTAGGGTGAAGGGACCAGCAAGGCGGCCTGGGATGTCTGTGACCTGATTGGGAAATGATGTCTGCTGGCCAGGGTTTCACATCAGCTGTAATTGGCAGGTTGTTGGCTTTAGATAGTCACCAAACCCAGAATGGGGTTCTGAGGGAAGCTCTGATAAAGGGATAGGGGGACTCATAAAGAAGAGCATTATTAATCATAAACCCCACCCATCACCCCAAAATATTGAGCATTATTTTTGAGCTGGGTCTTGGGCTGGGCACTGAGGTCTCAAATCAGGTGTAATACCTACTCCCAAAGACCTCACTGGGTCTCAGAGACAGAATTTATCTCCCTTGCTTTCCAGGGTCTGCAGAAAGGGCTAGAAACAGCCCCAGCCCCATAGCCCACCACTCCTATCCTTGTTTACTTCATCATCCGGCCACATTTCCTCTTGGTGGTTAGTTGCACTTATTAAAGCTGACCTGGTTATTGCTTTATTCACACAAGTGCCCTCTGCCAACCTCGCTCCGAGACGGTAAGCTCCATCAAAGCGGCCACCATGTCTTCTTAGTTTGCAGCTGTATTGGGCTCAGTGCCTGGACAGGTGGGTGTGTAGACTGTCTTGGCTGAATCATTGACAGGCCAGCTCACTTGCCTGACATTGAGCAAGCCATTTGCCCACGCTGAGCCTCAGTTTTCCCATCTGTCAATTGGGGGTATTGTGCCATTTCCCATCCTGCCACTATTTTCTGAGCCCCGTCCCGGTGTTGGGGGCTGGGTATACAGGGAAAATCACGACCCGTGGATTTGCTTGCCTGAGGACAATATCTGGACTCTCCATTTCTGTCGGTGGATGTGGGGATGGATTAGAAAAGGACATAATACAGGTGGCAAGAAACTCTAGGAAAGGGAAGATATTTCAGTCCTGTCTCCTATTTCCCAGCAGCTGGGCTTTGTAGAGCTTTTTCAACCCATGGGCGATGATGCCCAAGGTCACCTGTGCTCACCAGGAAGGTGGTGAAAAAAGCAGCACCTGGAGCTAGTTTTCGAACAGTGAGATCCACCTTCTCCCACCATCCTTAGCTTTATCCGGGTTCTTTTAAAGGGATGCCAGACACCCACATTCCACCTGGAGCTTTGCTTTGAGTCTTTTATTTGAATCCAGAAAACTGGCTGAATACAAAGCCATCAAAACCAAAGTGCTCGAAGATGTCCAACTGGCCCAAATTAGCTAGAAAATGAGTATTTCTCAGCTGCCAAAAGAGCTGCCGTCTGACCCGGGGCCTGGAAACCTCCGTCCCTGCCCTCCCCAGGGAGAAGGAGCAGCAGCTGGCTCAGGTCACTCTCCCAAATTCCCAGCCCGGCAGTGGGTAAAATGTGATCCTTTTGAGTCGAGTAATAGAGACGAAGTTCCCGGGCATTCGAGGAGCATCAATCCTGAGATTTATTAACCAATTTAAAATACTATTGTCTTTCAGTTCAGAGCAAGATTGAGGGGTGTTGTTGGAGGAATGTAGAGGCAGAGTGGCTGAGCCTCAGAGCCAGGAGGTGTCTGTACCTGGGACTCAATAGATATTCATGAACATTCCCGTATTTAGTGAAGGAAATAACTTAATACCGACAGTGCGATGGAATAATAGCTATTTCCTGGCTGACTTGCAGGCCTCAGAAAATGAGATTGCGGCGGCTTCATTTTTCTTGTCTTTTCCCGTGCTCCCTGCCAGAGGCGGCCGCCCTGGGATTCTCTCTGCATTTCCAATGAGCTCAGGCCTGCAGCCCCCTCCCAGCCCTGGCGCTCTCCTTAGTACCCCCTCTCCCTGCTGTGACCTTGGCCTGGGCTAATGGCCTGTGCTTTGTTGAGAGGTCGCCCTGTGCTTGATTTAGTAATCCGGATGGGGATTAGAGTAGTTCAGGCTTGATTCAGGTGAGAGGCAGGCAGACTGGTTGGTTTTGGATGGTGTCAACATCCGTTCGTTCGTTCGTTCGTTCATTCATTCATTCATTCATTCAGTTTCCACTGAGTGCTTACCACGTGCTGGATGAGCTCACCATGCATTAAAAGAGATGCATAGTAAAGTATTCCAGAGGCCCCTAGAGCTATCCACACAAGGCTCAGTGAAGCTCAAAAAATTAAGTTGTGATACCTAAAGGGATAGGTAGTCAGGATGGAATCATAAACCATTTTGCCTCTTAAAAATCGCCAGTAATATGACTTGGCCAGTTACCCCCCTGCTGAGCCCTCTATCAGCATTATTTCATTTGAACCTCAGAGCAACTTCTTATGGGCTCTTCCTTCTCCCTAGTTCGTAGGTGAGACCATAAGGCTCAGCTGGATGAACTAGGAAGTGGCAGAAACAGAATCAGAACCTGGGATATGGTCATGATCTGACTTAGTCCCATCATCGAGGAGTTTACAATCTAGTGTGTGTGGGGGGGGAAGACAGACAAGTGGACGGGAGATTACAACACAATAAAAAGTGCTCTGAGAAATGAATCCAATCACAGTGCTTCAGAAGGTTGTTAACAAGCAGGAGAAGAGAGTGAGGGAATAAGAAAGGCACAGAGGAGAACTACAAAAACAATAGAAAGTGATTGAATGGCAATAAATATGTACCTATACATAATTACTTTAAATGTAAATGGGTGAAATGTTCCAATCAAAAGGTAATGGATAGAGAAGATGTGGTACATGTGTATGATGGAATATTACTTGGCCATAAAAAAGAAAATCTTATCATTTGTGAAAATATGGTTGGACCTAGAACGTATTATGCTAAATGAAATAAATCAGACAGAGAAAGACAAACACCGTATGACTTTACCTACAGGCAGAATCTAAAACACAAAAGAAGCAGAAACAAACTCTTAGATACAGAGAACAAATTGATGGTTGTCAGATGGGATAAGGGTTGGGGGGACAGATGAAAAAAGGTGAAGGGATTAAGGTTTACAAATTGGCAGTTACAAAACCAGTCATGGGGAATGTAAAGTACAGCATAGGGAATATGGTCAATAATATCGTAATAACTACATATGGTGCCAGACTTATCAGGATGATCACTTAGTAAGTTATAGAATGTCTAACCATTGATTTGTGCACCTGAAATTAATATAACATTGAATGTCAACTGTAACTGAAAAATTTTAAAAATTTAAAAAGTGATCTAATGGGGAGTAGGGGGACTCTCATTAGTAGGGGGACCTAGGAATGAGCAGAGGCGGGGGTGGTGGTGGCGGCTAAACTAACGGGAAGTAAGGGCAGAGGGAGTGATGTCCCAGTAAGAGCAGAAGTGTGAATAGGAGTTAGCAGGGGTGAGCAGGTGGGGAGAAAAGGGGTCCCAGGCAGAGGGAACAGCCCAGGCAGACGCTTGGAGGTGACGGAGATCGGAATGTTCTTAGAAGTTCAAGTGTGTCAAACAGGCTGGGTGCAGAGCGGGAGAGAAGAGGTGGAAACAGAGCACAGAGGAGCCGGCAGGGGTTCTATCGGGAGGGGCCTGAGTGTGAGTTAGGGCTTTACCCTGCGGACTTAAGCTGCCCTCCTCCAATTACTGTGGCTGCTCATATGTTATTTGTGGCTCCAGCTCTGGCTCTCATGGCTAAAAAGGTATCCAGATGGGCCTCCTTCCCCCAAAGATGGCCTTTATCACTCCATCTGGAATGCTGAGATGGAGGTACCCTTGGGGCTAACAGTTCTGTTTTCTAAATGGAGAAACTGAGTCCCAGACAAGAAATGACTTGAGCAAGGGCACACGGCCAGAGTATAGGACTCAGACACTTTCCTAAGAGTTTGTCTCTAAAGCTCTGCCCAGTGGTTGGAGCGAGCAGCTAAAACTTGGCGAAAGCCCCCTGTGTGGGCCTGGCATATCGTAGTGCAGTTAGCTTCAGTTCTCGTTCTCTTTCCCACTGCGTGTCCTGGCTCTGACATCACTCCCTGGCTGTGCAGCCTTTGGGTGAGGTTCTCCCTCCCTGAGCCTGCTTTGCTTGATGGGAATATGGGACAAGAAGCCGCCTGGGGCCTCAACCAGGGATGACATTCTGACACTAGAAAGGGATACACAGTTATCGGGCCACTAGGATCGACACACGATTCCATTTCTGCTGAGATTCCGCCTTCCAGAGCAACCTGGGGCGCTCTGCTCTGCTCACAGTCTTGAAGTGCAAATTGGCAACAGAGGCAGGGGGCCACAAGAGACCACACAAAAAACCCGAGGTGGCTCCATGATGTGTGTTTGTATTTGGGTTTCATTCGTATAGAACAGGCATTTCCAAGCCGGCAGCTGCCTGTCCCCCTCTGAAGAGCCTTCGCGGCAGCCATCATCCATCACTCGCTTGGCATGACTGTTAAGTACCAGCGCTCAGTGCCGAGGGCTGCAGGAGGGGACTCCGAGAGGGGTCAGCCCAGGGCCAGGGAATTAGAGAGAGGCAATCAGACCAGAAGAACTGGAGCAAACTGGTTAACACTCAGGCTGTGAGGGAGACGGTGCTGTGTCAAATCCCTGTGTTGTGGCTACTGCAGGGTGATCGCCTCACCTCTGCTCTGTGGGGTTTGGTAAAAGATTCCCATTCTTCCGTCATTACAATGGTTTTCTTTGCCACCCCGAACTTCCACCCCAGCCTCATGGCCAGGCATGCAACCCTGGCCTAAACAATATAGCACATTCTAATCCTTCTGTTCATAAAGAGTGGGTTAGATGGTCATAATTCCAAGTTTGTCCAATGATCTTGGGTTTCTGTGGTGGTCGTTGAGTTGGTTTGGGGGTATAAGTAGAGCTGCTTTTGGCCATCTTACCTCCAGGAGGAAAAGTTTGCCTGAGAGCAAAAGTATCACAAAGGAAAGGGCACTAAGAGATAGAGGACAGATGCCCGAGTGCCTGGATACAGCCATGCCTGATGCTGTTACCTTAGACGTATCTGCTACATGAACTTGTAATCTTCTTTTATTGGCTTAAAGTTGTTGTTTTTTTTCTGAATTGGGTTTATGTCGGAGTAGCCCTGAGTCCCACTGTTAAATCCACTATAGTAGCATGTGATTTCACCTCTTGGAACCCCAGTTTTCTTACCTGTAAAATGGGATGACAGTAATGCCATGTAGGGTTGCTATTTATGTTTAAAAAAATGCATGTAAATGACTCATCACGATGTCTGACGACAATCAATGCTCAGTTCAGTTGTGACTAAGCTGTGCCCACCCTGTTAAGGTCCATGGAGTCCTTTCTTGGCCACATGTTTTTATATGAAGAGTTCCTGTGGGGCTTAAATGATGTATCCTGAATGCAAAATACCTACCATGTAGTCTGGCACATTCAAGTGTGGCTGTTGAATGTTTCTCCAGTTAGAAAGTTATAAAAACCCAGGTGACCTAGGAACAAATAAACTGAGAGTCCTGCAGGGCCAGAAATGGAAGGTGAGGGGAGGCGGTCCGAGTCGGACAGACCACCCACTTGGAGGAGCAGTTGAGAGGCCATCTTGACCGACAGCGCTAGTGGTGTCCACTCATCACTGCACGCTGTGCCTGAGACACTGGAATAAGCGAGGTGATGACACATGAGGGAATCAATGACCATTTCAGCCTTAGATGAGACTTTGACTTGACCTCAGAAATGAGTAGAGCTGTGCAAGTTCTTGAGCAGGGAACTCCCAGGAAAGCATCATTTACAAGGGCCCGCAGGTGCGATGGAAGGCAGGGGACCTGTGAGCTAAGTGTGGCCAGAGTTGTCCGGGGTATGGATTAGGATGGAGACAGCAGGGACATGGGTAAAACAAGAGACATGATGAATAAAGCTCTCGCTAAAACAATGCAGGACTCTCTGGGTGTGTGTGAGTATGTGTGTGAATCTGCATGGGTGTGCATGGGAATTTGTTCTTGATATGTACGTGTGTATGTTGTTGGTGAGCTTATGGTGTTTTGGGTGTGTGTATTGAGTGTGTGTGTAAACATATGTGTGTGTTGTAGAATAAATGGGGCTTCCTGAGTTGAGTGTGTAAATGTATTGCTGAGGGGTGGGAATGTATGAGCTGAGTGTAAGAGTATGTGAGTGTGTATGAATGTGCTGAGCAGTGGTTGGGCATATGTAAGTCTACAGCGTGAATGTGTGTGTCCGCCGGAAGTGCTGGGTGGACTGTTCTTCCTCCTCAGGCCAAGCTCTGGCCACGTTCTCACTGGTACCATTCGAGTTCCTGTCTGCGTCCTCATTGGACTGTGCCCTTGAAGGTGGAAGGGGGGGGTCTGGTGAAGCTCTGTAGCTTCAGCCTCCACATGCCACAAGTTGCTCCAAAATACTTGTGAAATGAGGAAGGGAGAGGGCAGGAGAAAAGGACCCCTGGTCCCTGCTCCAAGGGCTGGAGCCAGTTCAGCAGGAGCTTGGGCTTCTTGAGCATGGGCTGTACTCTGTGCTGCTCTGTAAGGATGTCTGCACAATGATGGGATGAGATCCCCCCAAAGACGCTAGGTAGATCTCCATCTACATATCGTTATCTATACTGATAACATTCCTACTATTTAAAGGACTATGCTCTGATTACAAATGCCATCCATGCTCATTGTAGCAAATTGGGAAATTATTATAAAAACATTTATAATCCTATCCCTTAGAGATAATTACTATTCCTATTTTTTTAGCCTCTTTTCATTTTAATTTTTAATTTATTGTGTTGACATGGTTTCAAGTGTCCCACTCAACATAACACCCACCACATCGTGCCCCTCATGCCCCATGCAAAATCTCTGTCTGCCCCAGTTCCACCCCCTTTTGCCCCTCCCCTTATCTTTAGCCCCCCTTCCCCTCTGGCTATTGCTAACCTGCTGTCTGTAGCTATGTGTTATGTACATGTAACTTGGCTAATCCCTTCATCTTCTTTGATCCCGTCCCCTTTTCCCCCTTCCCTCTGACAGCTGTCCATCTGTTCCCTGTGACCCTGCTCTGTTTGTATTTTGTTCTTCAGTTTATTGTGTTCATTAGATTCCACATATAAGTGAAATCATATGATAGTTGTTTTTCTCTGCCTGGCTTATTTCACTGAGCATAATAATCTCCAGGTCCACCCATGCCATCACAAAAGGTAAGATTTTCTTCTTTTTCACAGCTACTTAGTATTCCATTATGTAAATGTACCTGTCCAATTTTCCCAACACCATTTATTAATGAGATTGTCTTTATCCCATTGTATACTCTTGCCTCCTTTATTAAATATTAATTGGCCATAAGGTGTAGGCTTATATCCAGGTTCTCTGTTCTGTTTCATTGATCTGTATGCCTGTTCTTATGCCAGTACCAGGCTATTTTGGTTACAATGGCCTTGTAATATAGCTTGATATCAGGAAGTGTGATACCTCCCACTTTGTTCTTCATTTTCAAGATTGCTGAGGTTATTTGGGTTCTTTTTTGGTTCCATATAAATTTTTGAATATTTGTTCTAGATCTGTGATGTATGCCATTGATATTTTAATAGGACTTGCATTGAATCTATAAATTGCTTTGTGTAATATGGACATTTTAATGATGTTAGTTCTTCCTATCCATAAACACGGTACATGCTTCCAATTGTTTGTAATGCTATGAACTTCCCTCTCAGGACTACTTTTGCTGTGTCCCATTGACCTTGGAATTTTGTATGTTAATTTTTATTTGTTTCAAGGAAAGTTTTGTTTTTTTCCTTGATCTCATTGTTAACTTGTTCATTATTTAATAACATGTTATTTAGCTTCCAAGTGTTTGAATGTTTTTCATTTTTTCTATTGTAGTTGGTTTGTAGTCTCACACCATTGTGCTCAGAGAATATGCGTAATATGATTCAATCTTCTTAAATTTATTGAGACTTATTTTGTGTCCTAACTGCAGTCTATTCTAGAAAATGTACCATGAGTACTTGAAAAGAATGTATATTCTGTTGCTTTGGGATGAACTGTTCTGAAGATATCAATTAAATCCAGTTGATCTAGTGTGTTGTTTGAGGCCACTGTTTTTTTGTTGATTTTCTGTCTGGAGGGTCTATCTATTGATGTTAGTGGGGTGTTAAAATCCCCCATTATTTTGAATTGCTATCTCTCTCTCCCTTTAAGTTTATCAAAATCTGCCTTATATATTTAAGTGCTCCTATTTTGGGTACATACATTTTACAATGGTTATATCCTTTTTGGGGGGTTGCTCCTTTTACCATTATGTAGTGACCTTCTTTGTCTCTTACTATAGACTTTGTTTTAAAGGCTATTTTGTCAGATATAAGTATGGCTACCCCAGCTTTTTTTTTCACTTCCATTTGCATGGAATATTTTTTTCCATCTCTTCACTTTAAGTCTATGTGTATCTTTTGTTCTGAGGTGGGTCTCTTGTAGACAACATATATATTGGTATTGTTTTCTTATTCATGTAGCTACCCTATATCTTTTGATTGGAGCATTTAATCCATTTACATTTAAGGTTTTATTGATATGTACTAATTTATTGCCCTTTTATTCTTTAAACCTATAATCTCTTCCTCTTGATTTCTTTTTCTCTCTCCTCTTCTTGTAGCAGACCCTTTAGCATTTCTTGCAGTATTGGTTTGTGGTAATGAACTCCTTGAGCTTTTTTTTTGGACTGGGAAGCTCTTTATTTCTCCTTTAATTTTAAGTGATAGCTTTTCTAGATAGAGTAATCTTGATTGTAGGTTCTTGTTTTGCATCACTTTGAACATTTCTTGCTAATCCCTTGTGGCCTGAAGTGTTTCTATTGAGAAGTCAGATGTCATTCCTAGGGTGACTCCTTTGTAGGTAATTAATTGCTTTTCTCTTACAACTTTTAGTATTTTTTAGCAATTTAATTATGATGTTTCTTAGTGTGAGCCTCTTTGGGTTCACCTTTAATGGGACTCTGTGCTTCTTGATCTTGTATCACATTTTCCTTCATCAATTTAGGGAAGTTTTTCAGCTATGGTTTCTTCAAACAAGTTCTCTATTCCCATTTGGTCTCTTTTCCTCTGGGAACCCCTAGATGCAGATGCTGTTTCTCTTCATGTTGTCATAGAAATCTCTTAGAATTTCCTTAGCTTTTGGAGCCTCATTGCTTTTTGTTGCTTTGCTTCTGTGCTTACATTTATCTTGTTCTCTAAAAAGCTGATTTGATCCTCTGCTTCATCCAGTCTGTTGTTGATTCCTTCTAGTGCAGTCTTCATTTCAGATATTGTATTTGCTATTTTGACTGGTTCTTTTTGATGGATTCATTATCCTTTTTAATGCTTACTAAGTTCTCATTGTGATAATCTATTCTTACTCTAATATCCTTAAGCATCTCAATAACCATTATTTTAAACTGTGTCTGGTAGTTTGGTTATTTCTATTTAATTTAATTCTTTTTTCTGGGGATTTCTCTTGTTGATTTATTCAGGAATCAGGAAAGATGGTGGGTGTGGCTCCCACCCCAGGGCCCCACCTGTTGGTCTGTCCTAAACCTTTTCACAGATCTCAGTAGTGTGGCCATTAGGAGTCTGGTGGGTGTGGCCTCTGAAACCCAGAATGATGTTCTATCCATAGTACAGACAGTGTTTACTGAATCTCCATGGAAGGGGCCACAGAGACTCCCAAGGGTGGGGCCAGAGAGGTCCTGAGGGTGGGGCAGTTGCCCTCCCCCAGGTGCTGCCCCCAGAGGGGGCGCTCAGCCCAAGAAATATGGTGACTGCAGTGTTGGAGAAGGACTCAGCACAGGGGTTTCCATGGCTGTTCCCCACCACATCTCTCCCTGGGCCACCGACCTCACACTCTCCTCCAGGGACTCTAGTCCTCTCAGCACTCCCCTGCCGGAGCCCGATAAGTGGCTGTGACCGCGAGTTTCTGTGTGGGCCCTTGAGGAGGGGGCCTGCATTTCTGAGAGTTTCCACCTCTTTCTCGCAGACAAAAACCCACTTTTCCCCACCACATGCTGTGTGGGTGCCTCTTCTAGGTTCTGGGGCTCTGGGCTGGGGCCCAGCCTGGGGCTAAGGACCCTCCCCTCTCAGGGAAAGCCTCTTGGGAGCGGGTAGCACTGTTTGCATCTCCACCCTCCCTACCAGTCTCCACACGGCTTCTGTGACTCCTTGGTTACGGACCCCTCCTCATTGAGCCTTAAATTGGTTTTTCAGGATGATTGTTCTTAAATTTAGTTATAACTCCAGTTTGGTTCTGGGAGGTTGCAACTGGAACATCTGCTTACTCTGTTGCCATCTTGGAATCATCTATTCTCATTTTTATGTTTATCTTTTCAAACGGTTTTAAAACACATTTATACATATATTACACTTTTACTTTTTACACTATGATGGCTCATCATTTGTAACTCATACAATCTCTCCTCCTAAATAATCCCTGCATTATGTAAACTATTCTTTGCTAATGCTATTTTAATGGGTTCTGTTGAATTATATGATTTTAAAAGATCATTTCTGTATTTTGGCCATGTTCCCCAGCCCTTCTCATTTTGGCCATTATAAATTATGTTTCTGCTATGTGCTATTTTCTTCTTCGCATATGAAGGAAGGCACTCCTTCCATCCTTTCTTAATTCAAGTCATCCTTGAGATTGCAGTTTAGATGTGTTTCCTCCAGGAAGCCTTCTGTGATACACTGGTCTGGATCAGGTGTACCTCCTTCCTGCAGAGCCCTCTCCTTCTCTCATCACAGTGTGTACCAAGGGTGTGCATCTGTGCCCTGCTTCTGGCTGGACAAGGCATTTGAAAGATCCCAGGGCCTCATTTTATTCATGGCAGTAACTGGTGTAGTGCAGTACAAGATAGGCCATGAGTAAATATTGGATAAACATTGAGTCAACACTGTGACATACATCCTTGGATCATCGTGGGGAAAGTCCTGGCACCCCCTTTTGATAGATGCCGAGGTTGAGACTCCTAGAGGCAATGAAAGCTGAGATGAGGCAGAGCTGTGATCAGAATCCAATCTCCTCTTGTTCCAAATTATTGTTTCCACTTTGCAACACTCCTCCCTCCCAGCACCTCCGATTGCTTCTCCCATTCCTCACCCCAGCTTCCCGGCTCTGGGAAAGGGCAGAGTCAGAGGGAAAGAAACTGGGAAGCAGACAGCATCACCTGCTCCCGCAGGAGGGGATCCGGGAACACACACACGCTGCCAGTATTTCCCGTTATTTTTCTTCCAAAGGAGAACTTGGCCTCCTTCCCTCATGCTGGGGACTCACAAAATCTGATCTGAAATCTACTCAAGTGTACATTAACTGACTTCCACTTGGCGCAGGCTGGGGAGCCTATAATTAGAGCAGACACCATACCATTTAGTGGGTTTCATTCACATGAATGGAAAGTGTGCTCGCAAAGGGAAATGACTTGAGACACAAAGTGGGGAATGTTCTCTGGAGGGCTTGCACTTGTGGCATGCCAAAGAGATGCCTCTCTAAGTTCAGAGATTGTGGCTGGCTGAATGCAGGTGGGGACGCCACCCCGGGGCAGCGATGTGGTGTCGTCCGGAAACACATTGGTCTTGGATTTGGGCACAGGAATTCAATCCCAGCTCCAACACTCGGGTGAGCAATTCGACTCCTCTGAACTGTTTCCCCATCTGTGCCATGGAGACATTATCGCCAACCTCATGGAGTTGTCAAGATCTAAATGAGATAAGGCATCAATAAAACCCAAGTAGGTGCTCAATAATAATAACAATATTTATGATTCGTGTTAAAAAACACCACCCAGAACAAAATAAACAGCATTATTGAGCACTTCTTACATCCCAGACCCTGTTCTAAGGCTTTATGTGCATTACCTCAGTTTTGCAACAATCCCGCGTGGTAATATTAATATCTTCATTATATCATACATTAGAGGAAACTGAGGCCCAGGGAAGTTATGTCACTGGTGCACACAGGATGATGGCTTTTTATTAATATTTCAAGGGGGGGGAGAACTTGACAGTATGACAGTGTATGAAAAATACCAGCTCATTAATCCTAAGATCCATGTTTTCTTTATTAGGATACTGGGACCAGAAAGAGGAGGATGGGGGAAGAGTTCAAGGTAAGCCTTCATTTATTGGGTGTATCTGGTATAACCTAGGCGCTTTTACAGGTATTATTTTATTTTGTTCTTCTCCTTGGGAGATTTCAGGTGTGTAAGAATGGACTCAAGAGAGTAGTATGTCTTGTTCAAGGTCTTGAAGAGCTGTGATTAAAACCCTGGTCGGTCCAATTACAAGAAACTTACTCCTTTTACAATACCGCAGGATCAACTGAGCCAGGCAGGACTCTTGGATGCAGAGGCTAGCTCAAAGGAAAAAGGGAATTTGTAGGATCATCTAATTGGAAACTCTCACAGTAAGCCTTCGGGCATGGCGGAATCTAGGAGCCTGAATGAGGTGCACAGGCATTGATCTTTCAGCCTCCCTTTTCTTCCTGTGATGGCTTTATCCTCCAGCCATCCCTCATTCATTGTGGTGACATCTCCACTGGCATTGTGCTATGTGGCACTGGTGGACACCCCTCCCCACCCACCCCTGCTTCATTATCTCACCCCAAGGAGGAGGAATGAGAGTGCCCTGCCTCTGGCATGGGGGTCTCTCTCTCTCAACACCCAGTGCCGCCCTGTGGCTGACTGACTTCGGTTTTGTCCCTCGCCGAGTAATCCCCTTCCCTCTTGCCCAAGTCCCATCTCTAATGGCTTCTTTGGGCTCCATATCTTTCCTGCTTGTCCCTCTGCACCTAGCTTTTTTTCCCTGTTCAACCACATCTGTTCCTCACTACTCCTTCACCTTAACCCCCTTCCCTGTGCCTTGATCCACTGAGCCCCTCCGTCTTGCTCCTAACCACTTCCCAGATGTGGAATGGGAGAGCAACCTTGTTTGCTCCTCCTCTGCCCCACTCACCCATGGCATGGACCTGTTGCCTGTTACCTGCTGTGGTCCTCAGTCTTCTCCACTGTAAAAATGGGGATAATCCCCTCTGATCGGCTGGCCGTGCCGGAAGCCGGAGCTTGGTGACTATATTTACAGTAACATGAGCACAATATGGGAAGAATTACCAGGAGGTTTAGAGTCGCAGTGAGGCCGGATTTGTACTGATATTGTCCCATTAGGAGATGTCATGTTGCATTTGCAGAGGGTGTCTGTGTGTAATTCCACTCTCCTGCGCTGTGTGAGATACTCACCCGCCTCCTCTGGAAGTGATGAGGGTTTCCTCTCGGCTTCCCAGCTGTTCTGCCGTCAAGGGAGCTGGGCCCAGGCTGCCCGTCACTGATACAGGACGACATTATGACCCAAAGCAGGGTCTCGGTCATCTGGGACAGAGAGGTGAGGCCGGTGGATGGTGCAGAATGGAAGGAGGGGACAGGACACCTGTAATGGTCCAGGGGTCTTTTAGAGCCTCATTGCTCACCTGCTCTATTTAGGCAAAGACACATAGGATTGGAAGGGAGTATAGGTTGATTTGTGTCCTCCCCACCCCAGATTTCGTAGGTTGAAGTCCTAAGCCTTAGTATCTCAGAATGTGACATTATTTATAAGTAGAGTCATTACAGATGTAGTCAGTTAAGATGAGGTTATGCTGGAGTAGGATGGGCCCCTAATCTAATATGACTGATGTCCTTATAAAAAGGGTGGAGATTTGGAGGCAGACACACACACACAGGGAGAACTCCATGTGATGATCAGAGTGAGCGGGCCACTGCCAGGAGCTAGTGGAAGCCAGGAGACAGCTCTGGAGCCCTCAGAGGGAGCGTGGTCCCTCCCAACTCCTTGATGTTAGACTTCTAGGCTCCAGAACGGTGAGACAATGTAGGCCACCCAGTAAGTGGCACTTGGTGACAGTGGCCCCAGGAAAATAACCCAGTAGGGGAATTCCAGGTCAGCAGGGAAGCACAAGGGTGCTACCTGGGAAGAACATAGAGCACGGACTCTGGTGTCAGTCAGAATTGACTTTAAATCTAAGAGCTAAAGTTTTTGGAGGAAATTTGGTGTTGAGCATCTGAGTCAGGGCTCTGGAGACAGAATACAGATGTTCTCACTTCCTCACTATATGACACCAGGTGACTCACCTAACCGCTCTTTGCCTCAGCTTTCTCCTCCACCAAATAGGGACAATGTGCCTCACAATATTGTTGGGAAACTAAATGGTGGTACACCTGTAAAGCGATAAGCATAGTCTCTGGCATGCAGCGAGCATCTGAAACATGTTGGGGTTTTTTACTGCTAGCTGAGTGACCTTGGGCATGTCCCTTTATTTGTATAGGATTCAATTTTCTCATCTATGAAAGAGGGCTAATCATTCTGACTTCATCTCTTGGTTCAGAGTATTTAATAAGGTCTGCAGGCATTTGTCTCAAGAATTGGCAAATAGTAGGGGGTAAATACTTGTTTAGTTTCATTTTTTCTATTTAAGTTTCTCAACTGTGTCATTGCCTAGCTTCTGTTTGAATACCCCTAGTGAAGGGCAGCTCATTACCTTTCACAATACTCATTCTATAGGGAAGAGAAGCCTCACACACAGAATTCTTATTCAGGGAGACTACAGGATCGCACAGGTCATTCTCAAGCCTCCGTATTATAGCTAAGGGAGCTGAGGCCCGGGAACAAACAGAAAGACTAGAGATACATTCTCCTATCTCCCTCACGCTCACACCATTCATGCTCTGGCCCACCCATAACCGGCTGTCTCTCCTTCTCATCTGCCCATCCCCTTCTGAAGCTCTGGGAATGTGTGTATAAATGGGCTAATAAGCATGAATGGTTGGTGTGTCTGAGGATGTAGGGACATGGCCCACGGCTGTGGCCTCCCTTCTGATCTCTCTATTTTTCCACATTTGCTTCTTCCCTTCTCCGTCCTCAAACATAAATCTGCTCACACCATTCCCTGCTTAAAACTTTCCATGGCTCCCTATTGCACTTGGAGAAAATCCCAAAGGCTTTTGCTTAGGAAACAAGGACCCACTTGATTCTGGTTCCTTTGTAGACCCCCACTTGGGGCTAATCTACCCCTGCCTATGTGAGGCCTCAACCACAAGGCCTCTTTCTATGTCTTCAGACAGAACATCTGTATGGGTCACCTTGGGGCCCTCCTGTGCTTGTCTGGACATCACATGGCTGCAGCCTGTCATCCTTCAAGTCTTGATCTAAAGCTCACCTTCTCCCAGAAGCCCCCTCCAACCCTGTATCCCCAGCTGGGTAAGCCTCCCCCACATTACCCTCTGTCATCATGACTGTTCATTTCCGCCAGCACACCTGGCACCAGTATCACTGACGTATTTATCCAATGCCTATTTGACGAGCGCCTCTCATTCTCAGCAGACTGAAGTCTCCAGGGAAGCAGAACCTATGCCTGTTTTTATTCACAGTTGGTCCCTTGGTACCTGGTAGGTACTCAAGACTGTCTTTTGAATGACTGAATTATAAGTGTATGAGTTTGGGTGTTGAGCTTGTGTGAGGGGGACATGATCATGTCTCCCAGGGAACTGATGTATGTATCAGGTTTGTAACTCTGAGATGACAACTGGGAAAGTGACCAGATCATGCCCTAAGAGAAACAAGTGAAGAAGTTATAATACATACAGCTTCTTCACCGGCAAGGAGTAAACTTGAGGAATGTCATAAGAGTCCATGTCCCCACTGAAGATAAGGACTACTCGTGTTCACCGTTATGTCCCTAGAATCTTGCTCTGTCTCTGACACTGAATATAAACTCCCATAACCATGTGCTCAGTGAATGTCTAAAGAGAGAATACCTGAGACAATGAGGTGTAAGTTTCAGGGACACAGATCTCATCTCAATCGAAGAAAAATCTTTCTCATGTTAAATGTCCAGAGTTAGCACAAGTGGGGGAGGGCAGTGAGTGCTCTTCACCCAGGGTCTTCAAGTCCCTTTCAGCTCTGAGACTTAACCCTCTAGACCAGTGGTCCCCAACCTTTTCTGGGCCATGGACTGGTTTAATGTCAGAAAATATTTTCACGGACCAGCCTTTAGGGTGGGACAGATAAATGTATCACGTGACCGAGACAAGCGTCAAGAGTGAGTCTTAGACGGATGTAACAGAGGGAATCTGGTCATTTTTAAAAAATAAAACATTGTTCAGACTTAAATATAAATAAAACAGAAATAACAAGTTATTTATTTTTTCTCTGCGGACCGGTACCAAATGGCTCACGGACTGGTACCGGTCTGCGGCCCGGGGGTTGGGGACCACTGCTCTAAAAGACCTTTCCCGGGTTGGGCAGAAATGCAGAGAAGACAGAGCAGCGCTCCGGGCAGGAGGGCAGGAAACAGGCCAGCACTCCCCTCCCTGCCCAGTGTGGTCCTGCTTGTCTTAGCCCTGGCCCTGGAAGCAGCAACATACCTCTTGCAAAGGGACCTCCTCCCTCCTGCTCCCTCTGCACATTCTCTAAGCTTGAGTCCTGAGCAAGCTTTCTCACCTCTCTGCTTGTTTACTGATTTCCCAAGGTATCAGAGTGCTTGTTATCGAAGTCACAACAAACATGATGGGCCTCCTAATTAAAAGCCAGCCTTAGGTCTCTTTGCTTGGGACTGAAGAGCTTGGTATTATCAGTATTCTCTCTCTCTCTCTCTCTCTCTCTCTCTCTCTCTCTCTCTCTCACACACACACACACACACACACACACACACACACACACACAACTGGTTGTCAGAGGCCTTAGTGAGAACTTGGTACCCAGAAAGTCAGGACAGAGCCACTTGAGAGGGGCTAGAGAGAGCCTGCGCATGTCCCCTGAGGTCAATGGGGCTTGTCAGGTCTGACTGTATGTTCAGCATGACTTTTGAGTAGCAGCCTGCTGTAGTGGAAATAATTTGAACTCAAACCAGCTAGAGTGTAGAGTGCCAACTTCTCTGGGTGACTTTGAACGAGTCACTTCATTTTTTTGGACTCCAGTTTTCCTTCTGTAAATCGGGGATAGCAACAGTTTTTACATCCTGGGGTTGGTGTGACAAGGACGTGAGTAAGGCAGCAGACACAGAAGGCCTTGGATGGTCAGCAGCTTGCTCTGTGGGAGGCAAAGGTATACTTCTGATGCGGAGCAATTTATATTCCTAAATCCTAAATCCTAAATCCCTACTGCATGGCTGAGTTGTTGCCTTGTAGGAGTGAAATGTTTTCTTAGTGAGTTTAAGTAGTAAATCTGATCATTTCTTTCACCTTTGGGAAAGTAATTGGCTTGAGGGATTTTAGATTGTCAGAAGAGCGATGGATGACCTCACATCTATTTATCTGGACCCTCTCATTTTGATGTTGAGGTACCTGAGAACCAGAGAGGGAGACATGGCCACACAGCATGTAAATGCAGAACCAGGATGAGAACTCAGTTTTCCCTCTGACCTCTTCCAGTTGGTAAAAGGCGAAAGATTTATACAATATGAAGAGAAAGAAGAGTGTACCTCTTCTAGTTGGTGATGGCAGTGTGGCAGCTGGCCACAGTCTAAGCCCTACCAGGGAGACTGGAGCAGCCTTACTTAGTCACTGAAGCTGGGGTTCTGGACATTCCCGCTACCCGAGGCCTGCACAAGGCCAAGTCTCAGCGCAGGTTCTGAATATAACAAAACTACAGGCTGACAGACAGCCTTGTACTCACAAGCATAGTATTGAGATGGTGAAGGGGAAGTAAGTGCTCTCTTGACTTTCCACAGGAAAACAATTTTCCTCCTTGGTAACTGCAATTATTTGAAAAACATGTCAAAACAGTAGTGTTTTGGCCCTGGCCGGTTGGCTCAGCGGTAGAGCGTTGGCCTGGTGTGCGGGGGACCCAGGTTTGATTCCCAGCCAGGGCACATAGGAGAAGTGCCCATTTGCTTCTCCACCCCTCCCCCTCTCCTTCCTCTCTGTCTCTCTCTTCCCCTCCCGCAGCCAAGGCTCCATTGGAGCAAAGATGGCCCAGGCGCTGGGGATGGCTCCTTGGCCGCTGCCCCAGGTGCTAGAGTGGCTCTGGTTGCGGCAGAGCGACGCCCTGGAGGGGCAGAGCATTGCCCCCTGGTGGGCGTGCCGGGTGGATCCCGGTCAGGCGCATGCGGGAGTCTGTCTGACTGTCTCTCCCCGATTCCAGCTTCAGTAAAAACAAACAAACAAACAAACAGTAGTGTTTCTCCAGGAGTGTCTGTCTCTGTCTCTTTCTCCTCCTCCCTTTCTCCTTCTCCTTCCTTTCTCATCATGGGCAGAAGAATCTCCAGGGCCTTGATGAGCAAAGATTAAGGACCCTGGACAGAGACAAGTGAGCCCCTACCCCCACTCCCTTAGTGGAGTTATGCTGGAAAGAAGGGTAGTGGCCAATTAATGCTTGAGATCCGGTGGACTCAGCTTCTAACATGGATAGCTCATAAGTGAATTGCTTTTTCAGTTCCATTTCCTTGCAAGGTGGTGAGCTCCATGTTGATGGACATTTTTAAGAAGCTTGGAGGGCCCTCATCTCTCAGGAACACTGTAGAGAGGTTGTCTGCACTAAGTGAGAGTTGCTGCTCATTCTAATTATGGTTCCTTCCAACTCCCAATGTCTTTGAATAATAAATAGATAATGAGACTTAGAAAAACAAAGGATGTGTCATTAACTAAGCCGCAGACCACAGTTCACTGGCAACTTTGGGTCCACTTAGCTCCATAACTGCTTGGACATCTGTTTCTGTACCTAAAACACCCAATTAATGGTCATATTCCCCCTGTCTGATCACTGAACAGACTGGGGGAGAGGTCACTGGATTCCAGCTCACAGAGCTAAATAAGACACCTTTGTTGTAGCTTCTCTTCAGGGCTCTCAATTAATTAGAGAAACAATTGTTTGCACAAAATAATATATCAATTTAGCAGAAAGACGATGGTGTGAATGCAAAGTCCCTCCAAGGCCAGAAGAACAAAGATTTTACTCTCATTTCTTTCCCCACCTTGTTTTAAGTATGCATTGGTGACCTATTTGGGGCTCTTGTCTCTGCTAGTCATATTTTTAGAAGTCCCATCTTATGGGTGTGACAAGCAATAAGCCAAATTGTATCTGCTCCTTGAGACCCTCAGACACTCAAAGGCAAATGTCTGACCTCACCTGCCTGTACAGTCCCAGACACATAGTGTTCAGTGAGCATGTGCTGCATGAATGAATGAATGAATATTAAAGGGGATATTGAATTTAAGCTCAATGAAGTCAGGGATGTATGCCTTTTATTATTTTCCTTTTGAAAATCCAACATCTAAGACAATGTTTGGTACACAGTAGGTAATAACTAATTGTTTATTGTATGTGTGACTGTGGAAATGAACGAATATGAGAACCAAGGTCTCCTTTTCTTTGCTAATTGTGTGAGCCAGAGAAAGCAATTCATCTCTTTTTATGGATGAGGAAATGGAGGCTCAGAGGGAATGATGTATGGGAGTTTGATGGGTGAAGTGCAAAATGATACCCAATTGTATATTGGTTATCCATTGACACAGTAATGCCGTGTAGGGTCAATGAAAAGGTGCTCAGCATCACTAACCATCAGGGGCATGCAGATCAAAACTGTAACGAGATATCCCCTGATACCTGTGAGAATGGCTATTCTCAAAAAAAGACAAGAGATAACAAATGTTGGTGAGAATGTGGAGAAGAGAGAACCCTTGTGTGCTTTTGGTGGGAATGTAAATGAGTACAGTCACTATCCAAAACAGTATGGGGTTCCTCAAAATTTAAAAAATAAGATTACCATATGATCCAGAAATTCTACTTCTGGGCATATATCCAAAGGAAGTGAAAACAGGATCTCAAAGAGATATCTGTACCCTCATGTTCATTGCAGCATTGTTTACAATGCCAAGATATGGAAACAATGTACATGTCTATCAACAGATGACTGAATAAAAAAGATGTGGTGTATTTATACAATGAAATATTACTCAGACACAAGAAAGAAGAAAATCCTGCCATTTATGACAACATGGATAAAACTTGAGGGCATTATCTTAAGTGAAATAAGTCAGACAGAGAAAGACAAATGCTGTATGATATCACTTATGGTGAAAACTAAAAAAGCCAAATTCATAGGCTGGAAGAAATGGGGTGATGTTGGTCAAATGGTATAAACTTTCAGTTATAAAATAAAAAAGTTCTGGAGATCTAATGTATAGCAAGGTGATTATTGTCAACAATACAGTATCATATATTGGAAAGTTGATAAGAGAATAGATCTTAAATGTCCTAAGCAAAAAAAAGAAACGGTAATTGGGTGACAAAATGGAGGTTATGGTGGTAATCATTTTTGCATTGGTAGCACATCAACACAGTGCACACTTTAAACTTACACATTCTACTGTGTCAATCATATTTCAGTAAAGGTGAGAAAATAATAAAAATGTGAAACTACAAACCTCAGCAATATTGTTTACAGCTCAGGCACCTGGGGTAGGCAGGGTAGTCCTTCTGGTCTCCATGGACTGGCTCGGGGGCTGGCTATGGGCTGATGTGGGATGGCCCCTGCTGAGATGCTTGGGTCCTCTGTCCTATTCTGCAGCCACAGTTTCATTTGCTAAAGTCCTATTGGCCAGAGTAAGTCACAAGATCAAGCTCAGATTCAGAGAGGGAGGGCACTTCAGGATCACATGGCACAGGACATTGAAGTAATGGCCATTTTTGCAATCTACCACAAAATATAGAAGATGTGAGGTATTTTCCCCTCCTCAGTGCAGACCTGACACATGATCCATAATCAAGCATTCACTTGAACAAGCAAACATCCAATGGGGGAGAGGCTCTCAGGGCTAGAGGTACCTGGCATAGACTGGCCATACAGGTCTGTGATTGGTTGCCTTTCAGACAGGTGACAACCATTGGTCCAATCAGCTCTGGCTGGAGAGGGTACGGAGGTCATGTGGTACAAAATATGGTTGCCCACAGTCTATGTTCTCAGTCCCAGGAGTTTGGTAGGTTTTCCCTGCCTTGGACCATAAGGAATCCCAGAATCTGGGTAGATAGAGGAAGATTAGTTTCTTTATGTTTCCCTTTTGTAATATAAACTTTGGAGAATTTGTTAGCTTAGGCTGTGGTCATATCTGAGAGGATGAGTGATTGAGGTCAACTGACCTCAGCAGTAGGGTAGCCGGAGATGCAGGATCAGGGACAGTTGGGTATGGAAGAAATTTATTTTGGACATTACTGTGAACTGCTTACCCAAACTATGGACTTTTAACATTGTGTCTTGTTTATGGATTCAGTATGTGAGCACAGGCTGTATCTCAGGCCATTTGCACATTACTATTCCATTGAATCCTCCAGCCATCTTGGAGAAGTAGGTGGCGTTGTTATTCTCATCAGACAGACTAAGTCTCAGAGAGCTCATGTCATCTTTCAGAGGAAGGGACAAAACAGGTGTTAAAACTCAGGTCTTTCCAAGTTTCTTTCCCTGATAGACCCAGCAGCGTGGTTTATATCTTCCTGTTATGATTGATGGTTAGTGGGAGCCTCCACTAAGTCCCAGCTATGCTATCAGCCCAACCCCCCATCTTCCCAAAGGGCCACAGGTGCCTGGAATTCCACCATTCACTTGGCAGCCCTTCTAGAACTCTTCTTGGTAGAAATTTTTTTTGCCTCTTTTGCAAAGGCCAACAAAATGGATCAGCACCCAGTGAGTAACGATTTAAGACCTTAATCAAAAGAGATTTGGGAGCAGGTATAATCAAAGGCAAGATGAAGACGATTCCTAGACCTCACCATATTGTTTCTCCCTACCCTATAAAGAATGTTAGCATCAGCATCTTAGTGACATCTAATTTAATTCACTCATTGAACAACTGAGAATCATGAGGCTCAGAGAGGGTTAGGTATTTGCCCAATGGCACACAGCTTGTGATTTACAGAGTAGGGACTTATTCCAGGGTTTCTTAACTACCCTTGAGCTCCCTCCCCACCCCCAGCACTGTACTTCTTCCAGTTTAGGAGGCCTTAAAATCCCCTCCTAAAGAAAGGCAGCAGATTTATGGGTTAATAAACATTTACAATGAGTGGCTAAAAAAACAGACTCAGGTAGACAGAAATTATTCATTCAAATTAACTATAAATTAAGATCAACCTAATTTAGGCCTATTAAAATGGAAAGCATATTATCTCTCATTCAAAGGAATTTGTATTTGATGCAAATAGAACAAGTTCCTAAACTTTAGAAATGTTCTTGGATTTTTCATCTGCATAGTTAACCAATGGCGAATGGGCCCCCCGATTTAAAAATGGGAACATAAGGAACAATAATTAGTTATGTAAATAATGTGGCATTCTTGTTTATAATTAGTTCAAGAATAAAATAAAATTCACGTTTGTCACAGGACTAATTTTCGTATGCAAATGAACAATCAAAATTATAAACAGTAATAATGCAGTTTGGGAGATGTGACATTCTCAATTTATTAGTAGAAGTGCCAGTTACAGCTGATGAGGGCTGACATTAGGAGATTTCAAAGGTGCCCAGACCTGGAAAATTCTCAGCCATCAAGAGGAAAAAATCTAACTGAAATATTTTATGTAGTGCATTATGTATAGTGTGGATCTTGCTTGTTGGAGTATTGTCCACTTGAATGCAATTACACATATAAAATAAATAACACAGTGCCTGCCACTTAGACTTCTTTAAATGGCGGTAGTTGTTAAACAAATGAGCTATGTTCAATAATCCCCGTGGTCCTTTTGTAAACTCCAACCTTCCCAGATTCTGCCTGGAGGGAGGATGTTTCGATCTGGTAAGACCTGCTTCAAAGCATGCTGGGAAGTGGTGATGGAATTTGCTTTAGCATCTCTAAGTTGATGATGGGACACAGTGCATCTGATGTCATAGCTCCTAGAACATCTCTTTTAGAAGCCAGGGGATTAAATATCCATTACCTGAAGTTTATCTCTTTATCCATTCATCCGTCTAAACATTAGGAACACCACATGGTGGATAGAGACTCCAGTCTCCTTTAATTGGTGCCACTCCCAATTTGGGATAGGAATTAATAATTCTTAAGCAACTCCTCTGTGCTGGGCTCTAGATAAGTCTTTAGATACATTATCTCATTTGGTCCCTAACCACTATAAATAATAATAACAATTGATTGAGTGTTACTATGCACCAGGAACTATGATTATCCCTTTAGGAGTGATCTCAATTAATGTTCCTGGCAGTTTTGAAAAGGTGTTACCCCTATTTCCAGATTCAGAGAGGTTAAGTGAATTACCCAAGGTTGCACAGTACATTAGAAATCAATGGAGTGACGTCACGGAAATGGCGCCGTGAGCAGCGCGTCCGACAGCTCTCCCCTAAATCACAACAAATTTATCAACTAGAAACAGAAAAATTTATCCTCGGAGCATTCCGGAGTTCCACACAAACTGATAGCGAAAGGACTGTTATCACTTGAATCTGAGAGACGAGGGTGTGGAGGAATCTACCACAGGGACGTTCTTTCAAACCGCAAGGAAGTGCGCCTGTGTGCTATCAATAAGACCACCCTCAGATGCCGATAAGAAAGAGGAAATCGAATATTATGGATACAAAAGAAAGAGAGGTAACACAAATAGATGTGGAAAAATCTATGGAGAAAAGACTTAACATATTGGAAGCCTTGGAGCTAAATGACAGAGAATTTAAAATAGAAATCTTAAAAATACTCAGAGATATACAAGAAAACACAGAAAGGCAATATAGGGAGATCAGAAAACAACTCAATGAACACAAAGAATATATTACCAAGGAAATCAAAACTATAAAAACAAATCAAACAGAAATGAAAAACTCAATTCACGAGCTGAAAAACGAGGTAACAAGCTTAGCTAACAGAACAGCCCAGATTGAAGATAGGATTAGTGAAATAGAAGACAAACAACTTGAGGCACAACAGAGAGAAGAAGAAAGAGACTCAAAAATAATAAAAAACGAGAAAGCCCTACAGGAATTGTCTGACTCCATCAGAAAGAATAACATAAGAATAATAGGTATATCAGAGGGAGAAGAGAAAGAAAATGGAATGGAGAATATACTCAAACAAATAAAAGACGAGAACTTCCCAAGCCTGTGGAAGGAACTAAAGCCTCAAATTCAAGAAGCAAACAGAACACCAAGTTTTCTTAACCCCAACAAACCCACTCCAAGGCACATCATAATAAAGATGACACAAACCAATGACAAAGAAAAAATTCTCAAGGCAGCCAGGGAAAAGAAGAGTACAACATATAAAGGAAGGCCTATTAGATTATCATCAGATTTCTCAGCAGAAACTCTACAAGCTAGAAGAGAGTGGACCCCAATATTTAAAGCCCTGAAAGAGAGGAACTTTCAGCCAAGAATACTATACCCATCAAAGTTATCCTTCAAGTATGAAGGAGATATAAAAACATTCACAAATACAGAAAAGATGAGAGAATTTATCAACAGAAAGCCCCCACTCCAGGAAATACTAAAGGGGGTTTTCCAACCAGATTCAAAGAACAAAAGAAAACAACACCACAAGTAACAGCTCCACCAAGAACACAATAAAACCAAACTTAAACTGTGACAACAAAGGAAAAAAAGGGGGGAGAGGATGGAGATTAACAGTAGCAAAGGATGATGAAGTGCAGAAATACTTATAAGATAGGGTACTACAATGAATATGGTAGGTACCCTTTTCATTACTTAATGGTAACCACCCTTAAAAAAACCACCACAAAAACACTTGACTTAAAAAAGGTAGCAACAGAGGAAAGAAGTATGGAACACAAACAAACAAAAACAAATGATAGAAAAACAAAAGAGAAGAATCAAACTAGATACAAAACTAACAGAAAGCAATTTATAAAATGGCAGTAGGGAACCCACAAGTGTCAATAATTACACTAAATGTAAATGGATTAAACTTACCAATAAAAAGACACAGAGTAGCAGAATGGATTAAAAAAGAAAATCCAACTATATGCTGCCTACAAGAAACACATCTAAGCAACAAGGATAAAAACAAATTCAAAGTGAAAGGCTGGAAAACAATACTCCAAGCAAACAACACCCAAAAAAAAGCAGGCGTAGCAATACTCATATCTAATAATGCTGACTACAAGACAGAAAAAGTACTCAGAGACAAAAATGGTCATTTCATAATGATTAAGGGGAAGTTGAATCAAGAAGACATAACAATCCTTAATATATATGCACCAAACCAAGGAGCACCAAAATATATAAGACAGCTACTTATTGACCTTAAAACAAAAACTAACAAAAATACAATCATACTTGGAGACCTCAATACACCGCTGACGGCTCTAGATCGGTCATCCAAACAGAGAATCAATAAAGATATAGTGGCCTTAAACGAAATACTAGAACACCTGGATATGATAGACATCTGCAGGACACTTCATCCCAAAGCGACAGAGTATACATTTTTCTCTAGTGTACATGGAACATTCTCAAGAATTGACCATATGTTGGGCCACAAAGACAATATCAGCAAATTTAGAAAAATTGAAATTGTACTAAGCATATTTTCTGATCATAAAGCCTTGAAACTAGAATTCAACTGCAAAAAAGAGGGGGGAAAACCCACAAAAATGTGGAAACTAAACAACATACTTCTAAAAAATGAATGGGTCAAAGAAGAAATAAGCGCAGAAATCAAAAGATATATACAGACAAATGAAAATGAAAATACGACATATCAGAATCTCTGGGATGCAGCAAAAGCAGTAATAAGAGGAAAGTTCATATCACTTCAGGCCTATATGAACAAACAAGAGAGAGCCGAAGTAAACCACTTAACTTCACACCTTAAGGAACTAGAAAAAGAAGAACAAAGACAACCCAAAACCAGCCGAAGAAAGGAGATAATAAAAATCAGAGCAGAAATAAATGAAATAGAGAACAGAAAAACTATAGAAAAAATCAATAAAACAAGGAGCTGGTTCTTTGAAAAGATCAACAAAATTGACAAACCCTTGGCAAGACTCACCAAGGAAAAAAGGCACAGGACTCAAATAAATAAAATTCAAAATGAAAGAGGAGAGATCACCACAGACATCATAGAAATACAAAGAATTATTGTAGAATACTATGAAAAATTATATGCCACCACATACAACAATCTAGAAGAAATGGATAAATTCCTAGAACAATACAACCTTCCTAGACTGAGTCATGAAGAAGCAGAAAGCCTAAACAGACCAATCAGCAGGGAGGAAATAGAAAAAACTATTAAAAATCTCCCCAAAAATAAAAGTCCAGGCCCAGACGGTTATACTAGTGAATTCTATCAAACATTCAAAGAAGACTTGGTTCCTATTCTACTCAAAGTCTTCCAAAAAATTGAAGAAGAAGCAATACTTCCAAACACATTTTATGAGGCCAACATAACCCTCATACCAAAACCTGGCAAGGATGGCACAAAGAAAGAAAACTACAGACCAATATCTCTAATGAATACAGATGCTAAAATACTAAACAAAATACTGGCAAACCGAATACAACAACATATTAAAAAAATAATACATCATGATCAAGTGGGATTCATCCCAGAATCTCAAGGATGGTTCAACATACGCAAAACGGTTAACATAATACACCATATCAACAAAACAAAGAACAAAAACCACATGATCTTATCAATAGATGCAGAAAAGGCTTTTGATAAAATACAACACAATTTTATGTTTAAGACTCTCAACAACATGGGTATAGAAGGAAAATATCTCAACATGATAAAGGCCATATATGATAAACCATCAGCCAACATCCTATTAAACGGCATAAAACTGAGGACTTTCTACCTTAAATCAGGAACAAGACAGGGTTGTCCACTCTCTCCACTCTTATTCAACGTGGTGCTAGAAGTTCTGGCCAGAGCAATCAGACAAGACAAAGAAATAAAAGGCATCCATATCGGAAAAGAAGAAGTAAAGCTATCACTTTTTGCTGATGATATGATCCTATACATCGAAAACCCGAAGGACTCCACAAAAAGATTATTAGAAACAATAAACCAATACAGTAAGGTCGCAGGATACAAAATTAACATACAAAAGTCCATAGCCTTTCTATATGCCAACAATGAAATATTAGAAAACGAACTCAAAAAAATAATCCCCTTCACGATTGCAACAAAAAAAATAAAATACCTAGGAATAAACATAACAAAGAACGTAAAGGACCTATATAATGAAAATTACAAAGCATTGTTAAGGGAAATCGAAAAAGATACAATGAGATGGAAAAATATTCCTTGTTCTTGGATACGAAGAATAAATATAATCAAAATGGCCATATTACCCAAAGCAATATACAAATTTAATGCAATTCCCATCAAAATCCCTATGAGATTTTTTAAAGAAATGGAACAAAAAATCATCAGATTTATATGGAACTATAAAAAACCCCGAATAGCCAAAACAATCCTAAGGAAAAAGAATGAAGCTGGGGGCATTACAATACCTGACTTTAAACTATATTATAGGGCCACGATAATCAAAACAGCATGGTATTGGCAGAAAAATAGACACTCAGACCAATGGAACAGAATAGAAAGCCCAGAAATAAAACCACATATATATGGTCAAATAATCTTTGATAAAGGGGCCAACAACACACAATGGAGAAAAGAAAGCCTCTTCAACAAATGGTGTTGGGAAAACTGGAAAGCCACATGCAAAAGAATGAAACTCAACTACAGCCTGTCCCCGTGTACTAAAATTAATTCAAAATGGATCAAAGACCTAAATATAAGACTTGAAACAATAAAGTACATAGAAGAAGACATAGGTACTAAAATCATGGACCTGGGTTTTAAAGAACATTTTATGAACTTGACTCCAATGGCAAGAGAAGTGAAGGCAAAGATAAATGAATGGGACTACATCAGAATTAAAAGTTTTTGCTCAGCAAGAGAAACTGATATCAAAATAAACAGACAGCCAACTATATGGGAACTGATATTTTCAAACGACAGCTCAGATAAGGGCCTAATATCCAAAATTTACAAAGAACTCATAAAACTCAACAACAAACAAACAAACAATCCAATAAAAAAATGGGAAGAGGACATGAACAGACACTTCTCCCAGGAAGAGATACAAATGGCCAACAGATATATGAAAAGATGCTCAGCTTCATTAGTTATTAGAGAAATGCAAATCAAAACTACAATGAGATACCACCTCACTCCTGTTAGATTAGCTATTATCAACAAGACGGGTAATAGCAAATGTTGGAGAGGCTGTGGAGAAAAAGGAACCCTCATTCACTGTTGGTGGGACTGTAAAGTAGTACAACCATTATGGAGGAAAGTATGGTGGTTCCTCAAAAAACTGCAAATAGAACTACCTTATGACCCAGCAATCCCTCTACTGGGTATATACCCCAAAACCTCAGAAACATTGATACGTGAAGACACATGTAGCCCCATGTTCATTGCAGCACTGTTCACAGTGGCCAAGACATGGAAACAACCAAAAAGCCCTTCAATAGAAGACTGGATAAAGAAGATGTGGCACATATACACTATGGAATACTACTCAGCCATAAGAAATGATGACATCAGATCATTTACAGCAAAATGGTGGGATCTTGATAACATTATAAGGAGTGAAATAAGTAAATCAGAAAAAAACAAGAACTACATGATTCCATACATTGGTGGAACATAAAAATGAGACTAAGAGACATGGACAAGAGTGTGGTGGTTACCAAGGGTGGGGGGGGAGGGAGGACATGGGAGGGAGGGAGGGAGAGAGTTAGGGGGAGGGGGAGGGGCACAGAGAACTAGATGGAGGGTGACGGAGGACAATCTGACTTTGGGCGAGGGGTTTGCAAAATAATTTGATGACAAAATAACCTAGACATGTTTTCTTTGAATATATGTACCCTGATTTATTAATGTCATCCCATTACCATTAATAAAAATTTATTAAAAAAAAATAAAATAAGCCCTGGCCGGTTGGCTCAGCGGTAGAGCGTCGGCCTAGCGTGCGGAGGACCCGGGTTTGATTCCCGGCCAGGGCACACAGGAGAAGCGCCCATTTGCTTCTCCACCCCTCCGCCGCGCTTTCCTCTCTGTCTCTCTCTTCCCCTCCCGCAGCCAAGGCTCCATTGGAGCAGAGATGGCCCGGGCGCTGGGATGGCTCTGTGGCCTCTGCCTCAGGCGCTAGAGTGGCTCTGGTCGCAATATGGCGACGCCCAGGATGGGCAGAGCATCGCCCCCTGGTGGGCAGAGTGTCGCCCCTGGTGGGCGTGCCGGGTGGATCCCGGTCGGGCGCATGCGGGAGTCTGTCTGACTGTCTCTCCCCGTTTCCAGATTCAGAAAAATGAAAAAATGAAAAAAAAAAAAAAAAAAAAAAAAAAAAAAAGAAATCAAGCTAGGCCCTTTCAAAGGTCTTTAGAATTCCAAGTGGGCTACTGCTTGCTTCATTGTGCCTTGGGGTGACTGGTCTTTTGGCTGGCCTCACAAGGCAGCTGCGGGAGGAGAGAAGCCAGTGCTTTCACCCAGAGTTGTCACTCCATACCTTACCCCAGTGGGCCACCCCCTCCAAAGTACCCGTACAGGTCAGCCTGTACTCAGAGCAGCCTGGGCAGGCCCTTGATGACTCTCAGATATAAACACACACAGTTGTCAAGATTCTAGTAATTTCTGCATCCCAATAGCAGTAGGGGACCCTGAAGGATTAATTGCTTCTCCAGTTCCCAGCAGGGAGGTGTGGGGCTGAGACAGCTAAGCTTGGTTAAGGATGCAGGGGAAGGCATGCAGGTGGCTGAGGGCAGGCTTCTGCAGCTCAGGGGGCTCTGCTCTGCAGGCCCACAGGGACCTACATGGGCAGAGAAAGGCTCATGGCAGGTAAGGAAGACCTTGGAGGACCCACTTCCTTTGCAGAGAAGATGGTAGACCCCAAGGTCTTCTTCCTCTGTGTAGTTCCAGAATTATGAAACTGGAAGCGGATTCCAGGAGAAGCTATTTCTCTCTATCCTCTTTATTCTTTTTGTGAGGTCTCCCTCCTTGTCCTTCTCTCTATTCTTCTTCTGCAATTAGTTTTGGGCACCTATTATATGTCATGCTCTGGGAATATCAGCATGAGCCGGGCAGACCCAGTTCCTGACCCTATGGAGCTGGAAGTCTAGTGGGTAAGGCAGACATCATTAAATGTTGGCACAAACAAAGGCACATTTATACGCTGGGCTCAGCATCTGTCAGGGAGCCACAGTGGCCTTGAAGCAGAGTCTGACCTCCCTGGGGGATTGGCCAGAAAGTTCTTTCCTGAAGGAGTGATGTTGGCACTCAGGACCAAATGAAAACCAGGTGAAGAGTCACTTCACCCCTTGAAGCCTCAGTTTTCCTGTCTGCAAAATGGGATAACAATGCCACCTACATTTTAGTATATACTTATGAGAATGAAATGGCCCTGGCCGGTTGGCTCAGCGGTAGAGCGTCGGCCTGGTGTGCGGGGGACCCGGGTTCGATTCGCGGCCAGGGCACACAGGAGAAGCGCCCATTTGCTTCTCCACCCCCCACCCCCTCCTTCCTCTCTGTCTCTCTCTTCCCCTCCCGCAGCCAAGGCTCCGTTGGAGCAAAGATGGCCCGGGCGCTGGGGTGGCTCCTTGGCCTCTGCCCCAGGCGCTAGAGTGGCTCTGGTCGCCGCAGAGCGACGCCCCGGAGGGGCAGAGCATCGCCCCCTGGTGGGCAGAGCGTCGCCCCTGGTGGGCGTGCCGGGTGGATCCCGGTCGGGCGCATGCGGGAGTCTGTCTGACTGTCTCTCCCCGTTTCCAGCTTCAGAAGAAAAAAAAAAAAAAAAAAAAGAAATGAGAGGAGGCAGGGGACAATGTGCAGCATGGAGCCTGGTACAGAGAAAACACCCAGCATTTCATACTTTTGTTTGGCTGTATTCCCTTCATGTGGAGGCACCATAGTTTGGAAGGCTCATCATTGACTTTATAACTGCTGGCCAAAGGCAAAAGAATGCAGGCTCTCCGTGTGGAATACTTTGATGGTGAAACACAGAGAAGAGGAAGGGCCTCAATCTGGCGTGTGTGTGTGTGTGTGTGTGTGTGTGTGTGTGTGTGTGTGTGCGACTGAACCCCCACCCCAGTCAATCCATGCCTGTCACCTTTTGATTTTCCTTTGCACTTATCACGGTGTCTCTGGATTCTCACCTACTGTTGATATGTGTATGGTCTTCGTCCCCTACTAAAATGTAAGCTCCTTGAGAACAGGGACTTGGTTTTCTTGCTCACGGCTGTCACATCCCAAAAGCCAAGGACAGAAATATGTGTCGACTGACTGAATGAATACTTGTATGGGGCAGCACCTGCCTAGATGTAGAGTATCACACGCTAACTAGAAATGTCCTTTAAAAAAATGCTACCACTATTGGACTGCCTCATTTTAGGCATATGAAGTAAGAATAATCAGGCTGTTTAGACACCTTGGTTCTAATGCCAGAAGCATTTTTTCATCTGACAAATATTTGCTAGGGACAAAAACCAGGTCAATTCTGTTAAAACTAAAGATTAATATTGAGATCCATCCATGTTGTGGCACATGACCCTCTTTCGTCTTTTAAAGACAAATATCAGATGATAATGTTGTATACCTGAAATTTATATCATGGTATTCACCAATGTTACCTCAACAAATTTAATTTAAAAAGATGAAAATTGAGAACATTTGCTCATTGAAAGACACTTTTAAGAGAGTGAAAAGGTAAGAAACGGTGTGGGATAAGATACTTGGAATTCATGTACTTGACAGAGAACTCCTATCTGAACTATATGTTTAGTTTTAGGAGTTGATCAAAAAATGCAGATTAAAATCACAATATGATACAACTGCACCTATTCCATAATGGTTAAACTATTTAAGAAGCTAGGGAATACCAAGTGTTGGTGAGAATGTGGAGTAACCAGAACTATGACACATCATTGGTGGGACACTACAGTAAGAGAACCATTTGGGAAATCTGTTTGCCAGCATCTCCTAAAGCCAAATGTATGCATATCCTAGGACCCAGTAATCTACTTCCTGGTATAAACCCAGCAGAAATACATATATATGTGCAACAAGAAAATTGTATGAGAAGTTTATAGCAGTACTATTTGTATCAGCACTGAGTTGTTGCTGCTAACTCAAATGCTCACAATAAAGCTCAGTGAAATAAATTGTGTTGCATTCACACAGCAGAAACCTAAGCACCCATGACCGCGAACAAACCACAAATACGTATAAAAACATGAAGGAATCTCACAAACATAATTTTGAGTAAAAGAAGGCAGATGGAAAAGAATACATATCATGTGAGTCTATCTACATCAGATTCAACAGCTGGGCAGAGTCATCTCTGTGTTAGGAGTTATGAAGGTGATTACCCTTTGGTGGGGTCAGGGAGACACCTGAGAATATGTGAGTCTTCTGGGGTTGGGGGATGGGATGGGGGAGGCTGGAAATACTGTGTGTCTTGAGTTCAATGCTGATTACATACAAGTGTTTGGTTTGGGAAATTTCACTGGTTGAACACTATGACTTGCTCACCTTCCTCTTTTTCAGTGACTCTTAGGCATTAACAGTGGTTATTTAAAAATATTTAGGGGATTCTGCAATGTGGAAACTGGGATGGACTCTGTGGAGCCATCAGAATTGAGAGAGAGAGAGAGAGAGAGAGAGAGAGAGTGTTTTGGATTGTACTGAACGCCAGGAACTCACTGGGTGACCTCAGGAAAGAGACCTCATTCCTCTTGTAGGTACCGGAACTGGGTCTCATTGACCTTATCCATAAATGGAAAAGCTTAACTCTTTCCCCCAGTCCAACCCAGCTGGTGAATTCCCTCTTCATTGCTCCCTTCTCCCCTCAAAGAGACAACCTTTCTCACCATATGTCTCTGTTTATTTCCACTCAGAGCTGCCTTTCAAATCCTGGCCCCTGAAGGCAAGGCAAGGAGGGGCCCCGGGCTCCACCTCTGTGAATCCCACGGCCTCCTCCTGAGATCTGCAGGGGGGGGAGCATGAAATATTAAAAAGCTCAAATTGAAATCCTGTTAGTGCCAGGTCTGGAAGAGCCAAATTCTCCAACCCCAGAACATCAGTATCTGTTTGCTGGTGTCGTTTAGGGACCCTGGCTTTCCAAACCATTGACTGAACCTTTCTGTCAATCCAACACTTTTAGGGTAATTTAACTTAATAATACCTTTGTCGGCACCGGCGGCGCCTGTGTCTGAAGGGTGATTACCATAGAAGTTATTTTCGGTTGTTTAATGGAATGTAGTAAATTCTCAATTGACAGGGCAGATCCTCAGAATGGCTCTTCAAAGTGTTTACCTTTCAGAGCTTCCCCCCTTCACTTTACCAAACTTACTACTTTGAGCCGGCGAAGACTTCATAAATTATTAGCAATGTTCTCCCCCCTCAACGTTCACATGCATCATTAATTCTTTGTAAAAAGTTCAAACTGTCCGAGACTTAATTGTTATCACTGGGAGAACGGCTGGAAATGGATGCAGGCTCTATTATTTCTGTCAGAAATTTTGACTTACTGCACTTGATATTTTACCCATCACATCATATTCTCCGTACAAGAGAGCAAAAGAATAGGGGAGGGAGGAGAGGAAGAACATCAACGCTTCTCCTTGCAACAAAAAACATAATAATAACATCTATTTCTGGGGAAAAGAGTCACAGATCTAGGTGACAAAATAATAGTTCCAATCCTCTAAAGAAAGAGGAGGAGGTTAGCCATTTAGGGGAAATTTATGATGTAAATTTTATTGGCTCCAACTGTATTTTATTCTAAGCTTTGAAGGTCCTATAATTCTAGGAGTGTAATAGTTAATGATTCTGAGATGTTGAAATTCTAGGTGTCCAAGTTCCCGAGGTGTTTCATTTCTAGGGTAAGTCAACCCAACCGCCCAATATTCAGGACAGCTGAAAAGTATTTTGGATTTAGAATGATACTGAAAAGAACCAAAATAATAGCTAACCGTTGTTGAGATCTGACTATGTGTAGGTACTGTGCCAAATCTGTCATGTGCATCACTGCATTTATGTAATCTTCATGTCACCCTAATTTTGGTACTATTCACTCCATTTTGTAGTTGGATAAAATTGAGGCACAGAGTGGTTGAGTAACTTGTTCAAGGACACACAGCATGTAAATGTCACAGGTAAGCCTGTCTGGTTCCAGCGTGCATATGTATAGAGTTTAAGTATATTGTTTCCCATCTCAAGACACTGTTAATGATTCTTTTGTGCCACCTGTCATGCTGTGGATCAGGCAGTGACTGCATTAGGTGAATCTATTGCAAGACCATCTTCCAGGTGACCTGGCCTGGGCTTGTCTTTTACCTTTGTAGACAGTCCTTATCCAGTCCAGCAGGTCTTCCTTGAAGATAACGTCTTCCAAGAAGCCTTCAGTCCTGCTCTAATGTAACTAGAAGTGATTGCTGAATCCTTTGAAAGTTCACAGCTGTTGGTACCAGGGGAAGGAATCAGAGGCATCTGGCAGACCACTCAAAAGCATGAACTAGGGCAGCAATTTTCAACCTTTTTTTTATCTCATGGCACGCATGAACTAATTACTAAAATTTTGAAACATATATTCTATATTTTTGGTAATTTGACAAAAAGTAGGTATGATTTTGATTCATTCACAGTAGAAGGCTACTGTGACAGCTGTTGTCATATTTTTTTTATTTGACAATCTAAAGAAAAAGAGGACAGTGCCTCTTACTAAATAGTCAAGTATTGCATATTTTGAAAATTCTTACAGCATACTTTTTTTTTTTTTTTTTCATTTTTTTCTGAAGCTGGAAACAGGGAGAGACAGTCAGACAGACTCCCGCATGCGCCCGACCGGGATCCACCCGGCACGCCCACCAGGGGCGATGCTCTGCCCACCAGGGGGCGATGCTCTGCCCATCCTGGGCGTCGCCATGTTGTGACCAGAGCCACTCTAGCGCCTGAGGCAGAGGCCACAGAGCCATCCCCAGCGCCCGGGGCCATCTTTGCTCCAATGGAGCCTCAGCTGCGGAAGGGGAAGAGAGAGACAGAGAGGAAAGCGCGGCGGAGGGGTGGAGAAGCAAATGGGTGCTTCTCCTGTGTGCCCTGGCCGGGAATCGAACCCGGGTCCTCTGCACGCTAGGCCGACGCTCTACTGCTGAGCCAACTGGCCAGGGCTTACAGCATACTTTTATCCACTGATCTACTGATGGGCACTTGGGCTTCCAAATCTTGGCTATTGTAAATAACACTGCGGTGAATGTAGGGGTTTATATATAATTTTGAATTAGGGATTCAGGTTTAGAAACAGACTCATAGAAATGGGGGACAGAATGACAGCTGTCAGGGAATGGGGTTAAGCAAAGGAAAAACCTCTAGACAGAGACAGCAGTGGGGGGATTACAGGAGGGAAATGAAGGTGGGGGGAGGTGGAGGAGGGTAGAGGGGAACAGATAGAGATGGAGGGAGACTTAACATGGGGTAGAAAACACAGTGCAGTATACAAATGATGTAGTGTAGAATTGTGCACCTGCAACTTATATAGTTTTATTAACCTATGTCACCCAATAAATTTAATAGAAAATTAAGAAAATAAAAATAAAAATTCCTGTGGCACACTAGGGTGCCTCCTGTGGCTCACCAGTTGAAAATTGCTGAATTCATGTGTTAGAAACACTTGGGTTGGAAACTTGCTTTTGCCAGTAAATCAATGCATTGGTCTTGAGTTATGGATGTCATTTAAGCCTCAGCTTTCTCATCTATAAAATGGGTACAACAACCCTGCCGCATAGTAGTGTTGTGACGGTTAAGGGAGGTGCTCCAAAGGAGCTTAGTGAACTGCCTCACACACAGTTGGTGCTCAGTAAACCTTGGCTGTCATTCTGGCTTATATTATAGTTATCTGTGAGTATGTCCTATTTTTCATACTGAGTGTTTTGTGGGTTAAGAGTGTGAGGATCTATGTCTTTTGGGCATTTACTATGGGGTTAGTCTCTGTGCTAAAAGGCTTTATGTTTGTGACATCACTTGTTATAGGTGATGATCACCCTATGAGCCCATGAGTAATCCATGCTACAGATGAGGAGACTGAGTTTCAGAGAGATTAGCTGTTCTGCTCATGGTCACAAGGCTAGGGTTCAAGCTGAGATAGGAATGCCTGGGTTTGTCTATGTTGCTGCACTGCCACGGAAGGAGAATCATGTCTTTTTATTCTTCTCTGTGTCCTTTTCCAGAAACTCAGTGAAGATTGTTGGGAAGGAGTCCTCTAGCTGCCCCTGTCCTGTCTAGATTTGCAACAGGGAGGTAGGACCATGGTATGAGCTGGGCAGGAAAGAAACAACTGTTCTTAGTTATTCTTGTTTTGACTCTGCACCTCCTTCCATTTCTTCTTGCCAACTTCCATAAGCCTCCTTTGCCAGTGAGGCAGAAGGAGAGAAGGGCCTGATGTCCCACTGAGGGTGAAGGTGGGTGGGAAGAGTTGGACAGGAGTCAGGACATGGACTTGCGTTCTGGCCCTTCCATCATCTATGTGACTTGAGGAACATCCTTTCCTCTTCTGGTACATCTGTTGCCACAACTACAAAAATGTGTGAGTTGGATTAACACTCCAGTGGCTTCCATGCTGTTTGTTTGTGAAGCAGTGGAGCAGATGCTCACATGGTACCAAATGAACTTATAGAAATGATTCCTGAAAGTATAGTCTTACATGGAATCGTTATGAGACAGGCTTACACTCAAGTCAGAGAAGAGAAGGGCTGCTGTGGGAGGAGAGGTAGTGGGGGTGTTGATCCTACCCTCAGCTCCCCAGGGGAACTCAAGACATCTTCAGGGAACATTGGTGTTTCCTAGAGCACAAATTGAAAAGAGATGAACAAATGATCCTTAAGAATATTTTCTTCTCCAATGTTCTGTCTCTTGTCAGCCTAGACAATTCAGCCCAAGGTTAGAACTTCTTAGTGCAGAACCAGTCCAATGTCCTCGGAGTTTGAACACAGAGAGGGTACAGGGGTCTTGGCCATTTATTTCTATCTGGCTATGGAATATGGGTCTATTATTTCCTCCAGGTCACAAACCTGCCTTTCCGTCAAGTTCTGTGGGTCAACTTTCAGTCCCTCTATAGTCACCTCTTGGTATATCTCCTTGCTTGCTTGCTGAGTCAGAAAGTGTCACAATCAACAAAGGAGGTGAGAACATCTTGGCCAATCCTAGCAAATCCGAGGTTGTTTGGAATAGTGGTCTACAGGTCTCTGTGGTGCTCATGGGAGGGAAAAGGAAAGGTGGGGGTCCACCTGTCCTGCTTTTATAGAGCACCTGTGCTCTGACTTCTTTCCACATGCATGCTTGCTGTTTAGTGCTTTACTTTTATCCTGCCCTATCTCACACAGAAAACAGCAGAGGCTAATACAATGGTATGTTGGAGCCTGTTCCTATGGCTCATAAGAACCTATAGTGTACATCTCTTCCCAACTCTGTAACCAATGAAGTCACCTTGATAGCTTGAAATTGGCCGTGGTGGGAGTATTTATACCATGAAAATTGGCCAATGCTACAGACTAGGGGAACCAGTTGTTAAACATTTACCAGCAAACCACAAGGCTAATATAACAAATACTTAATGTATCTATGGCTCAGCTTTGGTTAATCTTGACATTTTGCTATATTTGTTTTAGACCTCTCATTTTTCTTTTAAGATATAAAGTAATACATAAACAGTTAGCTCCATCTGTAGTACTTTCTACAATCCTGTTCATTTGCTTCTTGATCCAGAAATACAGCCCTATCCCCAACTTGGTGTTTGTCATGTTTTAAAAATATTTTTACTACATATGTGTCCATAAATAATACATGGTATTGTTTTGCATTCCCTTAGATTTATACCCACCATATTATACCATATGTGTCACTCTACAACTTTTATTTTTAAATGCATTTTATATTTTTTAAAGGTTTATACATGTTGATAATATGTAATTCTAGTTCATTCATTTTAATTTCTATATAGTGTTCCATTATATAAATAAACTGACATTAAGTTTTTCTTTTTTCTACTGATGGACATGTAGGCTACTTCCAATTTTTGTAGACATCTCCCGCTGCACATATGCAAGAGTTTTTGGGGTATATACTTAGAAGTAGAATTTCTAGGTACAAGGATCTGCATGTCTTAATCTCTACTGGGCATTGCCAAATTGCTCCCCAAAATGGTTGTACAAATTTACACTCCCACCAGCAGTGGATGAGAATTCTTGCCAATAATTGACATTGTCAGATGGCTTAATATTTTCCAAAGTGATGGGTGTAAAATGATATCTCTTTGTGGGTTTAATTTGCATTTCTCTGATTCCTAACAAGATTGTGCATCTTTACATCTGTTCCTTGGACATTTATTGTCCTCTTTTGTGCACTACCTATTTATTTCTTATGTCATTTCCCCCATAGTGTTGTTTGTGTATCTTTTTTTCTGTAAACCAATTAAAATATATATCTTGATTACTAAGACTGTGATTATATGAAGTGAAAAAATTTTTTTCTACCATTAAGCCTCTTATCTTTCAATAGTGTAAGAGAATATCTTTTGCTGTGTCTCTCTTTTAAAGTTTAATCTAATCACATTTATTAATCTTTGATTTTATATGATTTGTGCTTTTGTGAATGGTTTAACATAGATAAGTCCATCCTGAGGTTATATGACATCTTTCTATAATTTATTATACAACTTAAAAAGTTTTTATTTGTCTTTGTCAGGTCTTTAATCAACCTAACATTTATTTTTGTGTAATGTGTTAGGTAGGTATCTAATTTTAGTTGTTTTGCATGTATGTACTCAGCTGTCCCACCACAATTTAAGGAGCAATCCACCTTCTCATCTCTGATTCTTAATAATGTTTTGTAGATTTTAGTGTGATAGACTTTCTCATCATTTATTAGATTTATATCTAGGTATTTGAAAAATTTTATACTCTTACAGTTTCATAATTTTTTTCAATTTCATTTTCTAGTTGTCCATCACTGGTATAGAGAAAGAAAATTTACCTTTGTATATTGTCCTGTATCCAGTGACGTTGTTAAATTGAAACACTAATAATTTATAGAATCTTTTGAATCTTCTACACACATAATTATGTCACCTGTGAATAAAGACAATTTTATTTCTTTATTCTCAATCTTTAAGCCTTTAATTTCTTTTTCCCTCCTAATGTTCTGGCCTGGGTCCCGGTACAATGCTAACTATAATTGGTGAGAGCAGGCATTCCTCACTAGATCCCTATTTTGTATGAATAAGAATAATATTTGCTATATTTAGATTTTAAAAATCAGATTGATTTTTATTCCTTTTTATTCCTAATTAAAAGCTTTATTGTAAATGTACATTGAGTTTTGTCAAATGATATCCTGCATCTATTAGGTGACCATATAATTGCTCTCTCCATTTTGTTGAAGTGGAAAATTAAATTAATTGATTTGCACCATTATACTCCTGGAATAAATATCAATTGCTCATGATGTATTATCATTTTTGTTTGTCACTGAATTTAGTTTCCAAAGTTTCGTTTGGGAATATTGTGTATAAGTTCTCAAGAGAGGCTCCACTTGTTGAGAAGGCTTTCTTCATTGTTTTTTCCTTGTGATTTTAACCCTAAATACAGATCTTTTGCAAGCAATTCTAGTTATTAGACAGGAAAAGACCCCACACCAGAAATACTTTCTAAAACATATGGATACAAATCAGTTTCTTCTATGCCAACTCAACCCGACTGAACCTTACAAAATTTACTTAACTCAACATAATCTACATCAATTTCACTGAATTTAACCTACATAATAACCCAACTCAGTCCAACCTCACTAATACAATTCAACTGTATTGAATTGTAATACAACCCAATTCAGCTTGATCTTATTTAACAAAACCAACCTAACCCAACAAATTACAATCCTATACAACTCAACACAACACAACAGACGACTTCTGAGTCCATGTAGCTTAACTCAACCCAACACAAGTCAATTCAAATTGAATAATTCCCAGATAAGATGTTCCAACCATGCAATGGAATCCAATATAATGCAATTTAATACATTGTTTCAACAGCTCTTATGTTTAAGGAAGGTAAGGTACTTTGGATACTATACCAAAATAATGCCTGTAAAATGTCTATTTGTTTACAGTTAGTTTTGAAGTAACCCTTGAAATCTAGCCCCTTCAGACATCCTCAGTATAGGTATGATGAAACTGACACACAAAAATTACAACCTGTTCCCCATTTATCTCCCTCCCCTTCCTGGGAGGGAGAAAAATCCTCACAACATTTTATCATCAGTTATTACTGGTCTCATCTGTACTAGATTGTTAACGCTTGGGGGCAGGGACCATGTCTAATTCATCCGTTTGCCCTCAGTACCTTTCAAAGAGTGTTAAGGAAATGTGGTTTAAATGTATGAATGACCAGAAGAAAAAATTCAGAGATGCTCATTCAATTTTAAAGGGGGTCAGTAGAGGTTTATCCCTTTGGGTCCTCCTGAGGAAGATGCTGAGCTGAACACACAGATGGTCCTAGGTTTGAATCCTGGCTCTGTCACTTACTAGTCATGAGTCCTTGGGCAAGTGCCATCATCTTTATAGACCCGTCTCCTTGTTCATAAAGTGAGGACTAGAGTACCAACTCTAGGGATGTCTTAAAGATAAATATTGAGTTGATACTTGGGACACACTTAGCACTCTGTCTGACCTATAATTGAGGATTAAAAATATCTAGTGTAGTTTCTTCCTGAGTCTCCCTGTTCAGTACTTTCCCTTTGCACTTTGGGAACTGCTGCCTCTCTGGACCAGAAAGACTCGAAGTCTCTTCTAGATCCCTTGCAGAACAATGTCCCCTTTTGTTATGATTTCATTGGCATGATTATTGAATAGCTACCATTCATTTTGTATTTTATTATTGGTTCCTGAGTTAAAATAAGCTTGAGTACAACTGACCTGGTGGAAGCATGACCTTATATGTTTGAACAATAAGAGCATATGCAGATGATAACCACAACTATTGGGCACCTGCTGTTGGCCAGGCCTGATGGGTATAGAGCTAAAAGCACACGCTCCCTGTCTCCAAGAAATGTATGGTTCATGAATGAAATAATATAGAAATGAGGTTAAAGTGAGCTGACTTTGACTGAGAGCTTCAGCTGTGGCTGCCACATGTGACAGGCGATAGGTTGTCAGGCAGGAAGGTGGTGCATTGTGGGCTGCCTGTGGCCATCCTCTTTCCCTCTCTGAATCTCAGCTTTCTTCATCTCTGTCATAGGGTCATGGTTACCATTTCATTGATTGCCAAGAAAAGCCAATTTCAGCCTGACCAGTTCCCTGGTTCCTGGAAGGTGCCAAATCTGTGTCGGTCGTTCCTTCCCCATTTACACGGGTTATTGGGTAGCTGGGTGACAACATACACACACATTCACATGCATTCACACACATGCACACACACACATGCACACATATACACCTGCATATTTCCAAAACACAGATGAGACACTGTGAGCAAAATGGAATCAACAGCAGTTCTAAGCTCAGAAGGCAACTCTTACTTCCAAAAGCTATGTTCATTCCTTGAGTCATGAAGAATACATTTGTCTGACTCCACATTGCACTCTGAGAGATACACATTTCATCATCAGAACTACTGGAAAAGCCCTTGCTGCTGTCAGACACACAAATGGCCTCGTCTGAACAGTTTGGCCACCACGTTCTCTCCGGGTGCCAGGCTGCCTTGGATCTGGCCTCATGTGTAAGTAACATTTGCCCAACTGGGCTGCCAGGACAGCTGGCTCCAAAGTCGACTGCCTCCCCCGCCACCGAGCCAGGGCTGAATTCTTCCTCATTACAGCCCGGCTGCGGGTTAGGCATTATAAATAACATTGTGCAGCCAGCCAGATGGACGACATACCCAACTGGGTGATGCTTCATATGTCCTGCCAGGAAGAGCCCTGAAAATAGAATGACGGATTGGGCAGGACCCCCGAAGTCACTATGGTCCTTTTGCCAAGTCTTGTGGGAACCCCCTTTAGCTTCCTTCAGACAGGAAGGTGCTTATGCCTACCTGCTTTCTTTCTCATAAATCTCCATGGAGAAAGAAAAATCCACTCAGACCTCTTCTACTGTTTCTGTTTGGCTATGGTTAGGGCAGTGTGAAAACTTTCTGGAGAAAGACCTGGGCTCAAATCCTGGTTGACCCGCTCACAAGCTGTATGACCTCAGGCAAAGTATTGAACCTCTCTGATTCTCAAGTCCATCATCCTTAAAAAGAAAAATGAGAATAGTGCTCAGCTCAAAAGTTGATGTGGTTTTGGGTGAGATAAGGAGCACAGTAAATGCTTGGGGAATGAAAACTATAATTTCAGGAAGGCATCAGGTTAGTAAGAACAATTATTTGGTTACCTCCCTTGGCTTGCACCACAATGGTGACAGCTGTCCATCATCACTCAGGGCAAGTTCAACTCTTCCTGGATCCAGTGGTTTATAAGATCCTCTCTGAAGGGTTACTCTAGTGCCAGCACACCCTTCTCCCAGGTCTATATTATTATCCAGTAGACAGAGTAGCATAATGGGAGGTCACAGGACTGAGATCCAGTTCTCAAGCCCGGGCTAGGTGACCTCGGTATATCATCTGATGCAGCGGGGGACAGAGGTGCCTCAGGGGTCATGGATGAATGAGGCTCTGCTCACCCTCCTGCCCAGCCCCCCGCTACTCTCCTGACATCTGATGTTATGCCTTAAGATGCCATTAAAATAGATTTATGTTCCAAGAAAAATTTGACAATTGCTGCAGTAGCCAGTGGTCCCTTGGTTTACTCAGAGGGAGTAATTTACCTGTAATCTACCTGCAGGGACCTCATTCTCAAAGACATCTGAGGCTGAGCTTCTTTTCTCCATGACATCCTGCTGCCTGTAGGATTCAGTCCAAGCACCAATCATTGGTGTTCAGGGCCTCCCCAACCTCACGCTGCTCCGCTATCAGATCACTCCCATATTTCTCCAGCTCTTTGGTGTTCCAGTTATTAAACTCCAGGTTATTCTCTGAATACATTTATATGAACCAGCATCTTCCCTTTGCTCGTTGCCGTCCCTGCCCCCCTTAGAATCCTCTTCATCTGCCTCTCTGTGTAGTTCCAAACAAAATGTACCTTTCCAGAAGGCACTAAAATGTCCTCTCACAGCAGAAGGTTGCTATTTCGATCCCTCTAGGCAAAGATAAGCAATTATTCATGTATTCCAGTGTTTGCTGAATGCTCACTGCATGTCAGACACTGGGGCTGAAGGGCAAACCAAAGACATGCAGTCTCTACCTTCATGGAGCTTACAGTTTAGTTGGAAAGCGACAGACAACAATCAGATACATATACAATTGAACATAGATTTAGGAGTTGAAAGTAGTGCCACTAATGAAAGAAACAGGTTCTAAGAGAATGTGTAACCAAGGGATCGGACTAAGAGTGTGCATCAGAAAGGGCTTCCCTGAGGAAGTGATTCTTAAGCATCAGGACAAGTTAGCCAGATGAGCAGGATTAGGGAGAACAGCATGTACAAAGGCCCTGTGGCAGGACCAATGATGTACAGTGTGCACATATTTGTGTCTGTTCTGGATTGTCCCAGTTGTTCTGGGTTATTTATTAATAATAAGTTCCTAATTTTTTTCCTCCAAAGGTGCCTGGTTCCTCAGCTGAGGTGCCACCTTATTATAGGTTGTGCTTCCCACATCTCTCTGCCTCCTTTGCTGTGAGCATCAGGAAAGACAGCAGGAACTTGAGTGGTTCTCCCTTGTGTACTTTTCCTCTCTGCTTGCTGGATGTTGGGTGCCCAGGGCAATCATGGAAGCCATGACAAAGCCTCCATCCATTGGCGTAAAGGAGAATATTTTCCCTACTCTCATCCCTGAGCCAACCTGGAACCTCATTCCATGGTTTATGTGAACCAGAAACTAACTTCTATTGTGTCTGAGCTGTTATAAATATTGGAAATAAATCTTAGAAACATGCAAAGGGAAAATGCCAGCTCCTGTGTATTGAGCTCATGGCATATGTCAGGCTCTGTGTATACTTTATGCACACAATTTATTTTAATCCTTGCAGTGTCCACCTTACAGGTAAAGAAAGACTCAGGGAAGCAAAGTGATTCGCCCAAGGCCACATAGCTAATGAATGGACGAGCTGGGATTTGAACCCAGAAATATCTGATTCCAAAGCTAAACACCAGCTATGGAATTTGCAGCCCTCGACTGCCCCACCCTGTGACCTAGGGGTTTGGACTAGCCACTCCCCACGCCCCGCAGAGCTTCCCCAGAGCTGCAGGGTTTGGGGACTTGGGAGGGAGGGACGTGGGCTGACCCACCCCCTAGGGCCAAAGCCTCTTGGTCCCGCCTCCACATCAAGTCCCATCTCAGACAAGGGCTGGCTGTATTTCTTTCACCCGCTGGCAGCTTGGCAGGTTCCTGGAAGAGAAATGCTCTTAGCTTCATTTAAAAGTCTAAGCAGGGACAGCACAAATTATTAGTGTTTGAAATATTTATAAAGTCTCTTGTTTGCTGTGGCATAGGAGGTGATAGACCACAAATAAAAGAAAGTGGCGGATGCGCCACGCGCGGGGACAGATGAAAACGGGAGGGACGTCTGTCTACTGCCGCTGGGTTTGTGTGGCTGCTAAGCCAGGTGCATTTTCACTTTGGGTTTGCTTAAACTGACTTCCTTTCTACGACTCAGGCCACACCTCCGCCTTGAGATGCTCCTCAGACTTTCAAATTGAGGGCTTAAAATCACATACCAGTAACTTTCAGAGGAACTGGGTGAAGGGGATATGGAAACCCTCTGCGCAGTTTTTTTTAAAACTGTCCCGGTTATCTAAAATTATTTCCAGCCCTGGCCGGTTGGCTCAGTGGTAGAGCGTTGGCCTGGCGTGCAGAAGTCCCGGGTTCGATTCCCGGCCAGGGCACACAGGAGAAGCGCCCATCTGCTTCTCCACCCCTCCTCCTCTCCTTCCTCTCTGTCTCTCTCTTCCCCTCCCACAGCCGAGGCTCCATTGGAGCAAAGATGGCCCGGGCACTGGGGATGGCTCCTTGGCCTCTGCCCCTGGCGCTAGAGTGGCTCTGGTCGCAACAAACCGACGCCCCGGAGGGGCAGAGCATCGCCTCCTGGTGGGCGGAGCATCGCCCCCTGGTGGGCATGCCGGGTGGATCCCGGTCAGCGCATGCGGGAGTCTGTCTGACTGTCTCTTCCCATTTCCAGCTTCAGAAAAATACAAAAAAAAAAAAAAAATATTTCCAAATAAAAATTAAAACTACAACCCCAAACGTAAACTTCTGCCATGTTTGAGGTGAAGGAGAACACAGAGAGAAATGCATTTTCTCTCATTGGGTGGATGACAAAATTGAGTAGGAGGGGACCCAGAGCATGAGGTCCAAAGTTACCCAGTGAGTCCAGACAAGAGCTAAGGTCTTCTGACTCCCAGCCCGGACAGTCTGTCCCATGACTTTCCGCCACTTTAGTGCCCAAGCCAATGAGTCAGGAAAGTGGCATTCTGGTCCTGATTTGAGAATCATAAGGCTCTAACTCAATCATTTATGTATGTATGTATGTATGTATGTCTGCATGTATATGTGAGTATATGTGTGTATTTATTCATTCATTCATTTATTCATTCATTCATTCACTCAACAATGCTGTGCTATGTGAGCAAGACAGAGATGGCCCTATCTGTGAGGACCTAGGCAAAGATGTGGGTTCAGCTGCCCCTCCCCCAAGGGAGCTCTGCATGGTGAATAACACCACAGAGTTCACCCGCCTTGGAGCAAGGAGGCTGGCCTTTTGTACCCCTGTATTCTTAGTTACTAGCTATGGGACATCTGGATAGCGGTAGGGAGAGTGTATTTTTGTAGGTTATTTCCAGGTAACACCTTACTTGGTGTTAGCTGAGGGCACTTCTTCACTATAGAATGCAGATGTGAGTAGCCAATATTCACAACAGTTGGGGCTAGATGCCTTGGACTCTCAAAGGGGTCTGGGTGGGGCCCCAACGGCATCTAGTTACCTGGGATGTGGGGGTTTCATCCCACTGGGAAACTGGGAGAGAGAGCATGGCGTTCATCCCTACAAGTGAGGGAACTGGGTTATTCACCCATTGACTTCCGTCCGTCTTTATTGAAGGCTCTTTCTGGGGGAGCTTAATTCCCAGCCTGAATAAATACAGCCTGACCTGTGCTAGGTCAGGAGAACTCAGAAGACAGAGGGAACTCTCAGGTCATGAGACCTGCGTGCTGGAGGGTGGAAGTTGGGTAGATGTGCCCAGAAATGGGAAGGTTCAAGGAAATAGAGGCGTGTGAGAGCCAAGATCATGAGCTGCAGATGGCCAGGGCCAATCAGCCACCCTTTAGTTATATGGGCATGGAAAGCTGGTGGAAGCATGGGGCCTGTTGGCTGGAACACCAGAGCAAGAAGTCACAGAAAGTCACAGCTGGGTGGCCTTTTAAATGCTGAAGATGTATGGGTGTGAAGTCCTGATGTCATTAGAGTACATGACAGGGGCAGGGAGTGGCAGAGTGGAGAGCTGTGTGTACAGAGAAGCTAGAAAGTCACTCAGGGGAAGACATGGCTTGCCTAGGAGTCCATCTGGCTTCTGATCATTCATTCATTCATTCAACAGATATTTATTGAAAGCCTATAATGTGCTGTTATACACATTGTATATAGCATTGTGCTAGGTAGAGGGAATATCATGGATGAATAAGACTGACAAGATCCCCTCCCCCTTGGAGCATATATTCTATGTGTGTGTATTTGTGTATAGGTGAACAGAATTAAATAAGTAAACTAGATAGTTTTAGATACTGATATATTTAGTAAAGGAAACCAGCAGGGTCCAGGGTGCTGAATGGAGAGTGTCTGATGGCCAGGGGTTCTTATGACAGGGTAGACAGGGAAAGACTCTCTGATTATACCCATTTTACAGATGAGGAAGCTGTGGCTTTGACAGGTTTGGTCACTTGCCCAAGCACAGTCAGCTAGTAAGTAGTCATATTTTAGATGCCAAATTCGTCTCCGTAGAGTACTTCTCCTTGGCTTCGATGAAATACCGTTTCTTCTTCCCCTATCAGTAATTTTGTGACTTGGAGACCATGACCCTGACCTTTCTGAGTCCTGGCCCAGACTCTTCTGGCTATGCACTGGTTCTAGAATAATCTTTGACCCATGGCTCTGGGACCAGCCTTACCCTGGTAGCCGCTGGGTTCAGGAGAGCATAGTGGCTCTGGAGACAAAAAGGCTGGTGCTGGTCCCACCATTTACTCACTGTGGGACCTTGGACAAATGACCTCACCCCTCTGAGCCTCAGTTCTCTCCTCGGTCAAATGCTGATACCAATTGTTTTACCGTCTGGCATTATTGAGAAGATTAAATGAGCTAACACTTGGGTAAGACTTGGCACCGAGCCCAGCACAGAGTAAACACTCTCATTGATCTTGGTGGGGCAGCCCTTTACCCCATATATTCTGATCGCTTGTTGGGGGTCCAAATGGGCAAGGGGAAATCAGGGACCCTCAGCTCTGATCTGCATGGCCCTTGAGTGACCCCGAGTCAGGGCTGGGATTGTGAAGAGGATAGGATTTTCTGACTCTGGGTCAGGACTGCCAGAGCCAATTAGGGGCGTCAGACAGACTGCAGCCTCCGGCACCCAAGCAGACGACATGGTGGCTAGTGAAGGGGCCAGCTCGTTCTGACCTTAAACCCAAATGCTCCTGCCCACATCTGCAGCTAAATAAACCAAGTAAATCATGCTGGCAGATAGATAATTAAATAATTATCAGGCACTTAATAACAAGGAGTGGGTGTTCTGAATTACCATATTAGACAGTGTCTTTGAGGACTAATTGTTGCATTACATCAGAGTTACTCATTCATTATTCTTGTCATTTCGGGTGATAATTTGCACTTTAGGAGACAGCGACAATTTTAGCAGGCAATTAGAGACGTGTCAGGCCTGGCCCTGTGAGTTACTGTCACAATTATTGCTTTTTTTTTTCCCGGTGTCCTCATTTGCAGCCATGTATTTAAGGGGATTTGGGTAATTCCAGGTCTGGGCAAAACAACCAACCCATGGGTTGGTGACAGGGCAAGGACATGGTGGCCAGCGTCGTCAGAACAAGGGACTGCTTCTGAGAAGCTACAGTGCAGAGCTGGGCCAGTTGGTGGAGTTAAGGGAGCTTTCTCTGCTGGCAGGAGCCACATTCAATCTCTGAAAACTCTGGTCCTGCCTCCCCGATAATTTTTGAAACTGCCCGTTCCTCCCCTGGTTTTTGTCAGCCACTGAATCTAGCCCTTTCTTACCACTTGCTTGAATCTTTGTCATGTGTTTTTCACAAGTGGAGATGGGAGAAAGAGAAGAGAAAAAGGCAGCTGCATTTGTTATGGTTTTTTTTTTCTTCTCTGTATTTTATGATGTTTTGACATCTTGGGGCCTTGCAGACCCAGGGAGGTTGCTTCGTTTCTAGAGATAGCAAACACCTCCGCTTCCGGCGCACCTTTGATTTACAAACCAACACCCCCAAATACTTCCTCTTATCCCACAGCCCAGGACACTAGCTCCCTGTCTGACTCAGCCCGGGGCCAAGCACCAGATAGCCACAGACCAGCCTTATGTAGCCCAGAGTCTGCTGAAACTATTTCAGCTGGCCAGTCCTAAACTGGCTTACCCTGCTTTAGCAGTTCCTTTGTGCAAAAACCACCATCAAGTCTCTGAGGTGTGCTTTCCCCTTCCTCCTCCTGCCTCTGGACCAACCCTGGTGCTTCCCCGAGTGGCCCTGCCTGGCGTGGCGAGCCCCCTTGTCCTGGCAGCTGTGAGTAATAAACCATCTCACTGGCCGTCGTCCCCTGGTCTGTTGGCCTCATCATACCTAATAAAACAAAATCCCAGGTATGTGTTAAAACAGAAGAAAGGAAGAAAGAAAAACAGAGGGAGAAAGAGAGAGAAAGAAGAGGGAGAAGGAAAAGAAGGAGGGAGAGAAGACTGAAGAAAAGAGAGGGAGGGAAGGAGATAAGAGGAAGAGAGATCACTGTGGGAAAACAGGAGGGAGAGAGATTGTGTTTCTCGGGGGGAGAGGGAAGGAAAGGAGATTACATATGAAATTTATATCTGAAACCAACATTTTTACCCCACTGCTCAGTGTTTATTTTTTGGCGAAATCAAATGTCTGGGTTCATTTAGCTACGGTTGGCTCTCCTGACCTTAGACAACTTGAGAACAGCGAGTATGAATCCGTGACTCAGAATAGGCCTTCAGAAAAATATTTTTCATTGGCGACATAGTGGGAATCAAGAAAAATAAAGCACTTCTGACCCAAATGCAAAACTCTGCAGGGGAAGACGGGCAGGTTTCAAACCTGAAACCAGGTACTTCATAGCTCTGTCCTTAGCAATGAGGGAAGAGACCAAAATGGCTGAATTGGGTTTTCTTTTTCCTTTGATTGACCCTGAGAAAGAGCGATCTGCTCAGGACACACCCATGTCCAGGAGAGAGAGCCACTGCTGAAGGTTTGTGCCGGCCCAGGGACTCTAGCAGCAGTAAAACTCAGTGCTTATGATTGTGGGTTTAGAGCAGGGGTCCCCAAACTACGGCCCGCGGGCTGCATACGGCCCCCTGAGGCCAAAAATCCGCCCCTGCCCCCCCCCATTTCTGGAAGGGGCACCTCTTTCATTGGTGGTAAGCGGATGCATCCTGTGCTCCTGGAGTACTGTATGTGGCCGTGTGGCAAAGCGCAGGGTCGCTCACGTACAGTACTACTTCCGGTGACACAGGACGCACACGGCTCCGGAAGTGCATCATATCACCTGTTACGGCTAGCAGTGACAAATATGGAACCGGACATTGACCATCTCATTAGCCAAAAGCAGGCCCATAGTTCCCATTGAAATACTGGTCAGCGCCCTGGCCGGTTGGCTCAGCGGTAGAGCGTCGGCCTGGCGTGCGGGGGACCCAGGTTCGATTCCCGGCCAGGGCACATAGGAGAAGTGCCCATTTGCTTCTCCACCCCCTTCTCCTTCTTCTCTGTCTCTCTCTTCCCCTCCCGCAGCCAAGGCTCCATTGGAGCAAAGATGGCCCGGGTGCTGGGGATGGCTCCTTGGCCTCTGCCCTAGGCGCCAGAGTGGCTCTGGTGGCGGCAGAGCGACGCCCCGGAGGGGCAGAGCATCGCCCCCTGGTGGGTGTGCCGGGTGGATCCCGGTCGGGCGCATGCGGGAGTCTGTCTGACTGTCTCTCCCCATTTCCAGCTTCAGAAAAATACAAAAAAAAAAAAGAAAAGAAATACTGGTCAGTTTGTTGATTTAAATTTACTTGTTCTTTATTTTAAATATTGTATTTGTTCCCATTTTGTTTTTTTACTTTAAAATAAGATATGTGCAGTGTGCATAGGGATTTATTCATAGTGTTTTTTATAGTCCAGCCCTCCAACGGTCTGAGGGACAGTGAACTGGCCCCTTGTGTAAAAAGTTTAGGGACCCCTGGTTTAGAGTCTTGGTCCTGATACTTGTTAGCTGTGTGACTTGGGCAAGTCACATCCCTGAGATCTTAATTTTATCATCTCAAATTTGATAAGGTAGTAGCCATTGCTGGGCAAAATTAAGTCTATAAATAATTGAGCATGGAACTTGACACAAGGGAAATGCTTTGTAATAAAGTGGGCGTGGCTATTTATTATTATTATTTTAAATTTGCATTATCATATGGTTGTTTCGCCCTGTGTGGCTTTGATCTGGACCTATGATCTCCATGGTCCTGTTGAGATAGAAGATGATTCTGGTGTCTGGTCTGGTTCTCACTGGAGCCAAGACAAGCTCTCCCTAAGATGGTCCCTCTGACGGCTGGAATGTTGCCCTGACCTTCCTCCCAGGGCATGCTAACCCTATCCCACATCACAAGTCCATCCCCTCAATGGGAGGGAGGAGGGGGCATTCACAAGTACTGAGCTTTCACTGAGTGCTGCGCCCCAGGCTAAGCACTTAACATTAACACTCATTATTTCATCCAAACCTCGTAGTAGCCTCCCAAGCAGGATTCCATTATGCCCATTTTACAGATAAGGAGAGGGAGGTAAGAGCATTAGCATAGGTTCCCCAGGGTGAAACACCCAATCAGTGGTAGAGCCAAGATTTGATCTGCACTTTGACCTTTTTTGCAGCACTCCCTCCCTCTGAAGATGCAGTCCTATCACCCAGTGTGGTCACCTCACAGAAGAGTGACTGGGAGGACAGTGCTTTGCACCAGTTTCTGCAGCACGATTGGCTTCATACAGCCAAGTTCTTTTCTTCAAATATTTAAAAAATTTTATTTGAAGAAAAACACAAACCACTAAAAATTAGGAGCAACTGGAGCAATGCATCTATCTACCTATCTATCCATCTGTGCACCTGTCTATCTATCTAAAACAAATATATGTGCACACGCATACTACATACACTTACACGTATATGCATAAGCTAAATGGAGTTAATTAGGTTAAAACCACAGTAAATCTGACAGATGGAGATTAACACGGTGGTCAAAACTGGAGAAAATATAGTATTTTGAAAAAGAATAAATCCAGCCAATTACAGATTTATGTTGATGCCAGCACAGTTACCACAGTTTTACAATAATCATTGATCAATCAACGTTTTATGACAAAACTGTAATTTTTACGTGTTTCGCCCTCACCTAAAAGTTTCCTCGTTTGCTTAATTCCCAGAACACGATTTCGTAAATCTTTCTTGCCACGATATTAAGTAGATAATAAGAATGCCATGTAAGATTTGCTTATGGTTTAAACTACATTTGCAAATGATTTATAATTAGGGTCAAATCTAAGATAAAACATTATTAAAGTCAAAACGTGTTGTAAATTGGCCTGGTCTGCTTGGGCCTTTAGCAATTTATTGGGGTTTGTTGACAGCATTTCCTCTGGTGAGATCCAAGGGGTCAGCCAACACCAAGGGGAGATATTTATGAGTAAGGGGGTGCTATGGAAATCACTGGGGTGTCCCTGGTGGCATGGGCCAAGTGGACAGGCATGACTCCATGCACCACTTTCAGTGTGAGTTGCTCTAAGCAAGTCAGCCACAGGTGACGGGCCCAGAGTCCACCCTGCTCTCCCAGTGGGGTGATCGCCTCGGAGTTTTCAGTTCAAAAATGTATTGGGAATATGTCCAACCATTAGAGAGTCATTTATGCAGCCTGTGTTTATTGAGTACCTAGTCTGTGCAGGGTACTGAGGATGCATTGGTTAGCAAATGAGGCTAATGTCCCTTCTCTCAAAGAGTATAGTAGGGAAGAGACAGATGAAACATTTTCCTGGTGGTGGTGAGGAGAATATGTAGGGGTTGGGAGGGAAGCTGGTAGGGGGTGAAGGATGACAGTAAGAGGTAGGAAAGATGTTGGTAGGGATTGGGTAGGAGGCTGATAAGAGGTAAGAGGGAGGCTGGTAGAACTTGGGAGGGAGACTAAAAAGGTCCATTTAAATAGGGAGGTCAGGGAAGACTTCCTGGAGGAGATGGCATTTCATGAGTTATCAGAAATTGATGACAGCTTCAACAGAAGGTACATGGTCAGGCTAGATCTCAGAGAACCAGGGAGAGATCAGTAAAGGCAGATGCCTTGAGAAGAGTGTCCCTAGCAGGAGTTCAGGAGCCTAGAGTGACTGGAGCAAGTGAGAGAGGAATCAGGGCCCATGCAACGTACTGTGAGGACCTTGGCTCCCACGATGAGAGAGAAGCCATTGGAGAGCGGGGCATTTTGAAAATAATTGTTCCAGCTGCTGTCTGGAGAACAAGCTGTCGGGGGCAGAGTGGAAGCTGGGAGGTGACAGAGAAGGCTTTCCTGTCCTTCAGATACAAAAGGAAGGTGGCTTAGACCAAGAAATCATGGTAGAGAAGGGGAAAGATGGTTGTGTTTGAAATATTTCTGTAGTCAAGTTGAGAGGGCTTGTTGACGAATTGGATATGGGACGTGACAAGAGGAGGAGCCCTAGGTGTTTGGCCTGAGCCACTGGGCAACCAGTGGTGCAACTTCCTGAAATGGGGCAGGCTAAGGGGATAGTTGCAGGTGGGAAAAAGGGTGGTAGGGCATCAAGACTTTGCTAATGGACATGTGAAGTTTGAGATGCTATTAGTGTCCAAATGGGGATGTGAAGGGGGCAGCCAGATATATGAGTCTGAGTTTCGGTGAGAGGTCAGGCTAGAGACATAAATTTTGAAGCCATCAGCCCAAGGTTGTTTTTAAAGCCATGAGCTCACCAGGAACTGAGAACAACTAAGTGTAAGAGAAAGTCTGTGGACTGAGTCCTGGAGCCTGTAACATTTAGAAGTTGGAGGAGAGGAGACGTCCCCTGTACAGTGCAAGGAGAGGGAGCTGTCACTGGTGTAGGATGAAATCTAGAACAGACCAACAGTGGAGCCATCGCCTCTATCACCGATTGACAGGAGGTCAAGTGGGACCTGACCCCTCGGCTTTAGAAACATGGTGGTCACTGACCAAGTTGACATCAAGAGTTCTGAATTCTCAGACCAAAGTTGGATATTTCATCTTCACTCTTCACTGAATGACATTCCAAGAGTCAATGGTGTCAAAATCGCTTTATTTTTTTAGAGACGTGTCTTTGAGGTTCATCTTCCACTGCATCGTAGCTACCCAGGCACGAGCAAGGGAGGTATTTCTTCCAGGGAACACCAAAGAAATCTGCTTCTTTTGAACAGTTGGAAAAATTATCCATCTTTAAGCTCCTGGATTCCGAATTTCCTTTTTTGCTTTGGCCACCAGCTGCCTGGCACCTGCATTGGGACAGCATCTTTGTGTGCCAATCTTACTCTTGGCTCTGTCTTATTATTTCTAATTCTCATTTTCTCTTTGTCCAGGTTACCTTCTCTATTTTATTTTAATCTTCTTTTAATGTGTATATTTCTCTCTAGTATGTGTATTTCTGCTGTGTGATCACTGCAAATTTTCCTGGAAGTATAAGGGAGGTAAACAGTATAGCAAATGCCGAATGTTATGACTGTGTTGTAGATACCACTGAGCCTTAATTAAGAACCTTTATGAATCATGATGGAGAGAAAATAGACCCAAGCATGGAGCTAGGAGATGTTTATTCGAGTTCTGGTTCTGTCACTACAAAGCTGTGTGACCTCGGCAAATCAAGTACCCTCTCTGAGTTTCAGCTTCTTTGACTATCAAACACAGGGGTTCTACTAGCTTAAGGTTAGCAAACATGAGGCACACATGCACTGACCAGCAAGTACCTAGTGCTATAGTAGACATCGCTACTCAATAAGGCACTCTTTGGCATTGAATTTAAACATGACATCAGAATCCTTCTTAACACAGCACTTCAGGCCACAGCTATCCATTAACATGAGCTCGCATGCTAAATGAGGTCTTCTTGCATTACAGGGTTTAGAATGTCTCCGACTAAGATTGATGGCGGGCCATGAGCTAGAGCTGTAGTGATGTTCCATTGCCTCCCAAGAAAGAATTCCAAAGCAAGAGGGGTGGGAAGACATTGTGGGAACGCTCTACAATAATTATAAAGCCTAGCCTCACATCTGTCACTGACTATATTCCCAAGAATGATTTTTGGACCATACCTTCTATCTATAAGATGAGAGTTTGGAACCTTGGGACACTGAAGTCCTGCTACAAATCCATGTCTGAATGCTTATTCTTAGAGATAGTGGTTTGTCTTCTATCAGAATAAGCAAACTCTTCATTTCCACAATCTTTAAAACATTTTTATTATCTTTTCCTTCCAAATAGAAATCAGAACATAATACAATATTTCTATTTAAATTGCCCTTCTTGAGTTTTGGGGAGGCAAACCCTTTTCTTAATAAGCAACCTGAGGGAATAATTTTTAATTAACTAATTGATTAAAGAAATACCTTGTTACTGAGTATAACTGAGCATACTGATGTCTACGTTCTTAGACTAGCATTCATTGAATGCCAACTGAGTCACACAGTACTAAGGCTTTTTCTTCGGATAACCCTACCAGGTAGCTAGCTAATTTATTTTTTCTGTTTTACAGCTGAGAAAATTTGGGCTTGAAGTGATAAAATAACAAGACCAAAGAGTTTTCTCAAACTTTCTTCAATGGCATCTCTGATGTAATGAAATTCTAATCATGAAATTCTTATAAGAATTCGGTTTTCCTACCTTTGTCTTCAAAACACCAGTGAGAGTTTGATAATGGCTTCAATAGAGGGGATGTGAACAGGCTTAACTCTCAGAGAGAAGATGATAGGCTCTCAGTTTATCTACTTCATCATTTAATCACCACTTCAACCTGCGAGGTGGGCACTGTTATTATACCCCTTTAACAGATGAGAAAATAAAGGCTTTGAAAGCTATGCCTTGCCTGGGGTCACAGGATCTGAAGCCTGTATATGTGGCTCCCAAATTCTTTCTTTGTGATCAACTGCCTCTCAGGATGGAGCACAGACACCACTCCTTTTCAGAAAAAAAAAAAATGAAGAGACAAGATGATTTTGGGAATTTCCAAATGTGGACCCTTTTAAAATTCATAGGCACAGATGCTGGGGATAGAGGGAGGGAGACTTGGCCAGCAGGGAAAGACGTGGTGTCAGACGGCTGTTTCCATATGGTGATCTCCTTTAGCTGGTGACAAGTGGGTTACCAGGCTGTGCAGACAGAAACGCTTTTTAGGGATCCACCCTGGGCCAGGCACTACTGGCAAGAAATTTTTCCTGAATGAATAATGATTGAATGAACGAACAAATGAATGGTCATCCTGTCGTTCCCATTCCATACTGTCAGACCAAATTCGAGTAATCGTCCTATAGGCTGCATCTTTTAAAATCCCCTTTAGGACACCGAGCCTTACACACTGTTTGTGCTCTGCCCTCCGGAGCTCCAGAAGCACTAACAACCCCTCCGCCTCCACCCATTTCTGCCTTTGGAGTCGCTTCCAGGGGATTTGCTGTAGCAGCAGGAACCTGCTAACAACACAATTCTTCCTGTTTCCTGGGAAAGCCTTTATTTTGCTTTGTTGTACACTTGAAAGTGAGCATGCACAAGACTGTCAAGAAAGGCTCCTTTGGGCAGGGCTGTTTGGGACACAGGGATGCTGGGCTGATGGTGGTGGAGAGAGCGAGGGAAGCCAGCCTTGGGGGCAGGGAGGCTGGGTTTGAGTCCATCTGCTGTGGGACCCTGGGCACGTCACTGGTGTTCTCTGAACCCAGGTTCGACTGCTTTTCAAATCAAGGAAGCTGATGAGATGCTCCTGAGGTCTTTTCTAGGTCAGAAACCCATGTTTAGCAGTAAGTTCACAAACAGTGCCTTGCATAAAATAGAAGTGGAATAAACCCTTGCTGGTCTGATTTCAAAAACAACCGCTTCCTTATCCTTTTATTTTACTGCCTTTTTTTTTTTTTTGAGAGAGAGAGAGAGAGAGAGAGAGAGAGAGAGAGAGAGAGAGAGAGAGAGAGAGAGAGAGAGAGAGGCAACAGAGAGTATTGGGCCCCAGACTTTGTGATAGGGGAGGAGAGGGGAGGGTGGTACAAGGTGATAGAAGAAAGACTTGAAGATAATGAGACATTGCAGCAACTTTCCCCAGAGCTGTTTCTGGTTCTGGAAGCAAGCAAAAAATAAAGCAGAAAGGGGTAGGGGTGGGGGTAGGGGAAGCAGCATTTATTTGGAGCTGTATCGGAAGCAGAGTGTCAACTGGCTGAAATGCCGCCTTCTCCTGCCGGCGAACGGTGGGCGCGACAGCCCGCACATTCAAATGAGGGAGCGATTAGACCACTCGCCTCTCTGAAGATGGATTTCTTGGTTGGGGGAGCGGGGTGGGTGCCAGGGCTGGCGTGCAGAGGACGGCAACATTAGGCTTTGGCAAGTTAATTAGGGTTCAGGAGTCCAGCGAGTGGGGAGAGAGGCTGGATTTGCATAAAGCTCATTTACATAATGTTCTTCACAAATTGTGCAGCCAGAAGGCTGCTGGGCTGGCAGGGAGGGGGAGGCGGTTACATGCCGACATGCTGAAGGCAGCAGCAGCTCAAGCGGGAAGGGCGAGACCCCAGACGGGACCCCCGCCCCCTTGTCTCCACCATTGGCCACCCTGCAGTATCCTTCCACCGGGCTTCTGACTCCATCTTTCCGCACCTACCCCTTGCCCAGCACCATCCAGCTCCCCAGTGGAGAGAGACACATTTCTGAAGTGCCTGTATCCCCATAGGTCTCCCTTGCTTAAAACCTTTCTGTGACTCCTCAGAGTGAAGTCACAACTCCTTAGCCAGCTGATGTGACCCCTTTTGGCCCCTTCCACCCAGCTGACCCCATCTCCCCTCTTGTTCCCTCTTCCTACCTAAGCTCAGTTCCCCTGAATGGGGTCCCTGAACGTGTTTTGCTCTCACATGTCTTAGCTCTTGCTGTTACCTGTCTTGCAATTTCCATCCCACAAATTCCAGGCTCTGTGGCAACCCCCCACCCCGTTGTTCCACGGGCCTGCTCCTGAGGCCTCCTTGGGTAGACCAAAAAGCCCCTTCATATGGCCAGGTCTAAGCACACTGTGCAGGCCCTGCTCAGGGAAGATCTCTGTCCCCATCAGGCTGTGACTCCTCCGGGAAAGAGATTTGCTTGGCACACCTCTGTAACCAGCCAGGCAGGGGCATAGAAACAGTAGGTGCCCAATACATGTTGATTGGATGAATGAAATATGTCATCTCAGCCAGAGATTGAGACCATATTCCAGTTGAGTTTTCCTCAGATGAGTCAGTCCAGCCCATAAATTTCTCTCGGGCTCTCTATCCCCCTTCCTTCTTGCCACCATCACCAACCAGTCTTGTGTTAGGAGCCATGGTGGTCGAGAAGTTACCAGGAGCATGGAGTGGTCTCTGAGCTGGGTCTTCCACTGTGAGTATGGTCATCAAAGGCAGACAAAGGGGAAAGGCTGTTTTAGGCTGGGCAGATAGCATGTGTCGAGACAAGATGCTCAGAAAGTACATGGAGCTTTTGGACTGTGGGAAGGGGGCGGTGTGGGCTGGAGCCAGAGATGACACTGGAAAAAAAGGGTGAGTCTTGAATTCTGAGCTGGAATAGATCTGATCGGTTTTTGCAAACCTCTGAAGGTTTTGATCAAGCAGAAGAAAGAAAACAGTTGTATCCAGTGAGCACCCACTACGCAGCCACTTCACATGTGATTGAATTCCACAGCCGTGCACAGTAGGCCTCATTCTCCCCACGATCAGCAGTGTGGAGGACAGGCACGCTGTAGCCACGTGCCTGTGCTCTCACAGCTGGTGAGTGGTCAGAGAGACAGTGGGGTGGGGGCAGGCAGACAGATTGACAGAAAGAGTGAGTGAGAGAGAGAGAGAGAGAGAGAGAGGGGAGGAGGAAAGGAGAAAATCCAGGGGTAATGGCTCAGAAGATCAGAAGAAAGGAAGAAATTCACAGATGCCAGTTGCCCTGCAGAACATCAGAGGTACTTCTTGTGCCAAGACAGAACTGTCTAATAGCATTCTAGACCTGCTGTCCAATGTGATAGCCACTACGCAGCTATGGAGCACTTGAAATGTGGCTAGTGCCACTGAGGAACTGAATTTTAATTGCATTTAAATTTAAATTCGAGTAACCTTGTATTTACATGCCTCACTTTTACATTTACATGTGAATAGCCATATGAAGGTAGTGACTACAGTTTGGGACACGGTGGCGTTAAGAAGAATCCTTTTTTCCTATCAAGGGCCTGGCTGAGGCTTTCTTCCGGTCCTTCTCTGCCTCCCAGTCTGCGACTCTGTTCTGAGTCAGGCAGGCATCTCTGACGTTTCTTTATCATATTCCTGGACATCCCGCCCACACCAAGGTTTAATTTTAGCTGATTCTCTCTCAAGGACAAAGTATATATTTTTATTTTAATATATGTCGCCTGAACCATTTCCAAGTTTTACTTTTAGAACCTGTCAATATTAGTGACATGTGGCATTTTAGGCACTTTTTCTGCTGGTGGGGCTTGAATTTATTGTCATTTTATGTCGCTCGGCAAAATGCACAAAATGCCAGAAGTGTTATAAACAGAGACGATTTATGTCCGGGTTGGGGTGAGGTTAAGAGAATGAATATAATCCATTTTTTTTCACAGACTTTTATGTGAGTGTGCGAGCCGGCAGGTGCACGTTTGACGCTCGGTGGCAAGTCTTTTCCAAGTAACAGGAGGTGGCAGATGTAGACGGATCCCAATTACTGCTGCTCACCACCTAGCAGACCGATCACCCCACGCCCTTGTGTGTGGACACTGGCCCCTGGTCCCAGGCACATAGCATGGAGCTGTACACACAGTATGCATTCAAGTAAAGCTTCTGGAAGAAAGGGTGGAGGAAGGGAATAAGACCTAAGTGGGAATTCTAACAACTCCTCTTTTCCAACCTCATACAAGTAATCTTTGGAAAACCTTATCCTTCGCTGCTCAAAACCTTTCAATAGCTCCCAAGTACCCTTGAATTCCAGCTTATAAGGTCCTTCATGATGTGGCATCTGGGGTGTCTCCGGCCTCACCTCTGATTGGTTCCAGTGCTCTGAAAGTTTTGTATTCTTACTCCTTGCCTTTGCCCGTGATGTTCTTGCAGCTGGAAGTGTCCCCCTTCCCTTTCTCTTCTTGGTCACTCTTTAGTGACTGGTCCAAACTCCTGCATCCTTTCCAACCTTTACCTCTCTACCCACCTCCCCAAGAGAGTTGATTGCCCCCTTGTTGGGGAATATCATGTCCCTTATATATATACACCTTAATTAAAAGACCTTCCCCATTGACTTCTTTGCTTTGCTTCTCTGTTGTCCCTCAAAGATGATGTGCTACTTGAGGGCATGGTCTTGGAAGCCCCATTCAACGTATCCTGGGCCTATATGAGAAGCTGGCAAATGAAAGATAATTGGATGATATAACAAATAGATGCCAACTGGGTGGGTCCTCAGTGTCCCTGCTGCTGGTTTCAGATTTAGCTGTGTGGTACTGCTAAGTCAATTACTATTGTCCACCTGCTTGCCAATTTACAAACTATAAGGCTGTTGTTTTTCTTCCATCCTCCCTGTCCTTAGAAGTTTAAGCCTTTAAATAATTCCTTTATTGTAATTTTATTGGGTTTTATGGAGGGAAATATATTAGAGGGGTGAGTTCCATCTGGCTTCTTACTAAAAGTCAATAGCACATGAAAGAATAGTTCTCTGTTAGACTTTGAGTTAATTGCCTTTCTTCCTTGGGTCTCTGATTCTTTGTCTATGAAATGAGGATGTTGGACTGGATGAGTCCTGGGGTCCAGCTAAGGTCTGGGAAGGGGACAGTATGGGATCGGACTTGCCTGGTGGCCCACGGGTAGGAGTTTGGATCTTATGTGATAGCAGCGCCTTCCTGTGATCTTTACCTGCACTCTGCTTGTGCTAATTCTCCTTTCACCATCTGTGTCCTGCCTCCCAAACCTCCAGGTTGGTGGCGGGTCTGAGGTCCTCCCTTGTTCAACCATAGTGACAGGAACTGATTTGTGTTGGGGTCTGCAGCTGATCCAGAACACTCACCCACCTAATGAAAGTCTGGTGCCTGCCCAGGGAGAAATCTGGAATCCCATTTTGTAGAATAGTAATCTGAAATTTGGAGAATGGAAGAGAACTTGCCTAAGGCAAGCGAGTAAGTAACCAAATTCTAGTTTTGGTTTGACTGGCCCTCAATCTTGCTGTATGCAACATCCTGCCCGTGGTGGACATTCAACCAACATTTGTTTGGAGTGGGAGGTGATGACACTTGGGTTGGGTCATCCAGGAGCACAATTATAGCCATCCGAGCAAGGAACATCATTGAAAAACTAATTATACAGCATACCATTTTCAAGGTTCATCTGCATTATAGTATGTACCAATACTTTATTCATTTTATGGCTGAATAATATTCCATTTGTTTTTCCATTCATTCACCTGTTAATGGATGTTTGGGTTGTTTCTTCCATTTGGATATTGTGTGTTGCTATAAATATTCGTGTGTGAGTACTTATCTGATGCTAAGTGAAAGAAGCCAGACACAAACGGTCTCACAGTTTATGATGGCTTCGTTTGTATGAACTATCCAGAATAAGTAAATCCATAGAGACCGAAAGCAGATTAGTGGTTGCCAGGGTCTGGGGAGAGGGTGAAAAGGAAAGCGACTGCTTAACGGGCACCAGGTCTCCTCTTGGGGTGATGAAAATGTTTTGCAACTACATAGAGCGTCGGCGGCACAACATCGTGAAGTTCCTAAATGCTGCTGCATTAGACACTTCAAAATGGTTCATTTTGTGTCAGGCGAATTTTACATCGATAAAACAATTACTGAAAATTTCACTCAAAGAACATTCAATGAGACCTTCTGTGTGTTTGGTGATGGGTTCTCCATCAGAAAACGTATAGTAGGTATTTGGGAAGGATTTGTGGTATAGACTCACAAATTGTCAGGTCGACTGTTTCTGTCTTCAGCCAAGTCTTGTCCCCAGAGCAGTGGCATCAGCAACCCCCGGAGCTTATCGGAAGTGTGAAACTTTGGTCCCGATCCCCACCTGCTGAATCTCAGTGCAAAGCACGCGTTCACGCCCTGAGCCCACCCGCTCCCTCAGTCTTCCTTTCTAATCACTGACGGGAGAAATGGCGAGAGGGACTGGGGATCAATCCGCCCGAAGTCCGTCCTCACCGAGCAGAACTTGAGGTTGGTCCTCTCTTTCTCTCTGCCCCTCTACCCTCTCCTCCCTCCCATGCCTCCCCCACTCAGCCGGATTCTTACCCTCCTGCACTCTCTGAATTGATTTTTCTCACTCATCTTGGCAGGTTAGTAATCACCGTTCTCAGCAGAAATTCCTTTCATTTTATTACTCTGGGTGAGAAATAATGGGCAGTGAGGGGGTGGGGCAGGGACTGTGTTTCATGTCGCTCCCATCTCAGTGTCAGGTGGGGCAGGGGAATTTCCATGCTGGGTCCCCCATGGGAAGGAGGTTCGTAGTGTGAAAGGGAGCGCGAACCCCTCCGTTGCTCCTGCCAGTCCCAGGTTCCTGCTCCTGCTTTCAGGGCCCCTGCCTTTCTCTGTCCTTCGTCCCCACTCGCTTTTGAGGACGTCCACTGCGTTGTAGAGCCCATTCCTCTGCATCGTTCATTTCATCATCACAACACTTCTTGAGAGTTGGACTTGTCACCTCCTTTTTACTGGTGGAAAAAAAGTGAGGTTTGCAGCTATGGAGCCACTTGCAAGACACATGGAAATTAGAAGCAGATCTCCAGGTTCAGGCAAGGTCGTCCCGGACTGCATCAGAGCCATTCCATTCATCTCTCTGCTTGGGTGTGGTCCTATCAGAAAGAGCTTGGGAGCGTGGTCCTGTGAACGCGGGTTCTAACCCCAGCTTTGCCTCTTACAAGTCATGCTACTTTGGGCAAACTGCACCATGTCCTGGTCCTCCCTCTCCTTTTCTGTCCAATTGGGACGGGGCAGAGCGGGCAGACCACAGTTCCTAAGAGGAGGAGCTCTGTAATGCAAACTGGTCTCCCCCTCATCAGTTAGGGGACCCGGAGGAATCTGCATCACCTCTCTGGGGCTCCACGAGCCCATCTTCAAAACATGCTTAACACCTGTCCCTGTGGATTACTGTGAGCACTACACAAGCTCGTTTTTTAGCACATTCCTGGCACAATGAGCCAATACGCAATAAATACCCTCATTCGAAATAAAATCTTTATACTTCATCAAGTCTAAGACGCTATCACCATGGCAAGAGATACCCTGAATTCAGAGATGCTAACGTGAAAAAACAGTGTGCTTATGTTGCCAGTGGGAATGGCATCCTTTCACAGTCACAAGGACAGCATTTTGGGAACCCACGTATAAGAGGATGAGGCCTAGTGGTTTAAATAAATGGCTGTGTCCAGGTCCCCACCGTCTCATCTTCATCTGTCCTGCTGTGGAAAAAGTCCAACCTTGTTTTCACCAGGCCCAGAACAAGGCCAACTTCCAGACATTCTGTGCCATTGGTTCAATCCATTTCAAAGCTTAGTCCAGTTCAGACTTTGTTGATGTCTGACTACTGTGGTCTCTATTCTGGGCTGCGCTTTGCTGGCGCTACATTGCGTACCCAGGTTCGTGTTTGGAGGCTGCATTTGGGAGCCCTCATGGCTGCTATGGAGAGAGAAGACACAAACAAACCAGGAGAAATAGAGAGACTGTGAGAAAAAGCTCGCCTTTGATAGGCTAATTACATTATCTCGGGCTTGGGAAGGACCAGGCACTCTTTCAAACTAACCAATCAATTTCCCAATTTTTGATGGGCTGGTCGTAGGTCCCACCCACCACTCACAACCAATCCATTTCCTACATCTTCCAGGGTTCTGTGTCCTTTATCCAATCCTAATCCTATTCCCAGGCTAGGCTCTGCCCCTTATGGTCACCATCTTAGTTCCTACTGGGCATGTGCTTAGCTTCCCCCTTCCGCACAGTGCCATCTTGAATTCTTCTGGGCATGTGCCCAGCGGAGGAACTTCTGCTGTTTTTATTTCTCCAATGATAAGGATCCTTCCTGCTGATCCTTCCTGTCTACTCCCAGAATTCCTGCCTGCTTCAGGGATTAGGTCCTGAGGGCAGAGGATACCCTGGAGAAAGTGTGAAGCTGTAACTTCCTAATGAGGTAGGCTTTTTAATATCTGATTTCCCTTGCTCCTTTATTTTATTAATATCTAGCTACCTATGTTAACACTTAGAATCAAACACACCTTCCTCTGTGCAATGCCTGCTCTATGTGACATGTAAGGTTAGGCATCTTATATACATTTTTCCATTTAAACCTGATAAGATTCCTAAAAGATGGGTTTATTCTCCCCATTACATAGGTGAGAAAACTGAGGCTCAGAGAGGTGAAGTCACTTCCTCTAAGATAGATAGTTTGTAAGATGGGAAAGTGAAATCAACGCAGGTCTTTCTGTCACCAAATTTTAAAGCGTAGACAAAACAATCCAGATTTGTTCATGTTTTGCAAACTACAGAGTAGCAGTCATGTATGTAGGGTGAAAAATGGAGGAAAACTACTACTACTAATAATGTTATTAATAATAATGTCTACTATACATTGGGTGCCTACCATGCACCAGGTACTGGGTTAAGGGATCTAAATTTAATCCTGGCAACAGTTCTCTGTTATAATCCTCATTTTATAGATGAGCGACCTGAGGCTCAGAGTGGTAAAGCAACTTACCCTAGGTCACACAGCCTGGCACTGGTGAAGCTTACAAGCTCTTGAGTTGCCTTTTTCACCTTCAACCTGGAATTGGAAGCTGCTCCCCTTGGGTGCAGGAAGCTTAGCTGGAAGGTCTCTCTCAGCCTTTCCTGTGTCCTTCCACCCCACTGGACCCCAAGCTGAAAGTCCGCCTAAGCTCCTCCCCACATCTCTGTAACTAGTAGGTCTTCCACCCCTCTCCTTGCCTGTCAGGACTGGCGCTGGAGTGGCGGGCATGGCAGAGAGAGAGTACAGTATGCAGATCACCCCATTAAAATTTCATGTGGATTCAAAAATTCAGTGTTGACTCCAATGACGCAAATAGGTATGAAAATTCTGAGGAAGGCACACTCATTGTTACCGAAATCAAATGGTTGAACGGCCACTAATGAGGCAGACAAGAAGCCTTGCTCACCCTCTGAGGATTGGAGGAGACGAGAGGAGCAATTGTGCTACATTATTCATACACTCTTGTTTGAGCTTCAAATCTCAAGGAAGCCCTGGAAGGGGAAGGGAGAGAGGGCAGAGGCAGCAGAAGGGGGTGGCGGGCACACGGCCCCACTCTGTCAGCCGCAGTAGGCTGGGTGACTAATTGACAACTAGGCACAAAGCCCCTTCCTCCAGGGTGCCCTCTCTCCCAGTTCTCATTTTTAGCTCTGGCCCACAAGCACCTGCCACTGTGCCTGGATTTCCTGCATCAGTGGCTTGGGGGTGTGAGTGTGAGATGCTGAAGGGGGTCTGGTGTCTGGTCCTAGCTCTGTGAGCTCAGGCTAGTGGCTAAACCTCTCTGAGCCTCAGTTTCTTTCTCTGTAAAACAGGGAAGCCAATGGGCAACTCTTCCACCTTCTCTGGGGGGGGGAGGGGTGAGGAGGAAGCTTTCTGATTCCGGCTCAGATGCCACATTGCAGCTCGTCTCGGACCTGAATGTTCGGAGGACTCTTGGAGGATCTTGCTGGAATATGGTTCTGATTCTGTAAGTGGCGTCGGGGCAGGGCCTAGGATACTGCATTTCCAACCAGCTTCCAGGTGAGGCAGATGCTGCTGGTTTGGGGGCCACTCTGTGAGCGGAGAGCCAGGCCAGAATAATAGAGTAGCCTTTTGCAGGGACAGTCCTATCTGTTGGTCCAAGTCCTTCCTGTGCATCAGCCTCTGTGGGGTGTTTGCACAGATACAATGCCTATCCATACCCTGTGAAAGTCAAGTTGAATTGTTTGGATCCACACATCTGGAGTTTCACTCCTTAGGTCTCTTGGTTCTTAAATACAGTCAGATTGTTGCAGTTATTATTATTAATATTCCCCCTATTGTTTATTCCCCTATCTTTCCAGGTTGTTTTTCAAGAGCCCTCTCTCCCGGTTCTTCTTCAGCATCCAATGTCATCAACTACTGGGTGCTTTTAATAGACACATTTCTCCCTTTTCATTGAGCAAAACTGTTTGTAAGAAAGAGCCTGAAGAACTGATCATTTGCTCACTGAGGAGGAAGAGATGTCACACCCCGGGGGACTGACCTCTTTCCTTCCAGGTTCTCAGAATGCACTTGGGGCCCATTCTCTAGAGCGTGGAGCAGGTTTAAATTGAGGGTCACCTGGTCAGCCGCCCCTTCTGTGCTGTTTGATCACTCTGCTGACACGTACTCTTAAAGTAAGAACCAGACTCCAGAGGAGTCATAAAGGGAAAGCCGGCTCGCCAGGGAAGGGATTGATCTTGGCATGTGCAACCCCACCATTGACCACACACCCAGCATAACTAATAAACAGGTTCCTGAGTACTCCCTGCATTTTGTAATTATTACTCGGCCATAAAAATCCCTTCTCCCTCCTGCCAGTGCTATCTTAGTGAACGTTATGAGCGCTCATGAGGTTAATGCAGGGCCGTAAATCCGCAGTGGGTCGAACAAGTGAGACTTGAGGAACTGTTCATAAATCTATGGGAACTGCTCCACTTTGTTTATTTAATAAAATACCGTTTCATAGAAATGCACGGGGCACTGCGGGGTTTGTACCTGCGTGGGCGTGTGTGCGTGGGGAGGGAGCGAGGTGAGGTCTGAGGAGGACAGCGGGCGTGGGCACATGGCCTCAGGGAGCGCTGGGCACCCACATGGTCTATTATCACACCAGCCATTCTGAACTCAGTACCCGCTCCCCACAAGGATAGCCTGTTCTCCTGGGGTTCTTTAATGGGCCCCGTCAATATTTGAAAGGGTGCTGCAAAGCCCGAGCCATGTGTAATGCTGTTTGCACAACATGAACACCTCCCTGAGATAATCTTCTGGGATTTGTTAGGGGCACCTTGCCTGTGTTGGGCTGTGAAATCAACAAGAAGTCAGACTTCTCCACGTGGAGTGGAATAAACGCTAAAAGCAAGAGCACTAGAGTAAACAGACATGGGTTCTAACACCAGAGTCGCCATGTACCAGAAAGATGGCCCCAGCAGTCACCTCTCTGGCCTCAGTTTCCTTCTCTGCACTGTGGAGGTCATCTTCCGGGTGTTAGAAAGTGCAGACATGAGGTGCAGAGAGGAGAGAATGCAGCCCCTGGATGGCTTTGCTTGCTCTCCCATTCCCCTGCAAGTCCGCGGCACTGCAGTTAACTCTGAGATGCCTTTGTTAATTACTCCTTGCTGAAGGCCATCTATAGAGATCTCGTTCTTTTCTTTTGAATTGACTGGGCCCCAACCTGGAAATAAAAGACCGTGGGATGGGATCAATGGAAACAGTAGAGATGCTGCAGAACCCCTAAGTGGCATTCCTGACTGATCGGGATTAGCATCCGGAGTCCCTGTGCTGGGTGTTATGTCGCTCACTGAAGGGGACAGACAGGGTGATGTAGTGGGGAGGACCATGGAGTTGGGAGGCCTGGGTTCAAGTCCTGACTTCACCACTTTACTGTCTGAAGGACTTCTGTGGTCAAATAATTTAATCCTTGGATTCCTGTGAAATGATTGTAACATCTGTCTCTTAGGGTTCTGAGCATTACACAAGCTAATGCAGGTAGAGTGTTTGTATAGGCCTGACAAGATTAATAAATAATGGATAGAGGAATAGTGAAGGAAACCAGAGAGAGGCAGAAATGAGCATGACCCACCTGCCTCAGCGTTCCTGGGACCGTACCAGTCTTAAAACCGAAAAGTCCCACATCTCAGGAACCCCTTTCATCAGAGAAAAGCTGGACGATTGGTTGCCCTAGCAGGAACAGATATGTCAATGCCTGGAGCACTCTTAACTCTGCATTTAATTTGGCCACAGCTATTGATGCTTTAATAACAGCTGGCTGATTATGGAAGCTTCATCTAAAAGACTCTAATATCCCAAGGCTAATTGCTGAGCATTTGATTAACCCAGAGGCTCTCATTAGAATCACCTGAAGAGCTTTCCAAACATACCAATGACAGCCTCGCCCCAGACCGGGGTTTCTCACCACTATTGACATATGGGCAGGCTAGTTCTTTGTGGTGGGGGCTGTTGTGGGCATTGTGGGATGTTTAACAGCATTCCTGGCCTTTACCCTGAAGATGACAGCAGCAATGCCCTAGTCTTGTGACAACCAAAAGTGTCTCCCTAGGGCACAGAATCACACCCACTTGCAAACTACTGTCCTGGACCAGTGTAAGAATCTTGGGGTGAAGTAGGAACTGAGATTTGGTATTTTGTATTAAATCTCCTGCCCACAGCTGACTCTAGCATTAGACCAGGGCCAACCTCATCGTGAATGTGGGTAGATGCTGATATCCAAGAGGAATTTTGAAAAGGGTTGGAGTTGACTTGGAGTTTGGCCCAAGGTAATCATGGGTGCGAGGAGATAGGCAAAGATCTTGTGAAATAAAAGAGGTGCTGAATTGCTGCCCCCCACATATGTCCCTCTCTCTACCTGATGCACAGCCCAAATCTCACCGCTACATATGAGTTGCTTTAGGAGGTGTCCTGTTTGTGTTCTCCTTTAAGATACTTCTGGAAGGTAGTACGTGACAACATTATTGGTCACTCATGACTTCTTCATGGTGGAGGCTGTGCCAGCTCTCAAAATATTTTGACATGCTAAATCATTTGATCCTTGCAACTCTCTGGAGGTAGTATAGATTTATTTGCACACATTTTAGAAAATGATTTCCGGAGACGTTAAGCGAGTTTCTCAAGGTCACACGGCTGGTTGGGAGCCTAGCTCAATGCAAAACTCAGGGCAAGTCACTGGCTTTTAGTGACTGGCTCACTCTGTCTTTTGTTTCTTTTGTCCCTCAGAGGGCCAGGTGCTGGCTAAGTGCTATGGAGATGGAGGTAGCAGATGTAAGATGCTCTGTTCCATGTTAGGCAAGGAGGAAGCACTCCCTGGGTGCTTCCTGTATGCTAAGCTGTGTAAGTACATTATCTCCTTGAGTCGTCCCAGCATCTCTAAGCAGCCGTGGTCCTCCCTTTGGGGGACAAGAAAGCCAAGGTGAGAAAGGGATCAATTTCTCTAGAGAGAGGAAGTGATTTGCCCAAAGTCATGCATCTGGTAGCAAATGGAGGTGTCAGGATTCAGGACCAGCCTGGTGGGACAGCATTGTACATAGAGTAACTTCCCATCAGAACGGAAACTTTATGTTTATTTAGTTTTCAGCTGTTGAAATGAGAGGTACTCTACTTTTTGCCATGTTCCAATTTCCCAGAATTACTTAGCTCTAAGTGGAAGTTAGATGTCTCCAGCAATTAAATGTCTCCTTGGCATTCCAATTACTCAAAAACATTAATCAAAGATTTCTTTCTTCTTTTAGATGAAATCCAGATGGGCCAGAGGGAAATCAGAAAATGAAGGGTAGGGGGCAGGAGGTCTTCCGTGTTGACTCATCAGAGCCGCCGTCCTCCTTCCTTCTGCTAACAAAGTCCATCTTAAACCCGAAAGTGTTCAGCCCAGCTCTGCTCTGATTGGCTCTCACCCCCCACCAAGCATCTACAGGTCTTGGAGCTGAGGCTGGAAGTGACTCCTAGTGACGCTGGCATTTCTCGCCTTCCCTCCAAGGCGAAGGGTAGTCACAATGTAATTGTGAAAAGCGATGACAAGGATCGTAATAGTGCAAATTGAGACTGAGTTTTCTGACTGCCAGGAGAGGAAACAGTTTAGGACTGGTTTCCTAAGAGGAATCCATCATTTTGATTTTTTTTTAACCGTGGCGGTTAAACAACGTTCACTCTAATTTTAGAAACACTCTGACACAGGAATAGGTTGTACGTGTCTTCGTCAGGCAGTAGGGAACTTACATTTTCTGAGTCCGCAATGGATCCTGGCTTAAAAAAAATTACACTCCAGGGATGTTCTAATTATTTATTTTTTTAAGAATCACACAAGAAATCTCTAATGTAGTGACAGTGATTCCTAACCCAAGTGGGGCTGTGCATTGCTTGAAATATCTATGTCCACAGCTACTGATCTCACAAGTGAGAGAGAAGGGGAAGCTGGGGTTGTAAATACCCACGTTTCACTTGCACCACAGGGGAGACTTGGAAGATGAGACGGAGTTCATTAGAGAAAGTGGGAGTCTCAGGGGCAGGCACAGCACAGGCAAAGCCCTGGGGATGAGAGAGACCCAGCTGTACTAGGGGTCAGGGCAAATTTCAGAGGTGAGAGCAGGGAGTATATGGAATGGGGAGGCAAAGAGATGGAGCTGGTTGGGGGGGTCTGCTTTGCCACTGACATGGAACTTTTACCCCAATCCCCATCCCATTTCTGATTCTTGGTTTGGATGCCTGGCTTCATGACCTTCATCATCACTGACCTTTATCGAGACAGGAAACTCATTCCCAGCACCCTGTGGATCTGTGCATTCATGAGCAGTGGGATAGCACCAAGGGAGCATCCAGAGGTCACAGGCCAAGTTGACTGATTGGTTGATGTCTAGTCCATGTCCTTGGGCACCTGAGTTCTTCACCAAACTCACAAAGCCAGTCAACAGCTAAAAGTGTAAATATTGGCTCCCTCAGCCAGGTTCATCCTTGAAACCTCCTGGTGCAATATGGACCTTTGGACTTTGCAGCCAAATCAAGATGGATTGAAATGGTAGCTGAATCATTTGCCTGTGAACAAATTGGTTAACTTCCATGAGCCTTAGTTTACCCATTTGACAAATGGGATAACAGGCAACACTGGATAACAACAGAGCTGATCTCATAAGGCTGCGATGAGAATCAATGTGTTAATTTGGATAAACAAGCACAATTGCTATGACTTGCCCGAGGCATGAGGAAGTGTGAGAAGCATTAACCCTGTCACTGGGTGGCGACAATTATAAAAACTTTTCATAGGAGATAGGTAAGCTGAACTTTAATGGGGTAATGAATGCAAAAAGCTTAGCACAATACCTGATGTGAATTATGTGCTCAGAAAGGAAAAGGGAGAGAGGAAGAAATGGAGTTGGCTGAGGTTGGTGAGGGACCCAGCCCCTCCTCCCAGCTACTTACTGAGTCTGATTCACCTTAGTCCTGCACCTCCTCGTCTTCCCTCTGCCCCATCACTGCATGCACACTTGCCCTTGGCCCCTTCCCTTGAATCCCACCGCAGGAGCACCCAGCAGGCACAGACATAACAGGAGAGGGAGAAAGGCAGAGCTGGAAAGAGGGGCTTGAAGAAGATTGATGCCAGCACTGTTGTCATAGCAACGGCAAGATGGGCTAGAGGCCCCACTGCCGGAAGCAGCTTCTCTAGCTCATTTCAGATTCCGGATCCTTTGAGGAGATGTAAGAGGCTTGGGTAGGGACCTTAAGAGCACGGGTGGAGCCTCAGAGTGACAGTCAGTAAGGGTACTCTTCTGACAGCATCTGTTGGCTCAATGGACTCTTAAAGATGACCTGTCCAAACACCTGAATTGAGAGATGGGGAAATTGAGGACTGAGGAGATTGGTGAGAACACACATTTCCTGAGCACCTACTATGTAACTGGTACTTTCAACTAGCTTCTCATTACTTGTCTCTCTTTTCCCCTGCAGACTATTTGATCGGGCAGGACAGGGAAGCATCTTGGGTAAGGGCTAGGTGTCAGAAAGGCCTGGGTTCAAATCCTTGCTCTGCCACTTAGAAGGTGGGCAGAAGTATGTGTCATTTCTCCTCTTTGGGTCTCAGTTTCCTCACCACAAAAATGTAAAATTTATGCTATATAATATTATCTACCTCATAGAATAAGTTGAGAGTTTTGAATGACAATTGATCAGGCATCATGTAGTGCTTGGTAAAGCATAAATGCTCAACAAATGTCACATATAATAATAATATTGCAAGGCTATGCAGAGAAAAGTATATTTGCATTTTGCTAGCTAAAAAACTACTGTATTTGCGTAGACGCAGGAGGGGTAGGATGTAGTTTACTTCTTGAACCATCTGGTTTTCCCCCTTTGCCTGCCTTACATTTATATCTATATTTTTTTCTGTCTGTTAGACAGCAGAGCCCCATGGGTTAATGGGAGCACATAGGTCAGTAGTCAGGAGGCATAGGTTAACAATAATAATAGTTTTCATTTACTGGGAGCTTACAAAATGCCATGCTCCCTGCTGAGTATTTGACATGAATTCTTCACAAATAACTCTTCCTTGAAGTTAGGTGCTTTTATTGTTCCATTTCATAAGAGAGGAAACCAAGGCTCAGAGAGGTGAATATTTCATCCAAGGTCACACAGCTGGTTCAGTGGCAGAGATGGGACAAAAGTTACTGGTTGAGTTCATTGTTGAGGATGGGAGAGAGGGATGAGGAGTAGCAGCGCCGCTGACCTTGGTGCTGAAACATCAGTGCCTGCAGGGCGGAGATGCTTGGTAAAAGGTTGTGTTGAATGGTGCCTGCTGACCTGCCTCCCCCAGACTCTGCCAGATGAGATCAGTGGCAGTGGGAAAGGGGCACAGAAGGAAGGCCACAGGGGGACAGGGAGAGAGAGAACCAGAGTCTTGTGGCAGGACAAAACCCTTAAAAGATTGCCAAGGAGAAATTGACTTAATTTGATATATTTTGGATAACAAAGTTGCTGAGGAAAGTACTTTTGGGGACATTCAATCTGTTCTCTCCTTGTCACACTAGTCTTCAGTGACTTGCTTTTTCTCCTTCACAAATGGGGTTTTGTGATCTCTACCTCACAGCTTTGTTTCGGGGAGTCAAAGAGAGAATAGTGAACAACCTCTGCATGATACCTGAGAGCATTCTCTTTAGCCCTTCTCCTGGGCCTATGGTTAGCCTCTGCCCATACCGCTCTGGTTCAGGATGTGTCCTGCCTAGCCATTTCTGACCCAGACTGTGGTTTCCTGGGCACGATTCTGCAGCCCAGCCACCCAAGTTCACTTGTAATGCGGGCTTTCCCTGTCATAAAGCCCCAAGCTGCTTGGAAGACTTAGGAAGCACATTTCCCTGCATTCAAAAGTGCCTCGAGTGAGGATCTTGTTCCAATGGCGGCATGTAAATGCCTCTTTCAAGAGAGGAAATTGCTTTGAAGTTACTATTTCCCTAGCTTTGATAATAATCTGCTTAATGTCTTGTGTCAAACTAATTACAGCATAATTACCTTTTTTAATAACAGGTACTTTTAATTGGTGCAGGGTTAAACAATTCTGTTGTAAAAATCGGTTGTTTTACATCCATGGCTATAGTTTACAAAGAACTGGGACAACCTGGTAATATTAAACACTCCATAGAGCTGGGATAGGGCATGAATGAGGATGCCACCATGCCTCCTCTCCATGACATTGGACTTCTTTCCTATCGAAGCTTCCCCTCCTCACATACAGAACTTCTTATATCAAACTCTTGGAAGAGGAAAAGAAGAATGCTTAGGGCTCCATGTGCCCATATACATCATCTCACTTCATTCTGATGTGTGCATGCTTGCAAGCATGTGACAGAAGTATTGCTATCTCCATTATACAGATGGATAAAATGAGGCTCAGAGTGATTAAGCAACCTCTTCCAGGTCACAATGTCAAACAACTGAGATTGACTTTGAATTCATGCCCCTTACTTCCAAATCCTGAGATCTTAAAAGGTGGTATAATTGAGTGGTTAAAAGCTTGGGGATGGCTCTGGAATCCAAAATATCTAGGCTTGGTTCCAGCTCTATAACATAGTTGCTGTGTGACCAAGGATAATTCCTTACCCTCTCTGGGCCTCAGTTTCCTCATCTATAAAAGTGAGAGGTAATAATAGTATCTACCTCACAGGACTCATAAGAGTATGAAATGACAGGCGAAATGTCTCACATAGTAGGCATTCATGCCATGGTAATTCCTCTTGTCCCCTCTGAGCATTGCTCCAACTCTGCTTTTCTTCTCCTGAATTCTTTCCTTTTAGAGCTGAGTACCCCAAGGATGCATTTCCTCATGTCTTGGCTGAAAAAGTGCACGCACTCATCTCATTACTACAGCCTTTTGCATTTCATTAGAAAGCCTGACAGGCCATTTCATAATAATTTATTAGCACAGAGTCAATTTTTATTAATTACAATCATTAATTTATCAGTGTTCCCGTCATCTGAAGTTTGGTCAGAAATGAAAGGCGAGAAGTGCAGAAAGAAAAACAGGGAAAGTAGAAGTTTGGGGGACCAGGATCCAGTAAGATGGGGTAAGAGGAAGGGATAGTAGGCTCCGTGAAATGAGAGGCACCATCTTGAATGCAGATCCTGGGGGAGGGGCGGCATCTGGCACTAGAAATCAGGGGCTTGGCCACTGAATGATGGTTCCTTCATTCAGCAGAAACTGAAGCCCAGAGAGGACATTTGACTGACCCAAGGTCACACAGCTAACTGATGGCTCAGTCAAAACCAGAAATGTACCTGCTGAACCTTTGACCAATGTCCTTTTTATACCTTACATGTCTCCTCACTTTTGTGTTTTGGCTTTTCCTTCAGCCAAGCCTTTAGGACCTTTCTTTTTCATCAGAAAAAGTGAAGTGAAAAGCAAAAGTTTGGATTGAGAACAAAGAGTGGTCCCCCTGATATTTTCAGTCCCACCTTGCACCATACATAGTTATTATAATACCATTGACACTGTATTTCCTGTGCTGGACTTTACCTCCCCGTGACTGTTCTGTAACTGCCAATTTATACTTCTTAACCATTTCATCCATTTCACCCAGTTCCCCAAGTGTCCCTCCTCTTTGGAAGCCACCAGTCTGCTCCATGTCTGTGAGCCTGCTTCAATTCTGTTTGTTCATTTATTTTGTTTTTAGATTCCACATATAAATGAAATAATATGATATTTATCTTTTCCTGACTTATTTCACTGAGCATAATACCCTCTAGGTCCATCCATGCTGTTGCAACTGGTAAGATTTTTTTTATGGCTAAATAATATTCTATTGTGTGTGTGTGTGTGTGTGTGTGTGTGTGTGTGTGTGTGTGTATAAATACAATTTTTTTTATTCACTCATCCATTGATGGGCTCTTGGGTTGCTTCTATATCTTGGCTACTGTAAATAATGCTGCAGTGAACTCAGGGGTCCCAGCAGGGTCTTGATAGATGAGTCAGAATGAGCCAGGGATTCTGTTGGGAATAAGTGGAACACATTCCAGAGAGAGGTGATGCAGAGGCTCATAGGTGAGAAACAGCATGGTGTGTGCAGAGACCCCTGAGCACCCAGGTATGTACTGAATATGAATAACATGGTTGAGTGTTGGGGAGGCTGGCAGGGGCCATATCATACTAGAACTCTGCAGGCCTTGGTAAGGTGAGTGTCTTTTGTTCTTAGGGTGTGGGGAGCCATGGGAGGGCAAAGCAAGAAGATGACATGATCAGGTTTAAATTACAGGATTTATATGTAGCAGAGGGATTTAAAGAGGAGTGTGGAAATGGCCAGTAAGGACCTGACCCAGCCCTCCCAGGTGAGAGCTGATGGTGGCTTGGCCAGATTCGGGGGAGGGGTGGTGGCTGTGGAGATGGGAAGATGTTGGACCCAAGAGTCATTAGGAATGCAGATATACAAACACACCCACTCTGAATGGTGAAAGTACTTCTTATGGGGAGGGTAAAGACAGGAACTGCATGAAAAGACCCTAATGGGGAGGAGTGGTTTTGATGTCACTGCCTTTGGCATGGGGAAGACGGGGTTCAATTCCCAACTGAGCCACTTTTGAGTTTGGTGGGTTTGAACAATCATTTTCCCTAATCCAGCCTTCGTTTCCTCACTTGTAAACTTTAATAGTGATGTCTATACTATTGGTTTGTTGTGAGGGTTAAATTACATTGGGGAACAATTTTTTTTTTTCATTTTCTGTTGCATGAGGTTTTAGAACTGTTTTTATATATTTCTGCATCGCTGATTCCAAATCTGAAATCTGTTTTTTGGTGCATGCTCTAGTTTTTATGCAATTTTAATTTCTTTTTGTTACAGTTAATGGCATGCATTGGTTTTTAAATTGGCGTTAAAGGGCAACGACTCTTGGATTGAAAATAACCACAGGGCAATTAATGTTTTACAAACATCAATTTTACATAATTATAGTTGTTTTGAAATGTAAAAAATTATTATCTGATAAAAACACCCTCTTATATTGTTTTAAGATTAAATCATGGCTTCTTCAAGTAGGTGTAAATGTAAGAATAGTCCTCACATCTTCTGTTATATATGTGGCTGTTACACACTTCAATGTCAAAGGCACAATATTTCATCATTTGTGACACATGCATATATTGCCTATTTTCAAGTTCCCCTTGGCAATCAAAACAAGAATTGGGCTCCTCATATTGTGTGTCATAATTGTGAGGAAATGCTTCATGATGGGACAAAAGGAAAAAGCAAAGGAATGCCTTTTGGTATTCCCATGGTTTGGCATGAATCTAAGGACCACAGCAGTGACTGCTATTTCTGTCTGATCCATACAAAGGGCATCGGCAAGGAAAAACGGCATATGATTGCATATCTTAATATTTCTTCAGCAATACGACCTATCCCACACTCTGAGACACTCCTGCTTCCAGTTTTCAATGGTTTTATTACTTCTAAGGACAAAGAAAGTGAACATGGTGATCAAATATATTTTGATAAGATGCATGAGGAAATGGTTGTAGAATCTGAAGGGTCTTCTTCTGATGCCAAGCAGTCATTAACCCCTCAGCAGTTTAGTCAACCCGAATTGAATGACTTAGTAAGAGATTTGGGCCTATCAAAGAAAGCAGCTGAGTTATTAGCCTCCAGGCTTCAAGAAAAGAATGTACTTCACTGATCAGCTAAAGTATCCCATTTCAGGAAGTGTGAACAAACCTTTGTGGACTTTTTTTCCGAAGACAAACACTTTGTTTACTGTCATGATATCAGTAGTCTTCTCAGCCAGCTAGGTGTTACCACTTACAGTCCAACAGAATGGCGACCATTTCTTGACAACTCTAAATGGAGTCTGAAATGTGTTCTCCTATACAACAGTAATGTTTATGCAGTGGTTCCAATTGGTTATTCAACTCATCTGTGAGAAGATTATAATGATGTAAAAATTGTCCTCGACTTTGAGGAGCATAACTGGATCATTTGTGTGGATCTTAAAATGGTAAATTTCCTGCTAGGACAACAGAGAGGTTTCACAAAGTATCCTTACTTTCTGTGTTTGTGGGACAGCCGAGCTTGGGAGAAACACTGGACACAGAAGGAGTGGCCGAAACGTGAAGCTCTGGAAGTAGGGATGCAAAATATTGTGAATGAACCTGTAGTTAATCGAGACAGGATCATTTTTTCCCCTACTTCACGTAAAACTTGGCTTAATGAAGCAGTTTGTTCAGGCTTTGAATAGAGAAAGTGAATGCTTTCAACATATTATTTCTGCTTTTCCTGCCTTGTCTTTCAAGAAGATAAAAGCAGGTGTATTCGATGGACCTCAAATTCGAACCCTCATATGTGATGAAGAATTTGCCAGGAAGATGAATAAGGAGGAGAAAGCAGCATGGTAGTCTTCTATGGCTGTTACAAAGAACTTCCTTGGCAACAAAAAAGCAGAAATGCTGTTGGCTTTCCATTACATTAGATGTAACATGAGCGTTAAAATTCACTTCCTGAACAGTCACCTTGATAAGTTTCCTGAAATCTTGGAGCTATTAGTGATGAGCAGACTGCTGCTGGAGCATCAAATGAGATTGTCCTCAACAAGTACACAAATGCAAGAGCTACAAACGCAAATTTTTGCCTGAATAAAATTTAAATAAGGTTTGCACAAATTTTAGGATTAAAATAAGTGTTTTAATATGTATTTTGAAATTGTAGACAAATTCTGATGCAAACATATCTTTTAGTGTATTAGTGTATTTACTGCATTATATAAATTATTATATTTTCACAAAGATGATGTCCAATAAGACATTCTATGTCATTATGTTAAACTAAATGTTAAAAATTTTAAAATAAGATGAAAACCTAAAATCTTGAATTGGAAAAAGCTGTGGCTTACAGAGAAAAACTAATGTCAGATTTGAGATCAGCACACTCAAATTAGGTAAGAACAAGTGCTTTTGTGGATGCAACAAAAATTTTGTTTCCCAGTGTTATCTATGTTAAATAATGCATACAATAGACATTGATATACCCAACTTCTACCTAATCTCTATCACAGTGCCTGGGAACCTATCAAATGGTCAAATGGATACCCTTTTTTTTTTTCAATGAGGAGGGCTGATATGTACCGGATTAAGTAGACCCTTTCTTGCAAGGGCACTTGTTTTAAATTACCCCTCTCTATTCTGGCCTGATAGCCTCCTCCTGCCCGCATGGGCACTCATCTCAGTTTGTATGCCCTCAAGCTTATGATCCAGCCATTGGTCTACATTTGCATCTTTGAAAAGTTTATGTTTTGCATGCTCTTGTAAATCGTGGAAATGATTTCAGGTTCTTTGTCTGACTCTTACATTTCTTTTAAAGTTTTTTCTTAAATTGAATTTAGAGAAAGAGGGAAGGAGAGAGAGAGAAACTTCAGTTTGTTGTTCCACTTATTTATTGGTTGATTCTTGTATGTGCCCTGAGCTGGGATCAAACCCGTGATCTTAGTGTATCAGGATGATGCTCCAAACAACTGAGCTAGGGAGTCAGAGCTGGCTCTTAGTCTTCTTGTTCAGCATTGTTTCTGAGATCTGCTTGTGCTGCTACAAATAGACCTGACCCATTTCATCTGAAAGTTGCAGACTATTTTGTAGTTTGCCTCCTACCATGTATTGGCATCTCTGGTCTCAAAGGAAAAAAAAACACTGCAACATGGTGTCAGCATGACAGGAATGCAACAAAACCCCCGAGCGTATCTTTTTGCAACCTGGAGTAAGAGGTTTTCCAGACTGTATCACCAAGGACGGGTTTGCTAAGCTCTCGGCAACCTGCACACTTAGTTCCCCTAAGTTTGACAGACTGTTATCATACAACTCTGTGTCAGAACTCCTATTTCACCACTTTTTTTTTGCCAAGACATGAGACTATCTTTCTCTTTGAGTTTTGCCAGTCAAATGGGGGACCATAAACTTCACGTTTATTTTAATGTTCTTGTCACTCATCACTGGTAATGTTGAATACATCTTTATAGACTTAGTAATTTTCTTTCTTTTTCCATGGATTACTTATCAGTACATTGTTAATTTTGCTATAGGATTTTCTAAGTCTTTATTTCTGATCTGTGCATCTCTGTTTTCTAGTCTGTTTTTTGCAAATATCTTGTTTTCCTCCATTAACCTTGGGCTAAGAGTCCATGGGACAGATATCTTTAATTTTGATGTGGTGAATTCTATTCTTTACCACTGTCATAATCTCTAGTATTTAGATGTTTTCAAGAATTCCTACCCCTTTCCATTGAAGGTCACAAAAATAGTCTCCTATATTTTTTTCTATGTGCTGTCTAGTATTTGCTTTCTTGTGTTTAGGTATTTAATCTCTCTGGGCTTTATTTTTTGTATATGGTGTGAGGTAGGAATCTGCCTGATTTTTCCCCTTCAGAGTGATTCATTCTTTTCAATAACGTTTATTTAATAACTCACCATTTCCCCACACAGTTTATGCCATCTATCTATTCAATTTATTCCTGTATTCTTCCTTTTGCTCCATTTGTATTTTAAAAATACACTATTGATATGATTTTAATCAACAACAACCAAAGCTGAGCATCTCCACAGGGTTACAGAAAAGGAAGCCTGAAAATGGACGTCAGACATTACTTCATCTGATCACGTTGTATCACACACAGGGCAATTAGGCTCCAAGAATGGAAGCTCCACGTTCAAGGGCACAGTCAGAAATGAGATTTCTGTCTCCTGACCCCCACCCTCATCAAGCGCTCCCGGATATGTGTTCCATTTCGTGACACCTGAGGGTGTTTGGAAATGAGTGTCTTTTCAGGGCACACATATTCTAAGCCTTAATGTTAGATTAAATACCAAATACATTTGAAAAAAAATGACATTTATTATACTGCGTTGTAAACAGAGGAAAAAATTACAATAGAACCCAGTGTAGATCTTACATAAACGGCACCCGCTCGGTGTAATGACTCTGAGAACGTCGGTGCTAACAAGCCCATAATTGGCACCGGGGAGATAATTTTTGCCACCTTATGCAAAGGGGGAACTGTTCTGCATAATGATTTTACCTAGGAATATTCTTTATTCAACAGGCCCATTTGCATAACCTTCCCAACTTTCTCGAGAGCTAACACAAAATGCTCTGGAGACATTGCCAAGTCTATTCCAAAAGATGTCTGCTGCTGTTTCTTTTTTTAAAGTCTGCCCCCAACCCCCCGCCAGCTTTATTGAGATATAATTGACATATAACACTGTGAAAGTTTAAGATGTCTGCTTCTTTAAATAAGCTTCCATCTCTCCAGCATGTATTGTGGGCCAGACACTGTGCACCCTGCCTGGTGTGCATTCTTTATATTAGGGATGAGCATGTAACTCACATTTTTTGAGGGCTGGTTTGTTTTCTGTCTTCTTCATCACTATAGTCTCAACATCTAGCATAGGGTCCCAGAAGCAAGGGTTGCTAATATTGTTGAATGAATATGTGTGTGAATGATGTGACTATTCTATGAGGTAGGGGTGTTTGTCACTATACATGGAAATCGCTTGTCTAAGCTCAAAATTCCAGTAAATGGCCAACTGGGACTTGAACACAGGCCAGCCTGCCTTAGGATATATTTATTTTACAAGCCTACTTCATCTTCCCTTCAGAGAGCAGGATGTCTAGTCTCATGTTGTCCAATATGCTAGCCACGAGCCACAGGTGGCTCTTTAAATTAATTAAAATTAAATAAAAGTAAAAATCCAGTTCTTCACTCATTAAGAGCCACATGTGGGCTACTCACTGCACCAGCCAGGACAGCGCTCACACATTTTCATTATTGCAGGAAATTCTATTGAACAGTGGCATGTTTATACCTACTCTTTTTTTTTTTTTTTAACAGAGACAGAGAGTTAGATGGGTAGGGACAGACAGACAGGAACGGAGAGAGGTGAGAAGCATCGGTCATTAGTTTTTTGTTGCGACACCTAAGTTGTCTATTGATTGCTTTCTCATATGTGCCTTGACTGTGGGGCTACAGCAGACTGATAACCCCTTGCTTGAGCCAGCGACCTTGGGTTCAAGCTGATGAGCTTTGCTCAAACCAGATGAACCTGCATTCAAGCTGGTGACCTCGGGGTCTCGAACTTGGGTCTTCTGCATCCCAGTCTGACGCTCTATCCACTGTACCACCACCTGGTCAGGCTATACCTACTCTTTTGAGTATCAACTATGTGTTGGACTATGTCTTAGACCTATATATACACATAATGTTACTACCTATTAGTGTTTGAGCTCTGGAATCACACAGACCTGGATTCAAAGCCTAGTTCAGGACTTGACCTTGGTTATAAGCCTTAACCTCTCAAAGCCTGAGTTTTCTTTTCTGTAAAATGTAAATACAGATAGGACTTTACTCATGAGGATGTTGTGAAGATTAATAATGAGGAAACACAGAAAGCATTTAGTACAGTCTCTTGCTGTTTAAAAGTAATGATCCTCATCTTACTATGAGGAAGCTGGAATTCAGAGAAGTGATGAGACCTGTCAAGGTTCTCAGGCCAGTGGGCAGATCCCCTGGGGTTTGAGCCTGTGTCTGCCTGGTGCCGAACTCTAGGAGCTTTCTGTTCCCAGGGGCCCTCTTAAACCCTTGCCTTTTACAGGATGGAGAAGAGTGCAGTTCTCACAGTGGAGGTCTTTTGGTGACCCCGAGGAGTATCTACAGGGATGAGAGAAGAGTCCATGGCAACGTGGCCCTCTTAACTACCCAGAAAAGTCACTGTTCTGCACAAAAGTTTAAAGTGAACATTTTATTTTAAAAAAGAAAAGCTTGACTAAACAAAAGACAACTTGTATTTTATGTAAGAGAAAATCAGACCTGGTGAGGGGAAGTGAGTGTCCTATGATCACCTGCCGGCTTACTGGAGTAAACTCTTGGGTCTGTTAACTCCCAGTTCATAGCTCCATTTTTCTGCATTTTAGTAAAGGTTAACAAAGAACTAGATTTGGCAATTTTTGCTTATTGATCAGAGCTCTTTCAGTGACAAATGTCAGGAATCCCAATGAAATTGTCTTCATTCAGAAAGGGAATATATTGGTTTCTATTTTAAAAGGGGAAAAGCTTCAGGTATGGCTGGTTCCAGGTGCTCAAGTGATATCAAGAACATCTGTCTCTTCATTTCTTGGCTCTGATTTTCTCTGAGTTGGCTCCATTCTTTGGGAAGAGACTTCTCTCTGTGACGGTAAGATGGCCACCAGCAGCGCAGCTACAACTCCATTTGAGTTATTTGCCCCTGACTCCCAGGTCGTCTGTTTCCTGAGTTTCAGCAAAAGTCATAAAACTGGCTCTTATTGGATATACAGCTTCAAAGTACAGTATGAATTGGATTTCATCCCCTTCTTGCCCCATTAGCTGAGCATCCTTGAACAAGAAATGACTTGAACAACTGTCCCCAATGGTCCTCTTTTGTCTTTTCCTCCACCACCCCTCCCAGTTTTTATTATACATGTCATGCAAATCTGGCCTCATTCATCTCTGGCCATCCAGCTGCCTCTCCCTTGCATTATCCGGTACCATCGCCATGGTCACTGCCTTTGCAGGGAACACTTGACCTCCTTTTCCTTCCTTGGAGAGCCCCCACCTCTGAGGCTGCTAGAGGGCCCCACTACTGGCCAAATCCAACTTCAATTCCTCCCTGGCTGAAGGGCTTTAACTCACAGGCCCAGGCCCCTCTTTTGACAGGCTTGATTTGGCTTCCTGCACATCTGGGCCTCCCATCTGGCCCCTGCACATTGCCTGTATGAGTTGCTTTATGGATATAATAAATATTACTTCCTTAATATGATTTCACGTCGGTTCCCAGAGACTCACTCAAGCAAATCTTCCATTTAACACATGACTTTCTCTTCAGAGAAAATGTTGTTATTGGAAGAGGCACAGCCAGGAGGAGATGGAGGTGGTAGCATGTCGACCTATCCTCAAAGTTTGCTGCTGCCCCCAGGCCTGTCCCTGGCAGGACCTCAGCTTCCTAAGGAGTTAGGTTCGGCTGTGGGCTGAAAAATTTTAAGAAATGCTCCAGCATGCCAAGTGGGAATAGCTGCAGAGAGACTTCTAATATCACAGGTTGCCCATTGCCATCTTGACTGTCACCTCTACTGCTTGGTGTATGGAATGGGATCAAGTCATTATATTATTTGTTTCCATGGGGGATAGGAACAAGTTTGCCACCTACAGTCAGTTTGTCAAAGGCATGCACATAGCCCTTACATTCAACAGACTATTTTAAAATTACAGTTTGAATGTAGATTTATTTTATTCAATTCTGGAAGGGTCAGTGAATGGACTGTGAAAATGGGACAATGGCATGTAGTCTGTTAGTGACGCCTACTGGTTGAGTAAGATATAGCAACCCAGCTCTACCTATCTCCCTATCTTTGTGAGTCAGAAATAACTTATGTTTACAGGCATCAAATATTTACCAAATCCTCACAGCTGTTTTTAAAAATCGAGTTTATTTTTGATATGACTTATCTGTAGTAAAATTTTTCCTTTTAAATTGTACAGTGTGATGAACTTCGATAAATCTGTATAAGGGTGTAACTCCCGGAACCATCAAGGTATAGGACATTTTCATCTCCTTCCCAGATTCCCTCATGCCATGTTGCAGACCCTGCCTTACTCCCAGCTTCAGCTTCTGGCAAGGACCAAATAGATTTCTATCCCTATAGTGTTTGCTTCTCCAAAATGTCGTATAATAGAATTACACAGTATGTGGTGTTTGGTATTTGCATAATGCTTTTGTGAATCTTCTACATTGCTGAAGGTACCAATAGCTCTTCCCTTTCCACTGCTGAGTAGACGAGTACTCCATTGCATAGATACATCATAGTTGGTTTTCTGTTCTGTTGATAATTGTGATTGTCTTTTGAGGTGGCATAGTATCCCCCCTTCAAGAGGAAATTGAAGCTCAAAGAAGTGAAGTAAGGTACACAGTGTCATTCAACTAAAAAAGGGCTGTCACAGATGTGATTCCAAATTCCGGGAGTGGTGAGAGTATTTATCTTCCCTGCTCCTCTCATTCAGCTGAATGATGACTTCATTTGAGCAAGAATATGGTTCTTCCACGAAACTTCCTCCTCTTCTCTCTCAATAAATACTTGATAAATAAGTAGATAAGGACTACTAGGGCTGGGAAGAGATCTGTCTTCGGTTTTCTGAGGGCTCTGCTGGAGGGAGTGAACTAGCCATCACATTATGTGTTCTCAGAAGCATATAAACTACTTTGCAGAAGGAACCTGGGTGCAGGATTTCCATCTTGGTGTGGGAGGCCAAGTCATATAGACCATAATGTCCCATCTTGCTTGACTATCTCATTAGCAGAGGGCTATTTTGAAGGAGAAAAGCCTGAAGACGAATTCTGTTTCCTCAATCTTCTCATCTGCACAATGGACTTATTTGCCCTACTTCTGAGCTGGGAAGAGGATCATTTGGGGTGACACGTGAAGGCAACAGCACAGCATGAAGTGCAGCACTGGTCCCCATCCCACATCTCCTCTGAACTGAATAAGGACAGAAAAGTTCACTCCCCTTTGGTGTCTCTGCATGAGTGGCTGTTTCCTCCACAGAGTAGGAGACATGCCCTGAGTTTCCTGGGAACGTGGAGGGTGTTGGGAATCCATTCACAGACCTGTCTGTCTCCCACACATGCTTCCACCTGGCAGATGAACTACAGATCAACGTTCTGTGCATTAATTCTTCCAAGGCATTTACATTGGCCCAGGGCCATATTTCACGGCCAGAGAATGGCTTCATTCCTGTCTTATCACAACCACCTGGGCTTGTCAGCGTGGTGCATGCCCTACCTAATCCCTCTTCCCAGTCTCTGAGCTATCCCCCCAAACCCCTGCTGGTCTGGCTCTCAGATCCCATCCATCTTGCCAACTCTGTTGGTCCAGGACCAGCTGAGCAGGGGGCTGCCTTACATCTCCCCTATCTCCCAACGTCCTCCCTGTGGGAGGCGAGAGCTGTCCCTTGTTTCTGGCTGTAGTGCTGCACCCAGACTGTTGTGTCATAAGGACACAGGAAAGGGGGACCCAAAGCTCAAAGACATGCCATGGATTGCCCAGGGCAGCTCAGCAACCAGATGACCATCTTCCCAACATTTTGCTGCAGATGGCATCGTCCTGCGAGCAGGCGATTTCACCACACTCTACCATGAAATCTAACAAGAGCTCCAGGAGAGAGACTCTAGACTTACCCTCAGTTTTTAGGAAAAGACACTGATGCTCAGAGAGGTTATGTCACTTGCTCAAGGTTGCACAGCTGGTATGTGTTGGAGCTGGGGGTTATACCCTGGCAACCTGGACCCAGAGTGTGTGCTCTTAGCAGTCAGACTGCATCACATCTGGATGGACAATCTGCACAAAACACTCTGCTAGGCGCTGCAGCAGGGACTAGAACTGGTAGTTGCCCTTGGGAGGCTATCTTAAAGCTAGGTTGAAGGTATGAATGTAAGAAAGGCATGGCTAACCAAGTCCCGGAGGAGCAATGCCTGGAACAAATGAAACAGCATTTGATTTGAAATTTGGTTTTCCTCCCTTGTGTCTTTTTTATTATCATTGATTTAAGAGTGAGAGAGGTAGAGAAAGAGAGACACAGAGAGAGAGGGAGAGAGAAACATTGATTTATTGGTTTATTTGTGCATTCATTGGCTGACTCTTGTATGTGCCCTGACTGGGGATTGAACCTGCAATGTTGGTATATTGGGATGGCACTCTAACCAACTAGATTACGCAGCCAGGGCTCCTCTGTGTCTTTAACGGCTGAGCCTTCATTTTCTTCCCCAAATCGTGTGTGTGTGTGTGTGTGTGTGTGTGTGTGTGTGTGTGTGTTTATCAGTTTCTTGTTGCTGCCTAGCCTGGAGCAGGAATTTAATAATGGTTGTATTAATAAATCAAGGGAAGAATGACAGCATTTAAAAAAAAAAGAGAGAGAGAGAGAATGAAAGGAAGGCACAGAGGAAGAGAGGAAGGAGGGAGCCGGTTCCAGTCTCATAGAAATCTTGAAAGAGACAACCCTGGCCTTTGCCAGAGTCCCTGGGGGTGTGCAGGCGGGCTGGGCTCTCCCTGTGCTTGCCTCCAGGAGAGGCCAGTTGGGAGACAGAAGACTGTCTGAGGCCAGCCTGGGGGGGGGGGGACACAACGTCTGTGCAGCTACCCCGACTTTTGGTTTCTTCGTTTGTCAAAATGAAACATTCACCCCAACCCTAATGTTTCAGGCTGGCTGTGAGGTTCTGACGAGGGAACAGACAGCCTTGAAAAACAGCAGCCACACTAAACCACAAGAAAAATGGAGTCTAAACTCTCCAGTTCACCTCCTGAAGACAGCATGGGGGCGTTTCATCTCAATCTGCCTGCCTGGATATTGAGGACAATAGTTGCCGAGTCCAATCTTTAAGTCTGGCTGGTGCTCGTGTACAGCAGAACCCAGCATGGCATGGGTGAGAGGGTCTTAACCTGACAGGGGGGGGTCGGGGAGGTGCTTCAGGAAATGCTGGTTCTCTCTCAGGTTGGCCCTGGACTCCACTTGTGACCTCATGTAAGCCATTCTTCTGATGAAACCCTTCCTGGACCCCAGTTGTGCCCAGAATAAAGTCTAAAACCTTTGCCAGGCCCTGTCCCCCCCCCCCCCCCCGGCTTAATCTGCTGCCGCAACCCCTGAAGCTTTATACGGATTTTCCTTCCATTTCTCTCTTGTTTTGTTCCCCCTTCTGGCCTTTGCACTTGTAGTTTTCTGTCCTGGAAAATCCTCCCCCAGATCTTCAAACGGCTCTCTAGTTGCTTCCTTCCCACCCTGCTCCAACCAGTGTCACCACGTCACTATCCTTGACCACTCGAGGAAAGAGACACACCTTCCAATCGTAAGTCTTGTGGCTCGTTTGTTTACTTGTTTCCTTCTGTCTCCCCATGAAGACAAGGACCATATTTGCTTCGTTTACAGTGGTGCCTCCAAGGCCTATAAGAGTTGACATTTGATTAAGTGGATGGTGGATTCATTAATTAATGAGATTTCTCCTTCACTTGGCTTCAGGCTCCCCCTCTTGCAAACTCAGGAAGGGAGACTCGAGGTCTTGGAAGGGGCCCCCATCCTTTCTCCTTGATGCTCCACAAGGAGGCTTTGCGGAGGGCAGTGGCGGGCCTTGGGTGGCCCAGAGTCTCCTGACAATGAGGCTGATCCCGGGATGTGGCTGTTATTGATCTGAACAGGTTGTCAGAGAAGGGGAAGTTGTAATTGCTGTGTAGTTTCATTGTAACCACCAGCCCCGAAGGGAAATTAAACTTTGCAGCTAATGGGGCTATATGATCCTTCAACCTTTGATGTATTGAATGGAGTGCAGTCCCCGGAATACTGAGTGGCTGCTCAGAGCATCATTGTAAAGCAGGAGCTGCCTCAAAGCATGATATTCTTTCAGTGCCTGGGGAGGGGGTGGAGCTGGAAGATTCCCGCATTCCTAACATGTCATCAGTTTCCCTAAGAGGTTTAGAACAGCTCTAAGAATCAAATCAGGAGGTGTTTGAGCTTGAAGGAACCTCAGGGCGTAAACATCCACCTCCAGCCTCACACCTTCTAATCCACCCTCCACACAATAGCCAGACAAGCTCCCATGGGCTATATCACATCTTTGCATAAAACCCACCAGTGCAACGCCATTGCCTCGAATTCAGCTATTCAAAGTGCAGACCCTTGGGCCCCTCACTCCTGGCCTGCTGATTCAGGAAGCTGATTTCTGTGCACAGAAAAGTTTGAGAAGCCCTGGACCACAGGATAAATTCTTAGTTAATTTTCTTGGCATATAAACAATTTTGATCTGAAGAAATAACCCAGAGTCTGGATGTATGCAGACTGTGGGTTAAATTCTGACTGGGTTACTTACCAGCTGTGTGGCTTTGTATGATTTCCTTGAAATTTAAAGGGTTGTTGTGAAGCTCAAACAAACTTTAAGTGCTTGGAAGGGTGCATGGTATATAGTGAACACTCTAGCGATTCCCTTTAGCTCCTAGCAAAAGCTTTAGTTTGTACTAAAGTATAAATGACTCATTCAGTCAACTGATAGTCAACATGTTAGTGATTCTTACACAGATTCCCTTTTTTTTTTTTTTTTTTTTTGGAGGAGGAGGAAATGAGACTCAGAGAGGAGAAGTAAATGATTAGAATGGGGTAGAGAGGGGCTTTGAGCATAGGATTATCTGACCCCAGAGTCTGGGAGCTTGAGTTTAACTAATACATTCTCAACTTCATTTTTTAACCAACTGTCTCATGGGTAGATTTTCAGGTGGCAAAACAGAGGCCCAGGGAGAGGAAGTGGCATCTAAGTCCAAGCTCATGATGATAAGGCTGGGAACTCTACTAATTTGGAGTTATTTATTCAGCTAGAATGTAATGAGCATGTATGTTGCATCAAGCACCATTCCAGGCTCTGGGGCTGCGACAGTGGCTAAGGTAGGCTCAGTCTCAGCCTGCAGGAGCTGAGAGTGGAGACCAGCACCCCCTCCCACATAGGGCAGGGGTGCTGGGTTTCACTTCCAGATGTCCTGGGGGTGGGGGGAATTCTTCCACCTTATCTGCTGCCTGCCCTGCCCCCACCAGCCCTCTCTTGTCTCCCCTTATCCCTCCGCACACCTCGGTCCAGTCCCTGCACACCACGTCTCCTGGGCTTGCATCCAAGCTAAATAGGAGATAGGACATATTTTATCCCGGCACCATTTCTCATCCCGTCATGGATTTACAGGAAATTACCACTCCTCCTCAGCCAGCTTTCTCCCCTCGGGAGAGGGGCTATGGGTGAGCCCTCCATGGAAATTTCAGTGATGGAACTGGGAAACTGATTTCTCTGCGGCTGGTGGCTGATGTGTAAGGTCCTGGGAAAGAAGACGCCAGTGGAGACCAGGCCTGGCCGAAATTCACATGACAATGGACCAGGAGGCAGGGCCACTGGGCTTGCATTCTTGCTCTGGGGCAATAATCTCAGGCAAGACACGCAATCTCTTTGGCCTCTGTCCTCACCTGTGGAATCATGTTCACCTAGAAGTGCATTGCATATGAGGTGACTGCTAGGTGTCCATTCGCTACAATTCTGGTGCTAAGATCTGTGAGCATCTTTTCCGCACCCTCCTTGCAGGTCGTGCATGCTACAGAAGCTCAGATCAGGGAGCTGCTGAGGTGAGCTGCAAAGATTAAGAAGGTCTCCAGGGGGAGCAGGAACCTGAGATGCTCTCTTCTCTCCTCCCTTCCTCAGATTGCATTTGGGGACCTGCACGTGCCTGATTGGCATGCCGGGCAGTCCCCATTTGATCACATACTCTCCAGAGAGGCAGCTTATGTGCCCTGGGAGCAGGGACAGCCCCCAAGTTAGGTTCTAGTTTGGCCATTGATGAGGATATGCCCCTCTGGTGGTCAAGGTTCCTCACACCAACTGTATTCCTTTCTTACTATTGCTGAGGGCAGAAGTCTAACATTGAGTTGTCATCAGGGCGTGTTCCTCAGGAGGCTGTAGGGAAGATCTCGTTTCATGGCCTTTCAGCCTCTGGAGGCCACCTGCACTCTCTGGGTCTCAGCGTCACTTCAGCCTTGACTTCTGTCGTCCCATCTCCCATAACACACTCTGAGCCTCTCGCCTCCCTCTCATACAGACCCTTGTTCTTACAGAACAAGCTCCACACCTCAAGGTGCTCAACATAACCACATCTGCAAAGTCCCTTTTGACATCTAAGGTAACCTATTCCCAGGCTCTGGGAAGTAGAAAGTGGGCATCTTCAGGGAGATGGGAACTCCCTAAATTGTGATTTATTCGGTTGCCACACCAACCCTTGCCAATGATGCTTCTTCTCATCTTGTGCAAACAGAGACAGAGGAGGAAATGACTGCTGTAGGTCAGCCATCAGATATGACCAGATTGGCGTTGGTGGCTGGGGCTGTCCTTGCTTTCGGCACATTGAGATGCCTCTTTGGAGAGGGTCTGATGGTGCATTGGGAGAAGGAAGTAGAGAACACTGTGGATAAAGGCAAGGTGAAGGACTTCAGCAGAGTCAAGTCCTCTTTTGTTTGTTTATGAACATTTTAGTACTTAGCACAATGTCTGGCACATGATATGTGCTCAGTAAACAGTTGATGAGTACATCAGCATAAAGAAGAAAGAATGAGGCATTTTACCAAAGGGAAAAGCAGTGATAAAGTGAAGAGTATCAGATTGCAGAAGGTCTTAAATGACAGAATGAGGAGGTTAAAAGTCACTATGAAGACAGCTGTGAGCCACTGGCAATATCTGATATGAATGTTTTACTCCGAGGAAATGAGTCTTGTATGACAATGGGGCATTGTCAGGACAGGAGGGGAGAGAGGTTGGAGTGCTATTGGAGCAGTCCAGCATTCAGTCAAGCTGAAGTCTTAAAATAACCAAGAAAAGACAAAACAAAAACAAAGGGGACTAGTATGAGACGTGCAATTGCATTGGAAAAAATTTTATAAAATTTCATGACTGATTAGAATAATCATAGCTATAAAAATGGAATACCTACTATATATTAGAAATTGGACTAGGTATGTTTTCATACAAAAATCTCATCGACACTCACAAATTCCTACTAAAATGCCTATTTTGTGAGCGATGCAACAGGAACTCTGAGAGGTGATGTGAGTCTCTTGTGTGAGGGCAGCTAGGAAGTGGCAGAGCCAGTACTGTATTTGAACTCTTGTCCTTCCAGAGCCAAACTGACATTGTCTCTCTGGCACCATGTCTCTGGGGAATGTGCTGAGGGTGATAGAATAAGGATACACTACAGCAAAATCCATGTTGGGCATGTTGAAGTTATATGATGAGCCTGAAATAATGACAGCTGGGGTGGGGCTTCTGGTTTGGGGTGGGGTGAAGTGGGGTGTTTAATGTGGCCATACTGGGTTTGAAGAGCTCAGGAAGGTCCACTGGAGAGGACAACCTTGAGTTGGGAATTTGGATCTGGAACTTGGAAAGGAGCTATAGCTGGAGATGAAAATCTGGGACTTGTAGCAGACACTGTTGGTGTCCCCAACCCATACCTCTAAAGCCTTACCTTTGTAGAACTGGCTGGGCTGAATTCCAACAGCCCGTGGGGGTTGCTGTTGGCTGGCACCTGCTCTGCTTGCATGCAAGCAAGCTAGGAGGGCCTGAAAATTAACACTCTCCAGGAGCAACCTCAACAATGATTGGGGGTAGTTGGAGAATGAATGGACCTAGTCTCCAGTCTTCTTGAGAGCAATGACCTCAAGAAACATGTTCTATGCTGCTTCTCCAGTGGGGTTAAGGTCTAGTTGCCCAGTGGTATCTAGCTTCATTTTGTACCTCTGGCTAACCATCTTCCCTTCCCTGTTTCACTAGTGCATGCTCCTTCATACTGTTTATGGGGATGACCAAATAAACTACTCTACTTACACTCAAAATTTGGCTCAGAATCCCCATTATTGGGAAACCCAAACTAGAATGGGAGTCCACCTCAAAGAACCAGACCATGAAGCTAAGGGAAGGAGGCTGGAAGAAAGCAATTCAAGAAGTCAGACCAAACCTTGGGGAGATGGGTATATTTAATGCATGGAATTGGGAAGGTTGTTCAGAAGTAAGGTGAAACAGGAGTAAGGAAGGAGAGAGGTTTAGGTGTGTTGGTCAGTAGTAGCAAGACCAGCTAACAGGTTAAGGATGGGAACTGGACTAGGCTCTTAGATATAGCAATTTTATCATTAATGATTATTTACAGAGCCATTGCATTATGATGAGATCAGAATTAGATTTCCAGAAGTTGAAAAAGGTGGGTCAAAATATAAATGTGCATGATTCCTTTTCAACAAATATAAATATTTACTAAACACATGTTATGTGTGGTTAATACATTTCACATTTAGACCATTGGGTTTTTATTACACTCTTAGAAGTTAAGGGCAAGTTAAATGAGATCATGTTTATGTGGGTTTGGACTGTAGAAAATGCCAATACTACATATAGGCAATGATGAAGTCATGACTTAGGATTTCCGCAATTCCTAATGCAAGTTAAATTGATACCCCCTCCTGCATCTTGCTCTCCTCCATATATGGGGAGGCTGATGGAGCTGGCAGTTTTCTTTACATTGCTTTTTACAAACCTGGGCTTGGACTAAGCCTGGCTTAAGCACTTGAAAATGATTGGCTTCCAAGAAAGACTGATTGTTAATGGTCCACTTTTCTTCAGAAGACAGTGTGGTGTTTCAGACTCTCTGGCGACAGGGATGCCTCCAAGGAAACCCAGGTCAAGTGCTTGGTGGGAAACTTTTACCTTGGGAAGAGCTGGGACTATGAGGTTGTTGGTGTGGTTCTGTTGGGTGGTTGAGGGTTCTGTATGTGTTATTCTATCAAAGGGAGAATTTATGACCTTCTGGCACTAAACATCTACATGAAGTTCTTATTTTCCTTTTCTTCTTAAATCAGTTGAGCAACTATTTATGGCACATTCACCATAAACCAGGGAAGCTATGCAAGGATCAGCCCTAGTGAGCCTGCCCTGAGAGCTGTCCGTGGTGCTGAAACGTTTGCCTTGGTGCTCTTGCGTGGAGAAGGGGAGTCCATCTGTGGCTCTGGTCCGTGGCCTCTGAAGCTTTAAGAAACCATCCCGATTTCCACTTCATGCTAAATCTAAAGGTTATGAAGTATGTGCTATGTGTTCAGCCATTGACAGCCCTGAGCTCTTTCTAGTCTCATCCACCAACAACTCTTGTCTAGAAAATGAATGAACAATTTGAGTCCTTGACTTGGTTCTTAACATTTTATTTGAAATCTTACAGGAGATCCATCTATACTCTACCAGTATATGTCTGTCAGCCCATCTTTAAAGAGGGCTGTGTTCTGCATAAAAGAGGCATAGGGTTGCAGAAAGACCTGGATGGAACAATGTCTTAATTATTGACCAGATACGTGTTTTGCACAAATTGTTTAATGTCTCTGAGACTCCATCCCCTCATTTCTAAAATAAGGGAGGGAATTTGAGGAGATAAGCAAGACAACCAAATATATAAGGAGATTAGATCCTACCAGAGCTTCATATATAGGGACAACTAATGTTACTAAAAGGGATCTTTCAAGTCAAAATTTCCCTTACAGTGTTCTTTCTTAAAAAAAAATGCTCAACAATATTTTCCCTTTATTAACGTGTAGTTTTGGGTGAATCACTTAGCCTCTCTGTGCCTCTTTGTCCTCTTCTGAAAATTGGAAGTGATGGTGGTAGTTTGGTGGTAAAAGTCCCTTTCCTTCATAACCTGTGGAATTGTGTGGAGAGTAAAACTTGTTGAAAAAATGAAAGTAACATATAAATTGCAAAGCGTGTGTATGCCAGGGGAGAGTATAGATGGCAAAAGGCCAGGCTAAAAATGTAAGCAATGGCCAGAGGTCAACATGACAGTGTTCGACCTTTCTCCTGAGGAAAGCAGGGAGGGTTTTGTCAGGATGATAACTTGGTCAGATTGCATGGCAGAAGGCGTCCCTGGTTGCAGTGTGGATATTGCATTAGGAGGGAGTGGGGCTTGGGGACCAGTAGGGTGAATGTTGTATGAATCCAGGCATCAGGCTGGGTTGGTGGCTGGGACCAAGGTAATGATAGTGGGATGAAGCAAAGTGAATAAAATTGAGAAATATTGACAAGGTCCTGTATACTGACAGGGTGTAGATGGCAAGGGAAAAGGAATTGAGTTCTCCGGAGGGGGGAGTTGGAGGTTCAGAGGGCCATTTATTGAGCAGTAGACACAGGAATAGAAACAGGTGGGGGTGTGGGTAGGTGTGATGTTTCCCACTTTGCACACTTGATTTTGTAAGACCCTGGGGAATTCAGAGGAAGATACCAAAGTCCAGAGCTCAGAAAACAGGTCTGGATGGAGGATAAGGACAGAGTTAAGATACAAATGGCTCTGATGTTCTCTGTTTCTACTTTATTCCCCAAAGGATCTTTCCCTTCCCTGAACTCTTTGAGCTTGTTGGTGCCACCCAATTAGGCACTTAATTGCTTTCTAATTGATATGCGCCTCAGTCTGTCTCACCAGATAAATTTGCAAGCTCCTTGAGGGCAGATGATCTTCACAATACTCCCCAAGCCTCTCCCTGGGCACCCAGTGAAATTTATGAGATATTTAAATAGGGGGAGAGGAGAATGGACACCTTGTCAGTCATCGATATTTCCGCTAAACCTCAGTTTCCCCATCTATAAAATGGGAGTCACCAGGCTTCCTTCAATCCTCTGTGATCTCTTAAGTTTTCTAGCTTTTGTTCAATCCTGGAAATGGTGGAGAGGGAGCTGGGGAGGAGAGAGGAAGCAGTTGATTAGAATCCTAAAATGTATTCCCTTGGCCTGATCCAATGTCAGGATGCTGAGGCAGGAAATAGAAATGAAAAAATAAAAAGACAAAAGAGGAAAGAAGCGAATTGTTTCTCTCCAGCAGTAACAGGCGCTCAGCAAAACAAACAAGTCTAACGGAATGCTTTGGCGATTATACAGACAAACAAATCACTTTCCCAAAGTGCTTCTTGGGGGAATTACAGCTCCTGGAAATGAAACACAAACAGATTATTAAAAAAGAGCTCCCCGTTGGGAGAGAAACAGTATTTACAAGAGGAGATGTGCCTAGCCGGACCTCTAATTGCTGTTCATTATCTCATATTGATTTAATTAGCTGCTGCACTCAGGTCTGAATTGCCTGCTGCCCACAGCAGGGGACCGGCGGAGAGAGAGAGGGTTCAGATTGACCGAGCAGGCTCCTGCCATCCCTCACTCTCCTCCTCCTCCTTTTCCCTCCAAAACATGGGGGTCAGTGCACAGGGTGTCATTGTGGTGGCAAAGTGGTGGTTGGTGGCTGGAGGCGTCCAGCCATATTTAAGCCCTGGTGGGCTGTTCTGTGTCATGTGTGCATCAACTGGGTGGCTGTAAGAAGCTAATTAACTGCAGTAATTAGAGAGTGTCTTCATAATGTGGAATTAGAGTGGGTTGGTAGAAGCACAGGGAGATATATGGCCTGGGTTGGCGGTAGTAATAGAGGGGACGTGGGCAGGGGGAGAATGAAGTGACCTCCCAGAGTGTCCTCTAGCCTCTCTAGAGGGACTTTTCTACCCACTTCTCCAGGGTCACCAGTCCCATGTCAGGCTATTCAGCCATTTGCAGCCTCTTCACTCCTCCGTGACCCAGACACTCCAACTGAGCAGAAATTTCCAGATGAAGAAGGAAGGTTATTAGCGTTTCTCTCTAGTGGGCATCTGGGACCAATTGTTTTGAAGATTTGGGGTTTATAATTGCAAGTGATTAATGGGGGAGTTGGCAATCAGGCTTCCAAGGTTGCTAATTGCTCTTTTAACATAATTGTGTCCGAGTGAGAGCAGTGCCTGTGCCCGGGCTTGGCGTGTGGGCCTGTCTGTGCCCTTCCTCCCTCCGTCTATCCATTCAGTAATCCCTGACTGAGAGTCTATGAAGCTCCTAGGATAGTTGGGTGCTGGGGACACAGCTGTGCATGACATAGATACTCTGTCCTCAAGGGACCTTACTGTTTGGTGTTCTTGGAGTTCCCTTACTCAATCTTTGTGCCAAGGCAACTGAACCAACCCTTACTTATTGGAGTATTCATAGGAGTATTGTCTAGAGAGAGGAAGAGGGGTAACTGAATTCGGTAAGACCATACTCTTTTGGAACTTCTAATTGAGAGACAACTATAAGTAAGTGCAGCACAATCTAGAATTGGGAAAAAAGCAAACATAGTCTTAAACAGGCTGAACAAAATAGTTCAAATCAAAGAATTAAGTTCCTGCACGGCTAGGAGAAATCCTCAGGCCTCCTCACTTAGAGCCTAATAACTATATTTACACACGTTATAACAATCTGGTAATCTGATGTTCTTTGTTGCAACAGGTTAAAAAAATACAGGGGTATGTATACAGAGCACATCTTATAAGATATGCCACATCTGACAGGAAAGGAAATTGAGGCTTACAGAAGTTGGGGCTTCCTCAAGGTTGCGTAATCTATAAATTACGTTTTAGTTTTCTAATCTCATATTCTTTGCATCAGGTTCATGTTAGATCCCCAAAGGTCAGCTATAAAAATCCCTTGGAGTTTATTGTAATAAAGAGTGACAAATAGGTTTCGTCTTGCTCACAAATTTTCTTAGTCTGGCTGCTTGTAATGTTGCATTAGGAAAGCATTATAAATTAATATCTGGTTACAGGGAGGAAAATCAGTACTCAATTAGTAATGTCTGCTTTGACTGAGGCAGGAGATGCAATGGTATGGATAATACAAATATACCATGCTTGATAAAATCAAATTTCCTTATCTTTCAGGTATGAAACCAGAGTATCAAAGAATGAGAGTGACTTGCCCAAGGCCCTTAGGAGTCACTTGAGCATGAATTTATTGACCCATATCCGTAGGTCCAGTACTCCAAGAAGAATAGGAACCATGGCTTGGGCTCTTAAGGAGTATACATATTACTGAGAGGGACCAGACACAGACAAATAAGAGAGAGTCTAAAGAACTAGTGAAGGGAGGACATCACAGAGAAGAAGGATCTTGAAGGGTCGAGCTAATTTGGGCAGCTGAAAAGATTGAGGGAGGATTGATTGAGGTTAGCTGGGGTTACCGCAAGGTCGAAGCAGAGAGTTGGAGAGGAGACACATGCATAAAAATTAGGGAAGAGGCTGGCTTGGCTAGAGTGGAGGCTGTGAGTTATGAAGTGGTGGGAGACAAAGCTTAGAATCCCATAAAGAGGTTCCTTTATCATTTCTGGTCACATTGGAATGATTGTGGTGTCTTGTACACATAGGTGGTGAATAGGTGTTCAGTCTATCTTCAGTCCTTGTTTTAATGTCATTAATTCACTCAACAAACATTCAATGGGTGTTTTGCATGTACTATATCCAGGGCTGCGTACTGGGGATATGTTGACAAATCTATCTGGTTCTGGGCTGGGCATCAGGAAGCCTGGGCTCTGGGCTGGAGCAGCCACAAATTTGAACTGTTATTTTGAAAAAGAATCACTGGACCCATCAGGGTTTCCTCCTCCATAAAGCAGTAAATCAACATGAAAAACCACAACTGAGTCATGTCACTACCTAACTTAGAGCTTGCCTGGGGTTTTCCTTCACACTTAGGAGCCAATACATTCAGAGGTTCACCCTGGCATTCCTGCACGATGGGGTCCTGCCTACTGCTTCCTCACTTCCTACCACTGCCTGCCCTGATCACTGCGCTTGGGCTTCCTTCTGCTCACTAAGCTCTAAGCTCATTCTCACCTTCGGGTCTTCACAGCTGACTCCTCCACCTTCCACCTGCCTAGCTTCTTCCATCCTTTGGGCCTCAATATAAATACAGCCTCTTCCAAGAAGCCTTCCCTGGCTACTCTGCCTCTGCTGGAGCCCTTTACTCTTTGTCATAGCACTCTTTGTTCCATGCAGCCTCCTGCCATACTTTGTGAGTGTCTGTTGACTAGTTGGTTACCTGTTTACCGCCCCCCCCCCCATCTTCCCCTGATAGTTTATGGGCAGGGATCCTATCTGTTTCCCACATTTGTTCCTGTTGCCAAGCCTGCTGCTGTCTGGCTTATAGATATAAATATGTGTAGAATGAATGAACAAACAAAAGTATGCCCCCGGTGGGTTAAAGCTGCCGGAAGCTCGATTTGGCTGGACTTTCTCAGAATCAGGAAACCTGGATTCATATCCTAACACTCACCAGCTGTGTGACCTTGAGCAAATGCTTTTGCCTCTCTGGTCCTCAGTGTCTTTGTCTGTAAAGCAGAGGTAATCAGTGCACCCACTGCAGAGTGCTGTTTCAGAGCAAAATATGACAAGAAAGCACTTAACTCAAAGTCTGCTACTCAGAGCTCCACTGTGTTTGTCGATTTATTATTGTTATTCTCGATGTTTCTCAGTAGCAGTATGGACTGCCTTGGGTGGTGCCGGGAGGAAGGAGGAGGAAAGGGTGGGCATGGTAGAAGAACCATCGAATGGGAGGGGGGTCAGAAGATTGGACGAGGTCTTCGTGTGCCACCTTGCCCTGCACAGCAGAGGCGATCCCTGGTCCCAGGTTATAAAGAAACCAGCACTTTGGAGCTCTGATTTAATTTGCTCGATGCTATTGCCCTATCGACCACTCATTTCAAGTCTGCCAACCGGGTGAAGTGTGGTTTGCCCATCACCCTCTCACTATCGAATGGAAAAGCAGACATCGACTTGTTGTCGTCCCCCCCCCCCCCCCCCCCCGTGGGATGGTTGATCTTGAACCTGCAGGGAGCAAGCTGGCCCCAGACTTCTCCAAGTCCACATTTCTTTGCCTCCAATTCTTACGTTTCCAAAGACAGGGAACCACATATATGCCTCTGTAGGAGGCTGGGCATCGACTTGTTTACTGGAGCCCAGCTGGGGAGTCCCCCCCCCCACAGAGCCCCGCCCCCATCCTCCCCACACACATATTTGAATTTGGATAAACCTCTTCCTTGTGCTCATCAGTGAGCCCGTTGGCCCCCCACCCCCCTCCCTGCAGGCTTCCAAGGCCCTCTCCCCATAGCCTCTTTTCCAACTGAATTAACTTTTAATTTTTTATGATACAGAAAATGCTTGCTTTATCTCTGGTGCTAGATTTCCTAATTGTTTCTTTCATCTTGGGTGATTAATTCCTCATTAATTTAGCAGTTGCCCATCTCTTTCAAAGTAGCCACAGCCTTTGGGGGTCCTTTCTGCAGCTGGGTGATGCTGGGCCTTGGGGGGAAGGGACCCAGTCACCTTGGGGTTCTCTCTCTTACCTTCCATCTGTTTATTCATGTCTCCATCGCTTCCCTCCCTCCCTCCCTCCCTCCTTCCCTCCCTCCCTCCCTCCCTCCCTCCCTCCCTCCCTCCCTCCCTCCCTCCCTCTCTCTCTCCCTCCCTCCCTCTCTCCCTCCCTATCTCTCTGCCTCTGTCTTTATCTCTCTCCTTCTCTCCATCCTTGGACCTCCCTCACTCAGCCTCTCCTCTTTTTCTAGAAAGAGAATGAGACTAGCTTACAGATGAGAACCCGACAGGAAAGGGGAATATGCCATCACAGCTCAGAGGGGCAGCTGGGACCTAGGCGCACCCTGACTGTCCCCACCATGGCCTGCCTGGAATGCCTTACTTCCTACACTGGAACCACAGCAGCCATGAATCTAGGGTTTCCCAAATGTGTGATGCTCAACATGAGCCCTAGGGATCCCTGGTCAGGGGGCGGGAAGAGAGGGGCTTGGGGTGTAATAATTTCGGAAATGCTTCCCATTATGTAGGGACTTTTGGAAGATCACAGAACACATTGGGGAATTAAAGGCACTGAGAAGGCTCATGAGAATTAAACCTGTTAAATTTTGTTTCATCCAAAGACTACTAAATGTATCCATTTTGCCAAGTGCTAAAGGGAACTAACTCCCTTGGGAAGTATTGGGCTCATCTAGCAGGGTTTTCTTTCCTCTCCTCCTCTTGTGACAATCAAACTGCTACTCCCCGCTCCCCATTTTTAAAGATTCTTTCTATGTTCTGCTTTCTGAGATGCACCAAGTTCCCAAGGAGGAAATAATTACCCCTCGTCTGTGTGCAGAGGAGGTAAGTTTGAGTCTCTGAGTAGAGAATTGTCACAGTCCCCTCTTCTTCAGAGCTTGTCTCTGGTTGTACATTCCCTCAGGGCAGGTGCTAAGGGGGAATAGACTGCTTGGACACAAGTTCAAATCCCTGCTCCACCACCTAGTGATGGAGCCCGCCTGGAGGCCTGTTGTTTAACTCCTCAGTTTAATCACTTGTTAAATGGGATCATGACATCTATACGAGTACCACCACCAGATTGTGCAAGAATGCACTGAACAATGTCAATGCAATGGGGGACTTCTGGAAAATGCTCGTCCATTCCAGTGTTTGTTTGTGTGCGTTCCTGTGTGTCTGCATGGTGTGTTTTTTGGGGGGGTCACTGTCACATAACATAAAATTAACTACTTTAAAGTGTATGGTTCAGTGGCACTTAGTATATTCACAATGTCATGCAGCCACCGCCTCTATTTAGTCCCAGGACGTTTTCGTCTCCTCAGAAGGGAACTCCCTACCCATGAGCAGTCACCCCCCGCCCCCCCCCCCCCCCCCCCCCCCCGCAGCCACCGGTCTGATTTCTCTCTGTATAGATTTACATATTCTGGATATTTCACAAAAATGGAATCAGACAACACGTGACCTTTGTGTCTGGCTTCTCTCAGCATAATGTTTTCAAGTTTCATCCATGTTGTAACATGTATCAATGTTGTACTCCTCTTTGGGGCAGAATCACTTGTCATTGTATGGCCGTGCCATAGTTTGTTTCTCCATTTGTCACTCAGTATATTCTCAGATAGAATTATTGAAAGCCCTCTCTTCTCTCCTATGGGTAAAGAGTGGAAGAAGTGTGATTTGTAGAAACCACGCTGGAGTTAGAATTAAAAAAAAAAAATTAATAAGAGAGGGTGAGCAGAGCTCTGAACAGAGAGTCAGGAGGCCTGGACTCTGCTTTTGATTTTGCTGTGTGAGCTTGGGAATCTCCCTTCTCCTCTTTGGGCCTCAATCTTCCCATCTGTACAGTGGGGGTTGATCAAGATGATTTCCTGGTTATTTCCTGTTTCAACATTCCACAATTCTAGGCTTCTCTAGGCTTTCCCATGGGGCCACCATATCTGGAGGAAGCTCTTCTAAGGGATATCAAGATGCCTGGTTTGTCAGATTCTCATTCATGTTCCAGGTCCAGGGGTGACATAGGCAGAGGAGCCTCAGCACTTCCGTCTATAAAAGCAGGAGGGAAGTGTTGAATTAGGCTTCAGTTTTATGCTCCTGTGAATGACCCACTTAGTGTAATGGAGCTGGCGGTTTCCAGCTCTTCCTGACCAGCGTGCTGATGGGGCTGGCATTAGTCACGCTTGATTTGAAAAACCAACGCTCATCAATCGGACCCATCTGCCAGCAGCCTGGTCAACTGCTCTCCAGGTAAACAGTTCCACGGAACTCCACAGGGATATCCACGAGCCCCAGGATCTGGGTTTTCGCTTTGGTAGCTCCTCATCGAGATATATTTTGACAAACTAAGAATGTCTGTATTTATTGCTGTTAAGATGGAGCCATTGGGGAAGAGGGTCTAATTAGGGTTAATGAGCAGCCAGGCATGGCGGTCCCACCACTGATATCGTGACTGAGATCACATGACCTACGTTGTGAATAGCAGTGGAGACAAGGAGAATCTACTGTTCTCACTCTCTGAATTCAGAGACCTGGCCTACAGGATGAAGACCCCACAGCTGGGTCTTCAAGACGGGTCTACTGGTCAACTGTTAATCTTTGGGCCAACAGGAAACCCAGCCTCCTGCGTGCAATAAGACCAATAGCTATCCCCTTGGGCTAGTTATACAAGGTATTAGGCTATATGCTCCAAGAGGAAAGGAACCAGGCGTGTCACTCGTATTGCTCACTGTTACCCCTTTAATGCAAACACAGGGCTCCATTCATAGTCAGTACTCAAGAAATATTTGTCGATTCCCGGCCAGGGCACACAGGAGAAGCGCCCATTTGCTTCTCCACCCCTCTGCCACGCTTTCCTCTCTGTCTCTCTCTTCCCCTCCCGCAGCCAAGGCTCCATTGGAGCAAAGATGGCCCGGGCGCTGGGGATGGCTCTGTGGCCTCTGCCTCAGGCGCTAGAGTGGCTCTGGTCACAACAAGGCGACGCCCAGGATGGGCAGAGCATCGCCCCCTGGTGGGCAGAGCTTCATCCCTGGTGGGCGTGCCGGGTGGATCCCGGTCGGGCGCATGTGGGAGTCTGTCTGACTGTCTTTCCCTGTTTCCAGCTTCAGAAAAATGAAAAAAAAAAATATTTGTAACTTTCCCTAAAGCCATGAAGCTGGAATGAGATAAATGTTGGGTTTAGACCCGGACAACTTCAGAGCAAGAATGATTGTGTGTTTCATGCCAGTGTCCCTTCCCAATTCGTCCGGGCCCTAACTAGTCAAGCCTTTTAGGGAAGGGAGGTTAAATTGAATGATGGTTATAATCTGGGACCCTTGAGTCAGTAGGGCATGCTCCCTCCTCTGGCCGTGCTAGTTGTGTGACTCTGGGGACATCCCCCCAACACTTTGGTTCCCTTCTGTGTTCAACGGGGTTACTACTTCTTAAATGGACGTGACTATGAAGCAGCACGTACACAGCACCGAGGGTGCACTCCTTTTGTCTTCCCCTCTCTTCACCCACCAGCACGGAGGTGAGAGCACTGCGGTTCTTCATTAAGTTGTATCTTGTGAGCTATATCTTGTGAAAGTGGGATCTGTGGCTTCAAAACCAAAGCCACATTCAGCACTTCTAATGCAGACCTTTCCTTACCCCCAAGAGAGGCTGTTTGACTAGATGCCAGTGCTTTGTTGATTTAAGAACTCGGTGTTGCTGTCACCTCCAAGGCACTCCACATTCTGAAAAGTTCCTCCCAGTCCAGCCATTAATCACCCTCTGTAATTAAGTAACACAGCAACTTGTAATTAGGGTATCGATTTGTTAGTGTAATTGTTTACTCCTGAGCTCTTCCTCGAGCCTGTGAGCTTCATGAGGGCAAGGACAGTGTCCGCTTTCATTCGTAGCTGGGCTCCTGTTTTCTGCCCCAGTGCTCCACACATAGAAGATTCGCAATAAATAGTTGGTTGAATAAAGGAAGGAGTTTCTTCCAGGGATTACGCAAAGTGTGTGAGAGAGGATGGCACTTAGCAAGGGGACTCAGTGATAATGGTTCTTTACATTTGGACTGTGCTTCCTAGCTCAGATAGCACTTGGTACCGATGAGTGCTTATGACGGAAATGATGCTAATGATGGTGACAATCATGACGGGGATGATGGCGAAGATAAGGATTAGGATGAAGATAGTCACCATGGTTTGATGGTGATGATGATGGTGGTGCTGCTGCTGATGGGGGCGATGCTAATGAGAGCATTTCCTGAACTGTTATTATCTTCCAGGTAGCATACATGTATTAGGTCACATGATTCTCATAATAACTGCATGTGCTACTTTCATTCTTTTACATATGAAGGGATGAGACTCAAAGTATTTGTCTGAAGTCATTCAGCAGGTAGGTAAGGGGCAGAGTTGAGCTTCGAACTCAGGATTGTCTAACTTTGCTCTCACCCATGGGATTCCAATACTTTCTGTGGCCATGATAGCAACTGATACCTTCACTGTAATAATAATCAGGAAGTCACCATTATCAACTCAGGTGATGAAAGAGCTTCTGAGAGGGAATGGACCTGTCTAAGATCACCCAGCCCAGGAGGGACTGAGCGGGGACTGAAATTTCCAATATGGAACCTTTTCCATTGTAGGAGAAGGCTCTAAGATTTGGGGACCTTGAAACAGAAGAGAACACAGAAGCTTGGATCCCAACTTCAGCATTGCCTCTTACTAGCATGTGAACTTGGGTGTGCCACTGTATATCCCACCGAAACTCAGTTTTCTGATAGGAAAAAATGGGAGTGATGGAGCTTACTTCATTGGGCAGGGATGAGGGTTTTCTGAAATCATAGATGTGGAAGTGATGTATACATCATAGAGCTCTGTGCTGTTGGATACGCTCAATTCCAATGCCTCGATAAGTCAGTATCTCCATGCTTTTGACAGTCCAGTGAGACCTCTGCACAGTCAGTTTCACCTTAAATGAACCACCTCTAAGTCCTCTGACATCCAATGGCTCCAAAGTAGCAACATAAACTGCTTTCTTCAAACACTGAAAAAAAAAAAGACATGATATCTAAATGTTGGACTTTAATGTTGGTGAAATTGATTAGGCTTCTTACTCAATATGCTCCGGTCACCTGATTTATCTTTCTGTCCAGTAAATATTCCATTTTCAGTCCCATCTCAGGGCCTTTGCACAGGATGTTTATGCTGCTTTTCTCTCCATTCGCTGGGGTGTCAGCTCAGGCATCACCTTCACAGATAAAGAATTGCCCACCACATCTAAAGAAGTGCCACCTACCTCATTCCACATCATCACTCTACATGGTTCTATTGTCTTTTCAGCATCTGGCAAGTCAGCTGGAATGACTTTGTCAGTTTTTTTCTATTCTCTGTCTCCAGCATGAAAACAGATGCCCCATGAAAGCGAGGCTGTGTCTGTCTTGATTATTGAGGTATCCCCAAATGTCTGAACAAGCGGCTGACAAAAACTAGGCATTTAATAAATATTAGTGGAATAAAGCGCTGAATCAATGAATTCTGCCCCACGTTACTTGGGGATGCCATGTTGCGGATGGACACCGACCCTCTCAGTCTCAGAGAGGAGATGCCACATCCCATTTCCAGTCCCCTGAGTCACCGAGTGACATGCCTGATAAATGGCCATCATTATTGGAAGGCACCAGACCTTATTTCTCGGCTGGAGCTGACACCAGCGTCTCCTGCCAAACGTAGGCGAGGGATCCGTGTCCAAACTCGGAAGGGCCAGGAGAAGGTGGGTGTCCCGGTCCATGCTGTTTCTGGAAGAACAACCCAGTTTTCTTATTTCTCTCTACTTGCAAAATCTGTCACCCTTTTGTAAAGATGTCTGAGAAAGTGTAAAACCGCATTTCCCGGATCCGGAGACGCAATAGTTTGTGCAATTATAACCCAACACATCACAGAAGTCAGATTGGCAGTCACTGCCTGCATAATAAATCACTCATTTTCCTGTTGGGCCCAAGACCTTTTATATTTGGTAGACAAATAAAATTAAGTTTACATTGCTCGATTAAAGATTCAGAAGTTTAAGGGCATGAAGAAAGGAAAATGTGGGTTGTATCATCATTAAATAGACAGAGATAAATAAAGCACTGGAAGAGGAAACATGAGGAAAAAAAGGAAGACAATGCAAAAAAAAATAAAGCTGGCTGGTAACTTGTCATTTCTCAGACTTAAGATTGTCAGTTGGAACTTCATTAATTTCTCCTTCTAATGATCAAGATTCAGGGACTATGGCAGGGTGGGAAATGAAGGCTTGGGGAGTAGAGGGTATTCTAAGCCTCCCTCCCTTTCTCCTTTGTTCCCCCTCTCTCTTTTTTTCCCTCCCTCCCTCCCTCCCTCCCTCCCTCCCTCCCTCCTTCCCTCCCTCCCTCCCTCCCTCCTTCCTTCCCTCCCTTCCCTTCCCTCCCTCCCTCCCTTCCTTCTTTCCTTTCTTCCTCTCTTCTTCCCATCTTTCCCTCCCTTCCTTCTCTCTTCCAAATTTTTATTTATGACTGTACTATTTACAAGTCACATTGCAAAGCCCTAGGCATATAAAGTGAATAAACCCAAATTTCATATTGAAAGGCTATTTGGAGAAAAGAAAATCACAGCCCAGATTGATCAATGTTGTGATGGTGGAAGCAGAGGGAGCTGTGGAGATCCCAGAAGGGGCAACTGATCTGGCCAGGGAATGGTCAGGGAAGCTTCTAAGAGAAAGTGATTCTTCAGTTGGTTCTTAAAGGAAGCATAGGTGTTAGCCAAGTGATGGACAAGAAACAGAGTGGGGAATGACATCCTGTGTAGGAGTGAACAACAAGTGCAAAGGCTCAGAGGCATGATGGGACACGATGTGCTTTCGCAGAGGGTGCAGACTAGATGGGTGGAGGTGTGGTGGGAGTGTGCAGGGCTCAGGTCACTGAGGACATTGTGAGTTGGATGAAGAAGCTTGTCCTTGGTTTCACTAGTTGAAAGCTGCGTGATGGGAGGGATTATGTCTTTTATTCTTTTGCCAGTGAGCTTTCATCTCATTTCCTAGCACATTGTTTGTCACACAGCAAGACTCAGCAAGTGTTTGTTGATTGACTGTATGATTCCAGAAGTCATTGGGGAGCCATTGAAGAATCTTGAGCACAGCAGCAACATGGTCATATTTGCACTCTAGGTAGATCCTTCTGAATGAACTGTGGGTAAGCCCTGGCTTGGAGGAGCTGGAGAACTCTAGGGTTAGAGGTTGTGGTCAAGGCTGTTAATGACCCATCTCTATCCAATTTCCTCTTCTTACTTTGGTAATGGAATCTCCTGAAGCTGAGCAGAGCATGGGGCTGTATAGCTAGTGACTACTTTTCCCAGCCTTCTTTGCAAATAGGTGTTATCTAGCTAGTGAACTGTGAATGGCTGTGATGGGTGCATGTTTGCACTTCCTCCTTAGAAGGAAGCTGATTGGCCCATTTTCTTCTCTTTTTCTGTCTTGAGTGTAGTCATGAAGATGGGAATACAACCTCAACCGTGGTGATGAGGATCACACTCTAGAGTAGGGATTGGCAAAGTCAGTCTGTGAACCAATGCTGCCTGCCCATCCATGTTGTAAATAAAGTCTGATTGGGATACAGCCACACTTACATACTTATCTGTTGTCTGTGGTTGCTTTCTTGCTGCAATAACAGTTGAGTGGCTGTGACTGAAAATCACATACCATTTAAAGCCTAAAACATTTTCTATTTGACTCTCTGCAAAAAGTATGCCACTCCTGCTCTAGGGAATGGCAGATCAACAATATGGAAGGAATCTGGGCCTCTATATGGCTTCATGGAACAGAGACACATACCTACATTGGCAGCCCATTTACATCAAGAGGGATAGATGAGAGAAAAATGAACTTCTCTCTAGTTTTTGACACTGACTGTTTTTTTTTGTTGTTGTTGTTGTTATGATGGCAATTCAGCTGAAACCCTATCTAATACCAAGACTAAGAGTTAGTTGCATTGGGAAAGGCATAAAATGGTGCTGTTCTAAACTAGGCAGAAGTGAATAGAATCCAGGAATGTGAGGGAGCTCAGGTGGGTACATTTGGTGTCTGACTGGATGAAAATGTGAGGGACGAATCAGAAATGACCTCCAGGCCAGCAACAGTGAATACAGGGGACAGAGGTGCAGGTTGGAGAAGATGCCAAGTTTGGCTTTGCCGTTTGATGTTTGAGGTATCTGTGAGTTGCAAGGGGACTGGGAGGCAGTCAGCCCTCAGGTGAGGGTTTGGGGCAATGACACACTGTCTATAAATATAATACATTGTATATGAATAGGATAGACCTCACCCCTTAGCAATTTGATGCTAACCTTAAAATTTGTCTGAGTTAATAAAGACTTTGAGTACATCTCAGCCCATCTTCCCATTTTAGCACTATGGAGACTGATGCATAGAAGAAACACCAGACTCTTCCAAGGTCAAACAGAGGGCTGTTGCTGTTGGAAAAGCCCAGAATCCCTGATTTCTGTTTCAGTGCTTGGTTCCCTCCTTCTTCCTGGTGATCCATACACTAGGTAGGCCCTCTTCCAGGCACAGGGGATAAGATGGAAAGCAAAACACACATGGCCATGGCTGAGCAAAGGCCCTGGGCTGAGATAAAAACTCAGGTCTACCTGTGTTTAACATTCTCTTTGCCCATTATGCTATACTTATTCAATTCCACATGTACTTCCTTTAGCACCTACCACGTGGTGGCAAGGGCCAGAGGGTGGATGAGATAATGGGATCTATAGACACAAGCCCTGCTCCTCAGGGGCTTCACAGACTCGCAGGGGAGACAGACGTACACTGGGCACATCCTGGTGGCCCCAGGCAGATATAGAAGAGGTGACATAAAATGGGAATGGGGAGTGGCTTATCTGGTCAGGGAAGTCCTTGCCCTAGACTTTGAAGGCAGGTGGAATTTCTTTAAACTCCTTGTTTTAGTAGAGTAAATATTATACAAGTCCACAGCTTGATAAATGCTCTGAGGGCAACCAGTAGGCTGATCAAGAAATAGAGTATGGCCAGCTTCCCAGAAGTCCCATAAGACTCACTGCAGCTGCTCCCAGGAAACCCCTAACCTACTTTCTAACAGCATTAGGTTAAGTTTGTCTGTTTTTATACACAGCATGTCTTCTTCTGTGTCTGGCTTCTCTCGCTTAAGATTCTATTTGTGAGCTTCATCCATGTTGTGTATAATTGTATCTCATTTCCTCCCATTGCTATGCAGAATCCCAATGTGTGAATACACCATGATTTTTTTTTTAATGTGTGTGTGCCTCTTCTGTTTCTGGAAACTTAAGTTGTTTCCATTTTTGGCCATCGCTGGTGGTGCTGTGATGACATTCTAGTACACGTCTTTTGGCGAACATATGTGTGCATTTCTGTTGGGTATGATCAAGGAGGAAGCTTGTTGGGTCAAGGGGTGTGCATATGTTGAGCTTTAGTAGACACTGCCAAGTGGGTTTCCAAGATGGTTGTACCAATTAACACTTCCACCGGAAGCATCTGAGCATCTGAGCAACGTACCCTAGCGAACAGTCGGTATTTTCTGTCGTTTTCATTTTGCTGCATTTCTTTTTGTCTTTATTCCCATGGGGGTGAGGTGGCATTACATTGTGGTTTGAATGTGCATTGCCTTGATGACTGGAGTGGTTGGGCATGTTTTCATCCGTCTGTTGCCCATTTGCTCCTTCTGTTTCGGTGAGGTGCTTGTTCAAGCTGTTTGCCTATTTTGTTTTCTTGTTCATTTTTCCTGTTGGATTGTCTAACTTTTTCTTATTGATTAGAAGGTGCTCTTTATATATTGTGGGTATGAGTCCTAGATTGAATATACTCTTGAGAAGGTCTCTCCCACTTGTGGGGTGGGTTACCTCCTCACTTTCTGAATGGTGACATTTGATGGACAGATGTTCTTACTTTTAATATGGAACATTTTATTTAGACAGATGTTCATACTTTTAACATAAGCCATTTCATTTAGTTTGAATACAGGATGTTTAATTTATTTATTTTTCTTTCAGCAGGATAAAACTTTCTCAAGTATATAAAATTTTCTCAAGAATGCAGATAGCAGATTTTTCCAGGGGAAGAAGGGGGTCTGAGTGGAGGTGCGGAGGTGGAAAGGTCAGGGCCTTGAAGGAGACAGGCACAGGACGTGGGATTTGAGCCTCAGGGGGTGAAGGATTCTGGAAATTGGGTGGAAAGGTGGGAGGAGGTAGTGGGGAGGTGGGAAGAGGTGTTGGAAACTGGTCAAAGGGGCCTTCTAATGGCACAATGTCCTATAGTCCACAGAGGGCTGAAGTTTTGAGCAAGGGCTGCCAAGACTGGAAGAGATGTTGGGAATATTAATCCAAAATTGGGGACCTAGATGCAGGTGATGGGGTGAAGTGATGGAGTAGAGAGATTGGGCCAGCAGGGTTGGCCCCACTCGACAGATTTGGGGAAGTTCCATAGACAGGACTTGGCATTGCTGCTCCCCAGACGGAGGTAGACTGAAGATGGGGGGTGGGGTTCATTCAGGAACGATAGCCTTACGGACAGCATCACAGCCCTGTCAGTCCCTGGCAGTCTGGCTCTGCTGCTCTGCTTTTATGTAAAAGCTTAGAGAACAAATAGATGGTTCAGACAGTCACAGACAAACCATCTATCAGCTCTCTGAGAGCTCCAGAAGATGGGGCAAGCCTACCTGTGCACTGTCTGGGAAGAGCCCTGGTTTTCTGAGCTAGATGACAGGGTGGAGGCCTGGGAATAACTGGGGGGGCATGAGCAGGAATCTGGATTACAGGCCTGACTCTGTTCCAGCTCACTGCTGTGTGTCTTTGCGGAAGTCTTTTCCCCTCTCTGGGCATCAGTTTTCTTATCCACAGAGAGTTGAGAGGCTCAGATGAGCTCAAGGACACAAAATGGCTTGTGGCTGATACTTCACAAATATAAAACAGTACTGGGTCCTCCATCTCCAGGAATTGGAAAGTCAGAGAACTTTGCTTTTACCCTGCTAACAACTACATCAGGAGTGGTCTGTCAAGGGGTCAACATTGCTGGACTTTACCCGGAACCAAAGGCATCCATTATCTGCACCTCTTTACTTCCTAAGGTACCAAGACCTGGCTACTGATGTCAATATCCCCTCTCCCAAATCCAAACATCTTAAGTCCCAGATGTGGACATTAAAGTTATATATTTTTCATTGGAAATGTATTCTTTCATCTCTCTAAGTGTTTAAGGTGGCTAGCAGAATAAATAGCAACAATACCTCTTTAAATACATTCTCAAGATAGAACACCATGCTGGCCACTATGGTAGGAGAGCACTTGGAGATGTAGAAAGAGGGGGTCCCATGATCAAAGGCACAGGTGGGAAATAGTATTGGGGGGTCAAAGAGCCTCTGATGGCAAGTGGTAGATATTAAGTTGGTTAGGCTCTGGCACTCAGTTATTTAGTTAAACCCTAACCTGTTGTCACGAAGGTATTTAGTAGATGTGGTCAATAGCTACTCTCCATCAACTTGAGACAAAGGAAGTTATCCTTGATAGTGTGGGTACACCTGACCCAATCAGCTGAAAGGCCTTCAGAGCAGAACTGAGGTTTCTACGAGCAGGAAGAAACTCTGCCTCAAACCTGCAGCATCAGCTTCTGCCTGAATGCTTCCAGACTGCCAAACTGCCCTGCCAACTTTGAACTTGTCAGCACCCCCCACCCCCACTGCATGCGCCAAGACCTTGTAATAAATCTCGTAATAGGTTTAGATCTAGGTCTAGATGCAAGTCCAGACGTCAGTCCAGATCTAGATCTAGGTCTGGGTATAGCTGTTTGTTTCTGCATCCTACTGGCGCTGTCACTCCAGAGGCTCCTGATGGGCACAGAGCCCCAGGTGCGAACTGAAGGCCAGGGTTGCCGGGAGCAGCAGCAGAAAAGAAACAGCCTCTTCCACTCTTTCCCTCACAGCTCTAGCCACAAAGACCATTCAGGTCTCAAACGTGCCACGCAGGTTCTATCTGCCAGATCTTGGCCTTTGCTGTTGCGTCCGCCGGGAGAGCTCCTCCCCCGCGTACCTGCGTGTCTAGCACTGCCCCTTCGTCCCCATCTCTCCTTAAATGCTACTTCCTGGAGGGAACTTTCCTGACTGTTCTAATCTACGAAAGCCCCCGCCAGCAGCCTTCTTTACCCAAATTAAATTCTTTTCCCAACAGTCATCCCTACTAGCTATTTTATTTCTTTCTTTCAACTGTCTGTCTCGCCCACTGGAAAACAAGCTCTCACTCCTGTTTCCTAGTTCCTAGCCCAGGGCTTGGCATGGAGAGGGCACGCAGTGGGCTTCAACTTGTGGCGGGCTTCGAGTATGAGGCCAAGTGATTGTAAGGAGCTTCAATCAGCTTCACCCACCAATCTCCTTCCGACAGCCAGGGGCTCCTGGAGAGATGAGATGTTGTGGGGGACACTCCCAAAGAGACGCCGGTGAGAGACAGCTTGGAGGTACTTGACAATTTTCCCTTATCTTCAATGATCCACGTTGTCTGGCCAAGTTGTTCATGAAGGAGGCCCCGTGATGCATCTCAAAAAAGCAACTGCAGCCTCTCAATCACCCAGCAAAGTTTGGAAGGAAAAACAGATATCAAAATCGAAAGTACACAACAGTAATATATGGTATCAGATCCGTCATTCTTTACAGCAACATGGACGATGGCGTTTGAGAAACAGCATTTGCACCCAAAAGATAGACAGGCAGTTTTGACATGTCTTGCCAGAGAAGAATCACCCTCCCCAACATCGCCGCCCCCACCCTCCCAGCCTGATCAGGAGGAATGACAGAATTACAAACAAATCAATCAGGCGGAGAAAAGCAGCAGCAGAGACTCAGGATTTGGGCAGTAATAGCAAGATGGAGCGCCAGGGTACTAGGTATCCGTGTATTGTCAATCATGGGCAAATGGGTGACTGCCCAGGAAGCGGGACTTGGTGGGTCCTATGTATGCTCTGTCTCTGGTGCTGAGTCACCACTACTCAGGGTTAATTAATCAGTGGAGAGAAGTGGTCACAGTAGTCAGTCATTGCCCATTTGCTCCTGTGGGAGAGTGAGTTTATTATGGATTAATGAGGCTAGAGTGGAGGATAGATACCCATAAATCCAATCTCACAAGCCTACAAGGGTCAGTTGATAGCATAAACAAGAAAAACAAGTTGTAATGCAATAGAGAGTGGTGGGGATTGTGACTAAGCAGAGGGCACTTGCCCCCTCTGCACAAGGCAGTTGCCACGTGGTTCCAGTTGTTTGAGGTCGTGTGGGAGTTCAAGAACAGAGACTCCAATTAGAATTTATAAGGGAAGCAATACATTTTATTTTATGAAGTATCTTGATTTTTAAATGCTGGCACTAATTAAACTTGTTCTAGTCTAGCCTCTCATTTTAAGATGGGAAGACTGAAACCCAGAGAGGAAAAGAGACTTGTTCAAAGCAGCTCGGAAAGTTGGCAATAGGGTGGCACCTAGACCCTCAGTGCCCGACTCCAGCTCTGGGCTCTTTCTGCTTTCCTCTAGCCTGCTTTTCTGTTTTACAGAAGAGGCCTTTATCTCTGAGCCCTGGATCTAAGAAAGGCAACGGAAGGGATAGAATATAGGGGAAGATGCTTGAGCAAACCAGTCCTACAGTTTGCAAGCACACAATATAGTCACATTATTTTAATACATCCCAGTTCAGCTGAAGTGCCAGGCCTAGGGGAGAGAGGCTGAGGAAAGGAGACAGCAGGATGGAGGGGCTCAGGACCCTTGCACAGATGTGTACCCCCCTGGGCCACCTGAAGAGATCTGGAATGTCCCTTGGAAAGTGCTTCTGGGCTCAGAGGGAGGTGCTTCTCCTCTTCTTTTTTTCTTTTTTCATCGTAATCAAGCTACATGTGGGCAAATCCCATGACCCCTGATCTGAATCCCAGTAGTAGCAAACTCTCTTTGTAGGAGTTTTCTGTACCAGGCCAATCAGGTAGGTCATAGAGAAAAATCAGCTGGGGTGTATCTGGCCTCCTCAGGACCCCAACCCCTCTTCAACTCCGGCCTCATCTTCCTTCCACTGCCTGGCCTGGGGCCTCTGAGCCCTCAACACCCAAGGCTGGGTGAATCTTTCTCTCCCAACCATGCTGGGGACAGAGTCTACATTAGGCGAATCAACAAGGCCATCTCAGAAGAGACCAAATAGGAAATAAGAGGCCCCATTGCCTAATGGGACTTATCAATTATGATCTAGGACCATATTTCTTTGAGGGGTGATTGTTTCACGGAGTCTGACATCTCATATAGCTTTAAATTACTCACAACCAGGACGGCTTACAAGATAGCAGTAAAATCAGGAAAGGATTGGGCAATGTAATTATAGTATGGAAATGATGTTGATCACTCAAGCAGGGAGCAGACCTTGAATCGAAAACCCTGCTCTGTCTCCCCACCCCCTTCCTCCCACGGTTCCCTCCTGCTGTGGAGCAGTAGAACACACAAGATCTGGGGACCACGGGAGTGGGACACCCTCGCTGCTGCTTAGAAGCTGGAAGTTGGCCAGGTCACTGTGTAGGGTGACATGAGAGAAGAGGCCCCTGTGGACCGAAGGATCAGGACCAAGGACAGATCCCACAGGTCATGGCAGTGAGAATCTAAAGGCCAGAGTGGCAAGAGTCTGCAGGTGTTGAGCATTTTTCTGGTTTATGGAGGCAATACTTTCCTAAGCACTAATGTAGTCCAAGAGTTATATTTGATTCTGGGACAATATAAATTCCTTCCTTCCTTCCTTCCTTCCTTCCTTCCTTCCTTCCTTCCTTCCTTCCTTCCTCCTTCCTTCTTCCTCCTTCCTCCTTCCTCCTTCCCTCCCTCCCTCCCTCCCTCCCTCCCTCCCTCCCTCCCTCCCTCCCTCCCTTCCTTCCTTCCTTTCTTCCTCCCCTCTGCTTACACCTCTTTCTTTCCCTCCATTCACCCATTTCCTAAGTATCATCTTCCTGCCAGACACTGTGTAAAGTTTTGAGGTTACAAAGATGAATTATTTCAGTTCTTTGATGAGCATATACTGCATGTAAACATTGTGTTAGAATCCATATACCCACATTATTTATTCAAATACTTATTTATGATTGAGTAGTTTGTAGAAATGCTAAGCTGCTCATCAAACCCATTTCCTTTTCTTCCTGATGCACTGTTAGGCTACACTTCCCAGCTTCCCTTGCAATGACATGTGGCCATATAACCAAATTCTAGCCAATGGAATGTGAAGAGAAGTGACTGGGGCACTCCCTGGCCTGGCCTATAAAATCATTCCACGTGTGACCTCTCATGTTTTCTTTTCATCCTGCCAGCTAACTGGTGACACCAAGCATGCTCTTAGAAGGCCATTGTGCAACTGGCAGAGCCATCAGCATACCGTGTCCCTGAAGGAACAGGTAGAGCAGAGCCCTACCCCCACTCCAGTCCTCTGCTGACCTGAACCTGCATTGTACCCAGACCCGCCAGGCCACCAGGCCAATTGCATAACAAGTGCTTTAAGGACAAGACACACTTCTACTTCCTGAGCTGCAGAAACATGGACTTTGTTGGTTAGAGCAGTTAAATAGATACTATACTAGGCATCAGGGCACAAACACCTATTCAGATACCTTTTCTTGGCACTTACTATGGTTCAGGCAGCATACTGAGTGCCGGAAATGTGGAATACAGCTCAGTCACTCAAGTACTAGACTCTGAGATTATGGAGATGAATGATAAATGAATAATAATTAATATCTCCACAAACATTTATTAGGTAACCAATATGTCCAGTCTTGGTATTAAGCTCTGGGGATACTACGAATAATTCATTCAAACATGGATTAAGTTTTTCTCATGTGCTGGGCACTGAGTTAGGTATTTGGGGATTAAAGATGAACAGAACCCTTTATCCTCAGGGGTTTCACCCCTGAGGTGGAAGAATCTGATCATGGTGGTACAGTATGAAAAAGTACTAACTAAAATAAAATTTTTAATGAGATTGCACAAGGAGACAGGAAATAAACTCTGCTTGTGGCTAATGGGAAAGAGGCAGGGATAGGGAAACCTAAAAACAACTGGAGCTTTTTGATCTGGGCTTTGATGGTTGGATATAAGTTTTCTAGGCAGTGAATAAGTGGAAGGGAAATCCAGGCAGAGGGAACAGCATTTGCAAAGAGGATATGTCCTGGGATTGGTGAAAAGTTTGGTGTGGCTGGAGCTCAGGGTTATATGGCAAGGACAGAATCCGGAGAGCAGGGATATTGCCTGTCTCTGGGTCAGAAGCTCTTGCCTTTCTACCTGAAGGGTGGTTGGAGCCAGGAGGGGTCAGGAGCTGCACATTAATTCCATCATGGACTGAGGCAGGAGTAGATACTCTGCCAATCCCACCTCCATGGGCAGTGACTGTTTTGTTCCCTTTTTTCTAACTATACATTTAATATGAGTGCAACTTTATGACATTATCCTACCATTTTATGAGTGAACAAACTGAAGATCAGAGAGGCAAGCTACCCCTCAAATCCTACAGCTGTCGGAACCCAGGGTTGACATTCAATCTTCCAAGTCAAGCCACATTCCCAATGTGCCTGTAGCCTCCACCAGGTCCAACAATGCAGGAATTCTGAAACTCTCTGGGGTTAATTGACCACATTTGGTAAAAAAAAAACAACAAAAACCAGGGGCTTCCCATCCTAAGAGATAATCAGAGCTAGCTCAAAACCAAGCTAGTGCATGCATGCATGTATGCATGCACACATGTGCATGTGTGTGTGTGTGTGCGTGCACGTGATGAGGGGCGTAAGGGTGGGGGGCAATCTAGCTGAGCCGGGACCAGCCCGAGCTGTGCTGGGAAGGAATAAATCTCCCTGTGAGCCAACATTAATACAAGCTTGGCAGGTTCTGGGCAGGCCCCTGGTTGATTATGCCAATGGACGTTGGGGAGGGGAAGATTGAGCTGCTGGGTGGCGTGAATGCATATCACACCGGGTAATGCTTTGAAAATATATAGCATCCAAGCAGGCAGACAGATGAAGGAGGGGTGAAGGGGGATGGTGGAGGGGAAGCGGCATCTGTTTGCAATTACAGTGACCAAAACCAACTGAACAAGGCTCTGGGAAAGGATGCCTGAGGTGCCTACGTTGGACGAGCTGCAAGGGTAGCAATCAGTCATTCACCATTTGTTTATTGAGCACCTACCTGGTGCCAGGCACCGAGAGAAAATCCAGACAGAGTGCTGCCCTCGTGAAGCTCACAGTAGGGTGGGGCAGATGGAACTGAGCCATTATGCCAACTGAATAAAAGGTACATTAAGGAGATAAACAGAAAGTGGTGAGGGACTACAAGGCTTAGGTAGAGGCCATGGAGGACTACCTGGAAGAGGGGACATTTGAAATGAGAACAGAAAAATGAATTGGGGTTAACTTGGTTGGGTGCGCATATGTGTAGCAGGGCATAGGGTGACAGAGAAGAAACATATATGGAGGCTCTGAGGCAGCAGGGTGTTTCAATTTGTAACAATAGTAGGGAGGCCCGTGTGAGTGATGAATGGAGAGTCAGGGTTCAGATAGATCTGAGATTTAGGCAGAAGCCAGGCCAGGCATGGCTTTGTGGGCATTGTAAATAATTGCACTCATTATAGAGCAATGGGGAGCTACTAAAGGTTCTAAAACGGGGGAGTCATTGACAAAATTCTCTTTTTTCAAGGTATCTCATAAAATCCTCACTGCAACCTGGTGAGACAAATATAACCATTCCTCATTACTTGGATGAGGGAACTTCAGCTCAGAGAGGCAAAGTGATTTGACTAAAGTCACACAGCAAGAGAGTAGAATACTGGGTCTGTAGTATCATAAAGGTGGTAAGTGATTGAGTACAGATTGCCTGGCCCAACATTCTGGACCTATTATTAAAAAAGAAGCTTCAGACTCCAAAATGTGAAAGTAGAACTTCCATCTCTGGAATTAACTTTGGTGAGAATTTGACAAAGGTCAGGAGGCTTAGATCAGAATTTAAGACCCATGGACAGTCATGTCCTAGAGAAAATCCATGTCACCATGACCTGCACAGGAGTCTGGCTTGGGCATGGCTAGAAGAGACAATTTGAAGATGCCCTGGTCATCGAAGAGCCAGATACCTCAATAGGACAGAGCAAAGAGGGAGCCAGAATGGGCTGCTTCCCGCAAGGCTTGGGAGTTTGAGAAGGTGCTTTGTGTATTCGTCCACTGAAAATCCAGAAGGAAAATACATACATACATACATACATACATACATACATAAAATGTAAGGTTCTCTCCCCTGGATGCCTCCTGCCAGCTCAAGTTTGGAAATAGTAATTAAATCCATCTGCCATATCTTTGCAGGCTCAGATTTGGCCAAAAGAATGGTAAGAATAGAGACCAGTGGCAACAATGCATTCACCTGGCAAATAAATGAGCACCTATTATGAGCTTAACTCTGAGCTAGGCCCTGAGGGTAGAGCAGAGAAGAAGGCAGAGATAGAGCTCACCACCCCATTCCCTGGAGCTTACAGTTTTGTTCAGGTTAATATTAGCCATGCTTGGTTGAAAACCTACTACTCACTATAAAACCAAGATGTGTTGTGTACACACACCCTTCTCTGATCCTTGCAGCCACTCTGTTGGGTGAGTACTCATAGTAGACACTGTTGGTCTTTCTTACCTGGCCAGTGCACCCAGCCCTCAGCTACTGTGGGTGTTGACTGCTGACTCAGCCCAGCTTCCTCCCTTCTGGAGACTCGCCCTAGAGCCCCTTCCTCAGGAATGCCTGGGGGTGTAGGCACACCCAGGGATTGTAGTCAATGACTAACTCTTGCAAGATCTCCCTTGGCTTTCCATGGTGCAACATCATGGCGCCATTTATACTCCGAAGCTCCCAGGGAATCAGGTGACCACTGGACCTCAGCTGAAACCACATCTTTGTTTGGCTTCTTCCTCTTTGCTGCCCAGCTAGCCCATCCTCACAAGTTTTTCTCTAGAGCTCTCCCACAATTAATCTCTTGCCTAAGAACCCTCAACCAGGCCTCAGGGATGGGACTAGAGGTGAAACAAGCATGACCCTCAGGGTATAAAATTCAAAGAGGCCCTCACTCTCAGGGCTGACCTTGCACTTATATGAGCCCAAGAATGAGGAATTTCTTCAATCTTTGCACTCTGAGCATCTGGATGGCCTCATCTTCATCCTGGCCTTGGACCCAGACTTAGGTCCTTCTTCCAGGGAGCACAACCGCAGACAGCATCTTTATTGTACCTAATCCGTAGTTGGAGACGTGACATTGGGCAGGCTACCAAATGTACCTAAATCCCATGGCTTGGAAGTGGAAGAGCTCAGACTGTTTGAAATCACGGTTGCTGTTGGCTTTTCCTGTGACCTTGCTGCCGTCGGGACAGTGTGGCCAGTGATGTGGGGAGCGGAGGTCAGAGGTGAGACAAATTGAGAATGGAGGTCAGATCCTAGGAGAGACCCCCAGAGTCATCTGGTGTGGCCCCTGCCTCTTGCCATCTCCAATTGTTGCCGTGGCCATTTAAGGATGTGAGAAATAAGACAAAGGTGGCCAAACATCCAGACTTAAGAAGCTTTGAGGGCATAACTCACTCTTCCAAAGCCCCTTCACTGCTGAGGGATCCAATCAAGACTTGAACACAAGAAGTCTCTCTGGCTTTGACGCCCTGAGATGGCCGTGAAGGTTGAGTGTGACCTGGGAGGCAGCAGGTGGTGGGTGCCGGAGGCAGATGGCACCTCCAGAGGTGACAGGCATCATCCATGAAGGGGAAACTTGGATCTGAACCAGATTCGAGAGGGTTGGGGGTAACCTTTCATACCTGTAAGCCTGGATGTGCGAGGGTGTGTCTCGGGTGGGGTTTCGTCTCTGCCTGGCACCCATTCATGACCTCACAGCTGCCTTTCTGTTGAGTTCTGACACATTCAAGGCTCAAGGGAAACCAGCTCTCCTTTACCCTCCTTTCAACCTTATTATCACCTGTTCTCACACAGCAGTGGATTGAGCTATTACAACAGCCGCTTAAGACGTTTCCTCCTTTCCTAGTTTTGCTTCTGAGCTGGGGCACCCGTTAGGTTGCCATCTTGAAATTACTAAAAGTGAAGTGCAGGAAGGAAGGAATGGAAACGTGGCATGGGGGTCTGGGTGTGTGAGAACCTGGGCCAGGCGTAGTCCAGCGTGGATTGCAGTTTCTTCCTGGGTAACTTGGTGGAAGGATGGCTCTGTCCTTCTATTCCTAGTATCCATCCTCCTAGATGACTCTACTTCCCCAGACTCTGCTCTTCCAGATGTCCAGGCATGTGTGCTCACGGTGCAGCAAGTTTAGGAGGTCCTCAAATCTGAGCTTTTGGGAACTCAGACCGGGTATTTATTATGCATCATTAGGCACCCTGCTACCTGAGGATATTTTAGTGTTGCTGAAGGTGAGGGGTTCTCTGAATGAATTCCTCTGCACCCAGCTTCCCCATCCTCTGCTTCCCTCCTGTGCAGTCCTCCCTGCCCCCTCCCACTGTCCTCCCCACTCTGCTTCAGTCCCCTGCGCTCTGGGAACTGTTTCATTGCAAACTCACTATCTAGGTCTAAATGGCCCTTTTAAGGCACCATCCATGGCCCTATGCCAAACTCATGCAAGAGGAGAGGTCCGAAAGAACGCAGTTCTTTAGAGTCTGGGTTCTGAATCACTTACTCCAACCCTTTCTTCTCATTGCCCAGGATTGTCTCCTCCTTCCTCCAGGATTTCTGCTCAATGTTGTCTCCTGAAACCTCGTTCTCCATGGATTCTTTTTGTTTTATTTTATTGATTGATTGATTTGAGAGAGAGAGAGAGAGAGAGAGAGAGAGAGATTGATTTGTTGTTCTACTTATTTTAGCACTCATCGGTTTAGTTGTGTGTGTGCCCTGACCAGGGATCAAACCCGCAACCTTGGTGTATCAGGGTGACATTCTAACCAACTGCGCTATGTGGCCAGGGCTTTCCATGGATTCCTGATAAAAAAGGTGTGCTGCCCTATATACAGAGACCTAGCTGGCAACATGTGTCCCCAATGTTGCCAGCTAGTCTGAAGACCAGCAGCTTTCTAGCATCAATAAAATAAAAGCCTGGGTCTTTTTTTTTTTTCTTTTTTCATCTTGAAGAACATTTCCTATTAAAAAAAAATGTGATTAACTTTAAAGCACCCAACCAAGACATGTTTGGAAGGAGGTCCAATTCCTCCATTTCTAATGTCCCCACTGATATAATGAAGACTATACTTTCAAGGCATAGTTATTCAAGTATCCAAATTAGATTTCGTAATGGAATTCTATGAGTTCTGCCCCCTAGTCCTCAATTTCACATATCAGAAATCCTAGCCTACCTATAAATCTGATTATCTTAGGTCTGGCTCGTGCATTATATAAATGTATCTAATTGCTTTAAAAAATTTTAAATTAAAGTATAGTTGGCCTATAATACTCTATTAGCTCCAGGTGTACAACCTAAGTGATTTGACATTTATATACTTTATGATGTGATCACAATAAGTCTATTAACCATCTATCATTGGACAAATTTATTACGATATTATTGATTCTGTTCCCTGTGTTGTACATTGCATCCTTGTGGCTTATTTGTGTGTGTGTGTGTGTGTGTGTGTGTGTGTGTGTGTGTGCGCGCGTGCGCGTGCGCACATGTGTGCGTGCGCATGTGTGTGGCTTATTTATTTTATAACTAGAAGTTTGTTCCTCTTTTTCCCCTTCACCTTCTGCAACCATCCCCTCACCTCCCATCCCTGGGGCAGCCATCAATGTCTATGAGTCTGTTTCTTTTTTGTTGTTGTTTTTTTAGCAACTCTGGAGCTAATTTCAGTGACTCTTTTCCACCTCCACACCGTTGTCCATGCTGCTCTCTCTACTCCCACACTGAAAGGCATGAGTCCCAATCAAAGCCCTCATCAAAGGTCCACAGCTAGTTAGAACTCCTTAGTTTTGATGACAGGAGATCCCATTAGAAGTTTAGAGAGCTGTGGCCTCCAGAGGGGGAAGACTGGGTAAGATCATTGTTCTCCACTTTTATTTTCCTATAATCCACATGGTTAATATAAGGCTTGCTGGGTGATATTCAGGAAGCGGCGTCTCCTCTCTGAGCCTCAGCGATCCCCATCTGTTCAAATGGGTGGGCTGGATGGGCTCAGAGCCAGTGCTTCTCTGAGATGAAGCTTTATATGGTGCCTGCTGTGTCTTGCTCGGGTCTCACGGGGCAGAAGGGCTTTGAAAGCATTTATCAGTTAATGCATCACTTATTCATTAGGGATTCTTTCTGGACATCCTCGGAGCTCCTACCTTTCCAAGCATTCATCCCCCAGCCCCCTCCAGTGCTGACAAATTGCTGCTTGAAGTTCATGGTCCCGAAGGCCTTCTTAAAAAGTCCAGGAATGCAGGCATGGGGGGATAAGGAGGGAGTGTGGGAGAGCTTTGGCCAGAAGCCAGAAGCCTCAGCAGCCGGAGGAGGATGCAGGGGGTGGGGTGCAGGCACCCCGAGATGGCTCATGCAGCAAAGCGCTCAGCGGCGTCCTGACTTTGAAAACAATCCAAAACAAGGTCTGTGTTCCAGTATCCAGTGATGTCACAGCTAATCATTAGCCTGGTAATTACATTGAAAGCCTTCTGCGATCTTATCTTCAGCAGGGTCATTAATGCAAGGCAACCACACCAGTAAATGTCTCATTAGTCTTATTTTAGACTTATGTATTTTTCAGGACTACAGAATTTTAATAGTCTGCCCTCCTCTCCAGCCCCCTCCTTCTGTGACATTAATATCTAGTCCACATGCCAGATTCTTCCAACTTTCCCCCTCCTTGCTTTCCCTCCTTGGAGCCCCCAGAGGTGGGCCCGGCGAGGAAGGCAGGCTGGAGCCGGGTTGATAGGGGCTAGGTCTTTCTGGCTCTCGCCAGCCTTAGCTCTGTTTCTGACCCTAGATTTTTTTTTTCTGTGATGACAACCTTTTCCTGCATTTTCTATGTCTTCCTGGGAAGCTTCACTCTTCATTTTAACCCCTTTAAAACCCCTTTCCTCATTATTGAAGAAATACATGGTCATAACAAAGAAAGAAAGAAAAAATCAGCATCATCTCAGACCACCAGGCTCACCCCCTCCACAGTGCCGGCTTTCTCTGTGTCCCTGGAGTGGGCTGAACACCTCTTTCTCAGGCCTTGACGGTTGCTGTTCTCTCCGCCAGAGTCTTTTTCTCTCTCCTCTGCTATTGAATGACTTTTACCCTCTCTCCAGGGCGACAGCCTAAACACCACTTCTTCTTGGAAGCCTGACCTCCCCTTGTCCCCATGCAAGTTCATGGTTGTACTTCTGTCATTTGATGCCATTGCCTGTGTCCTAGATCATGCATGTCACAATCCCCCGTTATTTACCCAAAGGGGACATTAATTGTTTGATTACATTCTCCCTAACAAGGCAGATCACTTCAGGTGGTCAGGGAACACCCTTATGTGGTTCATTAACCTTGCCTTTCCAGTGGCCAACTTAGGGGCAATAGACATAAAGAGACATCAGTAGGCACTTGTTGAATAAATGATGAATGAGGGGGTGGGTAGATGGATGAATGGATGGATGGATGGATGGATGGATGGATGGTTAGATGAGTAGATAGATGAGTGAGTGGGTGGATGGATAAATAGATGGATAAACAACTAGGTTTATTTTGAAATATTCTCCAGTTTTTCCTTAGCATTTTAGATATTATTGAAATAATATGACAAGTAATTTGTATCTGACCTTTTCATTCTGCATTTTTCTATATGTTAACAACTTTAAGTATTTTTGATGGCTGAATGGTATTCCATCAAGTAGATGCTCCGTAAGTTACTCAGTTAATTTCTACTGGCATACATTTGGGAAGGCTTAGTAAGTTAAGCCTTTAGGCTCCAGCCCCAAGCACCAGGGTTCCCATGCTGCCGTGCCACCATCTCACAGCAGTGTGAACATGCAGTTATGGACAAGATATATACATATTATCTCCCCGTGCCTTGGTTTTCCTCATCTGTAAAACAAAGGTGATAACTTAAGGGGTTAATGGGGAAATTGATACAAATAGAGTGTATAGAACAGTATCTGACATCCAGTAAATGTTAATTATTATTTCCAGTCGTCACCCATACAGGATCCATTGAGGGATGTCTGGGTGGATGATGCTTTATCTGATGCTTCTCTTTAGGATAGCCAGGGTGTAGCTGGAATCCTAACCTTTGGAACAAACGGGGTGGAAGCTAGACTTCTTATTTTCCCATTATGAATTCACAATGTGGGGAGGTCTTTCTCCAAAGCATGTCTGCCAGCAACCTGCACTATTGTTTTTCCTTTCTCTACTCTGGTATCCACCCAAGATATATATTTTTTTCTGAGCAGTGTGGTAGAAAAAAGCCCAGCTTTGGAGTCAGGGGACTGAGCTGGGACTGACACTCTGCCCCTTGCAAATGGGGACACCTTAGGAAAGTAGGTGTTTCGGAGCCTGCGGGTCATCTGTAAATGGGGACAGGTCCAGCAAGGGTGTGTCTGGCGTTTGACCTGTGCCAATACTCCAACCTCGGTGGTCACTGACCCAAGACACTGCATAGATGCCTTTTCTGGGGTAACTTGCAAAGTGCGTCCCGTATGCCGTGTGCCGGGTGGGTCACACTCCCAGGGCTCGCCATGCTATATCTCGTGGAATGAGTGAAGAAAGGAAGAAAGGAGGAGTGGGGAGCAGAGAAGCAGGTAGATTTCAATTATGGGAGCCCCTGGATGCAGAGTGGACTCTTTCCTCTTTATAAGCAGCCCCCCTGAAAGGTTCCCATTCTCAGTGAGGTTTGGAGCAAATGACTTCACCCCTCTGAGACCCCTTTGTCTTTAGCATCAAGAAGGGTGAGAAGGCACCCTGCAGGTTGGTGGTGATGATTCCACGAGATGACACACTTTCACAGCTGTTGACACGTGGTGAGTGCTCACCATGAGCTAGTTTGTATTTCTTTTTTCTTGACAGTGGCAAGGGAAATGCCAAAAAAAAAAAAAAAAAAAAAAAAGCTCGGAGTGATATGGCTGAAGACAGTCTCAGAAATCAGGTCTGCTGACGCGGGTGCTGAACCCCCTGCACGGAGCCACGCTGCCATGGGTCTCCATCATTAATGCAATTCTCAACTGTCCCCTCACTCAGAATCTCCTCTTCCAGGCCACCGAGCCTGGAGGCTCTCCTTTCCAGGCCATCACTCCAGTTTGTAGATATGTGTCCTCAAGTTTGGGGACTTTCCTACTGGTGTGTGTGCACTGTGTGTGTCCACTTCCCTACTGGTGTGGGGCGCAATCTGCGTCGGTCTCTTTGCTGCTGGGAATCCAGAGACTAGCAAGGTGCCCGGCACATGCACAAGTGGGCATTTAATAAATATCTGTCAAGTGAATGAACGAGGGTGTTTTTACCTGGAGAAGGAGCTGCTACTCCAGAGACCAGCTGCCAGACCTCCCTCCCTGGTTGCTTCCCTGGAGCCTGTAATATTTAATTAATATGAACCAAGCGGAGCCCATTTTATGGTGCTGGCCCAGGGGCCACGCATAATTGAGAAGCAATAGGAGGCACCTGAGACCTGACTTTGGCTAATGATGGATAGACCCACGTGGAGATCAGTCAGGAGTCAGTGACCCAGGGGCTGGAGCATCGGTCCAGAGAGTCCAGGCAGGAAAAGAGCTGTCTGCCGCCCTGCCCTGTGATCTCAGACGGGGTGTGTGTGTGTGTGTGTGTGTGTGTGGGGGGGGGTCATGGGAAATTCTGCTGATGCCATTTCCCTGGGGAGATGGGAAGAGCTGTGAAGGCTGACCTTGTGCCAGGTCCTGGTGAGCACTGTACAGGGACTCTCTGAATGGCTGTTTTTTGTCAGCATTTTGACATGATGGGTACTCAGACCCAAGGGGCACTCTGGAGGGAGGCAGCAGTGGAACGAGGGTCTTGCAAAGTGTGGGGTGGTGTGCAGGGCAGTGGGGAGCAGATGGGTATAGTCGCCCCCCCACTGCTGCCTTTTGGCTCTCGCCAAGTTTTGGGGGTATGGAAGAGTTCTACGTGGCTAACCCCAGGCTGCGGTCATCACTTCCAGTCTCCCAGCCTCTGTGTCTTACCTCCAAAGGTGCAGCCCTCTCATTTTTGTCCTGAGTGGGAGAGGACTCTATTTAGGGAAAACGCAGCTGTAACCCTAGGTCTTGCAGGGGCGGGGAGTGGGTTTCATTCAGCCGGTGGCAGAGCAATATCCCGGCACAGAGAGAAATGCATGGGGTGGGGGTGCTTTCTTGCCCTCACGGGACACATCTCCGTCACCAAGGGCATGAAGGACAGAAATGGAATTCAGACTACAAGACTCCTGGAAGGTGAGGGGAGGATAGGTCCCTTGGGAATGAAGTGGTGGGTGGGTGGGGGGAGCTGTTTGGCTCCAGCCACAAGGTCAAAGAAGTGTGGACGTCCGCTGCCCAGGAGGGGCCTGGAAAATGGGACCACCGCAGAGAACAGGTCTTTAGAGTTTGCAGAGCATTTTCAGATCTAGGAATGAGAGAAGGAAATGACGATTAATAGTCGATTTGATGGAAACACGAGCCGCTGTTTGTAGAGCAGAAGCCCAGAGCTGGGCGGGGTCAGCCTAGAGATTCTAACTAGTGCTTCCTGGTCAGTTCCTATCCTTGGCTACCAGCTGCTCCAAACCCCTTCTGCACTTCAGGCTCTAAAGACAGCATCCCATCTCCCTCACTCCATTTGTGGTAAAATACACATACAGTTTATACCATCTTAGCCATTCTAGAGTGTGCAGATCAGTGGCCTTAAGTACATACCCACTGTTGAGCAAACATCACCGCCATCCATCTCCAGAAAGAACCTTTTCGTCTTCCCAAATTAAAATTCTGTCCCCATCAAACACTAACTTCCCACCCACCCCCTCCCCTAAACCCCTGGCAACCAGCACTCCACTTTCTGTCTGTACGACTTTGACTACTGTAGGCCGCCCATGCAATGGGAATCATATACTACTTTTTGTTTTGTGACCGGCTTATTTCACCTAGCACAATGTCCTCAAGGTTCATCCATGTTGTAGCTCGTGTCAGAATTTTCTTCCTTTTAAAGGCTGAATATTCTATTGTATGGCTAAACCACAGATTGTTTATCCATTCATCCAGCTTTGGACATCTGAGTTGCTTCCCTGTGTTAGCAATTGTCAATAACGCTGCTCTGAACGTGGGTGTACAATTATCTCTTCAAGACCCTGAATTCTATTTTATTATTTTTTTTGGTTAGATACCTAGCAGTGAAATTACTGGATCATGTGGTAACTCTACTTTTAATTTTTTGGAGAACTTCTATACTGTTTTCCACAGCAGCTGCACTGTTTCCTGTCCCACCAGTAATGCATCAGGGTTCCAATTTCTCTTTCTCATTGACACTTATTTCCTGTTTATTAAAAAAATTTTTTTATAGCCATCCTAATGGGTATGAGGTGGTATTTCATTGTGGTTTGATTTGTATTTCCTAGTGATGTTGAGCCTCTTTTCATATGCTTATTGGCCATTTCTACATCTCTTTTCCATGTGATGCATAGAAAAAGAGCCTAGGTTTTTCTGGAGTTCTGGGGCTAGTCATGTCTCATTCTCTGACTTTTTTTACTGTGTGACTTTGGGCAAGTGGCTTCACCTCTCTGGACTCTTATTTCCTCACTGATGGAGTGGAGGAAATCATTTGGACCTATGGAGGCTGTTAGAGTATTTGAGAAGAGTTTAGGATTCTAGTTCCTAGACTATAGGCAGCCCTTACCAATGTTAGTTCATTTCCCCCCATAGTTCATTATCCTGTATTAAAATTGGGGTGTTGGGGACCCAGCGTGTGGTCACAGGATCTCTGCTAACTAGATTTAGCAGGCGGAGGCACAGGTGGGCGTTCAGGGAGGGCTCCTGCTTGCTCTGCCTCCTCCAGGCTTGCCACTCTGGAATTCAGTGCTGGTACCTCACCATCCAGGGCTTGGGGGGGGTCACACGCCTGTTTATCTTTCTCCCCCACCCTGTGATGCCTAGCACGTAGATAAAACACTGGCTAGCTAGTTGGTCAACAAACCCAGGTTCCATTCCCTCTGAGCACATGGCGAGGCTGCGTTTCCACCAGCCTCTCCTGCTTTGGGGTGGGGTTGTGCATCTGTGTCTGGCCAATGGGATGAGCAGGAGTGATGACCACCACTTCCAGGCCGTGGAGCCCTCGCTTTCTCGCCTCACCTGCTGACACTCATCATTACTTAATGAGTGCTCATTGAAGGAGAAAAAGCGTCCTTTCTCTTGGCCCTTAAATATCACCCATGGTCACAGGGTCCCACATTCCCATCCTCTTGCCAACTGGAATCTAGGAGAGCAAGAAATAAATTTCTGTTGGTTAAAGTCACTAAGACTGCAGGTTTTATCTGTTCCAGCAGCTGACATTCTCCTAATACCTCCAGGTCCCCAAGCTCAATGAGGTTAGGGACCTTGCACACCGGCTTCTCACATCTGTGTCCACGGGGTTGGCACATAGTAGGTGTTAATTACTTTTTGTTAAGTGAGATGGTGAAGGGCATGGCTCCCAGTGGTGGCTCCATAAATGTTTTCTCAGTGGAGGGTCGGTGAGAGTACAATGCAAGATGGCCAAGGTCCCAAGTTCAATCTGTGAATGGGCCTGTTACTGTATCCGGGGAAGGAAGGTACCCCAGGTTCCCTGAGCTGGGATCCTGGTTGGACAACTCAGGGTTATTTCAGAGCTAGTGCTCAGGATCTGGGCCACACACAGAGCTGTGTTAGTTTCCTGGGGCAGCCATAACCAAGTAACACAAGCTGGGTGGCTTAAAGAATAAATGTATACTCTAATAGTTCTGGAAGTTAGAAATCCAAGATCAAGGTGTCGGCAGGATCGGTTTCTTCTGAGGGCTGTGAGGGAGAATCTGTCCCGTGTCTCTCCCTTGGCTTCTGGTAGTTTGCTGGCGCTCTGGCGTTCCTTGGCTTGTGGAGACTCGCCCCCATCTCTGCCCACCTGGTGTTTTCCCTGAGTGTGGTCATTGTGAGAAGGGTGGGTGTGGAGGGGGCTTCTGTTCTGCTGGCCCCATCAGCTTGCCACTGAGATCCATCTGGACCTGATGCCTGTCTCGGTATTGCCTCTGATTACTCCAAGAACCATCCTGGATCCCCCTAGAAGCAGCCTCTGCTCTGTCACACTGTCCCCGAACCTACCTGACCAGGCAAAAGTGTCTAGCTTAGTGGGTTTGAATCCCGGCTGTACCACTGTCTAGCATGTGAACTTCAGCATGAGCAGCTTCTAAGCCTCTTTGTCCTCCCTTGTACTAAATATAATTAAATCCCTACCTCATTGGTTGGGTTGCTGTAAGGTTGAGACAAGATTATGCATGTCATAGTGACAATGACAAAATTTCCTGGAAGATCTAGTCACCCCCCAGGAGACTGGCATCTGCAAGATGTGATCTTGGTAAGTTACCTTGAAACATCATGTTTTCTAATCATGTCACAGGCAACCTTGGAGCCTCATGGTCAGCACATTGCTGCCTGTGACCCAAATCCGGCCCATTGCCTGTTTCTGTAAATAAAGTTTTATTGGAACATGGCTATGGCCATCTGCTTCCATATTGTCTGGGGCTGTTTTTGCAATACAATAGCAGAGTTGAGTCAATGCAACAGAGACCATACGCCTGCAAAGCCTAATGTATTTATTACCCAGCCTTTCACAGAGTTTGCTGACCCCCCATGGAAAACAACATGGACATTTGGCACTTGTAAGACTAGAGTTCAAAACTCAACCTCTATGTTTCCTTGCTGCGTGACATCAGCTGTGTTATGTGAAGTCACTGTTTTTCACCTGCCAAATTGTAGGGATGAACTTACTTTATAGGATGATGGGGACCATGAGTTGAGATGCTCTTGTAAAATGCTTTGCCACGTGTTGAGGAAAAACTCAAAGAACCTTTAGCCCATAAGTGTGAGTGTGTCATGGTCCCTGGTATGCAGTAGGTGCTCAATAAATTACCAAACACAGGAATTTCCCCCGATGTCTGCATTTAGGCAGGAAATGGGGCCTCATCTCTGCCCACGGTGTCTGGAGTAATTGCGCGTCTACCGGGGGCAATTAATGAGGCCACTCCAGACCTTTGTGGCTCAAAGCGCAGCCTTAAATTCAAAAGTTTCCCTCTGCTTCCCTTTTCCCCAGGGGGGGAGCACTTCCCTGTCCTGGTACCCTGTGCCCCATGCTCAGCCCCCATCACGCAGCCTGTAAGTGATGGAGAGAAGTCAGTCAGAGGAAAAAGACAGATTGAGTGCCTCCGTGGCCCTGGCATTTCCCTCCAGATCTCTGGATTTCCATATATTTGAAAACCTAATATAAACAACAGAGAAGAAATTTGCATCTCGGGCAGCAAGGAATGAAAAATTGAGGCGGCATAATGTATTGCAGCGCACGGAAGAGGGATGACCGTGGTGAGACCAACCTCTTACGACAGGCCCAATAGGCCGGTGGCAAACTCATTTCCTGGCAGAATATAGGGTTCATCTGCTGGAACATTTAACAGGCATCAAAGAAAGATCACTTCCACCTCTCCCTGCCACCGAGATGCAGCTCTCCTGCCTCTCCTTTTGCCATTTTATTAAACCCCTTTATGTGGTTTTAATACAATATGTATGATCCACATGGAGACAAATAAATTCTTATGTACTTTCCAGGATTCGGAGTGTTCTAATGGTTATGTATGCTTTATTTATATTTTCTCAGAGACATTAAAAGGGCGATGTGTAAAAATATGCAACCGAAACCATCATGATTTATGGTTACTCATGGAGCAATAGCAAAATGGGAAGTTATGAAGTTAATTTCTAGATGTGTGGAGGTAGGGGCGGAGCTCCAGCCTGCAGTAGTGGCAAGGGGTGTATTAATTCTGGCAAAAGCTGGATTTGGTGGCAACTTTGTCATTTGGTTGCTCATGAGGCCAGAGCTTTTAAGGAAGTGATATAGAGTCAGCAGAGGATGTTAGGGATATTGCTGTTGCAGATGGGGAAGGAGGTGCCCAGAGAGGTTAAGTCAGCATTCTAAAGTCACACAGCAAGCAAGTGGCAGAGTTCAGATTAGACGCCTTTCTGTGGCTCCTCCTTGTTGCAAAGCTGCTTGAGGATCTGTCACAGGATTCATGGCCTTCATTGAGGTCTTTATGTTGCAGGAAGACACGAGACAACTCTGAAGAGGGCAAATACAGGCAAGCCCATGACTGTGGAGTGTTCCTCAGCCTTCTGCCAGCGTACTATGGCAGAGTGGAACTGGTGTGTGCAGAAACTCCACTGGAGCTGAAATTTATGTAGGAGGCTCTGGGAATCCACTCTGGACAGACCAGGGACCTGGAAGCTGGCAGTGCCACTCTCTTTATGGTCTAGATAGGCATGAATTTACATATGGCATTTATCTGGGGAGGATGGCTTATAAGAGACTGGAGGGTGGACAGCTTTTGGGTAATCACATTGAAACAATCTCTGTCTCTTAGAATGCTTCGCCCATCCCCTGATCAACTGCCCAACCCCTGTCCTCCAGGTCTACTATCTATTCCAGCTCTGAATTTCTGAGTCAGTGACTCCAGGAAATAACCATGGATGAATGGTTAGAGCATGGACTTTGGCATCTGATAGCCTGGGTTCTAATCCCAGCCTTGCTACTATGAGTTACAGATTAACTGCTGCACTTCTCTGGGGACCTCATGTCCCCATATGTGTAAAGGGGGTGATGACACTTATTTTGAAGAAGTGTTCTGATCAGAGGACAGTTCAATGTGTGGCAGGAGTTTGCCCCAGCATCCCCTGTCTTAATAAATGCCATTTTTTAAATCATGGCCATTAATCTACCTGTCTCACTGTCGGCAAGTCCTTACCCCTCTCTGGGCCTCAGCTCTCCCATCTGTACAATAAGGGAATTTAAAATAGATGGTCTAAAATTATCTGGATGGTGTCTTGGATTTTAAGGAGGAAATCCCTAAATCTGGTAACCCCAGTGTTCATAAGACTTATGGAAGGATATTTGCAAGGGGTCCTGTCTACTTTTGAACTCTGTGTGTCAAAAGCCATAAAAGCGCTTGTTTCCTTTGGTTCAGCAACTCCTACTTCGGGACTTATTACCTTCAGGGGTTAAGCAGGTGTATGCAAAACAACTGCAAGCATTTCTGTTGCAATGTTTCAAATAGAGGGAAAATTGGAAGTGACCAAAGGGAAACAACAGGGGGTGGGTTAAATTAACAAGGGTGTATCAGGAGAATATTGGTGGCTAACTGAGCAGGTACTGTGTGGTCCCAGAAGGAACCATGCACCCCATTTAACTCCCCAATCACCCCATTAGGTTGTAATTAGTTCCTCTAGCTTGCCACCAGGGAACAGAGCTTAGACAAAAGCGAGCCACCCAAACTGGCACAGCTGGCAGATGGCAGCGTTGAGAGTCACCTGGCCACCTGAGACCTAATCTGGCCTCTTTACCTTGCTACACTCCTCGTGTTGATGCCAGGGAGGTAAGTCAGAGGAAGACGGGCACACCGATGACTGGTGTGTACAGATGGTCATCTGTGAGGTATAGGCCTTGGGAAGGTGAGAATGCATGGCTGCCTTTACACCATTATGGGTCCACCATTCCATCCACAGCTGGATGCGAACCTTTATCAGTGTGTGGTTTCGAATTTTCCCTGGACCACCTTGCTCTGGTTAGTCTCTTTTGGGATAATTCCAGCTTTTATTTACTCCAGTGCCAACTTCTAAGCTCTAAGATTCCTTTAAAACTTTTTTTATTGATTGATTTTAGGAAGAGAAAGAGAGAGAGAGTCCACTTATTTATGCATTTATTGGTTGGTTCTTGTATGAGCCCTGATTGGGGATCAAACCTGCTACCTTGGCATACCAGGATGATGCTTTAACCAACTGAGCTACCGGGCCAGCACTAAGCTCCAAGATTCTGATGATCCAGGACCAGATTTATGTTTCTTCTCTACACTTGACCCACTCATTTGAACACCCATGAATGTTCATCCAACCACCACATCACTCATTCGGGAAGGGTGTCTGCTCAATGCACAAGTCCTCAATCAATGAATAAATGATGACACGGGGTGGACTGAGGCCGATGTGATCATGGCCTCACAGCTGCTTGTTGTGTCATGGGCAGTTAGACAATGATCAAGTGATTAGAAGTGAGATATGAGTGTGGAGGAGACATACAGTGTGCAGCAAGAGGAAGATGGGAAATTTTACTCAGCTTGGAAAGGCCAGGTAACATTCTGGTGCTAAAACACTTTACTCCTGCACTATATCCTTTGATATTCACAGTGCATTCACGTGGCAAAACAAGACAGCTGTCTTTCCCCCTCCGATTTCTAGATTGAGAAATTGAGTGCCCAGGAAAGTCACATGGCCAGGAAGTGGCAGAGTGAAGACTCATGTTTTGACTGGAGAGATGGTTGGTCATATGGCCCTGCCATTCAGCATCATAGGCATGGGGCTGGGATTATATGTAACTCACAGAAAGTGGTAACTGTACCTCTCAAATTAGTCAAAGTAACTACCAAATGCTTGGTAGATGGCTGAATGAGCTGTGCTTCCAGGTGAGAAGGCGAACGCAGAATCTGGGGCCAGATGGAAGCGGTTCATATCCCAGCCCCACCCAGCTTCTCTCAGTGCTCAGGGGCACTCATGGGGAAGGAAGAATGAAGACCCCAAAACCCATGAGGAAGTCCTCAGTCAGTGTAGCATTTCCTTTAACAAATACTGGCGAAAGCTACTATATGCAGCCCCTTGGGACACAGCAATGAATAAGACCAGACATTATTGCTTATACACTAGTAGGATCTCTAGAACACCTCTCTCCATGACGGTTTTGAGGCAGATGTCTCTTCAGTCTTTCCACGTGGGAGACTGTGATTATTGTGTAACTGTGTATGAATCATCGGGCCACTCTTGACCTCTGTTTCTCCATATTCTCAGTGATCTCTCCAAGTCAGACACTCAAGATTGCCTAACTCCCATGATGATATGGGGATCCTGTGGCTTACATGTCCACAATCTCCACATCCCTGGGGGAGGGGCAAGCCTAATTAGGATAACAAATGGGTCTGGGAGTGGGTCTGGAGGCTTCCTGCACAGGCTTTTACTCTTGCAGGGGCTGACTGTCCCAAAAGATCGCTGACAAGGAGGGAGGTATTTGTGACTGTCCCAAATGAGAGAATAAAAAACTAGTTTACGGGCAACATGCCCAGATGTCGGAAAGCTCATTTCCAAGAGAAGCTTTTAAATGGTCTACCCCTGAGATGCTGCTTTTCCAGAGTCTCTGGGAAATGTGTGGCTGTCCCTCTGGCCAAGAGCGAGCACTTCTCTGCCCAGAACACTCAGACATGAGCTACCAGAGACCTTCCTATGGGCGCCGTGCATTACTTAAAAAACTCTCTTAGGTATCAACAAGTTGGCTTGGAGGAAGGCTTTTCTTATAGAAATTTCAGTAGCTGGGGAAAAAAATTTCTAAGAAATTTAAGAATTTAAGAAGAGGGCTTTCGTCTGAAATGTCCCTCTCTTAACATCTAATGAATTCATCACAGGTCCCATCAGTTCTGTCTCCTGATACATCTACATATCTCTCTCGAGTCTGACCGCGTCTGGCTACCTTTGGGGGTCTGCGCTGGTCCAAGCCACATCTCTCACCCCTGGGAGGCAGCGAGATCCCCACTGGCCCCATGCTCATTCCCCTCCTGCCCTCACCCCTATCTTTTGTCCCACAGCACAGTGTGGCAGCCTTCTAAAAACACCTCAGTGAATTCCTGTCTTCCTCTGTTGAAGTGCTTCAGTGGCTTCTCATGGACAGAGCTGTCACTCTTGTCCTGACCCAAAGGCTAGGTCTCCCATCACTGATCCTTCCGTTGCCCCAGCCATCCTTGGACTCTGCTCCAGCACCTGAGCCTCCTTTTATTTCCCTGAATATAGCAAGCCTGTTCCTGACCCAAGAGCCTCTCAAATGCTGTTGGCTCTGGGAGGGGAATGCTCTCCTTCCCAGCTTGTGGCTGTCACTCATCTTTCGGGTCTCAGTTTAACCATCACTCTTTGGAGAAGCTCCTCCCAAAGACCTCCTCTAATATATGCCAGTTCACAGATCTTTTATAGGGTTCATCATAATTTAGAACTTTTTTTTTTTACTTCTTTATCTCCTGTCTTCCCCACTAGACTATAAGCTCCATAAAGGCAGGGATTGCATTAGCACCTTCTCCCCAACTCCAGTCTCCGAGCCTTCATTTTTCATCGGTAGCTGTGGAACAATGATGCTGTAATCGTTTGCATCATTATAAAGGGGGCTAATGTCCCCAGGACCCAGGTGGAACTGTGGATGTGGAAATGCCCTCACAGATGGACTGGCGCATGGGAAGAGGGGCCGACCAGGAAGACTTTCTGAGAGCATAGCGACCCCGGCACTTCTACTTGCCTGGGGAAGCGCTGAGCTCAAGAAAATGAGCTTAGTTCGGTGGCACTGAAAAGAGCCAGGCCTCTGAAATTAGACAGACCTGAGTCAAATCTATTTTTGGCTTTCTTACCACGGGAGTGCCCTTGGGCAAAGGGCTCACGTCACTGAGCCTCTGTTTTCTCATGTGCCTACAAGGGATTCATGGTGCCAACTTCTCAGGCTATGATAGGCTAATGGAGCTTCATAATGGTCCAGAGGACAATCTCAGTGGACATCCGTGTTCATGTTCTTGTGGTGATCCTCAAGATAACCCAATAATATGATTAAGTAAACATGGTACGGCATCTGTGAAACTTTAAACTCTCTTCTAACTCTAAGAGACTTGGAAATCATACTAAAAAGTCTAACATAGAAGTCTCATGAAGGGACAAAGTGCTGTGAGCCTTCTCTAAAGTGGATGAGGAACTTTGAAGTCAGCCATGTTTTTTACTTGTTTCTTCTTGAGCTGTCCCCTCCCAGTGGTGGAACCATCAAGCTTCCCTGTCTTGCTGCGTGAGAAGTCCATGGCAGAAGGCAGGTGAGCCCAGTGCTTAAGCCTGCCAGTTCCACCACTTCAGAGCTGTGCGACCCCTGTGACAATCCATAGTGGCTGCTCCAAAATATATGTCTACCTGGAACCTCAGAATGTGACCTTATTTGTAGTAAACATAATATAATTAAGGTTAGAATCTTGAGATAGAATAGTTCTGGGTTAGGATGAGCCCTAAATTTCATGACAAGTTCCTTATAAGAGATGAGAAATGGAGAAGACACATGAAGATGAACGTCATACATGAGAAAGACAGATATTGGAGTGATGTGTCTATAAGCCAAGGATTGCTGACAACCACCAGAAGCTAGGAGGCAGGCATGGAACGGATTCTCCTGCAGAGCCACCAGGAGAGACCAACTGTGTTGACACCTTGAGTTCAGACTTCTACCCTCCAGAACCGTGGAAGAATAAATATCTTGCCCTGTTTGTTGTAACTTGCTATGGTAGTCCAAGGACACTTATACAACGGCCTTGGCCAACTTGGTAAGACTTTTGAGCATCAGTTGTTTTCTCATCTGTAAAGTGGGTGTCCCTGTAGTCTCCATTCCATAAAGCCATTGCCAAATGGAGAGAAAAAAACTGATGTTCAAACAGCTTGGGGTATTGTTTGGTGCACAGTTGTCATTCGATAAATTGTAGTTATTTTTGATGGCTACTATTTTGGATGAGATATTTTTAGGACTCCTCCCAGCTTAAGCCAAGCAGCTCCTTGTCCTTCCCTTAGTGGGAAGAGAGCCTCCTTAGAGAGAAGGGTGGGGGAGAGTGGGGAGGGAGGGATGCCTGTCCTTCCACGTCCATGCAGTTAAAGGGCACGCGTCCCTCTCATTGTTGATCCCAATATTATACCTCTACTTCAATTTCATCAGCCACCATTACATTCCTGTACCAATGGCATTTCCTTAATATCCTTTTGACTCATTCATTCTCAGGGGAAAAAACATCCCCCCCCCCCAGGAACAATACCAAGAAGCAGTTATAAAAACACAGAACTTGGTGATAAATGTTAAGGACTCCTATTTCTTCTCAGTCTTTCTCTCTCTCTCTCTCTCTCTCCATCTCTTGCTCTGTCTCTATCTCTCCATCCCTTTCTCCCTTTCTTTCCTTCCCCCTCCCTCTTTTTATGGGAATGGCTATTTTTCAACTGTTCACCAGATTTGTAAAAACGAATCCCTCCAAGAGGAACTTGTTCTATAGGAGCACAGAGGAGGGCGCACAAGCAGGGAGCAGCACCGTAAATTGAACACGGCCAGCCCAGGGTGGACCCGGAGTCATAACTTTCTCCTCGTCCCCTCCCTGCCTGCCGATGCCCTGGCCCCTGCCCAGCACCATTCTATTTTCAGGAAGGCTCCCTTGACCCGTGGGTCCTTCAGCCACAACAGAGGTGGCGCTGGCTGGAATCCAGGCGTGAAATTATGAAAGAATGGGGCTGCCACTGCCTCCAGTTGTGCTCTGGCCTCTGACGTGAAATTGCCGGGTTTTTTTTTTCCTCCCCCCTCGCTCCGGCCTGTCGCATGCAGGGCGGAAAAGATTGTATTTATCACCTGTCAGGATCTGCCAGAACTGAGTTACGTGAGGCAGGACAGCATAAAATTATCATACACAAGCATGAAATTACAAAATCGCTCGGAACTGAACAACAAAATTATTTCATTTCGGAGGGAGGCCATTTCATTTTTTAGCTCTGACACCTTGACTGCCAAACTTTGAATTGAAATTGAGTGTGAGGGCCATGGGATAGAGACAGCAATAACGAGAAGTAGCATGTAAACTAGCCATGCAGACACACTACATTAATGGCCCCTGAAACCTCCCACCAGAGATATGTAACTAAATAAATGTCACATGTCCCAGTTACTCAACTTGCTTTCCACAACTAGAAATGACTTAAGCCAGTGTTCGAGTCCTGGTCCATTATCCGAGGGTTCCTGGGAGCAATTGGGTGAGGGTTGAGTCTTCTAATCTGGAACGATTCCCAGATGAACAAGAGAGCGTACAGACTTTGGAGTCGTGTGTGTAAGTTGCAGTGCTGGTTCCAACATTAGTGAGCTGTGTGACATCAGGTGGATGTCTTAACTTCTCTGGGTCTCTGTTTTATCATCTGTAACATGAAGACAACCATAGGTTGAGGACAAAAAAATGATCTCATCCGTAGTGTCTGGCACAGAAGGTTCTCAGTACAGGAAGTATGAGGGTGGCCACAGGTGAGTTACCCACACCTTTCTTTTCTCTTTCATATATATATATTTTTTTTTACAGAGACAGAGAGAGAGTCAAAGAAAGGGATAGATAGAGACAGACTGACAGGAACAGAGAGAGATGAGAAGCATCAATCATCAGTTTTTCCTTGTGACACCTTAGTTGTTCATTGATTGCTTTCTCATATGTGCCTTGACCGCGGGCCTTCAGCAGACCGAGTAACACCTTGCTCGAGCCAGCGACCTTGGGTCCAAGCTGGTGAGCTTTGCTCAAACCAGATGAGCCCGCGCTCAAGCTGGCGACCTCGGGGTCTCGAACCTGGGTCCTCTACATCCCAGTCTGACGCTCTATCCCAGGGGTCCCCAAACTTTTTGCACAGGGGGCCAGTTCACTGTCCCTCAGACCGTTGGAGGGCTGGACTATAAAAAAAACTATGAACAAATCCCTATGCACACTGCACATATCTTATTTTAAAGTAAAAAAACAAAACGGGAACAAATACAATATTTAAAATAAAGAACTAATAAATTTAAATCAACAAACTGACCAGTATTTCAATGGGAACTATGCTTCTCTCACTGACCACCAATGAAAGAGGTGCCCCTTCTGGAGGTGCGGCGGGGGCCGGATAGATGGCCTCAGGGGGCCACATGTGGCCCGCAGGCCATAGTTTGGGGACCCCTGCTTTATCCGCTGCGCCACCACCTGGTCAGGCTCTTTCATAGTTTTTGTGCCATATTTTACCTTGCAGTGAAAACATGTACCCCACAGCCTTTTATTAAGCAGGGAAAAAGGAAAGCGTGACAGTAACTTGTGTTTAGATCTCAAATGAAGTGAGGTTGAATTATTGATTATTGTTCTCAATTTTTTTTCACCTTCCCATGCACTAATACTCTTTGTCATGCGACTTTGAAGCTCCTCGCACTGGAGGCACGGCTCATATCCTCATCCTATAGTAATTGAGCTTGGCCATGTGACTTATTTTAGCCAATGGGCTGTGAGAAGACATGACACAAACAGTGGCTTTCGATATATTGTATGGTTTGGCTTAGCATCTTGCACTCCCGCTATTTGTCTGAGAATGGCATGGCCCAGGGATATACTGGTCTATTGGGAAGAGGGACCCGTGGAGCAGCCTAGAGTCCAATTCAGCCAACCTGTAGATCTGTGAGTAAGGGAAATAAATGCTTGTTATTAGCTACTGATATTTGGAAGATTGTTTGTTACATGGTAAAAAAAAAAACCACTCCCAAAGTAGCTAGACATAGAAGATTATAAACAGAGGTTTGCCTTCACAAATGTTCTGCAGAACATTTACAATTCATGTGGGACTCGGGCAATTTTTTATGGAGTAGGACTGTTCTGTGAATTGCAGTATATCTAGAGTCTCTGTGTCCTGCACCTTAAATGCCAATGTTCCCGCATAAGTCTAGGAACTCATCCAGGACCGTGGGTCTCTGCTCCAGCAGACCCAACACTCTCTTGTCATTACATATATTTTATAACACCCACTTTACCATTCTGAATGATCTGCATGCATTTCATCTTCATTCCCGCACAATTTCAAATAAATAAATAAATAAAAATAATGTCCTAAATGTAATAATATAAAGGAGGAATAAAATGAAAGCAGTTTATAATAAAATAATATCTATTTCAATATGTAAATGATCAGGAAAGCACTATATGGCAGGAGACATAATGAAGCAGTCTGATGCTTGTACCTATTTATAATGAATAAGTTGAGATTTCAGGCAACTATTCAGTTGAATATTGTCAACATCTTCCCCTCTGTTCTTGACATTTTGAAATAAGAGCTAGATTAGTATATTCATGTGTGCAGGTGACATCATCACAAGTGAGACCGCTACATATGTCAACCAACAGCCCACATTCAATGAGCAGCCATGACGCTGATACCTGGATTTTCCAAAATGGAAAACTCTTGGTAGAACTCTGGATGAAATAAATTACTGCCCTCTCCCAGTTTATGCTGTAGCTGTGTCCCAGGCAAATCAAGTGAAAAAAAGATTTTGTTGGATTTAAGATGGGTTTACATTCTAGGCTCAGATCATTATTAAGTAGGAATTTTCCTTAGGTAACTGTCCAAAGGGCATTGGAAGTTCCTGAAGGGCATGGGTTCATTCTTTTTGGGGTGAGATGGTTTTGGCCTTGAACATCCAGCATGGGTGACTTATTCCTTTCCAATGTCTAAGGCAGAGTTTCTCAACCTCAGCACAGTTGACGTTTTGGATTGGCTAGTTCTTTGCTAGGGGTGCCATCCTGGGCATGGTAGGCTGTTCAGCAGCATCCCTAGCCTCTACCTAGTGGATGCCAGGAACACCAACCCTAAAGTGTTAACAACCCCAAATCTCTCCAGATATTGCCAAGTGTCCCCTGGGGATGTGAAATGTCTCCTTGCTGGGAACCGCTGGTTCAAGATAACAGAAAAGCACTTCCACCATCAACTCTTGTCCAGGAAGCCCTATAATTCAATGTAATTTAATATTAAGAATAGACACCGAGCATCTCCTATATGCTAGGTGTTATGGATACAGTGACGGATGTGACAGTCCTTTAACTCAAGGAGTTCAAGGTGCTCAAGTGCCAACCTGGAAGTCACCCCTGGCTCCTCCCTATGCCTCCTACCCCCACCCTACATGTCTCAGCCCATTTCTCACACCATCCGTCCTAACCACAGATCTCCTGAATTTGTCCACTTCTCTCTGTTTCCATTTCCTCTTTCTAGTCTTGCTTCTGTCCAATCTATTCTCCACCCTGTGGCTAGAGCAATCATGTGAGCTGACAAACTCAGAAATTGGATTCTGTCACTCTCCTGTGTAGAACTCTGCACGGACTTCCCACTGCACTCAGGAGAAAACAGAAATGAAGAAGTTCCCACCGTGGTCCACAGGCCATGGGTCCCATCCCGCCACGTCCCGCTTTCCTCCACCTGGAGAGGGTGGTGAGCTGGGCTGGACTATGGAAAGCCTTGAATGTCAAACAGAGGAGTGCTCACCCCTCAGCTGGATGACCCTTAAAGTGGTCCTCCGATGGCCCCGTCCACCAAGGCTGAATCTTCTCCTGAGGAGATGTTGTCTCCTGCAGATCTCTTAGTAAGAAAAGAAAGGGGGGTGGGTGGGACTTAGATAGTTCCAAGTTCAAATCAGAGAGCAAAGGGGCCGAGGAAGGGGTGCAGAGCTTAACCAAAGTCTGGGGTGGCTTCTCCTGGTTTCCTTTCCTCTGCTGGGCTTTAAGCTTTAGTGTCTTATCTTCTCAGCGCCTTGCATGGTGAGTAGTATTATCTTCATTTTACAGATGATGCCATTGAACCTCAGGGCAGAAAGCCAATGAACTTGTGTCTGAGCTGAAGTTTGAATCACTTTGTTCAAGGATGTAGCCAACCACCATTGCCTTTCACATGATGAGCACAGGAGTCTCTTTAATGGGTTCCTTAAGTCCATTTTGACCATCCCACTTATCAGTCCTCCTCTCGCAAGTAGAGGCATTTTAAAACATGCAGATCTGATCAAGTTAGTGCATATTGCACCCTTTCCACTGCTTTTAGGCTAACCCCATAGCACGACCCACAGAGCCTCAGGAGGTGTTTTCCTTGCTCACCTTTCCAAACCCATCTCTCTACCTTCTCCTCCCTTAGCCTCAGAGGTCCAAGCACACAAGCTGTCTTCTGGCAACTGGATCCTGCCACAGTGCCTTTGCATACACTTTTCTTTTGTTTGCTTTGGATACTTTTCACTTTCTGAGCTCTCAAACCTCAAATCAAGCATCTCTTCTCTGTGCAAGCCTCTCCCCTCCCCTTGACACCTCCCCTAGCCTGCGGCAGGTCCATTTGTTACACACTCTCATGCAACAGAGCTCCTCTCCCATGTGCATGGTTTGATTTTAATCTAGTCTCCTCCACTAGGATATAACCCCCCTGCCCCCCCACCCCGCCGGGGGAAACAACTGAACTTGCTTTGCTCATATTAGATTTTATCCCTTAGCTTAGCACATAGCACATAGTAGGTGCTCAGAAAACAGTTTAATCAGTGAATGAATGAATGAGCTCATCCAGCACTTCAATATTTGGCTGACGTTGCCCTGAGGGAATTCACCTCTTTCCCCTGCACTTCGCCTAGGCCCATGATAGCCCTTCAGGAGACCATGTGTCCTGAGCCTCAGAGAGTGGCTGTTTGTCCCCAGCTGCATCGAGCTGCAGGCTCCCACAGGAAGAGCTGCAGGCTGTGGTGGGCAGCGAGGCTGTCATTTGTGGAGTGCTAACAGCTACAGGTACCAGTCACAGGCCATTGCCCCAGCCTTCGCCACGTAAATCCTCCACTAACGATTTGTATAAACTTCTGCTACATGTGTTATTTATCACTGAAAATAACTTTGCCGTGGGTTGGACCGCGCACTTTATTCACTTACATACACACTTCCAGCAAAGGCATGGCCTGAGCAGGTGGGAGGGTTCCTGCAGTTGAACTGGTTGGGTGGGGTTGCTGTCTGTTTTTCCCACACACCAGCTGTGTGGCCTGGGGGAAGACCCTTTCCCTCTCTGTGCCTTGATTTCCTCATCTGTGCATTGGAGATAGTAATAGTGCTCACCTCAAAGGGTGGTTGGAAGGATTAAATGAGCTCAGATAAAGTACTCATGTGGGACTGGACGAGTAGTAAGTGCTCAATAAAAGTTAGCCTGTGGCCATCACCATTGTCATGGTCATCATCATCATCATCCCACACAGGGGGCCTAAGGTATAACATTCTACTCCTGTGGCTGTTAGCTCCAGAGAGAAGGAACTCCATCACTCACTCATTACTGAGCTCCCAGCACATATTAGGAGTTCAATCAGTATTTGTTCACGAAATGAGCTGAACCAGATTTGGGTTCGGAATCAGCTCCAGCACTTAGCCGGGTGTACAGAAGGGGCCAGACTTACCAGTTCCTCTCACTCTGAGCCTTGGCCTCCTTATCTCTGGCAAACGGAGGGGAGAGGACTTCCCTACATCTTCCTCCCAGAGGAGGAGTCAGGTGAGATGATGAATGTGAAGCTCTTAGCTCAGACCCTGGCATGTAGTGAGCACCCAACACGTGGGGGTTCAGGTGGCCTCACAAAGCCCCTGCAGCCTTAGTCCATGTGCCAGGTTCTGGCCGCTGCCCCTCATAGCACTATCCCGCTCTCCTGACTCCATCCTCCCCCAAACAGCCCTTCCTGTTTCTATCCAGGACGCCCAAATGGCGCTTCATTTAGACCAGTTGCCTACCCATTTAAAAAGTATTTACGGAACAATGAAGCCCATATTTTTTCTCTTTATTTAGAATAAGGCATGTGCACTATAGAACACGTGCAAAAAACAGCCTTTCCATCCTTTTAGCAAAATTTATTGTGCACCTACTATGTGTCAGGGCTAGGCCAGTTGCTGAATATATACAGGGGAGTGAACCAGGCCATCTTTGCTTCAGTGACTTGCAGGTCTTAGAATTGCAGGAAGAAAATTTAAAAAAAATTCCTCTCCCCCACTTTTTTCTACTTGCCAGAGAAAGCGACCATTGGCTTTTTGCTGCATGTGTCTCCAGGATCATTACCCTATAAAATTTATACATATAAATATATGCTTAAATAGTATATATCTTTAAAATATAGCACCGTACCCTATACACTACTCTGTAACTTGGTGTTTACGCTTATTTCTTTTCCACTTCAGAGTGGACAGTGAGCGCCATGTCACATCCACACATTTTATACAGTATCAATCACAAAATCTAAAGGAGAACTTGAAGACATTTTCCCAGGACTAAGTTATTCAGGGCCAGTTGTTTCAGAATGAGGACGGGTGTGGTTGTGAGGGGAATGGAGGGAGAGCCCTGATGCAGCCCCCCATTCAGGATCACCTCCTTCCCACCCCACCAAATGCTAGCTCCGCTCCTTTAGGGAGGCCGCTGAGATCCTCTATGGGGGCATTTCTGACTTTTGGGGACTTTGAAGAACAGAACTCCTGGAAAGGGGACCACACCCTGAGGAGGCATCTGCTGAGGTTGCCAATTGAGTCCCAGAGAATCTAGCACTTGAGTCAAAGTTCAGAGATCTGAGAAGCAGAGTCAGTGAGTATCCAAGCTGAAAGGGTGCTTAGAGACCGCCTGGAAAAAACTGCCCATTTTATAGATGGGACCACTGAGACCCAGGGAGGCTCACACAATGTCTGAACCAAGGCCAGAATCAGGTCTCCAGTCCCCAGCTCATATTGTTTTCTGAAGCGATTAGGGTAGAGGCATTTCTCCTCCAGGTGTAGGGATGTGTCATCTTGACATCAGACTTACAGCATACATAGAAGCCCAAGACAGGCAGGTTCCAGGAAAAATAAATTGCTAGAAGGCAGGAGCCAGTGAGGAAGACTGAGTGGAGAATGAGCAACCTGATCCATTCAAAGCCCTATGCCTCAACGGTGCCTTCTCCCGGAATGGAGGGCTCACAGGAGGAAGAAAGTGTGTGTCTCAGGAAAGGGCCCTGCAGACTGCGCCCCTAGTCTCCACCCTCCATGCAAATGCAGTGTAGTCAAGCCTCCGCCCTGGAATCTGCAACCCAGTTGCAGAGCTGGGATCTGATGTTTCCTGGCTGTGTGATCTCAAGCAAGTGACTTTACCTCTCTGAGCCTCAGTTTCACCATCTATCCAATAGGTCTGACACTGCCTGCCCCTACTGGGTAGTGTGAGATTTGTAGAGAAAGTATGCTAACTGCATCATATGTGGGAGCAACGCAGTTAAAATTAGGTATGCTATAGCTAACCACTCAGAGGTGATACATCTTTATGCTGTTTGAGGGCACAGCATGGCATCAGGTGTTCTAAATTCTAATCTCAGCTCTCATGTGACTCTGGACATGTTAGCTAATCTCTCTGGGCCTTTTTCCTCTTATAGCTGTGAATCAGGGATAATAATAGACTTTACCTGGAGGAAATAAATAGTTCACAATTGTATAGTTCATTATACATTGTATCCATTGCATTGATATGTCATCTGACCCTCACAACAGCCCTCTGAGATTGGGATTATTATTACCTCCAATTTACAAATGAGGAAACTGAGGTTCTGAGAGATGAAATAATTTGCTTTGGTTCATTCAACTTACAAGTGATGTTAGATATCTACCTGATGTTTTTGAGTTTGACTTGAAAGCCCTTTAAACTATACTAAGTTAGCAACAGTTACATCCATCTATCTAACCTTCCACTCATTCAACCACCCCTCCACTTATCTACCCACCCACCCATTCATCCACCCACCTATTCATTCATCCATCCATCCATCCATCCATCCATCCATCCATCCATCCATCCATCCATCCATCCACCCACCACAGAGGGGTGATTATAAGGTAAACAAAACACAGTCCATGCTTTCAAAGATCTCCCACTCTAGGTTTATGCTGTCCAATATGGTAGACATATGTGGTTATTTAAATCTACATGTAAATTAATTATAATTAAGTGAAGTTTAAAATGTAGTTCTATAGTCACACCAGCCACATTTCAAGTTTGCCACTTGAAACCAGTGGCTCTTGTATGGGCCAGCACAGGTCTATAGCATCTCCATCATCATAGAAAGTTCTATTCAGCACTGCTCTAGATGCAGAAGAAGAATGAGACACAAGGATGGAAACTACGTAGTCTGTGAAAAGTTCTGTGAAATAAGAGCTACAAACACAATCAACTATAAGGAACAACCACAGCAACCACAGTCACGTGTTGGTGAAGTACTTCGTAATTTGCAAAACGCTCCATTTGCTGTTTGAACACTTTGCTAAGTAGGAATCTGAATTCAATTTTACAGATGTCAAAACTGAGGCTCAGGGAGGTAAAGAAATTTACCCAGAGGAATCTGGGGCTTTTTTTTTTTTTTTTTTTTTTTTTTTTTTTTGCTGCACTTCCTGGAGTTTGCAGAAGGGAGCCATCAGAAGCCAGAATTGCCTTTTCCTTTGATCAGAAAATGTCCAGCAGCCAAACATACCCTCTCATTGGCATTTCATCATGATTCTTTAAAAAACCCTTAGCTCTAGAGAATCCGATGCAGCCAGCTTCCTTGCTTCTGCTCCCCCCTTTTGGTCCATCCCCTACGCCAGCCACCAGGGAGTTCTCCCTAAAAGGCAAAACTGAACCAGTCTTTTCCTGCCCAGAACCTTTTATGGTTCCCTTTTCCATTTAGGGTAAAGTCCAAACTGCACACCAGAGCCCAGTGGGTCCTCCCCGATCCAGGCCCTGCTGAATGCCGACTCTAACCTGCTGCCAAAACCCAGATGGCTCCCTGTCCTTTTACACTCCTGGGCTCAGCAGATATCCTCACCTGGATGATAGACTTCTAGCACTGTTCTCACATGAGAGGATCTGTATCTAGTTATAGGTGGTGCGAGGGGGGGGGGAAGAGGGAAAGAGAGATGGAGGAGAATGGGAGGGGGGAAAAAGGGAAGAAGGGAGAGAGGAACAGGGGAGGGAGAGAGAAAGGGTGGGAGAGAGAGATCTAAAACAATGTTTGCCAAAAACTTTAAAAAAGTGATTATACTCTGAGGAGATGGACTCTGGGATTTTACTTTCCTTTCAATTTTGTGTTTTAAGTTTATATTTATTTATTTATTTATTTATTTATTTATTTTCTTTACAGATACAGAGAGAGTCAGAGAGAGGGACAGACAGACAGGAACGGAGAGATGAGAAGCATCAGAGTCATTAGTTTTTTGTTTGCGTTGCAACACCTTAGTTGCTCATTGACTGCTTTCTCATATGTGCCTTGACCGTGGGCCTTCAGCAGACCGAGTAACTCCTTTGCTCGAGCCAGTGACCTTGGGCTCAAGCTGGTGAGCTTTTGCTCAAACCAGATGAACCCGCACTCAAGCTGGCGACCTCAGGGTCTTGAACCTGGGTTTTCCGCATCCCAGTCCGACGCTCTATCCACTGTGCCACCGCCTGGTCAGGCTCAATTTTGTGTTTTAAAATTATTATTTTATCTCTAGTTCATTAACGCATATAACTTGTTCAAAAAGCATGCAACTCTAAGGTATCAGCATTTAGCTGTGATTCCCTTTCAGAACCACGAGATGAAGGGCCATGGCCAGCCACCTGGGGGTTGTCAGAGGACAGAACCAGTGCCTCATCTGTCTGGGTCTCCCGTGACCTGCGCAGAGCCTGCCAGGACAGGATGGGCCTTGTAAATGTCTGTTTAATGAACAGAGGAAGAAACTCATTATAGCACCATGTATCGTCCAGGTTAAATAACAGAAAGGATTATTAGAGCAATGATGCTGTGATGTACCCTCAATTAGCCATGGCAATGAAGAGAGCCAGGACAGCTAATGCCACCAAATAATGGAACATCAAAAAGCCATTGGATCTTCTCTGGGGCACTTTCACTTTCTTTGTTTATTAGTTGTTTGGGATTTCTGACACATTCCAATTTATTTTTCTTTTAAGGACACGGACAGTGATTCACATCTCTATCATATTTGGTTGATGTTCATTTTGAAACCATTGGTTTCTTAATAGAAGCGGTGACCTTGCGGTGGACAGTGGTTCTCAAAGAGTGGTCCCCAGATTTGCAACATCAGCATCACTGCCTGGGAACTTGTTAGGAATGCAGACTCTTGGGCCCTACCCTGGACTCCTGACTCACAAACTTTGGGGTGGGTTCTGGAAATCTATATTTCAGGTTTGATCTGGGTGATTCTGATGCACATTCAAGATTGAGAATCTCTGAGCCTGTGGATTCTGGGGCCTCAGCTCAAATTCTGGAGATGCCACTCACTGGCTGTGTGTTCTTGGACAATACTGCTTACCTCTCTGTGCCTCCATGATCTCATCTGTAATATGCGATATCTACAGTTTCCATTTAATAAGTTGTGAGGATGGGCTGAGATAATGTATGTGGTGCATGAGAATAGTGCCCACACTGTTATGGTATTTTACACAGTAGAAGCTACCTATGATTGTCAGATTCATCCAGGTTTCAGATAATAAATGTGGGGGAAATGTTTGTCTTAAAACAGTGTTTCTCAAACTTTGATGTGCACACAAATCACATGGGAAGTTGTTGCAATGCAGACTCTGATTCGGTAGGGCAGGGCCATTGGTTCTGCATTTGTAGCACGCTCTCAGGCGGGAGGATGTTGCTGGACCTAGGACCACACTTTGTACAGTAGATTAAATCCAGGGGCTCACATGAACTCACACGATGAGCTGGCAATGGTCATGGCCTGGTCCTGGGTGAAGGTGGTGGAGCAGCGTGTAGGGCATTCTGCCTAGCCATCTTTGGCCAAAATTACAGCGACTTTTTGGAGTGAGAACTGGAGACTTGGGTTTGAGCCTTTTCCATGCCTGCTTCCTGGTCTAGATCAAGCCTCTTTCTGTCTCTACCCTCAGCATATTATCTGTCAATGTAGACCGCTCAATGTCTTTTCCCAGGACAAGTGAGGAAGATCAAATACACATTTTCTCAATGAGTGAATTGATGAGAATTTCCCCTGGAATCATGAATTTGCCAAGGTTTAAGAATAATGAAATGACATGAGAATTTAAAGGAATCGAGGCAGTTATTGTTGATGGCACATGGTGGATTATTACTATTATTACTATCATCATCGTCGTCGTCGTCATCAGTGTTATCAGTACAAGTAATAAGCCCTATGCTGAGGCTCTCTAGCACCAACCCCAGGTGTGGACAGCTCGTCACTCACACCAGAATGCGGACTGCGCCAGGAGACCCTGTCAGGTGACTCTCCTGGGTGGGCTCAGTCACCAAGGGCCATGCAGATGGAGCCCCAAAGCCTCAAAGCCTCATTAGTATCATCATCCTTTTTGCAGCCACTTTCATATTTTGAGACACTGCTCACTTCCAAGGGGAAGTGACAGGGCTGGAGAGAGAAGGGGTCATACACACTCATTTCCAGAATGAACAAAGAACACTTACGGGGGAGAGGAAAATGCCTCTTGCTCCCCCCTCCCCATGACACATGTACACAGACACACACACACACACTCACACTGGCTGCCCCAGCCCGCATGTCACCATCAATCAGCTCCCTCCCCTTTGCCGGTTGCAGGCAGAGTTCCCTACAGATGTGCTGAGGGCTGGGGAGGGAGGGGAGGCAGAGATAGCCTCAAAGAGTTAAAACCTTGCCTCACCAGGCAGTGAATTCTCCTCGACTCTCCCCCACCCCCCTCAATCCAGCCAAACAACAGCTTGACATTTTCCATCCTTCACGAGAAAGACAAAGACGGGAAGATATTCCCATGATCCCTTTCTGCATGCCTAACCGTGAGCTCAGGTGCCGGAGCGTTTGCCCTGCGCCGGCCCCATCAACGTGAAGGGCGAACTCATCCTCTCTGCATCTTTTTCTCGCCACTGCTTGATTAATTGGCTGACTACTACGCCGGCGGAATACCTAATGCCTCTCCTTCCCTCTATTCTTTCTTCACAGGTTTTTTTTTCCTCCTTTGCTCCATTTACATATACTTTATATTCCATAATTTTCACCCAAAAAGAAAAAAAAAAAAAAGGAGCAGGCCCATCTCAGTAATTTGATGTAATGACGGCATGTCACCAAAAAGAGGAATTAGAAAAATCTGTAGGTATTTAATTTATTCTTGTTTTTTTCAAGTAGATCTCTCTGAGAGGAGCATTAATATTCATGGGTAAGGGGAAAAAAAGTATACTCAATAGGAAAATTCTAGATTTTTTTAGGGGCGAGGCAGGCAGCTAAATTCAATGCATTTTTAAGCACCATTATTTAACTAATAGTGCTCGAGTCCCTCTGGTCCCGGTCCCTCCCCTTCAATGAGAGCAAGTGGGTTTTAGTTTGCCTCCAAAGGTGGTGTGTGTTGGGTTCACACCCACATTGCTGAAACAGAAGAAACAAAACAAGACTGGGATCTGTGTTTTCCTCCCCTCCTGGGAGGACTTGAAGAAAGGAGAAAAACATAAATAAAGGCCTTTTCAGAGTCCCCGAGCTGGAGTTTTGATTCCCTCTAGAGTCCCCCCAGTCTGTGGTAATAGCATTCTGATGGCTCTGTGGGCAGGAAGATTTCCCCAAGGTTCCCAGGGAGGCCAACCTCTTCCCATTAACTTGGGTCCAGGTTTTGTGCTGTTAATTAACTACCTGGTTATCTGGTGTAAGTGTTGAGTCAAATCATAATCATAATAGTTAGAAATGAAGCCGAGGGAAAACAAACCCAAGCATCAAATAGATGCCTGGAGTGTGAGAGTGTGAGAACAGGGTGAGAAGGGCTTCTGTCTCCCAGGCAGTTCTTTCCAAAGGGTCCCCGGGGGAGGGTGGCTCTCCCAGAGACCAGGGACAGATGGGCTGTCAGCCATGGGGGCCATGGTGGGAACATGGAAGGTGCCTGTCTGCATCTTCATCAGTGGGATGGGAAACGTGTCTGGGTATGTGATCCCTGAGTCCAAGGCAGTTGCCAATGACACTTATGTAATAATTATTTATAATAAGCAATGCCATGTGCTATTATTTCCTTAATCATTTTTAATTGAGATCAAACTCACATGCAATAAACATAAATATGAGGTGCAATATTGATGGCTATTTTACCCCAGTTCAGACTTCACCGGATAAAGACATAGAATATTCTCAACGGCCCCAGAGCTCTCCTGTGTACCCTAACACACCCTTCCCCAAGGACAGCCACTCTTCTGACTTCTCGGACCATAGATTGGTTCTGCCTGTTCTTGAACTTCCCATAAATGGAATATCATACAGTCTTTTGTGTCTAGGTTTATTTTTTTCTTTTCCGCAAAGCATAAAGTTTTGGAGATTGGTCTGTACTGTTACAGTAGTTCATTCTTTCAATGCAGAGCGGCATTTCCAGTGTATAAATAAAACAGCATGCAATTATCCATCCTCCTGTCCATGGTCGTTCGGGCTGTGTCCAGTTTGGGCTATTACGAGTGAGGCTGGCATGCCCGTTCTTCTACGTGCCCTTTGGGGGATATAAGCCATCATTTCTCTTCTCCTCGGAACACAGCCAGACCTGGAATATTGGGTCATAGCATAAATGTGGCTTCAGTCGGAACTATCAAACCATTTTTCAAAGTGCTCGCACCAATTTCCACGCCCGCCGAGAGCGCCCGAAGTTCCAGTTGCTCCATATTTTCACCCACGATGTGTCCTTCCGCTTCATGACTGTCATTCTCATGGGGGCGGGGCGAGATGAGGCCCCGCAGACGCTTTCTGGCAGGGAAAAACCAGGAGACGCTAACCCAGAGTGATGCAGGGAAAGAACCAGAGAAATAACGAGAGAGAGAAAAAGAGGGAAACCAAGGCAGAAAGAAGCAGAGAAGTGCAGGTGGAAACGCAGAGAGAAACTGAGAAGGTGGAAATGAAGAGAAAGAAAAGGTTCAGGGACAGAAGAAAAGTGAGAAAGAAGAGACAACAGTAAAATGAGAAAAAGGCAAAAGCAAAGCGGTGGTGTTTACAGAGGCAAGAAAAGCAGGCCAGAGGAGCAGGAAGAAGGGAGCAACCGAGGAGGAGGGGGAGCGTGGAAACGGGTCTCTTGGTATTTTATGAAACATGTCCTTTTTTTTTTTTTTTTAAAGTGCTTCTTGATATTTTTATGTTTATATGTTTTAACTTGGGCCCGGCTTCATGGAAAATGCATGAGGAATAAGTGGTTTCTGGGAATGTTTTATACATGACCAGGGAGTTGGGCAGATGCAGTGGGTGGGCGGGAGAGATGGAGGGTGTGGACCGCTTCCTGCTTGGACATCCCTGGCGTGGCTCTGGTGTGGCCAGTGGGCAGGTGGTCAGAGCTGACAGCTCATCTCTCTAGTTTACACGAAAGGCCACTCAGGGTGGCAGACAAATTGGAGTGGCCAGGACAGACCAGCCCTGTGATTTTGGGCAATATACATCCCCTCCTCCAAGCCTCAGTTTCCACCTCTGCAATCTGGTCTATGCTGGTAGTGCTAGTTTAGGGGTGTGGTGGGGGCTAATCTGACCTGGACCAGAGGAAGCCATCAAGGTGAACTTTCTGAGTGACAGGGATTCTCTGGGACAGCACTCATCAAACTTGGCCATGCCCCCTGGGGACCTTGGCAACACACAGATTCATAGCTGGATTCAGTAGGTCTGGGACAGGGTCTGAGATTCTGCATTTCCAAGCAGCTTTCTGGGAATGCTGCTGGGCCCAGACCACAAGGGTCTAGGAACGTTTGGCCATCAATGGTTTAAAGCAGAACATGGAAAACGAAAGGGCAACTCTGGAGTTAACAGGGGGCTGGAGAAAAGTGCAAACTTGAGCATAATTCCTCCAACATGCCACACACCTTTATACCCCCTGACATTTGTACATGCAGTTTCTTCCATTTGAAAGGTATTTCTTCACCTTCTGCAACTAGGGATGCCTCCTCATCTGATAAGACAGTGCTTCCTAAACTTGTTGGAGGAGAGGGACTTAACATCCTCTGGGCAATCAGATAGGAACTTGCACACTCTGTCCCAGGCAACAGGTGTACTTTGCATATAATTTCACTGGTTTCCGCATCTCAGAGAGTTCCATCCCTGGATTCCCATTTATGGGTTTCTGCCTCAAGAACTTAGCCCCAAGGTCACTGCTGTTATGGAAGACACTATGCAGGTTTGCTCTAAACAACATTTGCCTTTCTCCTGAGACGGGCTTCCCCGGGACTCGACTCTTTGCTCCATCATTTGCTCTTTGCTCTTTGCTATGTGTCATCTATTTGTGTATCTTTGTCCTTCACCGTTTGGATCCAGGAGGGAGGAGATGTGCTTGTGTCTGTGCCCCTAGAGCCCCATGCGAGCAGGGCATGGCTTAGGAAACATTGGCTGTACTAGTGGGTCCCTCTCTCTCTCAGGCAAGTCCGCAGTCAGAATATCACCATAGCTGCAAAGACAGACTGGAAGCCTTTTAGAACTTTTCTTTATATTGCAGGAGGGTATGGAGAAGAGAGAATCAGTGTGTTAGCTCCTACCAGGGATGACCATCTTTGACCTTGTCTCCTAACAAGGATGAAGGCAGCATTTGGAAGAAGGCTGATTTTGAGTAAGGAAGGCAAAGGCTCCAGACAGACATACCCTGTCCTGGGGAGCATGAAGTTGTGCGAGGTGGTGAGCATCCCCTATGCTCAGGCCAGCAGGGGAAGCCCGGCATGGTGGAAAGAACTGGAAGGTGAACAACGGAAAAGAAGTTCATGTTATGAACTCAAAATCCTCTTTTGAAGTCCCAACACCCAACATGTCTATTTGAAGAAGGAGCCTTTAAAAGAAGTTATTATGGTTAATTGAGGCCACAGGGTTCTTATAAGAGCAAGGGACACCACACAGGGGAAAGGCCATGTGAGGACACAGTGAGACGGCAGCTCTCTGCAAGCCAGGATGAAACCAACCCTGCAGACATCTTGATCTTGGACTTTCAGCCTCCCAAACTGGGAGAATAGAGATTTCTGTTGTTTAAGTTGCCTGGTCAGGCGTATTTTGTCATGGTTGCCTGAGCAGATGAAGACAGTTCCCATTCCTGCTGTGTCCCTGGCCTCCTACATGACCTTGGGCCGGTCATGTCCCCTCTCCGGGCCTCAGGTTGCTCATCCTTGAATTGGGATTGGGGCAAGGGAGTTTAGGAGGATAAGTGTTCAAGGTCCCTTCCAATTCTGCGAGTTTCTGAGCCTGAAGATGCTCTCAGGAAGGCTGTGATTTATGTCACAGATGTGCAGGAGGAAAACAGTTGTGTGGGAATCAATTTCCTCTTGTAAATAGGGTCCTTTTTAAAGCCCTCCAGGGAGAAAAGAGGGAACAGACATTTCTAGAAGGCCTACTATGAGGCAGAAGGCACTTTGGGCAAACTGGTTTCATTTAGCTCCTTACGCTGAAGTTTATTTTGCAGATGTATTACGAGTCCTAAAATTTTTAAAAATTATGATGTTTTGTTTCTCAGAAAAAGGGACGTCATGCTCTTGAGGAAACCATGAACAATACCAAAAAAAAAAAAAAAAAAAAAAAAGAAATAAAACGAAAAGGAAAAATAAGTTATTCATCCAAACAGGTACTTACTTATCAAATATCACCTATGCGACAATCATAATACAAAGAAACGAGGTTTCTAATCATCTTTTAAATATAAATATTGATTAGCATACAGTTTATAAAATTTAAATTCTGCAATTATGTTCAAATTTTTATTATAGACGTTTGGATGTTATGTAGCTCATTCAAGTTAGCTCTCTTTTTTTCTGATTGTAAAATTAACACACAGGTGTATTGATGGAAGTGTGGACGTTAAGGCATAGAAAAAGAAAGATTACTGTAATCTACCACCCTGACTTGTTTCTATTTATGCACCCAGACTGTCAACATGTATATTCATAAATTGTTTCTGCCTTCCGCCACGGGACCCCTACTTCTTATTCATCCCCTGTACCTAACTTATACCCACTGGAATGTAGAAAGCTACCTGAGGCCAGTCGTTTTTGTCTATTTAAATGACTGCTCTATCTGTAGCACCTGAACAGAGCCTGCCACACAGTAGTAGCTCCTTAAGCAGCAAATGTTGCATATAGTGTAAAAAATGAATGAAAATGAGGTCATATGGACCATGCAGTTGTATAATCTGTTTAAAAGAGTATCACTATGCCTTAGGTATTTTCTGCTAGTATAAAATGTTCTCCTGTAATGTAGCTGATGATAATTTCATAGCATTTCATCCTTTAAATTCATAGGAAATAATTTCTCCAGTTTCATTGGTGGCCAAATAAATAACATCTCTGGGAAGATCCTACTAGCTGTTTTTTTGGGGGGTTATTTTTGTGCACCTTTATGATAATTTTGGGGGGATAAATTTCTAGAAGTGAAGTTGATGGATCAAAAAACAGGCATACTCAATAGAATATTACTCACCCATAAAAAGGAATAAAAGGAATAAAGTGTTGATGTATGCTGTAACATGTGTGAGCCCGGAAAACATTGTTAAGTGAAAGAACCCAGACACCCATTACCTGATTCCACTGAAATGAAAATCAGACTATGCAAATTTATAGCGACAGAAAGCAGATTGGTGGTTGCCCGGAGCCTGGGGGTGGGGCTAATAGGAGGGACTGCTACCCTCAGCTGAGAGTATCCTAAAACCACCAAACTCATGCAGGGGCAGCTACTTCTTTCTTATTTATTTTTATTTTTTAACTTTTAAAAAACTGCTTCAAAAAACTCTTAATAAAACAAAACCTTTTCTATAATTTGACTCCTATCCTCATAGGCCCACAAGTGGCATCACTTTTAACATTGCTCAATTCTTATTTTTATTTGATTTTCAGGTGGTGGCTCTATGGGTTTAATCAACCTCTCAGCTAGAAAATAGAGAGTAGGGGTTTGACCTGATGTCTTCTGATATCACATCCAAAGTGAGAAATGAAAAAGAAGCTGGCCTTTAGTCTTTGATTTAAGTTCCTGTAAATCTGGAATCCTGGATGGTGAGTCCAGTTCCCCTGAGAAGCATCCCTAGATGGCCAACCCTGGCCGCCATGCTTCTCCGTGCCTTATCCTTTCATATGCAGGATTCCAGAACATCATCAGGATTGGGAAAAGACTGGAATGGGCTGAATTGGGGTGAGGTGGATCAAGAGCCTCCCTGGTAACCTAGTGAAATGTATTAGACTGTCTTCCAGAAAGTTGCATGTCCACTGTGTTAGTTACCAAGGCTGCTGTAACACAGTATGGCCACCCAGGCAGCTATGAGCCACAGGAATGGATTGTCTCACATTTTGGGAGGCTGGAAGTCTGACATCAAGGTGTCGGCAGGGTGGGTTCCTTCTGAGGACGGTGAGGGCAAATCAGTTCCGTGGCTCTTTCTTAGCTTCTGGTGGCCTCACGTGGTCCTTGGCTTGTAGGTAACCTTGTCCCTGTGTTTTCTCATCTTGCTGCTATACACTTCCTTTGTGTCCAAATTTCCCTCTTTGTAAAGACACAGTCATATTGGATTAGGGACCACCCTCATAATCGCATCTTGATCATCTGCAAATACTCTATTTATAACTAAGGTCACATTCACAGGTCCTGGGGGTAAGACATAAACATCTTTTTTTTGGGGGGGGGAGGACAGTTTAACCCATAACACCACATAACACATGAGATTGTACATAGAGCATCAGGGGTCATGAACCCATTCAGGTCTATTCAGGGTCCCGAAGGTAACATCATTCTATTCTGATTTCTTCAGTGTGGAGTAATAGATGGGAAAGAAGAAATGGTAACACCAAGGTCAGGGAGGGAAAGGTGTTTGTCTAGGTTCTCACAGCACAGGGAAGAGTGTGCCAGACCAGAACCCACGCCTCCTGGGTTTTCATGTATTGTTTCACTGGGATCCCAGCCCTGATGGGGTCCAGTCCTCTGACGGCTATGGAAGCTGAGCCTCTGAAGTAGCCAAGCTGAGAAGGGACAGGTGGCTGGACTTTAAGGAGTTGGCGGGGCTGGAGTACCTGCAGGTGAACAGCCCTTCCCTAGAGTGCTGGGAGTCAGAGGGCAGGAACGTGGCTTGTCTGGGAAGACCAGAGCTTGCGAAATCCGTGTAGATCATAGAAAGTGTGGGAGAAGAGGCTCACTTTCACTGCAGACTCTTTGGAGTGACGATGGGGTGGATTCTGGCTTCAGTTTCCATTGGCCGATGCCCCCAGACATCTCAGGGGGCAGCCAGGAGGGGTTCGAAGAACCCTCCTCTCTGCTGTCTGTGCCAGCTGCCCATCTATAGGAAGCCAACATGTCATCCCTGCTGTCCACCGATGCCAGCCCAGAGGTGCCAAGGCACCAGGCATAGCAAAGCCAGCTGGCAGCTTAATGGTGAGCCAATGGCTCAGCCGGCCCATCTGCTCCTCGCTGCCAGCTGCATGCCTGTGGGAGGCGGGCCTGCAGCCCATCCAAGTAGCCGAGGTGCCAGCCACTGGGTGCCCCGGGCCAGCTGGCCAGCTGGCAGGGCTGGCCAGCATACCTATCTGCTGGCCAGTGCCAGATGAATGCGCAGGGGAACTGGGCCCGGGGACCTCGGGATGCCAGCCTGCCTGGAGTTCCAAGGTGTGGGAGGTCGTGACTCTCTTCTTCCTTCTCTCCCACACACCCTTGTGCACTCTGAAAAGCTGCTAACGAAGTTCCTGAGCAGAGGCTGCAGGAGCAACATGGAGGGGAAGGAATGCTTAGCAACATAGGACTCCAGAACTGAAACACTGCAGGGTATTAGGGGTGTGGCATATTGGCAGTTAAGAACATGGACTCTTAGGGTCAGACTGCCTGGGTCTGAATCCCAGCTCTGACACTAATCAACTGCATGACCTTGGGCAAGTCATTTAACTTCCTGAAGCCTCAGTTTTCTCATCTGTAAAATGGGAAAGTAGCACCTGCTTCACTGGACTAAAGTAAGGATTAAATACGATGCACATGTGACCTTAAGCATGTGGTAGACACTCAGTGCAAAGTGATCATTAGTCTCAATTATATTAGTAGAACCAGAAGATTTGAGTGTTTTAGGTCAAATCAGCTTCAGATAGCATCTGGTCCAATTTCTTTTTTTTTTTTTTTTAGATTTTATTTATTCATTATAGAGAGGAGAGAGAGAGAGAGAGAGAAGGGGGAGGAGCAGGAAGCATCAACTCCCATATGCGCCTTGACCAGGCAAGCCCAGGGTTTCGAACCGGCGACCTCAGCATTTCCAGGTTGACGCTTTATCCACTGCGCCACCACAGGTCAGGCATCTGGTCCAATTTCATCATGTCTAAGTTGGGGAACCAAGACCCAGACTGGAAAAGGGCCTATTCAGGTTACAATCAAACAATCTGATTAAAAAATCAGCAGAGAGGCCCTGCCGGTTGGCTTAGCGGTAGAGCATCAGCCCAGCATGTGCATGTCCCAGGTTCGATTCCCGGCCAGGGCACACAGGAAAAGCACCCATCTACTTCTCCACCCTTTTCCCTCTCCTTTCTCTCTGTCTCTTTCCTCCCCTCTTGCAGTCAAGGCTCCATGGGAGCAAAGTTGGCCTGGGCACTGAGGACGGTTCTATGGCCTCTGCTTCAGGAACTAGAATGGCTCCAGTTGCAGTGGAGCAAAGCCCCAGATAGGCAGAGCATCGCCCCCTGGTGGGCATGCTGGATGGATCCTGGTCAGGTGCATGTGGCAATCTGTCTGTCTGCCGTCCCCCACTTCTCACTTCAGAAAAATAAAAATAAAAAAATTGGCAGAGAGTGTGGGAGTTGGAGGAAGGTGGTCCAACGGTATAAACTTCCAGTTACAAGATAAATAAGTACTAGGGATGTAACATACAACATGATGACTATAGTTACCAGTGCTGTGTGAGATATATATAAGTTGCAAAGAAATGAAATCCTAAGAGTTCTCATCACAGGGAAAAAGAAGTTTTAAAAATCTTTTAATTGTATCTCTATGGGATGATGGATGCTAGCTAGCTAGACTTATTGTGATAACCATTTCACAATGTACATATGTCAAACAGTTACACCAGGGGTCCCCAAACTTTTTACACAGGGGGCCAGTTCACTGTCTCTCAGACTGTTGGAGGGCCGGACTATAAAAAAACTATGAATAGGCCCTGGCCGGTTGGCTCAACGGTAGAGCGTCAGCCTGGTGTGCAGGGTTCGATTCCTGGCCAGGGCACATAAGAGAAGTGCCCATTTGCTTATCCACCCCCCCTCCTTCCTCTCTGTCTCTCTCTTCCCCTCCCGCAGCCAAGGCTCCATTGGAGCAAAGATGGCCCGGGCGCTGGGGATGGCTCCTTGGCCTTTGCCCCAGGCGCTAGAGTGGCTCTGGTCGCGGCAGAGCGATGCCCCGTAGAGGCAGAGCATCGCCCCCTGGTGGGCAGAGCGTCCGCCCCTGGTGGGCGTGCCGGGTGGATCCCAGTCGGGCGCATGCGGGAGTCTGTCTGACTGTCTCTCCCCGTTTCCAGCTTCAGAAAAATACAAAACAAACAAACAAAAAAAACTATGAACAAATTCCTATGCACACTGCACATATCTTATTTTAAAGTAAAAAAACAAAACGGGAACAAATACAATATTTAAAATTAAGAACAAGTAAATTTAAATCAACAAACTGACCAATATTTCAATGGGAACTATGCTCCTCTCACTGACCACCAATGAAAGAGGTGCCCCTTCCAGAAGTGCGGCAGGGGCCGGATAAATGGCCTCAGGGGGCCGCATGTGGCCCGCAGGCTGTAGTTTGGGGACCCCTGAGTTACACTGTACTCTTTAACTTATACAGTGATGGGTATCAATTACATCTCAATAAAACTGGAAAAACATAAACATTTTGACATGCAAAGTAAAATTATTAAAGGACAATTGTTCATGCAAATAAATACAATAAACTCAGCGAATGAGAAGAAAGGGGAAAGGGATCTGCATAAACATTTTTGCGAAGAAAACATACAAAAGGCCGACATTACTAGTCATCAAGAGCTAGTTATACATCAAAGCCACAGTGAGATGTCACATCACAGCTCTCGGGATGGCTTCTATCAATTAGACAAGAACTAACAAGTGTTAGTAAGGTTGTGGAGAAGAGGAAACCCTCGTGCACTGTTGGTGGGCATGTAAATTGGTGCAGCCACTTTTAAAAAACAGTGTGGAGATTCCTCAAGTCATTAAAAATAAAGCTACCGTATCATCCAGCAATTCCACTTCTGGGTATTTATCCAAAGAAGATAAAATCGCTTTCTTGAAAAGATATTTGTACCTCCATGTTCACTGCCACATTATTTACAATCATCAAGACGTAGAAGCAACCTAAGTGTCCAACAACAAATGGGTAAAGAAAATGTAATATTACACACACACACAATAAAGTATTATTCAGCCTTGATAAGGAAATCCTGCCATTTGTAGAAACATAGATGAATCTCAAGGATACTATGCTAAGTGAAATAAGACAGAGAATGACATATACTGTATGAGCTTACTTATATGTGGAATTATATTTTAAAAAGTACTCATAGAGAACAGATTGGTGTTTGCTGGGGGGGCATGGTAGAGGGAGGGTGACAAGGGTGAAGGTTGTCAAAAGGTACAAACTATGAAATAAATAAGTCCTGGGAATTTAATGCACAGCGTGGTGACTGTAGTGAACAAAACTGTATTGCATGTTTGAAAGTTGCTAAGAGAGTATACCTTAAAGGTCCTCATCACACATGAAAAAATTGTACCTCTGTGTGGTGATGGGTGTTGACTAAATTTACTGTGGTGAGCCTTTCCAATATATACAAATACCTAGTCATTATGTTGTACACCTGGAGCTAATACAAGATTATGTTGTCAATTATATCTCAATTTAAGAAATCACAATTGCACATAGAGTCATTTGGGGTGCTGGGACTAGATTCTGGGATTCCTGACTCTCCCTCTGGTCTTTTGTTAAGAAAGGCTCACCTGAGTTAAAGGAGGTAATGGCAAGGTAGGGAGGGGTCTCTTATTCTGCTCAAGCCCACCCAGATGCCCCAGATAGACCAAACTTTTAAGGGCAGGCTCTCTATCTTATTCAGGAACAGCTCACCCATCCAAGCTCATCTCTCTGGAAACCTCAGATATCCAGAAAGATTCTGACAACCTTGAGCCCCTGTGCTGAGAACAAAACCTGGCATATAGTATAGCTGGAGCTCTATAAACCCATGATGAATGACTGAAGGAAGGAAGGAAGGAAGGAAGGAAGGAAGGAAGGAAGGAAGGAAGGAAGAAAGGAAACAGATGGAGCCTTTGTTCATCCTGGTGCAGCTCTTTTAATTTGATGGACCAGGGCTCTTACTGCTCATCCAGCAACCAAGGATTTTCATGTTCTAAATCCTTCATCCTAACCAGCATCTCTAGATTCTCACTCAGAGCCTATTAACTCTGATTTTGCACACAGTACTAACAACAAGGTTAGCTGACCTCTTTTGCAGATTGGATGCAACAAATGAAAAAGGGAAAATGAACAAATGGAGATGAAACAAACACTTGTAGGAAGAAGGTGAAGTCACTGCTGATGCCTTAGTGGGCTAGAAAGAGAAAGGACTGTGGAAAAAGCCTCGCTAATGTCAAAATCTGAGTGGTTAAGGGCCATTTGGTGCAGGAACAAACAGCTCCAACCTATGCAGAGCCTTTCAGCTCTCACCGGAATACAAGTGATGTGTATAATGACAGATCTGAGATTTAGTTCAAGCGCCTTGTGCAAACTATCAAAGGGCAGAGTGCGTTTTGCAGAGATTTCTATCCAAAATGTAATTTTTTTAAATGGTAATTAAATAGAGGTGGTCTTCCATCAACCAGAAAGCTTGGTTTTCTTAAGTGACTCAGTCAGGGAAGGTTACATGCTGACGAGATCCACTGCTCTTTGTGGGGACAGAGATGGCAATTAGAGAATTTAAGGGAAAGGGGAAGGTGTGGGGAGGATCAGGGGGGCTTTTCTTTCTGAACAGGAATGTTAACCCTCCTTGGCTACATGTCTGCAGGGATGGACAGTGCTCAGCATCGTTTCATTCTTTATCCATCACCTCATTAGTTGTCTACCAAAGAAGAAACGCATGCATATGTATATTTATATGTACACAGACACAGCAGGTACACCCATACATAAGGACACACATTCATACACATCCACGTGTACACACAGACATACATGCACACACACATTCAGACATGCATCACATACACACGCACATACACACAAACATCTCTGCATTGTCATGAAGCTACACACAGAGACACATGCAGATACAAATGTACAGACACGTGCAGGAATGCACACAGACATGGACAAACACACACACACAGAGTGCACTCACCTTCAGACATGCACACACACACATGTACGCACAGCCATGCACTCCCATTGCCAGTCCTTTAACTCTGCAGGACAATGAACCCCAAAGCCTTTTTCGCAGTCTCTGATTGGTCAGGTGCCAAATAATTCCGGGATTATGACGATCACATCCCCTAAAGGCAGCATTCTTAAACCCCATACTAAGGTACTCAAGAAACATAGGCAAAAAAAAAAAAAATACATCTTTGCAGGAGACTGAATAGAATATGATTCCTATTTATACATCTGTATAGGTGCATTAATGAATCTATGGCCTTCTGACATTCTTATGACACCCTTACACATTTCTGACACCTGAGTGGAGTAACATAGAGACGTAGTCACTGCCCAAGGCCAGGCACTGGGTCTAAGTCTACCCCGTCCAATTGCACAGTTTATGCTGTTTCCATAATACTTTTCTTGACCAGATAATACTTTTGTTGACCAGATAATACTTTTCTTTTTGGGACCAGAAAGAACGGAACCAAGGCCAAGCACTGGGTCCAAGACTACCCCGTCCAACTGCACAGTTTGTGCTGTTTTCACAATACTTTTATTTTGTTGACAACAGAGGGAACAGGGGGGTAGGGAGGCATTGTTTATTTATTTTTTTAATTTTTTAAATTGATTTTAGAGAAAGAGAAGAAGTGGGGGAAGAGAGACAGACAGAAACACTGATTCTATATGTGCCCTGACTAGGAATCGAACTGGCAACCTTTGCATAGCAGGACAATGCTCTAACCAACTAAGCTATCCAGCCAGGGCAGGAGGGATTGTTTTTAAAGAGTTTTCCCAAAGCACATTGCAAACCTAAAAATGAAAAGCTAAGGGAGAGGCAACAAGCATTTGTTCGCAATCAAAGAATGGCTATTTGGGAAGCACTGATTCAGACAGAAGCCCAAATAGTGTTCTGATTAGGTAAGGGTGTGTTTATGAGAAAGGGAAGGGGAATGATTATATTATTAAAAGGAAGGCATTTTTTCTATTGGTGCAGATAACATAACGTAGTGATGGTAATTCTAAAAAACAATGTTTTAAATTTTCAGTCCTATAGTTATCAGTTGGTAGTCAAAATAACTGCTTTCTTGTTATCTTTGTAAATAGTTCTTTGGGACTCAATGTTGCTTGAGGCCCAGTCCAAAGGTTATTTTGCTCTGTTGGAACATTCCAAAGGTTTGAGGCAGAGACATGCAAGGCAGAGATTCTAATAGGCTTCCTTTCAGAGTGGCTTTATTTATTATTTTTTTACATCATCTTCTGGGGAGAATCCCTGCCCTAAGTGGCACCCTTTTCACTGTACCCTGATTCAAGAAGGTCAGAGAAGAGAGAATTCTGGGCTACATGAAGTGTGAGACCACCAGGAAGGTAGGGCCCTTCTGGTGGCTGGCCATTGGATGATGGCTCAAATGCCCCTTCAGAGAGGCTTTGAAAATCTTAGCAAGTTCCAAACCCACCATGGGGTTATTCACCTCTGAGATGAAGGCACCCACTGTGGGGCACCTCATGTTGATCCCTCCATCTTTACTTATGAGGAGGACCAGAGTGGCCAAGTGACTTGCCTGAGGATGCACAGCTCTCTGACAGCAAAGTAAGAATGGAACCAAGCTACGACCAGAGGCAGGCAAATTTTAAAGAGACCCCAAAACCCAGTATTTGAGGTAAAAACAAACAAACCACTTCAATGAAAAACTTTTTTAAGTGAATGTTCATGTAAACAAATCTGTAATGACCAAAATATCAAAATTTTAAACAAAGACAGGATCAGTATTGCTGATTTTCACTTTGGCCTCAGGATCCAGTATGATTCTGCATGGAGCTGTCTTTAAAATTTTTAGATTCCATTCATTATGGATTTTTTTTATTTGCATTAAAGTTAAAATTTTAAAATGCCGAATTACAACATGATCATAATTACATTTTTAGTGCTCCTTCAATTCTGTGCTGGAGGCGAGTGTGGCACCTGCCTTCTCCCAGTCCCAGCTCCAGGGGGCTTGCACTGCCAACCCTGATGCTTGTCTCCCTCTCACTCACTAACAAAATTTTCATTCAGTTATTTAGCAAATATTTTGGGATGCCCATGGTTCCAGAAGCTGAGAAAATAGCAGTGAACAAGATAATTATGGATTCTGCCTCCCCAGTATGTACAATTTAATGGAGAAACAGATCTGAGTCAAATAATCATATAAATGAGTGTCAGAATAAAAAGGTGGCCAATACAGCAAAGGAGAAATAATAGGGGTGTTGACCAAGAGTGGCAGTCAGGGCAGACTTCCTGGAGGAGAGGACATTTGGATAAGACAGAGTTAACTGGGTGGGGATGAATTGAAGGAGAGTGGCTAAGAGTGCTCCAGGCAGAAGAAATGGCATGTGCAAAGGCCCTCTGGCAAGATTAAGAGAGTAGAGTGTTTGGAACATAAGACTTAGTGCAGCTGCTTGCTGAAAGCCAGGGAGTGTGTGGGATGAAGGGAAGATGGAGCGGGCAGGGCCTGGAGACACAGTGGGGAAGGATTTAATCTCTAGTCCAAGGGCAATAGGGGGCTGTAGAAGGATTTGGAGCTGGGGAGTGACGTGACCAGGTTTATTCTTTGGAGTGATCCCTCTGGTTGCTGAATGGAAGGTACTTTACATTGTGTATAGAACCCAGACTCTCCAAGTCTCTACTCTGTCTTCTCCCTTTCTTGCTGTGTGACCTCGGGCAAGTCCCACAACACTTGGCTTCTCTGTGCTCTAGTCATTCATCTGTAAAATGGGACATCACCTCCAGTGTAGTTAAGAAGATTAAATGAAATAATAAATGCTGGTGTCTACAATAGGTCTGACACATCAAAAAGCACTCTATAAATATTGGCCATAATTATTACCATTGAGGATAGATTTTAGGGGGGCAAAATGGAAGATAATGAGAAAGCAGTCCCTGCCCTCAGCCCAGGGGGCAGCTCAGCCCGGATTCCTTGGCCTGAAGCTCACTGCTCCCCTTATTAGAAAGCGCTTGTTCTTTCTGCCACGCTTCCGGGAGGAGAGGGCACGGTGGAGGCGGCCGGCACGCTGTGAAGGTCTTAAAAGAAATTATAGCCTGCATAAAAATATTCACTCCAGTGGAGGGCCTTAAACCATTCCCCTGGGCATTGAACAGTGACTGAGAGTGTATTACTCTGCACTTAAGGCGACGGCAGCCACCCAAGGTCAAGAGAATGGGAAGGGAAGCACTTAAGCGTGGAAGTTCCCCTCAGTAGGAGCGTCCTTCCTTGAGTCATCTCTCTCAGGCCCTGCCAGGCCCCTGATCTGTGGCATCCACATCCCCAAGAATAAGAACTATCACTTAGAGAGGTGAAGGAAGGGGAGAGGACAAAGGACAGGCTTGGGCTGAGGACAGGAGCCCATTCAGATCTTACCCTGCTGTGGTCCTGGAAGACTCACTTAAAACCCCTGACCTCAGCATTATGGTCTATAAAATGGGAAACTGAACTGCCTGTTTAGTTCTAATACCTATGAGGACTAAATGAAGAACTCAAGCCTGCCCTGCCACAGAGAAAGTACTCAAAAATGGCCATTTGTTCCTTGTTGGAACTTCCTTACTTTTGCTCATGACATCATTTTTTCCCTCTCCTCAACTCTAAGGACTTCAATTCCTTGCAAGTTAAAGAACATCCCCAAGCCTCAGTTTGCTCATCTGTCAATTGGGTATAAGAAGAGTAAAAATTTACAGGTGGGGATTAGTGAAACCTTTGGAGCTACTGCATGCTGCAACTAGGAAGATCAGGTCTTACTTGTCTTGATACTTGTGTCTTTTCACAGCAGGACGGTGGTGGTGGGGACAGGCAGTTTTCTTTATTAGCTCATCTACCTCTGTGTAGTATTCTCAGCAGTGTGGATCACAGGTAGCTGTAATCCTGGACCTTCATGAGTCCACAAATCCTCTCCAATTAATCATTCAGACTCATCATACCCTTAAAGGGGGGTCCCAGGACCCTAAAGGACTAAGGAGTGTAATGTCACAGGTAAAAGCGCTTTGGAGTGTGGGCTGTCACTGGCTCAGGGAGATCTAGCTGCTTGGGTAGCCATGTGGACCTCAGTTTTCTCATATGTAAAAGTGGGAAACAATGGGACGTAGTTCATCAGATTTTTGTGAGGTTAAAGGTACATGGTTTTGAAGTGCTCAGCATATGGTAGGAACAGTATACATTAGCTATTTTCCTTTTGTTGTAGCAATGCTTCATGGGGTCATGATCACCATCCAAAGTTCTCAAAAGGAACCACTTTATGAAATATGCATCACACTTCCATTTACTCTCAGACTAGTATAAACACACACAAACACACAAAAAATCCCTTTTCATCAAGGGAGACTATAAAAACAAAGAAAACGTGTGTTCGCTGTCTTTTAGAAGGCCCTATCACTCACTACCAAGGAATTTTTGGCAGATGCAGGAATAAAAAGAATTCTGTGGTTAGATAGATTTTGGCAAGCACAGCACTGATCAAGTGAAATGGGTATCTTTCCTGCAGGGTGGGTCGAAGTCCTTAGCATGTGATGTACCCTTTTTCCTTTTTAGAATTAAAAAAACATTGATTGATTTTAGAGAGAGGAAAGGGGAGAGTGAGAAAGAGTGAGAGAGAGAGAGAAACATTGATTTGTTGTTCTACTTATTTATGCATTTATTGGTTAATTGTTATTTATGCATTTATTGTATATGCCCTGACCGGGATCGAATCTGCAATGTAGTCATACGGGGATGAAACTTTAACCAACTGAGTTACCTGGCCAGAACATGATGTTCTCTTTGAAGCAGCAAGATGGACTCTGAGTACTTAGTGCTTCCCGATTTATGTAGCTGGAGGATGCTTCGCTGGGCTCACCCTGTATGAGACATCCATCTCCCTGAGCCGGTGACAGCCCACGGTCCAAAGCGCCTTTACCAGTGACATCACACTTGTTAGTCCTTTGGGGTCCTGGGACCCCCCCTTTAAGGATACAATGAGTCTGGATGTTCAACTGGAGAGGATTTGTGGGCTCAAGAAGGTCCAGGATTAAGGCTACCTATGATTCCAGGTATAGGGGTGGCAGAGGAAAGAATAAAAATTGCAATAGCCAATAAGGGCTTTTCTAACATGAAAGTTGATGTCTCTATTTTAGTGGTTCTATTTATTTATTTATTTATTTATTTATTTATTTATTTATTTATTGAAATAACTCTTCCAAGTAACTCTTCTCTATTCTTGTCTGTTCTTGGCTTGATGGATTTCACAATCAGTGTTTCGCTCACTTGGTTTTCCTGTGACAAAATCTACATGATTGGGAGGTGCTTCATGGCTATCTTTCAAGAAGCGGCTCCAGTCCCCTCCGGGACAGGCGCTCTGCCAGGCGCCTTGGGACAGACAGGCCAAGAGGAAGGCCGGGCTCTGCCCCAGGGCCTGCAGCCAGGAAGGCTCCCAGCTCTCCCCGCACCCACTGCCCCTGAGTGATTAGTTGGAATCTAGGGCAGCAATACCAGGAGTGTTGTTGGTGGGCGTGATGGAGTGCCTGCTGAGTGGGCCACAGATAAGCGCCGCGATGTCGGAGGACGCTTCATCATTTCTCCGTTCGAACACGTTCACGGGTGATTGTTTGAATGTCTCCGCCTAATAGGATATTATTCATAACACTCTGGCTAGTTGGAATGGGAGATGATAAGAAATTAAATCCTTAATGGTTTTCCTTAAGGGAGGACTTTTCCCAGGGGAACCTGGAGCCCTGGAAATACATATACTCCACGAGCCCTGGCAATGTCTCTGTGGAGGAGACTGGCTTCAATTGAACTAAAAGGAATAGGACAAAAAGCAATTGACATTGATGGGGCACCTGCTATGTGCCTAGTACCTAGACACTTCACACTTTGCCCGGGCAGCAGCTCTGCTGTGAGTGGGTACTATTAAGCCCATTTCAGAACTGGGAAATCGGAGGCTCGGAGAGGCGAGTTGATTTGCCTTGGGTCTCATTTCTGGTGCCGGAGTCAGGAGCTGAGTTCTAAACCAATTTTTGCCTGAAGTGCAGTTTAGAGAGTGGGAGGGTTGTCTGTAAGAAGGAGGAGCCCTTGTATGAGATCTGAAAGGTGGAAAAGAAGGAGAAAGAAGACATAACTTCCTAGAAGTGGCTGCAGGAAGGCACACGGTGTCGGCAGAGGGAAGACACAGGCTCTGCAGGTGTCTTCTACGTTCACTTGGGGAATTGTCTCCTTCCGGGATATGTGCAGCCAACATTTCCCCAGAAAACTCTTTGTGATTCCTGTGAGCCTGGATTTTCTTTCCAACAATTAAGGAGGCTTCAAACTCCCTGCATTAAATCCCTTCCTGCTTGAAAGGGATACTTTGAGCAGTGACTGAATCTTGAAAAAGTACTCTGTCAAACATTACACACACACACACACACACACACACACACACACACACACACACACACACCTCAGAAGGATAAATTTCTAAGAAGAGAAAGAACTACAGGTCAAACATTGCTGGGGCCTGTGACATTAAAATCATCATTGTCTGTTTTGCAACATGGAAATCAATTTTCTAGAAGCCTGGGAATAAAGAGCCCACACTACCTTTTGTTAGACAACTGCTTTAAAACCCTCCATCTAGATGAACAGGACAGAAATGGTGGTGACATTCTTCAACAGGCCAAATTCACTTTCAGTGGGAACTCACCATAGCAGCTGGCTGTGAATATTTAAAAGTGAAATGTGTGTGTGGGTTTTATTTGTTTTCATTTTTGTGGGGTACAGAGATCAACACGTTCCCAGCCTCTCCACATTTCTTCTTCCTCTTGGTCTCATCAGCTTCCACAGTGGAAACTGGCGTGGTTTTCCATTTGCAAAGTTCACAATTCACCCAGCCATGAGCTGTGCCTTTAACCACTGCTAAATTGTTTCCTGACAGCCCTCGCTACAATTTTCTCCCCTGACATTTGATTTACATATGATCTTTAAGCACTGCCGTGGCAGTAATAGCGATTTGGTTAATATTCCAAGCGTTCTCCCATGCCCCACACCTTGCAGGACCGTTTCATTGCTGCAGCGTGGCAAAACGCATGTACCAAATAAATGTATCACTAATGAAATAAACGGATTAGGGGGAAGAATCGATTGCCCTGCTGCCTGGATGAGGCACCAGGAGTTAATTTTGTCTGGATCTGCAAGGGTAACTGTTAATAGAATAGGCTTTTTACCTAATTGGAGGGAAAGTAAATGAAGTACAGTAATATTCTGTGATGTATTGGGAGAATTTGCTTCATGTTCTCTTACTCTTGCTGGGTTTACAACACCATAGAATTTATGGTTTCCTTTCCCTGCTTTTCTTCTCTTTCTTTAGTACTCATCTCTTCCTTTTCTTTCCTTTTACATCTTATTTTTTTCTTCTATTCCTCCATTCCTCCTTTAATTTCTTCTACCCATCATCTATTCCCTGCACCTATCTATCCAGTCTTCCATCCATCCTCAATCCATCCATCCATCAATCCATCTACCCACTCATTTCTTCATCCAGCTAACAAATCCGAGTCTCAAACACAAATGTCTTCAGGAGCCATCATTATCATTACTGTCCCCATCGTTGTCTATATATATATATAATGATTACATATATTTTTTCTTCATTCTTTCAACATTTATTGAAGGTGTAATATGATATGACCTGATTCACCTCTCTTGTATCATTAAAAGGAAGAAATGTAGCTGAAGAGGCCACTTATGCCCGTGTACATATATCGGTCTGATGCCTAGTCTTCTACCCAGGTTTTTTGGTCTCTTTTGATGGAGGCATTAGATTCTGTTGGCCATTAAGGCATCTGCCAAAGGCTAGAACTGGTAAGTATTAGGTGAAGGGTGGCCAGACTCATGGGATAAGAAGTAAGAGGAGACTCTGCGAAGGCTGAAGAGAAGGGTCCGAGCAGATACAGGAGTTTCAGAATGCGTTTCCCTGGCATGAATCACGCACAGGAGAGCAGACAGCAGCTGAAGAGACAGAACGTGGCTTCTGAATGAATGAGGAGAGGTCATGAGTTAGGGTGGGAAAAACAGGCTATGGTACTGAACGTCAGGACAGTACCGGGGACAGCTTCATAGCCTTTTATTTGGGGGGCTGTGACCTGTCCAAGTCACATGACTGGTAAGAGCAAAGGCTAGGATTCCAATCTAGGATTCTCGAGACCTCAGCAATTTTTCAACTTTCATCCTAACCCTACTGGGGAGTTTATTTAGCCTGTTGTTCTTAGGGATGACAAAGACTCTCTCCTTTGACCAAACTTGAGTCTGACTCTTGAGTCCTCTTCCTGATCAGACTCTGTCTGACCTTGGGCTCTCTCCTTGACCCACTTATTGCATTCAGCTTTAGCAAGAATCCTGCTGGGTCATTTTAGCAAAATTCCCCTTCTGATACCCCATATCTGATGAAATTCTTCACCCCCCCCCCAATACCCTTTCACTCTGGCCTGCCCTCAGTAAGCATCTTGTTAGGTCAGTTCAGCGAAGAATTACCCTACCTGTTAGTAACTTTCCATCCATGGGCCCCCTACCCCCTCAGTTCTCCTTCTTGACTATAAAGTCCCACTTTTCTTTGTATCCTTTATGAATTTAAGCCCAATTTCTCTCACCTATTGCAAAATCCCACCGTAGCAGCCCCTCCTTGAATATAGTCTTCCTCACCATCTTTAACAAGTCTCCAAATATTTTCTATCTTTAATAGGGGCCTAAGAATCTGCATTTGTGACCCTAAGGGATGCTGGTTCAGGCATTTTGTAGACCATACTTTGAAAGATTCCACCTGAGTCTCATCAACGTAGTCTTGTTTTCTTTAAAAAACATTCATTAGCCGTTCAGGGTCATGATGCCTAAAGGAGAATTAGCAAGGGGCTGGGGTGGTGGCAGAGACATCAATTACTGGCACACAAATGGTTTTGTTTACTAAAGGTTTAGTGTTATACCTTCAAGGATGTGACTTCTTCCCTTTTAAAGGCAGGACCTGTCATCTGCCCATTGACTCCCAAGTCTCTGCATAAGTCCAGAACTCAGGTTTTGACTTCTAGTCTAATGTTCTGGTCCAGTGGTTGCTGAGAGCCCTCACTGTGCCAGGTACCATGCTGGACCCTGGGGATGCAGAACTAAATCAACCAAGCATTTTACCCTGTAGAAGCTCGATGTCAAAATCACAGTCACCCTTCTACCCTGCGTCTGTCGGACTATGGCCTTAGAAGGCATTTATCATCTCATTCAACTGTCTCCTATTTCTCCCCCTCTCTTCCCACCGACTTCTGCTTGTGTAAACTTTGCTGAGAATTTGAGCAGAAATAGTAAATAATGAAGCTCCAGAGGGTTGCACTAATTTCCCAGACATTTAATCAATACAGAGCTGCCCTGTTCATTACAGCTGTCAAAAATATGCAAAATCTCCCATCTGGTCTTCTCAGGTATGAAGCTCTGAGCTGGAGTCACCAGTTGCTTGGCTAATTACCACGCCCCATTTTCCCTCATTTGAGTTCTCTCCATTAACCAGGAGCTACCAGCTCAAGTATAAAGGCAAACAATAAATATTTGAAATGGCATTGCCTGGGCTGGGGTCCTAAGCAGTGGCTGAGTTGGGTTCCCTGTAGCTGAGAAAGACAGGTGCAGGTTTGTGGAAGAGGAATTTCCTCTATCCTCCTCCCTCTACGACTCTCCCCAGCCCCCAACCTCCTTCCTTCTAAGGCCCCTCCCTGCCCTTCAAATATTTAGACCTATTAAAAACCATTGGGGGGAAAAATGATCTATATAAAAGCTTTGCATAAAAAAGTGATCAATGCAAATTCCTCTGAGGAAATTGCTTCAACAGATGGAAACGGCCCATTTGCAACAAATGCCGCTGGCTGTGCAGATGGTAATTATGGGATGTATGTAAACATGCAAGCTCTGGCAAGCAGAGCAAACTGCACTGCTGAACTCAGCCTGCGTGGAGGCCACCTGCCCTGGCACTGCCCCTACCCTGACTGGCCTGCGGGCCAGGGCTTCCAGATGAATCCAGGGGCACCTAAGGATTTGGTGTTGGAATCCAAGACCTATTAATTAAAGGTCTTTCTGGAATGGTCTTTGGAAGTAAAGCACACATCCTTCAATCTCTTGGTGGACCAAGGCTATATACCACATGACTCCTGAAAGGAAAAACATCAACATATATTGATCACTCACTTTATGTCAGATACTGTGCTGTTAACCTTGAATGCATTCTCTTGTTTTATCTCCACAATGATCTTGGTAGGTTGATATTATCATCATCACCACCATCATCACCGCTGTTTTGCAGATGGAGAAATGGAGGCTTGGAGAGCTGAATTTCCCAAGACCAGAAGGCTAGGAAGTAAGGGAACTGGGATGTATCAGTTAGCTATTGCCAAGTAACAAATAATTCCATAGCTCAGTGGCTTCAAATAATAAGCATTTATTCCAGCTGATTACAGGGGGTCCTCAGGTTATGAGTCTCAGCATATGACATTTCGAGTTTACCATTCTCACTCTCATAAGAACTTAAAAAATTTGAGACATGAGTGTTTCAGCTTACACCATTAATGTCATACTTACGGACTACATAGGCAAACTAGTTTGGTTGCATGTGGTGGAAGAATATGCAGTAATGTGATGCATGAGTGAGGCATCCCACAGTACACTTATCCATGCCATTTTGGACTGTTAAAAATGCAAGTGTTCTGTTTGTGTTAGGCTAGGGCCCTGGTCGACAAACTGTGGCTCACAAGCCACATGCGGTTCTTTGGTCCCTTGAGTGTGGCTCTTCCACAAAATACCATGTGCGGGCACTAACTTGATAAGGAATGTACCTACCTATATAGTTTAAGTAGTTTAAGTTTAAAAATTTGGCTCTCAAAAGAAATTTTAATCATTGTACTGTTGATATTTGGCTCTATTGACTAATGAGTTTGCTGACCACTGGACTAGGGTGTGTTTCTACTTACACCAAAATTCGGGTTATGTCACTGTCGTAGGAACCAAACTCTGTCATAACCCAAGGACCTCCTGTAGTCTACAAGTCAACTGGGTGATTCTTGTGATCTTGGCTAGGCTCAGCTAATTATGAACAGGCTATTCATGCAACTAGATAGTCTACAATGGCCTCACTTAAGTCTAGTCACTGGCTGATTGTTGGGCTGGTTTGGTGGGAGTTAAGAGCCATGTGTTCCTCATCCTCCATTAGGTTCATGGACAAGTCCTAAAGAAAAAATAAAAAACCAGAAGTGCACAAGGCCTCTTGGGGCTTAGAAAAACCCCACTATCTCCTCTTCCACAGTCTATGGTTAAAGCAGGCCACATGGCCCATCCAACCTGAAGAGATAGAGAAACAGCCTTCACTTCCTAATGGCAGAGACTATAAATAAACATTGTAAGTGGCAAACACAGAGAGAGGGATTGAAAATAGGACCAGTTTTTTAAGCAATCTATCACATAAGACTTGAACTACAAGTTCTCTAGTTCCAAATCCTTGATTTCCAAGGCCACCCATGGGAGTCCATCATTCCAGAGGTAACTTGGCTTTTTTGGTCCATCTAACAAGATTTTCTCCTGTCTTCAGGTAAATCTGGTTCATCTTTCCTATCTCCCAGTGATTCTCACTCCCACTGTCAGCTGTCACTCCTTGGTTATGTGAGTGGGACAGTGCTTTAAGCCCTATCAGCAGATTTGAGTTCCGGTCTCATCTCCAACAATCATGCTTTTTGGGGCTTCATGCAAACCCTCACTCTTCCTGGACTTCAGTGTTATGTCTGTGCAGTAAAACAGATGAAGATTTGATTCGAGATTCCTTCCAGCCAGATTCTTTATGATTTTATAAATGGTAAGAGTTTCTCTGGTCCCAGGGATCCAGCGCAGACCTCGTACCTGTTCTGGAATTTCCACCATCCTAGTCAGTACCTCAGGGAAATACGCGGGTTCTAGAAGGCTCATAGAGGAATAATACACATGTATAAAGCTTTGCAGTTGAGAGTAGAATGTTGCAAACTTGAATTCTGGAATCAGACCTGCCTTGCTTGGTTCTCAGTTAAGCTCTATTCTTCTGGTTGTGGGCTGTTATAGACTAAATGTTTGTATCCTCTCAACTCAGATGCTGAAATCCTAACACCTGACATGATGGGTACTTGGAGGTGAGGTCTCTAGGAGTTAATTCGGTTATGAGAGTGGATGGGATTAGTTTCCTTGTAAGAAGGAACGCAAGAGCTCTCTTCTTGTGGTTACATGAGGACACAGCAAGAAGCTGGCCATCAGTGAACGAGGGAGAGAGGCCACACCAGAACCCAACCACGTTGCTAACCTGATCTTGAACTTCCAGTTTCCAGAACTCAGAATTACATTTATGTTGTGTAAGCCACCCAGCCATGGTATTTTTTTTAGAGAAGCCCAAACTGCCTAAGACAATGGCCTCTAGAAAGTCACTCTACCACAGGGGTCGATAACCTTTTTGGCTGAGAGAGCCGTGAATGCCGCATATTTTAAAATGTAATTCCGTGAGAGCCATACAATATGTTTACTAATATACATACTAAATACAAGTAAATGTGTGCATTTTATGTAAGACCAACATTTTAAAGTACAATAAATCTCTGAATTCTTTTTAATAACGTTGTTATGCTGTTGCTAACCAATGATGAATAAAGTACTTCTTACCATTAATGCGACTTCTGGTGCTGCGTGGTTTTGCTGATGGCTTTGTAGTCTGGTTGATACGTGGTGAGGTTAAGCTTCATGCAGGAGCTGAGACTTTCATCTGTTAAACATGATCGTAGGTTGGTCTTAACGTTCTTTAGATGTCAGAAAGACTGCTCACATGCATACGAGGAGCCAAACATTGTCAGTACAGCAATACTCACATGCTGCAGTGTGTGGTATGTGACGGGAAGAGCGTTCCAAGTATTGACAATCAGCTGGTCCGTGGCTTGAAGTTTTTTCATTTCTCCCCACTTGTGTTTGCTCGCCAACTCTGCTTGCTGTCGTGCAAAGTCTTCCCAAATCTTCATTCAGTGACTTGAACTTATTCACCCACATGTCTGAGGCCTTCAGGTCAGCAGCTTGTAGCTCAAAATCTCTGACGGAGACACCAGGGATGTAACTCAGGTCAGCACTGTCCACTGCACACTCGTGTGGATGGGTGATGAACTTAAAAAGAGAATGCACTCACAAAATTCTCCAAAGCACACTTAGTGCTTTGAATGACTGCAGGAGATTAGATGTGAAGCCCGCTAGCTGCTGGAGATCAAGATGTTGAGCAGGGTCACTTGCTGTGCGTGCATCTTTAAACTCTCCCAGTTTTTCAAAGTGTAGTAAACAACCTGTTTCAATGTCGGTGATGAAAAGTTCCAGCTTGTTTTCAAATGCAAACACTGCTTGTTGAAGGGATAAGACTATTTCCAATGCCTTGCGTTTTCACATTAGCTGGTTCAGATATTCAGTCATGTCCATGAGATAGTAGAACTTCAGGAGCCACTCAGTGTTAGCTAACTCAGGATGCTCAACGTTTTTCATTTCAAGGAAAGTCCGAATTTCACTCAGACAAGCCGTGAAATGGCTGAGCACCTTCCCTCTTGACAACCAACGCACATTGCTGTGCAGAAGCAGACCAGGATAATTATTCCCAACTTCATCCAGCAGTGTTTTTAACTGGCGATCATTTAAAGCTCAGGCAACAATAAAGTTGACCACCCGAATGACCAGCGACATCCCCTCACCAAGTTGCTCACCACACATCTGAGCATAAAGCTCCTCCTGATGTAGGATGCAGTGAAAACTTAGGATGGGTCTCTTTTCATGTTCACAAAGAAGTGCTACGAATCCTCTGTTTTTCCCCACCATGCACGGAGCACCATCAGTACACACCGAAATAAGTTTATCCATTGGTAGATTTTTTTTCTTTAGCAAACTCAGTGAAAGAGTTGAATAAATCTTTCCCTTTTGTTGTCTCTTTCATAGGCAAAACAGCAAGACTTTCCTCACATAGTGTGTCACTGACAGCATACCTTGCAATCACGCTGAACTGGGATAAATGGCTTACGTCTGTTGACTCATCCAAAGCGAGAGAAAAGAATGGTGCTGCATTTATGTCCTTCACTTGTGTTGCCTCAATTTGATTTGCCTTCATGATGGTACGATCCTGAACAGTTCTTGCCAACAGAGGCGTGTCTTTTATTCATCTGATTATCTTGTCTTTATCTGAAAAGTCGTCAAAAAGTTCATTGGCAACATCAAGCATGAATGTTTTGGCATACTCCCCATCTGTGAATGGCTTTCCGTTTCTCACAATTGCTAAAGCACCAGCAAAGCTAGCAGAATTCCAGTCACGACCAAACAGAGTTGCTGCTGACTAGCTTGCACTCTGCACAGTAGCTCTTGACATGCTTTCTTCCCGCTACCCCCGCTGGATATTTCGATGCAAATGTAGTATGGCGTGTGTCGATGTGCCGCTTTATATTTGACCGTTTCATTGATGCAATTTTATCATTGCATATTAGACACACTGCAGAACCTGTTCTCTCTCTCCACTAAGGTGAATTCCTCTGTCCATTCCTGCTGAAAAGTATGACATTCCTCATCTTTTTCCTTTTAGCCATCTTCTTTGTCAAAAGGGTTTCTGCAATTAGCTAGCTGACTACTTGATTAGAAGGAGGGAAGTTTACTTCCTGACCTCACAACGACCCATGTACATTATGCATTATCCAATAAGAATTTGGTGTTGTCCTGGAGGACAGCTGTGATTGACTCCAGCTACCCGCAACCATGAACATGAGCGGTAGGAAATGAATGAATTGTAATGCATGAGAATGTTTTATATTTTTAACGTTATTATTTTTTTTATTAAAGATTTGTCTGTGAGCCAGATGCAGCCATCAAAAGAGCCACATCTGGCTTGCGAGCCATAGGTTCCCGACCCCTGCTCTACCACTTCTCCATCAGACTTGCTTGGGTTCATACTTATGGCAGATGAGTAGGTTCCAAGAGATGGAGCAGCATTTCCTGGGGCCACTTGCGACCCAGCCTGGGAGCTGGCTCAGCAGCACGTCTGCCATACTCCCTGGGTCTCAATTTCTCTCACCTGCTCACATGGTTATTGGGTGGTTAAATGGTACATCGTAAAGGCTTAACAACTAGTAACTACTATCATCGTTGTTGTTAGCTGCACTGTAGAACTCTCTCTTTTCTGCATTTGGAGGCTTTGATATAAGACAGGTTAGCATTTTTTATACCAGTTATAGATTAAGAAATGGAGACCCAAAGAGAGGATGTGACTTGTCCAAGACAACACAGAGTGCCAGCAGCAGAGCTGGGGTTGGCCTTTTGTCCTCTACTCAGTCCATGAGAACTCATCAGGCCAGACCCTCTCTCTGCTGCTTAGTATTCTGGTGTCCAGTGCATTCAGCCCTATGAGTAGAAGGGCTGGAGAGCGACAGCTTTGTCAGGAAGAGGCAGAGGCTTGGGCTCGTACTTGTAGACCTGGGTTTCTATGCCAGACCTGACATTACCTAGGTATTCGATTTTTCAGCCTCTGGACTTAGAACTCCTCCAGCATTAAAATTCTTTGGGTCTGTTCTGCCCCAAGTCTTGTGGAAAAGGTACCATTGTCATGATGCCCATTTTGATAGCGAGGAGACTGAGGTTTAAAGAGTTGATGGGCCTCATTGAAATTCTCAAAGCCCCTAAATCTCACCTAGAGACAGAACCTAGGTCCCTTGAAATCCAGCCCACCGAGGGAGGCCCCAGGTGGGACCCCAAGCTGCAGCTGTAATGTCTCCCAGGTCCGGGAGCCTGTGCGCTGGCCCCGCGGAGTCATCTGGGCTCCTCATCCCCCCGACACGCAGAGAAGCCTGAATCGTCTCCCTGATGCCATCAGCTTCCCTCACATTGATCTCCTGTTTTATGAGGGTGACAGGCCATACCTTTTAATTGCATTATTACATCTTTATGGTCCGCTGATTGAGCAGGTCTCCTCCGCTGGGCAGCGGGGCCCAGGAATTTATATGCGGAAGTGAAACGTTTATTGGAATCATATTGATAAAGGCATATTGTGAAAGGACCTGTGGCTCTTAAGGAGAGATGGGGGACCTCAGGAGGCGGGGGAGAAGGCAGGTCAACGTACTCCCTGGGAGAGAAGCGGCCACTCCTGAGATATGAGGGCAGCACCTCCCTCCCTTCACACCCGGCCCAACTCTTAAATATCTCCCATTTCTTCATCAACCTGTTAGGCTCTGGGTAGGAAACACTGCAGGCATGGAGGTGAGGAGATTTCAGAAAAGGAGCAGTGTTCCAGACTCATGGACAAGGAACGGGCCCACAGGTAGAGGCTGTGTGTGAATAGGGATGTACATCAGGAGCCGTGAAAGGACAAGAAGAGGACTTTTCATGGAGTACAAGCTCTGCAAGGAAAATATCTGGTCTGCTTGCCAACTCCACTTGGGTGTAGGTGAGACGCTTCCAGCTTAGTTTGCCAGAAACTGAACTGACACCCCCCCCCCAACTCTATTTGCAGACGTGTCCATTGCAGGAACTGGCAAGTTCACCCTCCCGGGGGCTAAAGACACCGTGGATTTGGCTTTGATTCTTTCTTTTATTCCACTCCCCACTTTTCGTTCTTTGCAAACACCGTGGGCTCTACTGACTAAATCTTCTGAGACTCTGAGCTCCCATCACACCTCCACTGCGCCTACCATGCGTGGAGCCAACATTGGCTCTCCTTGGATCGTTTTGGGAGCCTCGGAATAAAGTTTTTGGCCCAAATGGCTCCTTCTTGCACGATCTCCCTGCAACCCTATTTTAAACCACAACCCCACCCCATAGCACCGTTTGCTGCCCAAGCCTGCTTTGTTTGCCTTCATAGCAATTCTCTCCATCCGATATGCAGTACAATTTATTATTGTTATTATCTGTCTCACCTGCTAGAATGTCAATTCTTTGAGAGCAGATACTTTTATACATTTTATTCACTGCTCTCTCTCCGGCACTGAGAACAGAGGCTGGCATATAGTAGGTGCTCAGTTGATTTTTGTTCAATGAATTCACAAGTGAATTTGGTTGGAGTCAGGTCCTGGACGGGGGGCAGGGCTCTGAGGCTGCAGCTGGGGCTTGAGCTTGGAGGCTGAGCTCCGCTGTTCACCACCTGCATCAAGCTGTGTTCATGGGGCCCTCACGCATTGTCTGGGTAATCAGTTTTTTTTTTTTTTTTCCTGGAGCTCTGAATTAGTAATATCCTCCTCCAAGGAACTGACCCTAAATGGAGAATTAGGAAAAGGAATAGCTCAGGGGTTAATTTGAATGTATTTCTGTGTCTCAAAATCAGCATATTCTAGGAAAAATCTGCTTTGCATAGTAAATGGTATTGGGTGTGTAGCCTTTTTTTTTCTTTCTTTCTCATCTGTCTTTTGACTCTGATAGGACTTTGGCGCCAAGAGGAAGGGGCCTGTGGTGCACTAGTAAATCAGTGGCAACTAATCGGACCCAGTTTGTAGACTTGCTTAGGCTGAAAGCCACCACGCTTTGGTTTAGTGTTGTTACAAACTCTGTCTTTTTCTAAAGTGTCTCCATCTTTGACAAGACATGCTGGCACATGGCCAAATGTGCCTCCATTGATCTCTCCTCAAGAGGGCCACAGGGTATTTTAGGGCTGGGATCAACAGGTGGAATGGTCAGATGACAAACTTAAGACCCAACAACTCTGGGTTCTCATCCTGACTCACCCACTCACTAGCTGTATGTCCTTGACCATGCTGGGCCTCAGTTTCCTCCTCTGTGTAATAGGAGGACAGAGCTTTATTCCTAGAGTTTTGGGGAGGCTCAAATAGAATGATCAGGGGAAAGGGGATGGAGTGACTTATTTAACAGTGACTGTGACTAAAGCACACGCCAGGCGATCTGTGCTGTGATGTAGCTGGCATTTGCAGATCCCATAAAAGTGTCTGAAGTGAGATGTGTGTCTGAATGCATGAGTGACTGTTGAATGACTTGATGAATAGAGGCAATTCAAAGGTTACAGGGATGGACAGTGTGCCCAATAAAGAAAAATGGCAGGAGTCGGGGTGCTTGACCCTTTGGGCATTAAAAGTATAGAGGTTCTTCATGAAGCATCCTTAACTTGAAAATCCTATAGTATCAGGATATGAGGGGGTCTTTGAGAGCCTTCTCATTCTGAAAGCCCAGAGAAGGAAAGTGATGGGGGCAAGGACACACAGTAATTGAAGGGTTGAGGTTAGAACCAGGGTACCTGCCCCACCACCATGTTCCCACCCCAGCCTCTCCCCAGGTGCCCTTCCTAAAATGCACAGGGGAGAAAGGAGTGGAATCTAGACCTATGGTTCAAATATTGGGCTCAGCATGGGAGGAAGAAAATAAACAACTCTTGAGCATTCTTTTCACATCAGCTAGAAGCCCAGTAACTCCCCACGGCAGAGAGATGGACAAGGACGAACCTCACGAGAGGTCAGGAGAGGCAAGGAAAGGAAGGCACCGCAATTAATAACCATCAACAATGGACTGTGTTGGGCAAGCACTAAGATGCCTATTGATCAGGGAAGTAAACACAAATTGATGCCAAGTGTCCCTCCGGCCCTGGGTCAATCTCCATCGCTGTACAAAGAGGCCAGGAGCTATTGCCGATACCAGGGATGTCTTAATCAGGGCGGCCGAGAGAGCTTGCACCTCTCGGAGATGTATCTGTGTTGTGTGGTAATAAGTCTAGTGGAGATGCCCTTTTCATTCATTCATTCATTCATTCATTCATCCACTCATTAAACATATTCTAAATGCTTACTATACATCAAGCTTCTTGAGGGGGAGGGCACTGGGATAGAGCAATGAGCAAGATGCAACCCATGCCCTGATGGGGCTCACAAAACAGACAAATAAATAAATAAACTCATTTTAGATACTGGTGAATGCTATAAAGAAAGTCACCAAAACTGGACAATTGAGAAATACCTCTCTGAGCATGTAACATCTGTGCGAAGGTCTTAATGAGTAGAGGGAGCCAGCCCTGTGAACCTGGGCGGGCGGGTGGGTGGGGTCCAGGCATAGGGAATACCATGTGCAAAGGCCCTGAGATGAAAGTGAGCATGTGATGTTGAGGACCAGAAAGGACACTAGGGGAGAGTGGCAGGGGACAAGGTTGGAGAGGTGGGCAGAGGCAAGGTCATGGGGCAGCTGTTTCCAGAGTAAGGAGCTGGATTGGTTCTAAGTAATAAGGGCAGCAGAGGAGGATCAGCCATCCCCTTTCGGTGTGGGCACCTTGGCAAAGAGGCATTCACCTGGAGTAAGGGACAGGCTGTTGGCTGGAGTCTGGCAGACTCAGCCCTCGCTGAGCATGGAACCCTGGGCCAGCCCCTCCCATCATGGGCCCTTGATTTCCTTCTTCAAAACATGCGGGACTTGGGCTCATGACTTTTCAGTTCTGTCATCTTGCCATTCTTTCAGGGACACACAGGATACAAATATATAACCTAGGCAGGAGTCATTGGGAAAACTCTGGCCACTAGGCCATGAAGCTCTGGTGACCATACTCCATGGGTGGCAGGTGACCACACTGAGGGCAGGAGGCCAGGAGGCCAGGTGGAAACTCCAGGGAATATCAGAGGGCATCCTCGGGTTCAATGTCACCCACTCTAGGTGTCTCCGATGCCAGATATGACTTGGGGAAGCCAGCTGGTCTCACCAATCCTTCTTGGGGAGGATCAACTGTGGAGTCACGGCTGGCATGGGTCCATGGCCCTCTGGGGATGCAGGTCGTCTGGGTGAACTGAGCTCCATTGTTGGACTCTGTGTTGGAGGGAGGAGGGCCATGGGCAGAAGAGCAAAATTGAGAAAAGTGCTGGTGTGAGAATGACATGACCTGCAGACATGGGGTGTGCCAGCACACTCGGCAGGTCTGTGTAGGAGAGTGTTTGTGCACACCCGGGGGACACCCTGTGAGCACCTGTGAGTGTGATTGTAAATGCCGAGACGCAGGAGCTGTGTCTGTCTCGCTCACTGCGAGCCTCCCGCACCTGGCACATGGTGAGTGATCAATAAACATTTGTAGAGCGAATGAATAAATGTGTGCTCATGTGTAAAAGTTAACGTTATCTGTTTTCTAACTTGACAATCTGGTATCTGAGCTTTCTGTCCAGGAGATACATTGACAAAATGCAAACATCACTTGATACGCCCACTCTTCCTTCTTACATTTAGTTTTAATGTTTCTTTTTTCTTATCTGTGAACACTTAGGGAAATGTGCGCACCATCCGTGTATATCTTAATGAATTTTTACAAAATGAACACACATGGAAGTGTTATCCAGATCAAGAATCAACAGCAAATTTTCAATGTCTGTAAAGCTCCCATGTGCCCCATTCAGTTACTGTCCCCCATGAGTGACCACTGTCTTGTCTTCTAGACACATAGGGTAGTTCTGTCTTTGTACTTTTCATAAATGCAATTGTACAACAGGTGCTCATTTGCATCTGGCTTCTTCTTTTTTTAAAAAAAATTTCCATTGACCAAAGAGGGAGAGAGAGAGAGAGAGAGAGAGAGAGGAAAAGAGAGGAAAGGAGAGAGAAAAGCACCAACCCATTGTTTCCCTTAGTTGTTCCTTTTAGTAGTGCACTCATTGGTTGCTTCTCCTATGTGCTCTGACCAGGATTGAACCCACGACCTCTGGTGCAACAGGTCTATGCTTTATCCATTGAGCCACCTGGCCAGAGCCTGCATCTGGCTTCTTTCACGTAATATGTATGTTTGTGAAAACCACCCACATTTCCCAGGAAAGTTCTAGCCTATTTATTTTATTTTATATATAGCAAATTGGACAGGGACAGACAGTAAATACTTTAGGTTCCCTGGCTTGGACTGTCTTTGCTGCAATTGTCACCTTTGCCATTGTAGCATAAAAGCTGCTGCAGACAATATGTAATGAATGGACATATCTGTGTTCCAATAAAACTTTATTTACAAAACAGGGAGTGGTTGGATATGACCATAGGCTGGATTGGACACTACTGTATATGGTCTATCTTTCTGGGAATGTAGCACAAGTTATCTAAGTTTTGATGGCCACTTGGGTAGTCTCAGTTTCAGGCTGTTATAGAGAGTGCTGCTGTGATCATGATTGCACACATCCTTGGGTGCACATGTCTTTATTGTTGTTGGGTGGTTGGGTGCATACCTAGGCATGGGATCTCTGGGTTATTACCCAGGTGATAGGTAATAGTAGGTGGTAGGTGTTGGCTATAAGAGGTACTTCCAAACAAATGAGTGTGGCACCACGGGTTCTTATTAGGTGGGCTCTTCTGTTTTCACAGTATGCAGCTGATTTCTCCACTTTTTGCCTGCTGTGCCTTGCATGATCACCACTTATTTCTGTCACCAGGACCTGCCTCAGAGGCTGCGATGTCACTACAGGAATGCAAGAAAGATAGTCACTAGCTCACCTGACACATAGCAGATCCATACTGCAGCTGGGAATTAAAGGGCTGCGGAAACAATGACATTTACTTTTCTTGTCCTCTCCCCCATTGTAATAACCCACAACCCACGGCAATCCAAAGGGCCTTACCTAGAAAGTGAAGGGAAGTTGGATCTTTTCAAAGACTGATTAGAAATAGCACTGACTCTGTTTCTAAAGGAGGTGACCAGGTTAGTGAGCCACATGTTCCCTTGAGTGTCTCCCTTTGAAGACCTCCTACCCCTGCCCCTGCCAGTCATTCCGTCCAGAAAGCCAGCACGTGACTGGATTATTGGAAGCATCAACCACCAACATTGTCGCTTCATAACAGGGAGCACCATGAAATACAATGGATGAACAAACATACCTGGGTTCAGATCCTTCCCAGACCATCTACAATCTGTGGCTTTGGGCAGGGTATTTAACTTTCTTATGACTCAACTGTTATACATTACCTCCTCCAATCCCCCCAGTGCTGGCCATGATGTAGGTACTATTATTATCTCACCGGACAGATCAAGAAACAGAGCAAGAACATGCTTGAGGACAGACCCACATCTAAACCCGAAACTCTAACTTAAAAGCCTGCCTGTGTCTCTGAAATGCTATTCCCAGTTATGCACCAAAATAACTTCCTTTGGAAAAGTCACCATTTGTGCCTTTTGAGCCTTGCGTTCTACTGATCAGGAACAATCTCCTTTTCTTGGAGAAATAATCCAACGTTGGATGAAACCATGGAAAAAGTGAGTTCCCTCCAAATTCCTGGAATGAGACAGTCAGCGCCGAGGACAACATGTTGAGGTCTTTTAAGGAGACAGTACCTCCTAACAAGTGAAGATATGTCATTTTTTTCCTCAGTAAAGACCTCGCTGTTTCAAATTTCCAGCAACTGGCTCACTGTTCAAATACTGGGACGGAGTGAACTTTTCCTACCATGGGTCATCTCTGAGCTGACGAATTCCACCAATTTTTGACACTGAGGCAGCCATAAGTGAAACTGGTATTTTCAAATATATTTCCATTTCCTCAGGAATAAAAGATGCTGGCTTGAAAAAAAATTAAAGTGGCCACAGTCTATTATTAAATATAAGAAATGAAACACAGGTCATCCTTAATTAGCTCTCCATGAAGTACATAATGACATCCTGTTCTGTCAATACATTTTTCAAGTGTGTCTGGCATTTTATTTGATCTCACCTGGCAAGCACAGTCAGGGTATTTACCTACAGCAAGGGACAGGTGGATTTCTGGCTGGGTGTTCCATGAATTAACCCAGTTTGAAAATTGATGGGAAGGGCTGAGTTCAATGTCCAGCAGGAGATCTCCCTATCCTCAAGACTTGTTCTTTGAGCATTGCGCATTGGAGAAAGCCTTTTAGATGGACGTAGGAGTAAAACTAAGATGGTGCCCCCCAGAGCTCAAAGTGGCCACCTATGGGCTAGTGAATTTGGGAGTGGCATGTCATGGAATGACTCGGAGGTCAAGTTCACAACTCTGCAAGGTCTGGAAACTACAGGGATCTTGGAACATTCAAAACCCCTGGTCTGAGACCCTAAGCCCAAGTATACAAGATTGTTCACTGAGAGGCCCACAGTGGGGAAGATTCCATCATCCCAGGAAGATGACTATGGAAACACAAAGATTTTAAGCAAAACCACTGGGGCACACAAGAATTCTTATTCCCACTTGCCCTTTTCTAACGGGGACTTCGCTCAACACCATTTAAAAAATTGAAGCATTTCTAGGAGGTTGCCAGCAAAAAGGTCAGCAAACCTTTGCTGATCTGTGTTTGGAGGTGTGTTACAGAAAGGGGCGGGGATGTGTCGCAGAGGCAACGTGGCCAAAGCATCCAAGAAACACATTAACCTTTGGGAACTGGGACAAGATTGCTCCCACAATTAGCACTGAAAAACCAAAGCTGCTCACTCACACTGGGTTGGGTCCTGGCCTTAGCTATCACTCGAAGAAAACAATTCATCGATTTTTTTGGCCCTGGGATCCACTGTCAGTCTGGGATCCAGGCGTCGGGTTAATGAGCAGCCCGGCCCAGGCAGTGAATGAGGTTTGGAGCCAGAATCCGTCTGAGGCCTCTCTCCCTGCCAAGGTCTACAGCTTAATAATTGCTTCCTTGCTCCCCCGCATTTGGGTTTAAGAGAAACGCGGGCCCCTCTAGCAGCATTATGCAAATAGGGCCCACAGTGTTCCAGCGATGGCATATAGAATATGTAAATTTACGGCGGTGTGGAGGATGCTTAAGACAGAAGATTTCTCAATGATGTAATTAGATTTTTCGGAAGGAGGCTTCTGAGGACCTGTCTCCGTTCCCCTGCCTCTTGCTGTGCCAAAGCCACCAAATCAGCACTCTGGGAAACAATTAACCCAAATAGAGACTCAAACCTATTCTAAAAAAATCAAGAAGGAAAATAGAAATATAGACCAGGTTTCGCGAGGCCACAACAAATCCATACTTGGAGGAACACATAAGCAGGAACGAGGGAGGGAGGCCGGTGGAGGAGGAACTCTGGCCTCTGGTCAGCAGGAAGGGTTGACACACAGCAGCAAGCTTTGGCATCACCTTGGCCCTTACGTGGGCAAGGAAAGGAGAGAGGACAGAGCTCTGGGCCCCCGTTTCCGCTTCAACTTTGCACAGCCGCTTTTATCTGCCTTAGGTACCTGCCTTCTCAGGATTTTGTTAGAAGAAAGCATTTATATCATTTTTTAAAAAAGGAAAAATCATTCATCTAGAGCAGATCAGACTTGAACATGCATTAGACTTACCAAAAGGGCTTGTTGAACACTGATTGCTGGGTGCTACTCCCAGAATTTCAGACTGAGTCAATCCTCAGGGCTTGTTGAACACTGATTGCTGGGTGCTACTCCCAGAATTTCAGACTGAGTCAATCCTCATCACACACACACACACACACACACACACACACACACACACACACACACACACTCCTATGAACACACAATGGGAAGGTAGCCACCTATAAGCCAGGAAGAGTACCCTCACCAAACCCCTGCTCTGTTGGCACCTTGATCTTGAACTTCCCAGCCTCCAGAACCTTGAGAAATACATTCTTGTTGTTTAAGCAACCCAGTGTCTGGTATTTTGTTACAGCCACCCGAGCTGACTAGAGCAGACCCTGAGGTTCAACTTTAAGTCGTTTCACCTCCTGGTCTTCAAGTTTCTCATCTGTAAGACGAGGAATTCCAACTTTTCAGAATGTTGGCAGGATTCCATGAGATTTTTACACGTAATGTGCTGAGCACACAGTTTAGCATGGAGCAGAGGCTTGGTTACTGGATTATAGTAGTTAGTATTGTGCTTGTAATTAGTATTATTAATCACACTGTGGGGATTGGGAGACAGAGTGAGATTGTGGGGTGGGTTTGGGGTTTGGAATATGAAGATCTCAATTCCAGTCCCGAGCCCTACGCTGTCTGCTATGAGACTTGGGGGCATGTCACCACCCATCTCTAAGACCCAGTTGTTGCAAAAGGGGGTGGATGAAACTTGGTGGCCCTAAGACATAGCCAGCTGCACAATCTCTGATTCTATCATTCCAAGGATGGGGCTACTTCTCATGCCCATGCTGCCCAGTGTGGGTACCATTTCTCCTCTCCTGGACTGTCACCGTGCCTCCTTCTGACCTCCTCGCCTCTGGTCTCGCCCCAGCCACTCCCCCTTTCTAAGATTCTCAGATGGCCATCTGATACAGAGTTCTGCTCAAACCCTTCTGTGGCTTCCTGCTCTTTCCTTGGATCAAGTCTGAGCATCCCAACTTGGTACCCAAACTCCTTCATACTCCGGTCCCTCTCTCCTGCTCATTTCCCACCTCTCCCTCTCCCTCTTTATTTCCCAATAGCAAACAGAAGTAGGAGTTGGCCCTCCGGCACGATGAAGTCTCCTGCCACCCTATCATTGCTCTTGCTGTCCCTTCTTCTGGTGCTGCATTCCTGTTCTTCCTCTCTTTATCTGCAAACTATTTGACCTTCAGAGCTTAGCACGCTGTTGTGTGCCCTGAGAAACCATTGCTCGCCGACCTTGTTCCTATTTCCAACCCCAAGCTGCATGTGGTATCTCCTTTGAGCTGCCTATAGTTGACTTATCCTGGTACTTACTGCTTTGTAGTGTAATGAGTCTACTGACTTTCTTGTCTTTTGCACTAGACAGTGGCTAGTTTAAAGAAGAGGCAAGCTTCTGCATCAGACATTTTGGACATTTTTTGTTTTGTTCCTTGCTTCTTCTGCTCTTTATAAGCATCTTGAGGGCAGGAGTCTTATGTTTTGGTGCTTTTTTTTTGCCACTGTAATTACAAACTTTATTTCCATATCTGGCATGGAAATCATGAATTAATGAATCTAAAATCTCTGCCCATTTTCACAGATTTCTTATTATTCATTATATCCTTGCTGCCTACCAAATTGTACAACATAGGAGTGTTCAGAAAATAGTTAATAAATTAACAAAAACACGAGTAAAATGGAAGACTTTACATCTAAGTGTATCAGTCAGCTATGGCTGTATAACAAACAGCTACTAAAGCTCAGTTGCATGCAACAATAGGCTTTTATTTATTTTTCCTCTAGTTTTATTCTGTGAGTCAGCTGGGGCAGCTCTGATCTTCAGGTTTGCCATCCTTGGTGGGCCAACAGGCTAGCCAGAAACTGTTCCTCTCCTGACAAAGGCAGAGAGGCAAGAGAAGCATAGGAACATACTTGGTTTCTTAAGGCCTCATCCCAAAAGAGGAACCCTGACCTTCTCATTTATACATCTTTGGCCAAAGCCAAAGTCAAAGTCAAAGCACAAGGATGGACCCTGTCTGAGGAGAGGCTGCATAATCACATGGCAAAAGTCATGGGTACCTGGAAGGGTGACGAGTCAGAGCGAATGAATCAGTCTATGCCAGTAGCCAACCTCATTCTCTAGCCCAGAGCTCAAGACACATAGCAGTTACTTGCTATGACAACTGCAAATAAGTGACCCCATGGTGACCCAACCATGTTCAAGACCATAGGACACTTTTGCATTTTCTGCACTTGACACCCTCGTTTGTCTCACACCCTGCAATTTTAAGTGATTTTCCAGGGCCAACACTAATCGATCTCTAGGACTCTGAACATGGGGGTTTCTGTGCTGTGACATGTCACAAGCATACCCCTGCTCCCCAGCCTGTCCTTCTTGTCTTTCTTCCATCCCACAGTGCACATTGCCAGGGTCTCCTGATATTTAATGCATGAGCTCCATGTCCTCCCAGCAGCCTCCGCGAACAGGTTCTCGTAGCCTGGGAATGGCCATCAGATCTGATGACTGTGAAGGATGCAGTCACCAACCCCACCCCCGCCTTTCGATTGTTGCAAGGCTGCCCTGTGTCGACTCACTTCTCATTTTGTAATCTCTTTTATTAATGTGCTGGAGGCAGAGAAAAAATGTATTTGTAATTTCCTCTTAATGGCTGACGGAACTTCTTTTTGCTTTCTTTCTGAGCATTTGTTTAGGGCCTTTGCGTGCACATGCACACGCTCTCTCTCTCCCTTCTTCTCTCTTTAGGTTGGAATGAACTGAATGGCAAGGCAGTGGATGTTACACAGAAACTTGGACTGTTTTAGCAGGAATGGGTCTGAGTCCAATGGCTGTCATATTGTGTTCCCAGGACCCTGGGTGTCCTCAGAACTATACCCATTTTAAAAATGAAGAAACAGAGGCACAGGGAAGTTAGATTTCTCACCCAGCATCCTGGAAACTCTTTAAGTGACAGAGCCATAATTTGAACTCAAAGTTTGAATTGAAAGCTCTAGAGAAAATAGAAAATTGCAGCTATACCTACCTTAACCACCCCATCACCTCGAGGACTATTGAGCTTCACAGGTTCTAAGGGTAAAATCCAGAATGCAAGAGTTGGGGTTACCGGGGTGGAGGTGTTCTCAGCCTTATGTAACAGGAATCAAGAGAGATTCTTTTTAAAATCATTAAAAACATTTTGATTGATTTTAGAGAAAGAGAGGAAGTAAAAGAGGGGGAAAGAACCATTGATTTGTTGATTCTTATATGTGCCCTGACTGGGGATCGAACCCACAACCATAACATACTGGACGACACTCTAACCAACTGAGCTACCTAGCCAGAAGAGTTTCTGAGACAGTGAATGGCACTCAACAATCAATCCAGTTGGTCATTTTCCACCAGTCTCTCTTTGGAACACGTGTCTGTGCTCTTCCCCATCATCACTCTCCCCAAAAGAGAGCCCACAAAGGAGGAAATACCCCCCCCAATGTGCAGATCGGACCTCCCCCCATCTGTGCCCTCTCCCCTGGAATTCCCAGAATCTAGGAAAGAACACCCTGGAGCCGGATACCTACACAAAGCCAATTGTCATGCAATGTCCCAGAGCCCATTACTCATTCTGAGGGATGCTGAAGTGGCTTGAGGAGTTGACAAATAAAGAGGAAATAATTTGCAATTTGCTGTTTACACATAATCAGAGTGTACCAAGGGGAAAAAATAGTGTCACAGCTTGCAGCTCGCCACGTTTTATTTTGATCTCCTAAATCAATACGTACCTACGTGGGGAGAGGCAGCTGGAGACAGATGAAATGTTTAGGCGTATTTGGCTAAAGGAAGAAAGGAGATTTTCTGCAAATCTAAGGTTGTGAAGAGGGACACGGTCCCTTCCTAGACTTGACAGTTGTTCGTCCTGTCCTGTTTGAACACACCCTCCCCTCTCTCATTGGCTTAGGGTCTGGGAGCCACAAGGGACCTCAAAAGTAGATCTAGTCCCATCCTAGTGTCCAGGTAGGAAAAGTGATCTCAGCCCCATTTTATAGACAAGTTCACTAAGGTGACTAAGCACCCCCGTCTGGCCCAAAGTAGAAGAGAGGACTCAGATCCAATATCTAGACCCCCGGTGGCCTGGTTTCTTCCATGGGGGAGCCTGTCTCCTCTTTGTTCTTTACCCGCCCCTGTGTCTCTGAGCCATGTGCAATTTACATCCACACGCGCCCACATTTGCATGAAACATGCAGACACACACACACACACAGGACTGCTCCTGACTTGAACAACAAGGGATGCCAAATGCCATTCACATCTTTCTGGGGAGACCTGCATCCATCCCAATTCTGTCTTTGCCAAAGTGCCATGTGTACCAGACGTACATATATTTCACGTGAATTTCCTTAATCTCCCTCACAGCTGTCCCTCTCCACGGCCTCAGCGAGAGCAGTCCCAAATTCCTTGTCTCCTGGCTGGAAGAGCAGCCTGTTCCATGAGTCTTCTGTCCCTTTAACAACAACAACAACAACAACAACAACAATGGCTGCTGTTTATGTGGCCCCAACTGTGTGCTAGGTACAGGGCTAAATGACATCCATGTTGCATCTTGGGCAGTTCTTTCAACAACCTTAGAATGGAAGCATTATTAGACTCATTTTATAGGTAAGGACAATGAGGATACAAGTTTTAGCTTTTGGACCGGCAACCTTTATCAAGCTGCTGTCTGATATCCTGGGTGGCAATGACCGCAATCCAGGGGAAAGTCTTTGCTTTGGAGGCTCCAGGGGTAGCAGTTAAAAAAAAGTTTGTCTTTTCAATCTCTGACATTGCCATTTCCTGTCTGTGTGGACTTCAGTAAGTCTCTTAACACAGTGGTCCCCAACCTTTTTTGGGGCATGGACCGCTTTAATGTCAGAAAATATTTTCACAGACCGGCCTTTAGGGTAAGACAGATAAATGTATCACGTGACCGAGATAAGCATCAAGAGTAAGTCTTAGACGTATGTAACAGAGGGAATCTGGTCATTTTTAAAAAATAAAACATCATTCAGACTTAAATATAAATAAAACAGAAATAATGTAAGTTATTTATTCTTTCTCTGAGGACCGGTACCAAATGGCCCATGGACCGGTACTGGTCCACAGCCCGGGGGTTGGGGACCACTGTCTTAACCTCTCTGAGCCTCAGTGTCCACTCCTGTAAAATGCATGTTGCTGTAGTATTTAGCCACATAGTGTTGCTATAGAAATTGATATGATAATTGCAAGGGAAGCACTCTGCATGGTTCTTAGCACACAGTAAATGTTGGATAATTAAACAAGTGTGGCATAAAGAGACCATTTTTGTGCCTGACACTCAAGATTCTTTCCACCATCAAAGCTCACCACCACCATCTTGCATCCCACTCGTCTGCTAGAAGGAGTGCCTCAATGGTTTCCACCCACTACCCACCATTTCTCTCCTCTGTTCATTTATCCAAATGGTTCTGTCTGCCCATTTGCGTTTTACAATCCCTGCAAATCTAGAATTGGCTTGTTTTCAAACCAGCTCAGAGACTGACTTCTACTCTGGTGTATTCTCTTTCTTGCCCTTTGGAGGTCCATTGTCCCTTTCTGGACTTGACCTTGGGTCTTGGTGTGTATCAGACCAGAGGTGCTACTGTGTGCCAGGATAAAGATATAGCTACACCCATAGGACTCAATTCTACTTTTTCCCCCCTATGCTTTAAATACCACTGGGTGGAAGGAACTCTGGGTCTCTGAATGACTGTGTGGAGCAGTGGCCTGCCTCCTGGCATGGACTGTGCCAGGAGCAAGAAATAAAACACTTGATGTGCTGAGCTATTGATAACTGGAGGTTCTTTGTTATAGCAGCTAACCTGCCCTAATAAATTTAACTAAAATATATCCTTCTACCTTCATATTATTCCAGAAAAAAACTTAGTCATTTGAAAGTATATTTTAAAAAGAGAATAAAGAATACATGTAGGAACATAAATTAGCACCAGATATAACAGGCAGAAATTGGTTCTATGAAAACAAACACTCCTACTATGTATGGATTAAAAATTTAGCTCTGAGCTTCCTAGCAGCCAGGGTAAAAGTGTTCAGGGAGAAGTATTCAGTTACACATTTTCCAGTCTTTGAGATAATAAAAATACCACTGCTAAATACAAATACAGTGAGAGTTACAGAATGTTTTTCTTCCTTGACATCTTTATTAAAAAGAACACCGAGGGGTCCCAGCACAACTCAATACTGCCCAGCACTTTTTTGCATGGCAAGCCCTTGTTTAAATACACAAGGACATGCAGAGGCGCAAATGCATAAATGGTGTTGAGAAATCCTCTTAACGCATCTCACAGGAGGCACTTGGTCTTCTCTTTAGGCCTGGGATACCCTGGAGGAAAGAGTTACTACCCTCTTCATTCCTGTGTTTTCATTCTTTTTATGTCTTTATAGTGTATTGGGTTTTGTACATGGTAGGAACACACAATGAGTATTATTACTGTTACTAAATATGTGGTGAATGTGTGTGCTAAGTGTATCAGGCTAGCACTCTGTGAGCCATGAACCCCACTCTGGGACTGCATGTGTTACGTGTGTGTGTGTGTGGGGGGGGTTATGGTGTGCTGTCTATGGGATGTATGTATGTTAAGCAGGTGTGTTGTGAATTGAGTGTGCTGCTTGTAAGCATGTGGTGTGTAATTTGCATGAGTGTTGTGTGGGTGATATAGATGCTCTGTGTGTCTTGGTGTTACTGCAGGGTGGTGTGGGTGTTTAGTATTGTGTTTGTTGAATGTATATTGCTATATGCTATGTTGTGTTTTGTGTGCATTGCATGTATGGTGCCTGTGCTCTGTGAATGTGAACTTACATGTGTGCTCCAGCATCCTGTGTCCCAAGCGTCCTGAACAGTCCCTGGAGAATCAGTACACAGTCCTTGCGTGTGACTCTAGGCCACTGAATGTCCCTTCTGTGAGCACGGGGCCTGCTCCCCGGTGCTGCCTGTGGGCATGCTGCTCTGCACGCTGGTCCCTGCAGGTTCCGTGCAGCCCTCTATGTGCGCCCTGTGAATCACTGTGGATACAGCTAGAAGGCGGTGACTATTGTCTTCAAACAGAGAACAGCCATTAACACATTCATTAATTAGGATCATGTTGACACTTCTATTGCCGACTAAAAACATCTGTTTGTTTAATCAGAGTCGCCTTAATTCCTTACACTTATTCTCCCAGCGAGAGAGGATAGGATTGCTTCCCCACGTGTGTACACTGGGGTTTTATGAGGTGGGGCACAGGCTCCATCAATATTGTCACAGGGTGACAGCTCTCAGGACAGCCCACAGGCTTCTTAACAAGCAAACATCCCTTTCAGTGGTGAGTGAGAAGTTGTCCACGGTCAGTCTGCCGGTGGCCAGCCCTTGTTTATTGGAGTGACCTGAGTGACACATTATAGATCAGATGTAAGAACTCTGCCACGGCGCCAAGTCCGAACGCTACGGGGTGTGATGTGGTGTGGGGCGTACCGGCCGCTCCATTCCACTCCCTTTGCCACCTGAGTTTGTACGCTAAACCCAGCGATAAGCAGCCTGGCACCATGACCGAGTGGATTCCCCTCTCCCGAAGCCTCAGTTTTCTTACATGTAAAACGTGATGCTAAAAAGGCAAACCTAAAGATTACAGGAATACATATCTAAATGAAATGCCAAGCACAGCACCTTGCGACAAGGAGAGGCCTGAAAATGTCACTTATATCCCCCCGAAGGCCCCCACTTCACATGAACTCACAGGGGTCAGGAGGAGATGACCAAGGAAAGGACTCAAGGTCGGGGACAGACTCTGATCACAGTCCTCAGCAGTCACAGCACTGCACATCTAATGCACGCTCATTGCATCCTTCCTCTGGGCCAGCTGAGGCCGTGTGCTGGCCACACAGGTGGCTTCCTTTGGAGACTTCATCGTGACAAGATGAGAGAGGCATCGCCATGAGACTGACTAGGATCTCACTCGAGAACATGGAAACCAGGGGCATCCTCCAAAGAGGGGTTGGATTAGCAAAGGCTCCAAAACTGGGTAAAGGGAGGCTCCCAGGGGCGGGAGCCTGAAGGACAGGGTCTGAGGTGAAGCTGAAAAGGAGGAGGTAATGGAACGTGGAGGGGTTTTTGCTTTTTGCTTATCTTTGTTTTGTTGCGGTTCTGCATCTTGTTTCATTTGCGAGTATATTTGGACATCTTTCTATCATGAGCACCAACAGGACTACATTGACCTGCAAGTTGTTTCCACTTTGAGGGTATCAGTATGATTTCCCCAGGGCAGCTTCCTAGCAATGGGTCAAAAAACATGCGCATCTTTGAAAAAAATGTGCTTTTTCAAAAATGTTATTTTTTTTTACTATTTTTAAATATATAAACTAAAAATTGCTATTTATACCAAATTGAACAGTAAGATCTCTAAGTGCTCTTGGGCCCTAGCATTGTACTTCTCACCTGTAAAGAGGATCCCAAGCATTTCTCAAAAGGATGGTAAGAGGATTCAGTGGGAGATGCACTCATTAAGAGGCTCACGTAGGGCTTGGTACTGTGTCAGCATCCAAGACCCAGGCATCATTGTTGGGAACTGTCATGGCTCAGTGTTTAGAGGCCCAGACTCAGAACTCAGGCTGGCCCGCTGTGTGACCTTAGGACAGTGACTGCACCTCTCTGACCCTCGGTTTCCTTATCAGATTTTGAAAATGATGTAATATAAACAAAGTGGATGGTGCCATTTGGATGAGCAAAAAAAGATATTTTGTCTTTATTACCTTCAATATTATGACCTTATGCAAATTCTGTATTTGAAGAAAAACTGTTACCCCATTAAACTTGATGAATTTCTGTTTTGTGGTTTTGGTCCAGGGGCAGTTGCTGCCACACCTCTTTTCTGTACACCAAGGCATTCTAGCAGGTTCATTTTGCTTCTGCAAATGGTAGCAGGGGTCTTTGCAATGATTGTTTTTTTTTTTCTCTCTCATAAAAGAGTGAGACTCCAAGGTGAGAAACACTGACTTGTGTTTCATGCTCCCTAAGAACTGAACACTATCTGGCAACAGCCCTTGGGAGGCAGTACCATATCCGCTTTACACACAAAGAAGCTGAGTTTCAGAGAGCTCAGGCAATCTGCCCAAGACCACATGGTTAGTAAGCAGGTGGACTTTGGATCTAACTCTATCTTTGCTCTTTCCTTTTGCGTTAAGGAACTCATTTATTGGATGAGTAAACCTAGGAAAACAAATGGATTTATCAAGACTCTTTAATTTACAAGCAATGGAAACTCCATTCACAATAGTTTGGCAAAAAGGGGATTTATGGGTTATCATAACTAAAAGTGTAACCTGGCTTCATGCGTGGCTGAGTTCAGAGGTTCAACAGGTTCTGGTCTCTCGCTTTCTCTGTCTGCATCTCTAAGCTTTGTTTTCTGAAGTGCTAGCTTCATTTTTAAAGCAGGCATTTTCTCCATGATGACAAATTGGTCATCAGCACCTTCAGATTTCTGCCCTCTAAGCCTGGCAACTAAGAAAGGAGCAGTTCCGGTGAAAATCCCAGATTAATGCTGATTGGCTTCATTTGGGTCACATGTGCATCCAAAAACCAATTGTTAGGGCCTTGAGAATGAATGCAATAATCTTATTGGCCAGACATTACCCACATGACCACCTCAGGGTTGTGGAGGTCAAATTCAGTCCATACTGAACCAAGTGCCTTTGAGGAGGAGATTTTTCCAGAGGACAATCTGGATGCTTCACTTAAAGATGGAGAGGGGGCTGCTGGGACGAGAACAGGAACCTGTGTCCACTCCAGCCAGGTTTGGATTATGTAGAAGGTCATCAGATGGACCATACAAGGCATTTTAGCACATTTAAAAATGGCAGCATTTATCCCCAGCCAGCCTCAAGGCAGGGGATAGACCACATGACTTTACTGAAGTGCCTTCCCGGCCAGCCTTTTGGGACAGCTCTAACCAGGACCTACTGTTCTGGAAAATCCCCTAAAGCCTTGGGAACTGAACAGCTAAGGAAAATGCAGGGCCATCTGCCAGGGTCGTGCCTATTCTCCTCCACCTCTTCTTCATCATCCTCTTTTAATTATGAAATGTCTATGGCTGGACTATCGATCTCCTGCAGCTGGGGTGATATATGGTGCATGAATCCACTCCTTTAATTCCATGGCACGATTGAATATTGCCTTCCACGAGGCATTTATTAGTAATGCATTCAAGAAGAAGTGAAATAGCTTGTAGTTCTTTTGGGGGGGGTGCTGTCAGTTATTGGGGGCTGGGTGGGGAGTTCCCTGTGGATCTCCTTAAGGAAAAGGACACATACTTATCTCCGACCAGAGAGACAGGTTGTCCCTATTGAAACGTTCCACTCCTGGATCAGTCACCACTCCCAGACAATTCACTCAAAAGCATACGATCCCCTCTTCTTGTCAATGTGCCTGAAATCCCGTCATTAATTAGGTTGTTCCTTGGCATTAAAAAGTTAGCCATAAAGGCTGTTGTTAACATCAGTATGAATTCTAAAACTACCATTGCAATCACACTTTGTCACCATTTATTGAGCAATTATTCTATTCTTTTTACACACAAAGAAACACTTTCACAGAGAAACAAAGTCTCAGTAGCCAGAAGAGTTAGGATTAGAATTTACTTGAACAGACTTCTGACCTCAGCCCCTGGGCTAAACTACATGCTTTCTCAAAGGTAACGCACTAATCCATTAACACAGGGTTTTTGGAAAGGGGGGGGGGTGGCGGGGGAGGGGCAGGGCATGCGATATTGCCTCAAGGATAAGGTAGACTAATTTTCATTTGCTTAATTGATCCTTTCAACTTCCTGTGCCTTGATTTCCTCAACTGAAAAGTGAAAGGCTCATAGTAAGGATTTAAGGAGTTACTCATGTGAAACCCTTAGCAAGAGGTCTGACCCTTAACAGATGACCGATAAGTGTTAGCAGTTCTTGACAGTAGCCACTTCAGGGGTCTGTTTATCTCCGAATTGCATCCAGTAAGCATTCTGTTAATGCTGATGAGATTAATCCATTTGTCCTGACTCTTCTGGTAAAATTTTTGAACCAGACCAATAGGGATACTTTAATCCCTACCTTGCTGGCATCTCTTTGTCAGTTAGAGCAGCCCAGAAATGATGGTGATGGTGTTTGTGGGGCGGTGAGGATGCTGACTGTGGTGGTGAGAGAATGGCTGCCCATCCCTAAGCAGGGCCTTAGATTTGGGTTCTATGGGAGGGGGTAGGTAGTTTAGAATCACTGAAGCCATGATGGGGTAGAAAGGAGGAGGAGGAAGAGTCTCGCCTTTTAAAGAATTCCTAAATCTAAGCCACATCTATGTCCTTATGTCCACTCTTCCTTCCACCCCCCACTATTCTCAGGGGAAGATGTGCACATTAGTAGATAGGCATGCCCCCACCGGAATCAGGCGGGACGAGCAGTCTGTGTGAAAGTGAGAGGGTGGGACCCAGAAGGACACTCACTAGTCACACAATTGTCTATTTTAGCACTCTGGACAAAGACCCCTGAGCCTACAACCTGGGACTTTGGGCAGATCATTGCCTTGTTTGGGCCTCAGTTTCTTAGCAGTCAAATGGGGATACTTATACCTGCCATCCAGAGGCATTGCTGGAGAGATGTCCCAGAGAAATGGCCAATTAGAGCCCCTTGGGGAGTCTGAAGGAATATCAATGCCTGAGCCCAGTCACTAAGTATTTTTATTCAGTTGGTTTGGGACAGTGCCTTGGGCATTGACACATTTAAGAAAATTACTTGAGGGCAAGTAATTCTCCTGTGCAGACAGTACCAAGAGGCTCTAACCAATGCAAAGGCATTGTAGATAGAACATTATGAAGAAAGTCAACACTGTTCTTTCTTGGCTCCAAAGTATTTGTTACACTGATTGAGAAATTGGGGCCCAGAGAGGGAGACAACTTACCCCAAGACACACAGCCAGTGGGACAGACCCCTTGGATGGTAAGAAAAACTGGAAGGTACCTGTGCTGAAACAAAGTCTTAACAGTGTCTCCCCAACCACCCTCCCCAAGCTAGCTGACACCCCGTGCCCTATGGGGAATCTGTAGACTCAGCTCACTTCCCCATAGCCACAGAGGAACCCAGACACATTAATTCCCTTTCCTCACTTGTTCTGTGACCCATTTCACATCTAAGTGGCCCTCAGCAAGCCCACTGGCTGTCCTCAGTCCCAGAGAGGGAGGGAAGGCAGATTAAAAGCTGGCTGGCCAAATTTTGCATGCTTGTATTCAAAAGTCACTTCTTTATATTGTAAAACCAGTAAGATCATCAGTGGGAAGAATTGGCACCAACCGTGCAGGGTCTTGTTATGACCAAGTCTTTCCACGGGGGAGGGAGGGTCGGGTAGAGGTTAAGTTTGCAGGTTCTGCTCTCTGACTTCCCAGGTCCAAATACTGGTTGCTTGTTGGGGGACTAGCCAATAAATCCTTCCAACCCTGACTTTCCTGATCTGGAAAATAGGGTAATATTTGGACTTTTCTTCTAAACTTCCTATTAACTCTTTTTGAATTAAGCCTTGAGTATGGTGCAAATGTTTAATAGATGAGAGCTGTGCGGGTGGGAGGGTGAAGAAAGAGGAGATGTGGGAAGAAAAGGTGATGATGATGATTACTCCCAATTAGTTCTGTGACTGCTTATGGCCCATTATAGATGGAGAAACTGAGGTTTAGAGAGTGCCACTGGCTTGCCTGGGTCCATACAGCTAGCTAAGAGCAAAGTGTAGACAAACTCACCTTCCTTCCTCCATCCACTACAGCCTGAGACAAAAACCCCACTAGGAGATTCACAAGAACATGTTTCCTGAGAGTCATCTGCAGCCCGGAGGATGGGCTTGCTCTGATCCCCCCCACCCACTCCCAGCATCTGGAACAAGGCAATTGGGCTCATGTGCAGAGAACAGAATCCCAGCTCTGCACTAGTCAGCTTTGTGTCTTTGAGCAAGTTGCTCTCCCTCTCCAAGCCTCAGTTTCCCCGCTGTGCAATGGGAAGGGGATTGGGCGAGGCAACGCTAAGGCTCCCTGAAGAACTGATGTTCTGGGGCGAGATTCTGCCTGTGATCTGCACTTCACAGATGGTCCCTGGAGCTCAGGATTCTCTGGGGGCATTTCACAGCTTCCAAATTCTGCCTGTGGGGGATTCCACTGATGTTTGGGGAGTTTTCTGGTGAAAAAGTGTGTTTCAATAGATGCAGACTTGGAGAGTAGGTTCTCTGGGGACCGAGGAGCTTGGCAGAATGGAGACGAGAGGAAATCTCCAGGGCTCTGTGGGTCCCAAAGGGTGCCCTGGAACACGGTACCTCCTGAGCCCACTTAGTGTTGGCACATTCTCCTGGGTTGTCTCAGAGAATTTTCCACCCTCCAAATGACAGGTACTGTTTCCCTTCTCAGTTGCAAATGAGCAAACCAAGGCTCTCAAAAGCGGGGAGACTCACCTCGATGACATCTCTGGGAGGTGGAAAGGCCAGGTGTCCAGGCTTGGGGTCCAGGGGTCATGGCTGGTGCCATTGCTATTCCCCAGGGATGGAGGCCAGGCTTGTGTTGAGTTCTCTGGGCAGGGCTGGCCTGGACCTATGGAGGCAGACAGTGAAGTTCACTAGAAGAGGCATGTACAAATAGTGATAAGTGGGATCAAGAATCAGACACTCATGGTGTTGGAGGCGAAAGACAAGCTAAGCAGGCAGGGATGGTCAAAAAGCCCTGGTCTGGCCATTGTTGGCCTGTGTTCATGTCCTGGCTCTAACCCTAACTCTCCTTTAACCTTGGGAAAGACCTTGCTCCTTCCTGGGGCAATGCAAGCTTCTTCAGCCACCCCTGTCCAGCTTTCATGGCTCTGTGTGGCTCTTTCACTGGGAAGGGCACAGGACAGGTCAGAACTGAGCATTTTTAGTGCCGGTTGGTTAAGGACCCATGAGATAAACAGATTATTTTTTGCTGCTCTCACTTCCCTGCCCTCCTATGGGCACATGGTGCCTGCTTGTCAAAGAGAAAAGAAGGCAATGCACTTATTCACAAAAAATGCCGAGAATGCAGGGAAGGTGGCAAGGCAGCACGTTTTATCCTCCTTGTTTCGGTTACCTCATGGCGATTAGGACAGGTGCTGGGGAAAGCGTCTCAGGATTTGCCATCCTGGCTCTACTATGCTCCAGCTGTGTGACCTTGGACAAGTGAGTCGGTTTCTCTGAGCTTTGGCTGATTATTGCCCCTCTGTGAGTGTCAGGGTGTCTACCTGTATTGGGAATCAGTAAGTGATAATTTCTACTTACAAATTATATCTTTTGTTCAACTTTTAAAAAATAGTTACAGTAGTTCATGTGTATAATGTGCCCACTGTGTGCCAGACACTGTTTTAAGCTCTTTGCATGCATGAACTCACTTGATTGTTTTATAGCCCTATGAGTGATGTGTTTTTATTATGGTGGCCACTTGCCAAATGGGGAAATGGAGGCTCTGAGAGACTCAGTCTCTTGGTCAAGGTCACCTATCCTTAAAGAAGTTCGGATTGCGTGCTGGCTTTGTTGGCTCTAGGCTTGTGTACTTACCCACGAATCATCACCTCTCCAAACACCCAGGCCATGGCCCAGAAGTCAGGCTGCTGTGGGCACCCACTTGTCCCCCGGCCCCACCTGGGTTTCCCAGCCCGGCTTAGAGTCTGCTCCCCTCCGTGCACACTGCCCTCCTTTCCCCCCTGGCTGAGTGATCTTGCTGAGCCCTCTGCGGGGCACTGGCCAAGGTCTTGACTGATTATTGACAAATTAAAAATATAAGCTATTGACCAGACACTGGGATGGAGTTCCGGAGCTGAGGACCTGCATCTCAATGAGGCAGCTGAACATGGAGATCGATTCTGCAGGTGAAGGAGGAGGCGGGCAGACTGCCCCACGCCTCGAGCAGAGCCGGGTGCTCCGCTTAATAACTGCCCTGTGGGGAGCTGGGACAGGCCTCGCCTGAGTCCGCCATCTCCCCACCCAGCAAGGACCCTGCATTTCACACACCTGATCCAGCCCCACGGTGCAGGAACTGCCAACCTCATTGAACAGATGGGCCCATTCGGAGACACAGAGGTGTTGCCCAAGGTCAAAAGCTAATAAGTGTTCAGGGCTGGAATTTTCACCCAGGTCCTTCTAAACTACAAAGCCAAGTGCTCAGGGACAAACCATGGCTACAGTCCTGACTCTATCCCTTATAGTTGTGTGACTTTGGGAAAATTGCTCTACTTCTCTGAACCTCTGCTGCCTCCTGTATAAAAGGTAGATAACCAGACACCTGCACGGCTGCTGGAGGGATGAGGTGAGAAGGCGAGGGATAGCGCTTCCTGGGCTGGACATCTCTGTGTGCCCCTCTGCATCCTCTTGATCCTCTCTCTGTAGTCGGACTCGGGCAGCTGACCACATGGGCTGCATCTGCAACTTGCCTCCCTTGCTCTCTGGCTTTCCGTATGGTTTGGTGAATAGGAGGGAATGTCAGGGAACCGGAGAGCAGGAGGAGAGGGAGGCTGAGATGTCTCTCCCCTTTGCTCCCTCCGCACCTGGCTCTGGGTCTGCAGGGTTTGGGTTGCTCCACCCAGGCGTCTGCCACTGCCGGGAACCTCTCCCACAATGGCAGCCGTGATCTTTCCAGGATCCAGCATCAGTCCACCCTTTGGTCCCAGGGGCTGCACCATTTCCTCCATCCTTAAGTAAGTATTCCAGTCTCTTTGAAAATTTTTTATTGATTGATTTTGGGAAGAGATGAAAAGAGAAAGAGAGAGAGAGAAACATCAATTTGTCCCACCCACTTATGCATTCGTTGGTTGATTCTTATATGTGCCCCAACAGGATATTGAACCTCCAGTCTTGGTGTATTGGGGCAATGCTCCAACCAACTGAGCTACTCAGCCAGGGCCAGTATCCCATTCTTAAACATTCTGAGGCTACCTCACCAAATTCACCATCTGTTTTCTGCCGAGACCCCAGTGACCCATTTTAAAAACTGTAAAGTGTGGTACACATGGAAAGGGAAATCCTGAAGGTCATTGCCATTGTTACCTCTAGCAGAGTCTCTCTCTTTCATTCATTTGTCTCCTCTCACACCCCCCACTCCATTAACACCCACCCATTCCACTGAACCAATACTGCTGTTCGCACAGTGGTCCTCTCTGCCTGACGGTGAGCTCCTGAGGACAGAGCCTGGGTGATGCAGTTCTGTCTCTTGATGTACACTTCCCAAGGTGGATTCAGGGAGTGAGGAAGGGCTTGGGAAACTTTACAAATAAACAAAGGAGCCTTAGAGAACTTTTCCGAGGTCATATCGCACATATCTGATGTGGGACTTGAACCTTAGACTCCAGGCTACCAGAGCCAGGATCTGAAAATGTCTTTGGAGTGAATGAGTGAGTGAAAGAAAAGGCAGAGAAATGGTATCTGCAGAGCCAACAGATTAAAGTGCTCCTTCCTTACCCCTGGCTTCAGTGGTTCTCACTTGGGGGGGGTGATCCGTTCCCTCTTCCCCACCCCAAGAAGACAAAGTCAGTGTCTGGAGACATTTTTGGTTGTTAGGATTTGGGAGCTTTGCTCCTGGCATCCGACAAGTCGAGTACAAGCGTGGTGCTAAACGGTCCTGCAAGTCACGGACGGCCCCACCACGAAGAATTATTGGACCCAGAATTTTGACAATGCCTGAGACCCCCCACACATACCTTTTGAGGCTGCTACCTGCCCACATGGCCCCAAATTCAGGGCAGCCTTTCTAATTTCACTGAGTTGGCTTAACATTTTTTCTTATTATAAAAATAATGTCTTTATCGTAAAAAAAATTCGAATATATAAAAATATAAGGAGGAAAATTAAACACTGTTCCCAATTCCCAAACCCACTGTGAACTTTATGATGACTAGACTTCTACTGATATTTCTGCATTTCTGTAGGCCCACAGACACAAGCTCACATACCAGTCAAGGTTATTTTGAAAACGCAGGTTTGTGTACGACATTTTGACGGTATATGATGTCTTAATCGTTTCTAAAGGGCTGTACAGAATTCCATCTTATGTGTGATCTACGACTGCTCATGACTATGAAGAGTTGGGGTAGTTCCAATCTTTGTATCTACAATCTTCACTTGAGTGGGTTTCTGGAATTGAGATTATTGGGTCCAAAAAATATTTTTTAAGGCTCAATTTTTAAATGCCTTATAAGAAAGTGAGTCCCCATCTGGCAATGGACAAAAACCTGACCTCGCCTTCCCCTTGCTAATGCAGAACCAACTCATTAAAATCTGTGCCCAACTGATCATTTTCTCCTCATAAAAATGGCTATATGTATTTTTCATGTGATGATCATTTTTTTGCATTTCTTTTTCTGAGAACTGTCTGTTCATTTCCTTTGACTCGTTTAGGGTTTTAGTGGTTTCTGTTTGATAAGCGAGAGCCTTGTAAAAACCATGGAGGGCACTAACCGTTAGTTAGTTAGTTAGTTAGTTTTCGTCAATTTGTCAGTTGGATTTTAATTTCATTTATGATGTCTTTAGTCTCTATAGATATTCAGGAGCTCTGAACCCAAGAGGAGGGACAGACATGAGATGAATCATTTTAGGGTTAGTACTGTCATGAAAGAGACATGCCTATGAATCAGAAGGACTGCAAAGGGGCGTTGACTCCACCTGGGGAGAGCTGGTAAGAGAGGGTAACGCTGAAGGTTGATTCGGAAGCTGGGCTAAGAGGGTGCTGAATGGAGAAACATGTTCTGAGCATCTACCTGAACTTCCACTGTTCTGAGACTGATGTCAGTCCCGAGAAATGAGAAGTTATGAGCTTTCCATTTCATAGCCAGGAAGCCGGAGGTCCTGGGAGGTTATGGAAATTTTCTTTGGTCACATACATACATACAGGAGAGGCTGAGACCCAGCTCAGATATTGGCCTTTCAGAGCCAATGTCTTATTAGGAATCACCTTGTACCTCGTGTAGAAGCCGAGGTTGGGGTGGGTGGGTTTTAAGCTACAAATATAGGAAATACACCTCAGATTCTAGTCCTTTTTTTCCCAGATAATGGTGGTTTTCTTTTCTCTGTTTAACCATCTTGTGATTTAGCCACTCACATAAATGACTTCAAATCCTCTGAGAATCTAACCACAAAGTCCTGTTCATTCTTCCTCCTAAAGAGCTCTTGAATCTGTCAATTTCTGTCCTCTCACTCATTATCAGCCTGGTCATAGCAGTGACCTATAACTAAGTCAACTGGCTTCTGCTCCTGCCCTTTTGTGGTAGAGAGGATAGTCAGAGAGATTGTTCCAAAGCACAGATGTGCTCACACCAGTCCCTCAACACCCTGCATGGCATCCATTCTCCCCAGGATGAAGTCTAAACTTATGGCCCATAAGTACTTGACTTCTGCTGAGCTTTCCAGTCTTGTCTCTGGAAACCTTCCTCTCCATACCCCACTCCCTAGAGCTGCATTCCAATTTCTATCTTCTGAATGTATCTTGTTTACTTTTGCCTCTGAGCCTTAGCATATGCTGTTCCCCTCGCACTCTTCCCTTGCTCATCATCACAGGTCTACTTCCAGCTTCTCCTTGGCATTTCAGTTTAGAATTCACCTCCTCCAAGAAGTCTTCCTTGGCTGCCAAGTCTAAGTTAAGCTCACTCTTAACCTTTTGCGCTGTCCTCATGAGGGTGCATATTCTACTGCAAGGCAATTGTCTGATTGCCCTGACCCATGTTTCTCAAAGTGTTTCATAGAATCACCCAGGTCCCTGGGAAAATATAAATTCTTGAGCCTCACTCCAGGCCTCCTGAGTCAGCATCTCTTGAAGGTAGATTCTTTAAGTAATGATGTTGTAATGTCTTGTTATGGGCATTTTCAAATACAGACAAAGACAGAAAGAACAGTATAAAGCCGTGCTTCTCCAAGTGCAGTTTTGGTAGTAGCAGCAGCAGAATTATCCGGGGGCTCAGCAGACTTGTAAAATCTGCCCCCCACCCAGACTTGCTGAATGAGAGTCTCTGGGTGGGGCCCACGTCCACACTTAAGCCCTGCAGAAGGCTCTGATGCTGCTCAAGTCAGAGCTCCCTGGGTATGAAGAACCACAGTGCGCCAACTCATGATTTATCTTGTTCACTCGCTGCCTCCTCTCCCAGTTTACTGGCTCCTGTATTATTTTGGAGCAAATCTAGACACCCTGTCATATCATCTTTAGAGATTGCTGTGTCTATCTCTAGGAGATAAAGACTGTTTTTGAAAAAAAAATACTTTAAATTATAACCACTATGCTATTATCACCGTGGATGGTTGTAACATGCACTCGGGTTGGAGCTTCTGCCGTACATGGTCTGCTGGCTCTGGGAGGGCAGTTCCAGAGCTGTCCCGGTCACCGTAGGCATTTGCCCAACCCTGCTGGATATCAGCAGTTTGGATTAGGACCTGGAGGAAACAGGGAGACGGGAGGGTTAAACTCTTCAGTGGAGGAAGGAGCCAGACTTCATTGGCAGAAAGAATTTTTTTTTTCTTTTTGTTTCTGCAGTACCAAGCCTGGAGCTTGGCACTCAGGGGAAGGCACCAATCAGATTGTTGCCTGCATGTTGGAAAATATTTATGTCACCTACCAAGCTGGGAGCATACTCAGCAGGCTTCCTGGGGCCGTCTGATAGACAAGGTCGCATCCCAGCAGCTGTGAGGAAGGAGGTGTGCTGGCCTGGCAGCTGTGCTCGGCGCTGGAGGCTGCCAGCGAGCGTGGCGTTGCACGTTGGTGGAAGAAACACTTCTGTGACCCCCAGCTTGGGGGCAGTGGGGGGTGGGGAATCCCTGCTGTTGGAGACAGCTCTGGGGAGCCACAATTCCAGCTGTGGGTGGGGCTTGCGGAGGCTGAGAAAGGACAAGGAAAGGGCACGAACAAGAGGACAGGGGCAGATAGGAGTCTAATATTTACAAAGTGCTTTATAAGTGTTATCTCAGCAGGTCCTTCTCACCCCCTGTGATAGGGAGGGTCATGCCCATTTCATAGGTAAGGAAACTGAGTCTTTGAAACAGCTGGTGAAACATGGAGCTGGGGCTTCACGTCTAGTTCTTTCTCACATCCTGCACAGAAGACATGTCATTAGCCCTTAACTCTGATATGCAAAAAATTAAAAAAAAAAACCAACCCAGCTATCATTATGTGTCTATGTATCTAAGTATCTTTGTATCTATTCATCCATTCATCCATCCATCCATACATCTCTAGCTAGCTTGCTATTATCATTTATTAACTTGAATTCAATAGTGAAGTCCCATCCTATAGAGTTGGAAAGACCTTCAAGTTTGATTACAAGAGACAGCAAGGTTGTGTATCTGCCGGCATGGAGCTGGGACTCTTCCATCCCCGCCGCTGCCATTAGGGTGTGTGCCCTGTCCAGTTGTCAAGAGTAGGAGCTCTGGAGCCAGACCGACCACCTGGCTTCAGATCCCAGTCCTGCCACTTACCTTGTGGCCTCGGGCAAGTGACTTCTCTTCCCTGTGCCTTAGCTCCTCACCTATGAAATGGAGATAGTAATGGGACTTCAGGATAAGTTTAAAAGATTAAATAAGTGAATACAGATGCTCTTTGACTCACCAGGGGATTATGTCCTGCTAAATCCATTGTAAATTGAAAGTAACATAAGCTGAAAATGCATTTAATGCACCTAATCCACTGACTGTCGTAGTTTAACCTAACCTACCTTGAACATGCTCAGAGTACTTACAGTAGTCAACAGTGGGGCAAAATCATCTCACTACCAACTCCCAGCATCACAAGAGAGTACTGCATATTACTAGCTCAGAAAAAGAATAGTTTTTACTGAATGCATGTAGCTATCCCACCATTGCAAAGTCAAAAATAAAAATCTAAGTTAAACCATTGTAAGTTGTGGCCATTTGTAATTATAAAATGTTTAGCACAGTGTCTGATGCATGGGGAACTCTGTTAAATATAGTTCTTTCAGTTACTCTGGCCAGATGAAAAATCACCCCCAAACTTAGTGATCTAAAGCAACCATGCCATTTATTATGTTTATGGATTCTCTGGGTCAGGAATTCAGGCAGGTTACAGCAGGGATCACTTCTCCCTGCTCCATGATGTATAGAATTTCTACTAGAAGACTGGAAGCCTGTGAGCTGGAATCATCCAGAATCTCACTCACTTGTATATTTGGCAGTTGATAAGGGTTGTAAGCTGAGACCTTAGCTGAAACTATAGTCCAGAGCATTCATACTTGGACTCTCATGGAGCTTAGCTTCCTTATAACATGGTGGTTGATTCCAAGGCTGGGAATCCCAAGAGAAAGAGAGCAGATAGAAGCTGTATTCTTTGTGTGACCCAGCCCCAGAATCACATAGTATTATTTTTAATGCACTTTATTTGTCAGAGTAGTCACAGGTCCCCCTAGGTTCAAGGGAAGAAGATTAGACGCTATTTCTTGAATAGGATATGTCAAGTCTTTTGAAGAGTAGATAAGATTAGAAATATTGCTGTGGCCGTTCTGGGGGATTACTCTCTGCTGCACCCATGCCTGGCTCGACTGAAGCTCTAGGAAGGGACATCTTCGGGAAGCAGCTCTCAGGGAGCGCCTGTGGCCACAACTACATCTCCCTTGGTGCACCCACAGTTATACCTTCCAAGTTCGGGCAACCCTCCAAGATACCGAGTTCCTCACCTTCTTCCCCATCTAGCCCCAACTTTGCTTTGGTCTTAGGGTGGCCCTCCTATATCCTCGTTGCTCCCAAAAGTATATCCTTTCCTTTATCCCCCTCAGGGCATTCAGTCTCACATTTCTGGAGAGTCAGACACCTAATAACTCACAGGAAGGGCCCGTGCATTACTTAGGCACCCTTTTTCTGAGGCAGGGTGACAGCATAGGCCTAGATCCTGGCTTGGATGCAAAAAGAGGAAAAAGAGGGTGAATAAACCCAGCAGTACCCATGCTCTGAACCAGGCCCAGGCCCGACTCAGGGAGGGGCATGCAGTGTGCTGAGAGTAGAGTGAGCCTTGGGAAGGGGAGCAGAAAGCCCAGAAACCAGATTCTGTTGCAACCAGCATCTACGTGGGCAATGTGGCTGGACAGAATGCCTTGGATGTGAGCAACAGAAACACAACTCAAACAATGGAAAAAAAAATGTGACCTTCTTCAAGGCTGTCTGCCCAGATGGAATTTTACAGTCACATGTGTGCTAGTTTGGTTGAGGCCTTACTAGCCTTCTCCTCCATCCTGTGTTTTTAGGGGCCTGGCATCCTGTGATGGGAAGGGCTGCGCTGGTTTTGTTCACCATTTATTTCGGTGCTGAGCATGCGACAGAAGTGACAGAGAAGATATTAGCTAATTAATTCATTTTACTCAGTAAACCATCCTTCTCAAGCGTTGATTCGAGCCAGCACTGTTGTAGTACATGGGGAGGCAATGACACGAGAAACTGGCACGGCTCTGCCTCCATGGAACTCCATGCTGGAGGGAGACAATAGACGCCAAACAACATGAATAAATCTATACTATAATGTCAGAGGTCGAGGAGGGCCCTGAGGAAGTTAAACGGGGCATAAAGGATAAGGCACGCCAGGGAGTTGCTCATTTATATCAAGCGATCACAGAAGGCCTTTTAGAAGTGGAATTTGAGCAGAGGTCCAGTGAAGGAAGGGAGCCGGACGTGGGGGTGTCAGGGAAAGAGTGTTTCTGGTGGGAAGAAACCCCAGCAGATGAAAAGGGCCTCTGGTGTGTTTGTGGAGCAGCAGTGTCACAGAGATCAGAGTGGAATGGGAGGGGCAGGGGGCAGGAGATGGGCCAAGGGACAGCTCTATTGTACCCCATAGGGTGTTGGATTTCGTAACTTGTATATAATGTCAAATGAATGAATAAATAAATGAGACAATGAAGAAGTGGATGGATGGATGCATGGATGGATGGATGGATGGAGAAAGGGAAGGAGGGATGGGGGAGAGAGGAAGGGAGAAATGGCTAGATGGACAGAAGTATAGACTGATTGATGGATGGTTGGATGGATGGATGGATACATGGAAGTATGGATTGGTGGATGGATGGACAGACAGATGGACTGTTGAGCCCTAGGAATACATGCACTATATTAAACCTCTACCATTTGTTTTCAACATTTCAGCATTGTTTTTCCATTTTCTGACCCACATAGAGCCCCACCCCAGTACAGAAACACCCCAGGAGGAGCAAGGCATAGCACAGCTGACGGCCAGCTGCTCCCAGGGGCACCGGCTGAGCCTTAAATAACGCCTCCTCCTCGGGAAGAGCCGTTCCGGTGGTGCAGGCACCGAGAGGCGTTTGGGGCAGGCAGCCGTCACTAACAGATTCATTAAGCTCGTTCCAGAGCAACGATAAAAAATCAATTTAGTTCACCAGGCAGCTTGAACGGGCGCCAGGAACAGGAGAAGCCTTCCACCCGTGAGCGTGGGGCATGCACAGAGGGGCTGTGGGGTTGGCGAGGCTGGAGCGTGGCAGCACCCCGTTGTCGGGGAGCCCCTGCTGCAGGGCCACGGGCGCTTTGACAGCAGGCCCTGGGGAGGGTGGCACTGGGCCCAGGGTAGACTCTCTGGACATCGCAGGCAGTGCTGCAGACACACCTGACTTGCTGGCCGTGGTCACACTCCCCCCGCTGCCCTCACTCGTTGATTTATATTTAACCGTCCCCGAGAGCTGGCTAGGTCTAATGCGCTGGGCTGGGGGGTGTTGTGGTGAGGAGTCTAGGCCCAGTCTCTGTCTTGCTGAGTTCCCAGTGAGGAGCAGATCTGGGCCCAAAGCAGGAGGATGGGTGTGAGCAGAGGGTGGGGAGTTATCAGAGAAGAGAAGAGGGGAGAAGATGGCATTAGGGGTTCAACAGAAGGGGGTAGTTGCATGCACCCATGTCACAGCAGGAAACAGGCAACCATGCCACTCCAAAGGGGTCATTAAGGGAATTTGTCACTAAGGAAAGAGCAGCCAAGGGTGAGCAGGGTCAGGAACCCGAAGAGGCTGTGCAGCATCGCTGGGCTAGTAACCGTGGGGAGCTGTTAGCAACCCTGCCCCTAAAAGGCAGAGAAGGGGGTGTTCCTGGACGCTGGAGGGAGGTGCGGCTGCAGGAGGGGCTGCCCTCCAGGGCCTGGCCTGCAGTGGGGAGGGTCTAGTTGTCAACTCAAGGCTAGCCGGGGCAAGGGGGTGGGGTGGTGGAGGACAGCAAACAACTGGTTTACCCTGCCTTCCGTGCCCTGAGCCTTCCTGGTTCCTGCGTTGAGAAGCCAGGGACGAGGGAGCCAGGGAACGCGGTCGGCAGAGGCGACATTCGCAGGGTGCAGTGCCTGGGATTCGGTGGGGGCGAAGCCGGAGGGGCAGACAGAGGGGACTGCACCCCGAGCACTGCAGAGAGCGGTCTGACACAGCCCCGATGACTCAAGGGGGGGGGGATTGCTCATCTCAGCCTGTCAGGGAACTCGGGGGCTCCCTACAGTCCTGGCAGCGTCTGGAATGAACGGGCTTGCAGTCCCTGACTGGGAGAGGCTGGATAACATGGACGGGAGAGAACAGACAGGATGCGGAAAGAGATGGACAGAGAGGTGGAGAGGCATGGACAGAAGGACGGAGGGAGGGGTGGAGGGAGTGAGAGGGAGGCAGACAGGGAGAGAGGCACTGGTAGGGGAAAGGTAAACAGAGCGAAAGAGACAGAAGGACACAGAGAGTTAGTCATACAGACAAAAAGAGAGAGAGAGAAGCAGGAAAACAAATGATAAAATGTAACTAAAGGGACAGAAAAGAAAAAGGAGAGGAGAGAAAAAGAGAGAGAACAAGGAAATGGAGAAAGAAATGAGAGGATGTGGTGGAGCCCCAGAGTCCAGCCTCTGGAGCCAGAAAGGCCAAAGCAGGAAGAGACAAATGCAGTTCAGAACGGGAAGCCGCGGGGCAGGCCGGGGGCGGGCTGAGGTCGCTCCGCCAGTGCTCTGGAGATGTGAGACATCGGGCCGGGCCTGGCTCCGCGGCGCAGGCTCTGCGGGACCTCGGCCTGTCTTTTTTATTATTATTATTATTATTTTATTTTTTATTTAATTTACTGTGTTTACATAGATTCTAGTGTCACCCCGAATGCATCCCCTCTCCCCCGTATTCCCCTCAACATCTCCCTTGCCCCCCTCCCAACGTCGCCCTCTCCCCTTCCCTTCAGCTTTACCCCATCCTATCATCCCTTTTTCCTCTGTCCTCTTTTCCTCTGACCTAGGCCTGTCCTGTAAGCTGCCGGGTCTCAGTTTTATCACCTGTACAGAGGCGACAACATCAGGCTGGCATGTGGGTGCACTGAGTTGTGCATGGAAAACGCATGGTCATGCTGATCTCTCAATCTCAACTAAAAATGTCTGCAGAAGGACACGCAGACATGCACAAACATGTGGGAAGTTGTAGAAAGCCAGGGTCCAGGAGACATTCCCTTACAGCTTCAGTCTTAGTCCTCCTTTTTGCTCTTGAAGCCGTGAGGTTCTCTCCCTAACAGAGAAGGCGAGATAAGCACACGCGTGTGCGCGCACACACACACACACACACAATACATATGCACACATGCATGCACACACACGCACACCACCACTGCAGCTCCAGAGCAGCACTTCCTGCTCAGCCCCAGCTGCCCTGAGGTCCACGGCCAAGTCTGAGCAGACCAGGCTGAGTCCTGATGGCTGGTGGGATGGGCGCAGACAAGCACGGGTCCCGCTGAAAGGTGCCCACCTTACCCACCCCCTCGAGCAAGTCTTCCCACAACCCCCACACTAAGAGGCCAGAGCAGAGCCCAAGAGCCTTGGTTAACCCAGGGCAGAGAAAAAAAGAAAGAAAATGGAGAATGTGAGTGGAGAAAAAGAAAACATTGGTGGGAGAGGAGCCGAGACAGGCCAGGCCGAGGCCGAGGTCACGATGGGGACTCTGGAAGGCACAGCACTCGATGCCGGGAGGCCTGGTGGGGAGGGCTCTAGGGGGCTGCCTGGGCTGGGGTCAGGCAGGGCGCCCATGTTGGGAAAGCCAAGGAGTAAAAGACAGAAGCCTGGGGAAACTGAGGCAGAAGGATGGGCAGTGTGACTTTCATAAGGGCATCCAGCAGATTAGGGGCTTAACTTCTGGAGTCAGATCTCATTTCATTTACCTCCTGCTTTCTTGGTTACATCAGAAAGCTAACTTGCACTTAGAACTGGAGAGGTAAAGAATTTCTCAGATACCTACTATGTGTCAGGCATTTAATTCACATTGACTCTTGGGTTCCTCGTAAGGCAGTGTGTGAGTGTGTGTGTGTGTGTGTACATGCATGCATGCGTGAGCACTATAACTATTCCCATTTTGCAGATAGGGGAACTGAGGTTAAGAGAGGCGACTCCACCAGGAAATACATGCATCTGCGCCGAGACCCATGCCCTTCTGGTGTCAGCTCTTCCTTGCACCCCTCTGGGTTGACTGCCCATTGCCCCCGACTCTCCAGAACGAGCAGGCCCATCTGCGGCTGGGCGGAGAGAAGAGATCTCCCCACCATTCCTCTGGGTCTCCCTCTGCCAAGGAACTCAGCCAAAATTCCCTGGAATTTGTTGCCTTAAGCTCTGCACCGGGGAGAGCAGAATCAGACGGGGATGTTTGTAATGGCTTCCAAATGTCTGGCTGCAGCTGCTTCCTTGGCAGGGACGAACAAGGAGGCCTAGGGATGGGGGAGACCTGCTCCCTGCCTCTCCTCGCACATGCGTTTCGGGGGCGCTGACACTTCTGGAGACCGGTCAGAGGGATGCAGCGTGCCGGTGTATTAGCTAAGGAATGAGGAGTGAGTGAATGAATGAATGAGTGGATGAATGGATGTAAAATGGGGGTAGTTATACCATGATTGATCACTCCTTCCAGTCTATGAAATCCTTACTGTGTTGATGAACTCGCAAAAGCATTCAGTTGGCACACCCATTCGACAGATAATAAAACTAAGGCACAAAGGTGAAGGCCCTGGCTTAAGACATAAAGTGATGATGGAGTGAGAACACTGTTGGTGTTCAGTTGATTTCAGCTTAAAGATACATTGAAAAGAGCCTTTTAGGGGCAGGGAACAGTGGTAAGTGCCAGTGTGTGAGTCACACAGATGTCATCTCCATGGAGACAGTTATCCCTGGTAAATCACTTTACCTTACCAAAACTCAGTTTCTTCTTTTTCTTTTTTCTTTTCTTTTCTTTTTTTTTTTTTTTTTTTTTTTTTTACAAAGAGAGACAGATAGGGACAGACAGACAGGAAAGGAGAGAGATGAGAAGCACCAATTCATTGTTGCGGCTTCTTAGTTGTTCATTGATTGATTTCTCATATGTGCCTTGACGGGGGTGGGGGGGCAGGGGCTACAGCAGAATGAGTGATCCCTTGCTTAAGCCAGTGACCTTGGGCTCAAGCCAGCAACCTTTGGGCTCAAGCAAGTGACCATGGAGTTATGTCTATGATCCCACGCTCAAGACAGTGACCCCTCGCTCAAGCTGGTGAACCAATGCTCAAGCTGGATGAGCCTATACTCAAGCCAGCAACCTTGGGGTTTCAAACCTGGATCCTCTGTGTCCCAGTCTGATGCTCTATCCACTGTGCCACTGCCTGGTCAGGCTCTTCTTAAGGTGAAGCTCAATGGCCTCAACCCCCGTGGAGTTTTGTGGGAGGCTGATAGACTGATGGATGGGAAACCTTACCTATCACTGGCAGGCACTCAGTAGGTGGTTTTAATAATGTTGATCATGACAGTATAATCACTAATCTTCTTTGACTATCTATACCAGACACAGAGCTCTTTATATGATTTTTTATCCTTTTTTTTTTTTTTTTTGTATTTTTCTGAAGTTAGAAACAGGGAGGCAGTCAGACAGACTCCCGCATGCACCCGACCAGGATATACCCAGCATGCCCACCAGGGGGCGATGCTCTGCCCATCTGGGGCGTTGCTTTGTTGCAACCAGAGCCATACTAGCACCTCAGGCAGAGGCCATGGAGCCATCCTCAGCGCCCGGGCCAACTTTGCTCCAATGGAGCCTTGGCTGCAAGAGGGGAAGAGAGAGATAGAGAGGAAAAAGAGGGGGAAGGGTGGAGAAACAGATGGGCTCTTCTCCTGTGTGCCTGGCTGGGAATCGAACCCAGGACTTCCACAAGCGAGCCGACACTCTACCACTGAGCCAACCGGCCAGGGCTGATTTTTTATTCTTCTTAATTTCTTTCCATCCCATGAGGTCAGTTTGATACCTGTTTTATAGAAAAAATAAGGAGGCTCAGAGAGAGTAAGTGACATTCAGGAGGACACACAGCTAGAAAATGGTTGAGTTGAAAGCCTAGTTTATGAACCCATAAGATGTTAGGCTAACACACATGTATGAAAGAAAACATGCCAATCTGTGCCTGGCACTTAGAAACTTTTAAAAATGCTATCATCCTGTTTTTTCTCCCTTATCAGGAATTGGCTTTGTTTTTCTGCTTTCCTAGATGGGGATCTGCGGTCAGGGACAGAACGACCTGACTCGCCGTCGGACAGCGTCTGCTCCCTGCACCTAGAGACAGGGGCTCAGAAATGCCCAGCAAAGCCCTGATCAGGCTCAAGTCCCCTCTGCCAACAAGACGACTTCCCACAGACTCACTGTTAACATGGGTTAATCATGATTTAATTTACACACTATTTTTTTTTTTTTTTTTTTTGCAGAAAAGATAGAGAGAAGACAACTCAAATTGCCCACAGTTTTCCTATTTGGAGGAGAGCACAGTTTAGTATTTTATTTTTGCTTCTTAGTACAATTGATGCCATTATGAGCATACAGATTACTCAGCTCTGCATATATTGATTTTTTCCCTAAAGCCAAGTCTATTGTTTTCCATTGATGAGGCCAGTAAGTACAAAAGAATAAGAAGATGAAGTCCGACTTAGGGAGCAGCACTTCTGTGAACACTTTGGCATGTGTATTCAGTGTGTATCCACTTTGGCATGTGAACACTTCGGCATGTATATATCCAGTGTATACCACTCACATGCATGCCCCACCCATGAATATATATTTCTGACATAATTCTCACTTTGACTCTAAACTGGGGTCTCAAACTTAAAGGCCCCAGCACCTCCCAGGAACGAGTGCAGGAGCCAGGTAGGGGCTGAGTAGGCTGGCCTCCAGGTGCCCCAGCCACAGGGACAGCTGTTACCACTCTACCCAGTTGCATACTCCCAGGAATGCAAGCCCAGGGTTACTCTGTGTTTCAGTTTTCCACAACACTCCAGAAATCTTGACTCTTCTATGAAATCTTTCATTAAAAAAAAATCGGCAGAAAATTCTAGGTAAAGATAAGCATGTGTGGAGCAAAGGAGACACGCCGGGGGGCTGCCCTGAGTTTGCAACCTCTGATCTGCGTCCTACAGACTTTCACCTCTCACTTTCTGTTTGGCAGATGGATACAGTCCACGTTCTTCTGGAACTGGCTAATTGCACCCACCCCCATGCATTTGGGGTGCAGGTATGGAATCAGAAGGGCACTTTTTCTCCCTGTTTTCTTCCTTGTCTGATCACTTCTTCCCAACCCCCTCTGTCTGGCTCCTCCCCATGTTGTCCCCCTACCCACCCTCCCCTCTTTCCCAGCCATTCAATTTTATTAATGGTTGATTTTCTTTTTAAACTGTCTGGAGGCTGCCGCAAGCTTCGTGGTTGCCAGCGGCTCATCAATATCTTGGCGGTGGGGTGGGGCGTGGGGGGGGCAGGGTGTCATTTCATTAGCTAAGTGCCATGTAATCTACTTCGTAAATCCCGTAGCCTCTTTTTTGAGCTGGCCAGAGACAGGTGAAGATGAAGGCTGGCCAAAGAGCGACATCGGCAGGCCAGCCTGGAGGAATCGGGAAGCAAGGTCTGGAGACCCCTGTCGAGGTGTGGTCTGGGTGTGTCTGGTCCCCAATGCTGTCTCGGTCCCATCTCCTTCCACCCTGGCTGCGGTCCATCCTAGCTGACATTGTCAACGTTTGGAGAGTAGCCATTTCTCCCTCTGTGACGAGGAAGACCTCACCTTGTTCAGTCGTCATAAGTGAGCTCCCTCGGCTACTCCCTCTGAGTGTTGAGTTCCCAGAGGAGGAAATCAAGGCGAAGAGACACCCAGTGGCATTGCCAGGGTCCCAGCAGGCAGAGCCAGGATTCAAACTCCGGGCTGGCTGACCCCTGGTCCAGGCCTTTCTTCCCACACCCAAAGGACTTAGGGGCAGCCAAGGAAATGGGAACTAGACCCCTGGCCCAGCCACAGAGGAAGTCTTTGGTGAGAAACGTGGGCTTTGGAGCTGGACAGAGGGGTTTGAGTCCCAACAGCTCCACTTCCCCAGAGATATAGTGAGAACTGGGAATTCTTTACTATATCTTGTTAAGTCTCCGTTTTCTCATCTGTGAAATGGGATGATAATGGCGTCTGTTCCATAGAGTTGTTGCAAGGATTAAATGAGATGATGTGATTCAAATGCTTTACACAGTGCTCAGCACAGATGGTCCTCATCAGATCCAATGGAATTATTAGTAATAAAGGGTGGACATGAGAATACCCAGCAGCCGCCATGTGCCAGGCACTGGTCCAGGTCTTTGACATATACGGTCTCACACAATGCTTTCAATGGCCCATTTGAAAGATGACAACATAGAGACTAAGAGAAGGGTGAAGTGACCATTCTATTAAGAGCCCAGGATTGAAGCCAGATGTGTTTGGCCTTTATGGTTATATTGTGTGAACACCCTTGGGACATTGGTGGGTGTGGCAGGTGGAGAGAGAGAGGCAGTGTCCAGAGAGAGCAGCGTGAATGGACCCTGTGGTCTGGAGACCTCAATGAGGACACTGATTCCAGGGCAGACAGTGTGTGTCGCCAACTAGGCTCCTCAACCACTGAGACAGGGATCTCTGGTCTTGGGGGCACTCGAAACCAGAGAGGCATCGTGAGTCTCCCTAGGGTTGTCTTCTGTGGCACTGGAGTCTTGGCTAAGTAGAATCAGGCTAGAGTAGAGTGGAATACTGGTTTGAACACACTCCGTGTGGCCTTGGGAGAGGCATGTCACCTCCCTGAGCCTTGGGCCCCTGACACATAGAACAAGAGACAGGCTATGCCAAGTTGCCACAGAGCTTAATGAGCAAGTGCTGGAAAGGCTGGCACAGATTGGTTCCTCGGGATGCAGACCCCAGGACCCAGACTTTGAGTGCTGGGGGTTTATTAGGGGTGCGGGGGTGGGGGAGGCCCTCCAGAGCAACACCTGCAGGGGAAAGGAAATAAGCAGGGTGAGGCAGAGAGAAATTGGGGTGCAATTCAGGCTCACCAAAGACCTCAGTTGGTTCTCTGGGGATCTCTAGAGCTGAGATGACTCTTCAAGGTCATCCTTCCTAGAGGCAAGGAGGCCAGGATGAGGTGCCCCCCTCACTGACCAGCCACGGGAAGGAGGTCTGACCTTGGACATGGCAGCTCTCTCCAGCTAAGGACAGTTGCTGGGAACAGAGGCTCAGCTGGGAGCTGTCAGCACTCTCAGTGGCTGGGGTGAGATCTAGGTGGCACAACGAAGCACCTAGTAAGGAGCCACTTGTCACCTGCTGGGGGACATGCATTTCAGTTGCCTTTTCCTCTGCTACAGTGCTTGCTGTTCAGCCACCGAGGGCACCCAGGGTGCAAGGGGGCTGGCCTGCAGGCAAGTAGGGGAGAAGGTGTGATGGATGGCACAGGGAATTCTGCCCTGCCCGTGATGTTTCATGCGGCTGCGGTCTTAGGTGAGCCCGCTTCATGGTGGGAGTGGCGGCAGGGGGAAGGATGTCCCCTGAATTACACAGCTGGCAGCATCTGGGAGAGTGAGGCAGGAGGTGCTGCACCCAGGATGAAGGAGAAATGGTCGTGCCATCTGAGTGCCCCCCCCCCCCCCCCCGCCTCCCCTGTCACCCTGCTGGGCTGTGCCTTACAGCCTGCGCTCGACCCTGGAAAAAATTGACTGCCTGTTTCTGCCTGACTGCTCGAGAGTTACAGGCTGCAGGGGTGGGGGGAGGGGGCGAGGGTGGGCTGCTGCCTCCTCATCAGGATGGATTTTTCTGCTTCTCTGCTTGTAGGAAGAGCAGGAACAGGATACGGGAGGCTGCTCAAGAAGTAATCACCGTGTGGGCGAGGGCATGTCAGGGGCTGGCTCCGTGATGAAGGGGAGGGCGGGGGAGGGGCAGTTAGGGCAGAGAGGGCAGTGGGAAGGCTGAGGCCTCCTGGGGAGAGCAGCACCCCTGTCTGCAGGCATGCCTCTCCACCATGCAGCCTCCTCCCTTCCATCCTTGCATCTTTCCATCCCTTCCTTCATCTAATCTTTCCTTCCTCCCTGCCTTTGTTCCTCCCTCCTGTCTTTTCTCTTTCCCACCCATTCATTTGTCCACACACTCTTTCACTTAATATGCTCCCAAAATCCACCCTTTCTTCACTTTTTCTTGGCTCGGCAGACATTGCTTGGGGACCTGTGTGACATGCCTAGCCCGGTTCTGGGCACTGCTGATGACCACAACACAGATTCCACCCTCGTGGATTTCACAGTCTGACAGGGGAGAAGATGGGTCAGCAGAAGAAGTTCTCATTCTTAGTAGGTCATGGCTCTTTGGGGGGAATACCCAAGGTGCATTAGGCAATGTTGGAGATACTTGATGGAATCACAGAGGGCTTCCTGGAGGAGGAAGGATCTAAAGTCAACATCAAATAGGAAACAGGATGAGGAAAGAGAGGCATGGAGGAGCAGAGAGTGTCTGTGGCTGGGTCGGTATTAGCGTGGCCGGGGGCTTGGTGCAGGGCAGTGAGAGGCAGAGGTGGGAAATGTTTTAGCTGCGCCTGGAGGGATGGGTTGGGTGAGGATCACCAAGGGTCATGAAGAATTTGGACTCAAGTCGCAGTTGTTTTTCCTTAAGCAAGACGTTCTTCACTACATGAAACCTTACGTGGAATTTCAAGCTACAGAAAAAATCTAAATGCAGAGCAGAGAAGGTTCCAGAATATTCCCTACTTAAATCTTATACCTAATCCCCACTGTGAGACCGAAAGCACAGGGACAGGACCTTGGGGCTCCACAGAACACTGTTTGAAAACCACAGGAAGGTTATGGGGACCCTTCTCTGGACTTGGATGGGACCCACATACTGCAGGTCCCACCTCTTACATGACAAAAGATCAGAGTTTGGGGGCACAGTGAAGGTTGCATTTACTCCAACTGGGGAGTCAAATCCCAGCTACTTAGGGAGATGCGCAAGGTCTCCCAGGATGTTCTAACCCCTACGTTCATGCCCATCCCTCTCAGCCCCTCACTTTCCAGCCATACTCAACTTCTGGGGTTTCATAAATGTGCGTGGCCCAGTTTGCCTCCCGCTGGAGCTGCACCCCACCAGCGCCTTTGCCTGACTGGCTCCCCGTGTCTCAGGCCTTGGCTTAGAGACCCTCTGCTGGCCTCCTCCGGCTGGCACATGGTGTGTCTTCTCTGACCCCCTGTGACTGGCTCTGATTGCTGGGCTCGAGCTCCACCTGGTACGTAGCTGGTGCTCAATACATGCCTGTCGCGTGCACCCGCCGAGAGGCCGAGACAGGCGCAGGTAACAGCGTGGACACGTGCATAAAGCTCATCTTTGTCTTCCAAGATGAGCAAGTTCACGTGGGGTGAGCCGGGAAGGGGCGGGGAGGAAGGGGGCACCCTCCCCTGCACACAGTAGGTTCTCAGAAAGTGCTGGTTGGACAGCAGCAAGCGCACTTGGGTCTCCAGCAGGTGCTAAAGAGCAACCCCGAGCAGGGCTTGGGGCTCTGAGATGGGGGCCGTTGCGGCCCTCGAGGCTGGGGGCACACTGCCGCCCGGCCTGCCTGTGCCACGCCCACTGAAGAGGGCTGCGCGGGGTAGTCTCTCTGGTGTGTCTGTGCATCCTCGTTCCCACTGTTTACATCGTTGATTCCTACGGCCCAATTTGCATTTGCACGCCAACTCAATACTTTTTATGATGCAATTACTACTCAGAGATGAATTTTTTATGAGTTTCCTTTTAATGTCTCCAGGGCCCTCTATTCTTGAGGAAATCTCCTTGTGAAAGATTGCTAATTCTTTTAGAGAGGGAATTTAAAACCCCTGGCACCTCCTCCAGGAAGCCTCCCTTGGCCACAATGCATGAAGAGGTACTTGTGTAGCCATGTAGGTTGCTGGTTAAAAGAACAAACTCTAGAGTCATCATAATCTGGATTCAGAGTCCCATTCTAGCATTTAGTGGCTGTACAACCTTGAGCAAGTCACTAAACTTCTCTGAGCCTCAGAACCTTCATCTCACAAGTAGGGACCAATAGTCACGTGGACACCCATCTCCCGGACATACCTTGTAGAAGGACTGAGATATTGCATGCTGGCAAGGAGTTACGCTCATGAAATATCTGCTGTTATTATTATAATACTCCAGTTCACGGAACAGCTGGCATCCATCCACTTGGATAAATTCACCTTCCCGGCCTCCGCACTTCATTTGGTGGGGAGGGAGACAAAGGTGCAAGTGATCACCCGCCCCCAGATGCATCCAAAGCGTATCGTTGGAGTTTAACGACCATGAGCTTGGGATATACAGTCAGATTTTCTTTCTTTCTCTTCCTTGATTGTCATAGTGTTGCTCAGTTCTGTCTGTCGCGACTGGGAAGGACAAGCAGCAGGAGATAGGACAGGGAGCCAGGCGAAGGCCGCTTATGCCTTGCAGAGGTTAAGACAGCCTAGATTTGACTGTGGCTTCTGCCCTTTCCTAGAGTTTTCTAGACCTTGGGCTGAGAGGTATCTTCTTTCCCCTTTGCAAATGTACCGCTTGAGGCCCAGAGCAGAGAAGACCCCCTGCTCGTCTCAGTGCCTGGAATTCTGTGTGTCCATTGTTGCACCTGTCTCAGCGACTCCTGTTCATTCTCAGCATGCCAGGCCAGATGGCCCGTGTTCAGGGAAGCTTCCTTTGAATGCCCCGGGACAGCCTGGAATTCCTCCTCCCACCTCTCTCTCTCCTCTCTGTATATATGTATCTTTCTATCTTAAATTCCTTTTCATTTTATTGAGAGAAAACATGATACATTTAAGAAACAAAATGTTTAACAGCACACAAAGCTCTGTCATCTCCATGGACCCTAGTGGCGCAGCCTTTCTCCCTGTGACAGTCACCGTTCCCAGTTTCTTCTGGAGCCTCCAAGGGCCCTTCCCTGTGAGGACGACTATATGAAAGACCAGCCAAGCTCTCTGTTCTTTACAAATGGACACATACTCTAATCAACATCGGTGTCTTGGCTTTATTTATTATTCATTTTTACTTAGAGGTTGCTCTGTGTCACCATACAGAGATGTTTCGTTTAAGGGCCACATGGTATCTCATTCTAGGATGAGCCAAACTGTATTTAGTCAGTGTATCAGTACCCTTTGATTATTCCCTAATCTTCATAAGTAAACCTGGAATGAATGAATGAAAGGAAGGAAGGAAGGAAGGAAGGAAGGAAGGAAGGAAGGAAGGAAGGAAGGAGAAAAGGAAGGAAGCAAAGGGGAAGGAAAGAAGACTGAAGCATGGATGAAAGAATGGACGGGTGGATGGAATAAAGACGAATGAATAGAGGAGTTAATTCTAGAACCTGGGCTAGGTTCCTGGTTCTCCCATCCCTCTCTGGTGCCCTGAGGGATCCACCTCCCCCAGGGAAGACCCAGTGGGGTGTCCCTGTCTTCAGGCGGAGCCCACGGTGTCGATGGGCACGTGCTGTCCCGCTGTGCAGCTCTGTGAACCCATGGGCAGTGGCAGGCCCCCGACCATCGTTCTCCCTCGGACACTCACAAACAGCGGCGGCTTCCCAAGGCCTGCCCGTGCTGGGTGCAGCTGTGCCAGCTTATGTAAACTTGTATTTCTGCCTCATGAAAACAAAGCAGGAAAGGAGAGCTGACTCGGCCAGAGACCCGTGCTGGCTCAGTGAGTCATCCTTATCCGAGCAAAATGAGAAAGCCCTCCCAGGTCTGGGGCTCTCTCTGAGCCATCTACCAGCACCACGGTGCCCTTCCCGCCCACATCCCCCAGCCCAGCGCGCAAGGAGGTCTCACACAGAAACATACGATACGAAGCAAAGCCAGCACATGGCAAAATGAGAAACACTTTCTATATCAGGAATCTGGATTGTTATGTGAAACCTCCTAAATTTATAAACTCTGAAAACCAACTCAGATGTTTTAAGCAGTGCTAGAGAGGCTATGCCAACCTGTGAAGGGCCGGCTTGGGCCAGAGAGCCACTGATGTGAACCTCTGTTGGATGCTACTGTATGAGAGTCAGCAACTCTGGGTACCATTTGGGTTTCTGTGTTCCCTGTGGAGAGGGGTCCTCTCTGTGCAGCTCTGTACCTGGAGACCCTGCAAAGTAGGAAATACAGCCATCATTGAGTGCTTTCTCTGCTTTTAATTAATACATCAATTATACAGGTATGTATTGATTACTTGATGTCTGTGCCCCTCTCCCTTCTCTGTTCTTCTGGTGTGGTTGGATTTGGGTGATTATAATAAGCTCGGCCTCTAGTTTCATAGTGTCTGGGTTCCAATCCTGGCTCTGCCACTTGCTAGCTGGGTGACCCTACACAAGTGATTCATCTTTTCTTTCTTTCTTTTGTTTTTGTTTTTGTTTTTCTGCCAAGGCTCAGTTTGCTCACTTGTACGATGAGGGTCAGGATAGTTTCTTCTCCCCATGAAAGTTAAATAAACTCACGTATGGGAGACATTTAGAACAGTGCCTGGCTTCTTGTTAAACCCTTGGTTCATGCAGTTATTAATGGTCACCTACTTTTTCACAAGCTTGTTAAACCTTCACTGGGTGCTAAGCTTTGTGCTTGGAACTAAAGTTTCAGTTATGTGCACAGCAGGACCCCCTCTCAGGAAGCCTGTTTCGTTAACGTCTTAAGGAAGCGCCATTTTATAGATGAAGCAGCTGAGGATCACTGGAGAGGTGAAGTGACTTGCCTGAGGTCACACAGCTTGTCAGTGGCTGAGGTGGGATACCAGTTGGGTGTGTCTGTCCTTCCCTCTAGAGAAGATGTTCTTCCTGCAGGGAGAATGGGGAGTCTCCTTTCCCCCAGACCTTCTCTCGACAAGCAAGGAATTGGTCATCACATCCTGGAAGTGTCCTTGAGACAGACCTGACCATTTATTTGCAAGGGGACCTAAAAAGAGAAAGGTTGGCATATATTCAAGTTCCCGAGGCTGGGTGCTCCTTGTACTGTTGGTTCTCAGTACTGGAAACTGGGAAGGCATTTGCAGAAGCCTCTGACTTGTTTTCCCCTTGGGCTTGGCTACAGCCCACCATCCCTGTGTGCCTCTATTTACCCATTGTACTGTAGGATGGACATACCTTCAGGGAGTTCACAACTGAGGTTCAGACACCTGTCCTTCCAACATGCCAGCCCTCTGCAGACTGCCATGTCACCACCTTGCCATAAATTGTGATGTCTGGATGACTCAATAGAGAACATTTATTAAGCACTTACTATGTGCCAGACCCTGTTCTAAGAGCTCTACATAAAAGGACTCATTTAATTCTCACAACCAACCCCAGTGAGGTAGATCCTGTGGTACTCCCATTGTACAGATGAGAACACCAAGGCCCCCAAAGCAGAAGTCACTTGCTCTAGATCATAATGTAAGTCATTGTTAGACATCACAATATGAAGTCTCAGAGTTCTCAGGAGTAGAGAGAGATCTTCCTGCCCAGAGGAACCTTACGGGATGAGGCTCAATGCCTGTTGGGCAGGGCACTCATCACTGGCTCTGTCCACTCAACCAGCCACTCACTTATCTATGACCCTCGATCAATAGAAGACACACTTGTAAATGGCAGCTCAATATGTCAGCACTTGCTGGTATCTCAGAGGAGTGAGGACGGGAGCCTCTGACTGTGTATAAACCTGCTTATGGACAGTGGCATGCTGGGTAGGCAGAGGAGCTCTTAATATCACCATACCTGGTCTCTGCACGGAGCCCCATCAGCCTCAAGCCCCACAAGCCAGCCATTCACCTTTGCCAAGGCTGCCATTATGTCCGAAGAACTAGACCATATTCGTTAATTCAGGAAAGAAAAGAATGTCTGGGCCTTACTCATCTGCCACTGTGTGACCTGAGACAAATCCCTTTCCCTCTCTGGTCTTCCAAATATCCAGAGCCTTAAACTCATGACCTCTAGGAACCTTTTAGGCTCAAGCAATTGATGGAAAATTGAAAGACCCCAGAGTGACTCCTCTTTGGTCCCCTGTCTGGAACAGCCAGTGGCCAAAATGTTGTCTCTGCTGTCTAACTTGTATCCATCCCCAGCACGAAGAAACCTCAGGACTAGTTTCCTGTTTCCACAATTAATGGTATTATTGTTCTTGTGACTGTGGTTAATATTAGCTGCATTCACTGAACTCAATGGGAAATATGAATGAAGTATGTTATACCCCACTATCTCTGTGAATCCTCAAAATAACCTGACGCCTTTCATTTCACAGATAAGGAAAGTAAAGCTCAGCGGGGTTGATTAAGTAGCTCAAGGTCATGCTCAGTGCCAGGTCGAGGAGAAGCCACAGTTTGAACCCGGGAACTCCCAGTTCAGCACCTTGGCTCTGGGCCACCAGACAGCCTGCCCTGCAGGTCAGAAAGCAGAACTTGCACCCCCCTCCCTGAAAATCCCCCTCACCTTAGCCACATGACATGGAAATATTCTAATGGCTAAGAAAAGAGAAATAAGAAAAAGGGCGGAAAAAAGAAAAAAGAAGAATGCTTTGTTCCTTGAGCCATTCTCTATAAACACTGTCTCTGCCAGGTACATGACTTAGCTGTGGAGGTGACCCCCGACCCCCCTGGCTGCCTGGAGTCCTCCTGGCAGCTGGCTGATCACATGATGCCCAGACAGCCCTGGTTGCTATTCAAGCGTGTCCATATGAAGTAGCTACAGCAGCCTAGCTCCCACGATGGGGGGCAGGCAGGGGTGGGAGTTGGCCTCGGACTCGGACACCTCACCCCTGTCAGTGTCCGCTGCCCAGATGAGGATGCTGAATGCTAGCCTGCTGCTGTGCCCCCTGCCCAGGTAGCAGAAGTTTGGGCAAGATGCAATGGCTACTGTAGGGTGGCAAAGCCAAGGGGCTGAGCCTGACCTCCCAGCATCGTTCATTTGTTCATTCACTCATTCATTCATTCACTTGATACTCATTGAGCAAATATAATGTGTCTGCTGCTCTTCTCAGCACCTGGGATACAGCAGTGAGCAAAATAGATGATATCCTTGTGGAACCTCCAGTCTAGCAGGGTAGAGAGCCATTAAGCAATTAAATACTCAATTAATTATTCAATTGCAATCATGATATGTTTCAGAAAGGAAGAGTGAAGCATATGATCATATAGAATAGGGGCCCAGCCTTGTCAGACAGCCAATTACGAAAACCTCATGTATTCATTCTCCATTTTGCCAAGCAGACATTTGCAAGCACTTAGAATTGTATGGGCCTAAAAATGGCACGGCGTCTGCAGAAACATCAAAGATGACCTTGATTCTTGTGGCAAAAGGCTATGGAGTGGCGAGGTCAAGGGCTCAGACTTCTGACCTGGATTTCTGTGTTTGAAACAAGTTCTACAATGAATGGTAGAGCTTAGTGCAAGTTACCAAGGCGACTTTCCTAGAAAGGATGTAGATAAAAGCTCTAGAACTATAGGACCACGTTAAATGAGATGTTATGCAAAAGCCACTTAGCAAGTGTCTGCCCCAAGTAGCAAGAAATTCGTGTTACGCTCTATGATAGTTTATTTCTGTTGAGCACCAGAGGACAAACGAATGCCCTGGGACCACCCTCCAAGAGCCTGCACTTGAACCAGGTCTCCAAACCCCCAGCCCCGTGCTTTGTTCAAGTACAGATGAACCTTGCCTACTCTGTGCAAAAACCACCCTTTCCCTGTCCCTTGTCGTGTACCAGCCTTTCATGCACACATCAGAAACTGAATCCAAGATCCAGTCCTGAGACCCACGTGCCCTGGGGGCTACCCCTCTCCCAGAGCACCCTGGCTGGGGGAGGGGCTGGGGAAGAGAGGAGAAAGCACCCAGCACGGCCTGGCCATGGCGGGAGCAGTAACTTCTCCTCATTATTTCCCAGCTCCTGGATTCATTAGCGACCCCAGTATTAATTCAGATTACTGCATTTATCCCCATCTGTCCCAGATTTGTCACTGAGACAGCGATGATGCTAATGTGGTGGTTTTAGCTACGAAGGATCACCGCAGAGTTCAAGTTCTTATTCAGAACAGGGAAGGTCCCCAGACACTGTTGGTCTAGAATAAGGAAAGAAAGCCCCCTCCTAAACCCAGGCACACAGCCTGTGAGCCCCCAAACCTCCAAACCAGGCAGCGCATGGGCCCACGGGCAGATAACCTTCTACGCTGGCCTCAGCATCAGAGAAATTCCTTTGAAATGACTCTGCAAACTTCCCCACCCACTGAGTTCCCCTCTTTGGCTAACAGATGGGCTCGGCTAACCATTCCCAGCTTTCTGATAAAGCGGTGTCAGGCAGTGAGGCCCCCTCAGAAAGGCATGCTTGGCTAATAAATTCCAAGGCACCCCCGCCATCTGCAGGCTGCCAATCACAGGGGTGCCGGGCACACCAGGGCTCCCAGCCTGCTGCTGAGAAGGAGCTGGGGTGGGACCTGGGCGGGTGGAGATGCAGCCGCCCCTGCCCACACTCGCCTGCCCCTGCTGCTCTGTCCTGCTCAGCCTGTGACCTGTTCCAGCTGAAATGGGCCAGGGCCATTCCCACTGAGCCCCCTCCCTCTGTTCATGCGACACCCAGCGTGTAGGCAGCACTGTGATTCAGTGCCATGGTCATAAGCCCCAAAGGCAGAGAGTTGGATCTGCTGCCACATTTTGGCTTAGCGACATTCCACTGTTAATTGCAGCCAGTGGCTTCCCCATCAGGGCCTTGATTTCTCCATCTATAAAATGGGAGTTAAAGACATTCCGTCTCTCAGAGATTTCATGTCGGGATGAAAGCAAAATGCATGGCCCAATGTTAGGTCCATGGATCATCACCATTGCTATCATTACTGTATTCGTGTGGCCATAATTTAGAAAACCATGTAGCCTGAGACATAGACTTTATGATTCCTGCTTCATATGATTTTTGTATTGAAGATATGATCAAAGGTATACAAATGTCCTAATCTAGCACACAGTAGGCATTCAAGAAGTGTTAGCTGCTTCTGTGCTTCATTCATTTTTTCATTTGCCCAAGAAACATGCATTAAACACTGTGCCAGCCTCTGTTGGGCCTGAAGAAACAAAGAAAAAAATGCATGGTTTCTGCCTTGGAGCCTGTCGTCTAGGAGGCAAAGGCACATGTCTGAAGATCACAGAGGTTGACCACCTGTTTGGGAAAGAGACCAGGCTTCCCAGGTGAGCCCTCCCCATAAATAACAGAGGTAATTTGTAAGTGTACTGCTTGAACTCTTCCTGATTAATGAAGTTTCCTGAGGCCAGGAGTGTAACACTGTATGTGGTATGCTGTCATGTCCTGTCCTGGGCCAAAGCAGACATCACTAATCAAACGTTGTTTTCCCTTGTGTTGAACCTGAGAAAGATCTCAGACTCTAGAAAGATTCTCTGCTCCTAATAGTTAATTGGAACTGGCACTCAAATTGTAAACAAACATTATCTTAGCCTTAGATTCAGGGTCAGCTATGATTAGCTATGTGGGCTATATCCGACCTGCCACTTGTTTTTATAAATAAAGTTTTATTAAGACACGTGTAAGTCCATCTATTCATATATCATCTATGACTGTTTTTTGCACTACAAGGGCATGAGTGGAGGCCAGGCTGGCAGTGCCAGTGAGTTAATGCCCCTGGAAACAGCTCTGAATTGAGAAGAGATTGACTTAGGTAAATACCACAGTCTCTGGGCCCTGACGTGGGGTAACTTCAAGATGACCACACTGCCTCCCAGAAGAACTGAGCTCCAGTTACTCATTAAGGATAATAAAACCCCTCCATGTTTCACCTTCCCACTCCCTTTCCTAGGAATCCTGGTCTCCGAGTCTGCTTCTGGGAGAACCAGACTAAGAACCCGCCCTTTCCCTCTTGGCCTCAGCTCTTCTAAGTCTAGAACATGTTGGATGTTTTAAGGAGACTGAATCTGTGACTATTCCTATCAGGATACTGCAGCAGCTCTGGTGACCGTTGTTCCATGTGCATCTCATACATGTACTTCCTAAGGGAGGGAGGCTCAGATCAGGCCACCTTGTCATTACCCGATGTGGCAGAATTCCATGCCAACCCACCAGAGAAGGGGTTTCTATCCCTTGTTACAGCTTTTAGGTGGCTGCATCTGCACTAGGTTTGGGTAGCTAAGCTCTTAGCCTTGCTGCCCAAATGTGATTTTAATCCTGACTTTCCCTACTTCCCTGCCCAGGGCAGACATCATTAATCAATCATAATCCGACTTCCTCTTTACATATTTGCCAGGAAAACACTCCAGGCAGGCACTACCTATCCATGGATGGGACCCAGCACTTGAAGTTAAATGCATTATATGGGGGCATAGGGGAATGTTCATGATATAAAGCCAAGTGAAAGGAAGCACAATGGTAAAGTACAGAATGAAAAAATTCTTTAAAAGAGAAACAGCCTTGGTCAGTTGGCTCAGTGGTAGAGCATTGGTCCAGTGTGTGGAAATCCTGGGTTCAATTCCCAGCCAGGGCACACAGGAGAAGCGCCCATCTGCTTCTCTACTGTCCCCCCTCTCCTTTCTCTCTATCTCTATCTTCCCCTCCCGCAACCAAGGTTCCATTGGAGCAAAGTTAGCCCGGGCGCTGAGGATGGCTCTGTGGCTTCCATCTCAGGAGCTAGAATGGCTCCGGTTGCAACAGAGCAACAGCCCAGATGGGCAGAGCATTGCCCCCTGGTGGGCATGCCGAGTGAATCCCAGTCAGGCGGATGGGGGAGTCTGTCTCTCTGCCTCCCCACTTCTCACTTCAGAAAAATACAAAAGAGAGAGAGAGAGAGAGAAACAAAGCATGATAGAACAAATGACAAATATAGGAAAGTGACATCTCATAGCTGTGTGTGTATGTGTGAATGTGGTAGGATTCCAATTTTCTTTTTCTCTGTTGCATTTGCTCTGTACTGTGTATCTACTTGTTTGATGAGTGTGTTCATTGAGCACCTATTACATCCTACACCTGAGTTAGGGTTTCAATGATAAGACAAATACTTGATATCCTAGTTGAAAAGGTCATTACAACCCAATGTGATAAGTCAGGGACTGCGACCAAAGGAACATTCTCAAATTAGGTCTCAGCAGGCCTGTGCTTCTTCAGGACGCTCATTGTAATGACAGTGCTGTAGCTTCTTATAGACTGTGGGCTAAGTCAGCATTAATTTTTGTTTGCAGCCACATCCCTCGTGCCTAGAACGGTGCCTGACATAAAGCAGGTGTTCAATCAATATTGCGTCCTGAAGCAGGTCCTTTCCAGCTTCATAAAATATGGGGGGGGGTCACGGGTTTAAGAACAATTAGAATGAAGTCGGGGGAGAGCTGGTACTACACAAAGGAGTTCGCACGTTGTCCTGGAGACAGTGAGGAACCTGCTGGAGGTTTGCAATGTAACAAAGCAGACAAAGTAGTTTAGTCTTTGTACAAACCACCTGCGTTGGTACCCAGTTTTTAGCTGCTCTGTTCTGAACAGGACTTAGTTTTCAGTTCCCTCAGAGGCTGCCGTCTCTGAGAGCTTCAGCAGAAAGCAGAGCAACAGGCAACGTGGGCTGGAACCATGGGTTTGTCCTCCTGCCGTGTCGATATGTAACATGCCATTTGTCCTTAAGCTGTAGGGTCACTTTGCTCTTCTTAAAGTGTGTGCTGCATACTGCAGCAGAGAAGGGTTTCTCAGGCGGGCAGTGAAGAGCCAAAGCGAAAAGTGCCACTCCCTGCCTGCAATGCTCAGGTTACTGAAGCCCTTGAGCCTCCATTTTCTCCTCTGAAAAGTGGGGTCAATTATCAATGACTTTTTCAGAGCAGCCATAAGGAGAAGGGTGCCTGAAACATACCGCCAGTGCTTGTTATCAAAAGTTACACTGATGATGATGATATTAGAGCTGGCAGAGATCCAATTCTGCAGGGGAGGAGGGAAACTGGGGACTAGGAGTGGAAGTGATTAGCTCAAGGTGCCACAGGGAATCCCTAGCAGAGTTGGAGTCCCAGGAAAGTTCTCAAGATGCCATTCTCACGCTTCTTTTCCTTGGGCTGTAGTTCCCACACTGGGTGCCTCGGCACCCTGGGGTCCTTGGCAGGCTCCTAGGACCGCTGCAAGGTATTTTCAATCATTGAGGTAATCAAAGCAATATTTGATATTTCTCAAGTGTCACCTGAACTGCTAGTTCGAGGTCACTCACAGTTCCAGCATTAGAGCACGCCACATGCCTTTGGGTGATGTCATATCTTTGTGACCCTGGGTTTTCGGTGGTGGCTTATGATAAAAGACCAAGGTCCGTGCCAAAATCAATGTGGAACAGGAAATGAGGATGGCGGAGTCCAATCACAGGCTGAGGTTTCGGAAGCGCCGCAGAGCCCAACAGGCGCACACATTTCAATGGCGAGTAATGGCGCTGAAATGAAAATATTATTCTTCTTTCAAGGTCTGTGAATTTTTCTTCTTTTGCAAACACCTACTCAGTGGTTAGGGCATTAGTGCTCATTAAGTTTGCACCTAAATACCTAATAAACAGAACCAGGAGGGATTTCTTTTGGTGAAACAGTTCTGGAACACTAAGGGTGTTCCAGGAACCCAGAAAGTGTGAGAACCTCTGCTCCATGATATAAGGTCTCCGCTTACAGGGAAGAGGGCTCTAAGCCTCAAGGCAGGGCTGAGGCCTGAGGACAAGGGGTTAACGCCTTGTGAACAAGACCAAGCAGGAACAGGAAACCCAATTTCTCAGTTTCTGCCAAGTCACTGTTTATTTAGAACCAATGGTGTGAGTACATTGGAAACCTTGTCCTTCCATTCCCCAGCCGCCAGGCCATTCATTCATTCAGCAAATGCACATTCATTGTTTACTCTGTGTCAGACACTGTGCCTATTCATTGATAAATGAGGCACAGTCCTTGTCCTCAAAGGCAGGAGAGGAAAGAGGGGAGAGAGGATGAGAGGCAGGAAGGAAGAGGCACTGTTCTTCTTGTTTTGATAAATAAAACTCCGAAAAGCACAGGATCAGAGAGGTTAAGTTAATGACCCAGCATCACACAGCATAAAAGAAGTTAGATCATGACTTACTACCAAGATGATGTCCTGTACCACGGTGCATGGTCTAATCTGAGAGCTCAAACAATAGCATGTAAAAATAACATTATTTATTTTTTTTACCACTTCAGAAGGGCACAGACAGTGTGTTTCTGGCACTATGTTAGACACATAGATCAGTGAAATAGAATCAAGAGTCCAGAAATCAATGCCTATGGTTAATTGATTTCTGAGAAAGATGCCAAGACTATTAAATGGGGAAAACAGTCTTTTTCACAAATGGTGCTAAGGAAAAATGGCTATCCACAGGCGACAGAACAAAACTGAACTGAAAATAGATCAGAGATCTAAATGTAAGACTTATAATTATAAAACAGCTAGAAGAAAATATAGGAGTAAGTCTTCATGACCCTGGATTAGGCAATGGTTTCTTAAATATAATAACAAAAGCACAAGAGACAAAGAAAAAAACACACAGACAAGTTAAACCTCATCTAAATTAGAAACTTTATGTTGTGATACCATCAAGGAAGTTAAAAGATGGTGATGAAGGTTAATGAGAGTGATTCTGGTTATCATTTTGCAATGTATACAGATATGAAATCGTGTATGGAGACCCACTGGACAGGCGCGCCCTGACGGGAGGGGTTACACCTTGCCTCCCATGGCACCTACCCCTGACCTAGGCACGCAGCAGGTCCTCGGTAAGTGTCAGCTACACTGATGAGTGAGTGGAACAGCATCTTAGGTTGATATCCTTAACAATTATATAAAGTTAACACAACAGTCCCCATTTTGATAATGGAGAAACTGAGGCATAAAGAGGTTCAATGACCTCTCCAAGGGCCTGGAGGTGGTGACTTTAGGACTCAGGACTGACAAAGTCAAGTTGGCTAGGTACTGGATTCTTGGTTCCCAACTCACAGACCATTCATTCATTACCCATGAATTCATTTAGTTTGATACTATTTAAATCAGGAGATGATCTTGGAGCCCTGCCCAGACCTTTTTGGCTTTACTATTCCAGGACATTCCAACCCAACTTCCAAGTGCCAACTTGTGTGTCTCTTTGTCCAAGGGTTTCTCTGGGCACTGACACTTTCTCCAACTATGAATATGATGGAATGGAACTTTCTGGGCATTAATGACACCATCCCTACCCTGCACCCTGGGAGCAGCCCTCAGCCCACAATATGGGAGTTGGTGTATGCATACCCCATCTCCCTCCTTCCCTCAGCCCCACACTGTGTCCCGGAGGTCCCGGGAGGGTCAGGTTGCAGTGGCCCACAGTGGTAACCCACAGTGGTGTCCTTTCCATCCTCTCTCACTTTCCCGGTGCCTTCTGGAATGGTCCACATATGCTGCAGTCCTTGTCTTAGCAGCTGCTTCTGGAGCAGCCCAAACTCATACCTCCTCCATGCTGGGCACTAGGGGATAGTTGGTGAACAAATTGGTGAGGTATGGTCCTATTAGGGCTCCCTGGTTCATGAAGAGACAACCCTCACCCTTGCCTGTCCCAACCCAACCCAGTTCCTCAAGTCCTGCTGCCTTAAAACCAGCATCTTCCTGCTTCTCCTCTTCCCAGCCCACTTTGCCTGAACCAAACTAATCCAGCTGAACTCCAGGGTTAGCAGTGGGCAGCCGCACCTCTGACAATGTCACCAAGACAAGCACAGCGGTTCCCTGGACTGCTCAAAGGGGATGCAGAAACTGGGCAACACCCAGAATCCACGTGGGGGTGGGTGACAAGACCTTCCTCTGCTCCCCCCACCCAGCTCCAGGCTAAAGCAATTAAGTCATTTGCCTTGGGGACCTGGAGGTGGCAGTAACATATAATCACAAATATAAACAGTTGTATATGGTAATTACAAATTCTGCTTTTTTTTTTTTTTTTTTTTATCAGTGCAACCCAGACCTTAGATTATTTTCTGCTTGATAAAATTCTAATTCTGGTCCATCCTTCCCTCTCCTCCACCCAACTTTAGAAGGATTAAGATGGGGCCATGGGTGGTAATTTAGGAGATGACAGAATCGAGGTCTCTAGTTTCAGGTCTTGTACTACAAGGATTCAACAGACGCTCATTGGCGGCTGATGCTTCATCCCACATTAGATTAAATGTTCAAGTGGTAATGACCCACCATTCCATGGCTGGCCCCAGCCCAGACTCCTATCATATCTTGTCTGGATTTCTCCACTGGTCTCCTGGTAACATCCCTTTGGCCAAGCCAGAGTTGTTCTTTTCAAAATCATGAATCATTCTGCCTAGTTGCGCCTCACCAGGGGCCAGGTCTTGTCGAACGGCCCCACTGTCATTCCAGTGTCACCCTATGACTTATTGTGTATTCCACACTGAGTCCCCTCCCATCTATTGCCCACAAATACCCAGGAATAGCCACAGTCTCCATCTACTCCACTACAACCTGGTTCCAAGTCACCTTCTCACATGGTCTCGCCGGGGAGGCCACCCAGCTTCCCCTCCTGGTCTCCCTGCATGCTCTCCTCCCCACGGATGACCCTCTCTGCACCCAGCTGCCAGAGTGGCCTTTAATTAAAGACATCAGTGAAATCATGCAACACCTCTCCACTGCACTTAAGAGGAAATATCCAAGTTCTTTGCTATGACCCTGCATGATGCGGCCACTGCCTCCATCCCCACCTGTGGTCCTGTGTGTATCTTACCTTCACCTTTACTCTCCAGGCCTGCTGGCCTCCATTCTATTTCTTAGGCAGGATAAACTCATTCCCACCCAGGCTCTTCGCCTCTGCTGGTCCTTCTGCCTTCAGCACTGTTCCCACATGTCTTTGTAGACGTAACTCCTACTTTTCATTTATGTCTTAGCCCACATGCCAGTCCTCAGAGTGACCTTAGCCCAAGCAAAGTCTTTCCCAGCTCATCCTAGCACTTGGTTTTATATAGTATATATAATCATCCTTATCTAAAATTATTGTATACCTGTAGGTATATAGTTCTTCACAACCTGTGTCCTCCTACTAGAACCTATACCCCAAGAGGAAAGGGACTTTGTCCAGTGTGTTCAGTACTCATCACCAGGGCTTTACAGAGGACTCGGCACATAGTAGGTGCTCAATAAACAATCTCCAGGTGAGCGAACAAACAGTATCTTTCATGGCCCCTTGCAAAGCCTTCATGAGAGGCTGCCAGACTCCTCTAAATCCTGTGACTACAATTATATATTTATGAGGTAATCAGCAATTGAAAAGTTCCCTGTAATAGTAACTGGAGCTTAACGGACAAATAAACCGAACACCATAAAGGACGTTTTGCGGCCACTGGGGCGGATCAAGTGAGCTAATCGCCCCACTCTCAGCAATTAAGTCAATTAACTATTCAGACATATGCTGAGCCATTTCCCCGGCTTGAGCTTCCTGGGGGCGTCTGTGAAATTTGTGCCACTTATGTACAGTGTGAGCCTCTGGCCGGCACTACCAACTGGGATGACTGGGAGAGCGGGAGGCGGCTGGTTCACCAAGACACAAGCCAGCGCTGCAGTAGAGATATGATAAGCGGTATGTTCTCCAGAAGCACATTTTCTCTCCCTCCTTTTCTGTGTGCAGAAGGAATGGGAGAGACCACTATTGCTAGCTCTGGCTTATTTACTTAGCATGTTTGAGGCTGTTTTAACGTTGGGGTGAGTCTCTGTGGGAAAAGAGAGAGAAGTGAGTAAAGTGAGTTGGGGTAACTCCTTGGGATGCTGACTCAGTCCTGGGTTCAAATCCTGACTCCTGCTCAGTAGCTAAGCCTAAATTTTCTCATCTGGGAATTGAGAAATTACAGACTCTGCAACAAAGGGAAAATGCGAACTTAATGAGAACTGTTATTGAAAGGCTAAAGAGAATAGGTAGAAAGAGCATAGAGGCCCTTGCCGGGTAGCTCAGTTGGTAAGAACATCATCCCAATACGACAAGGTTGCGGTTTCGATCCCTGATCGGGTCACATACAAGAATCAACCAGTGACTGCATAAATAAGTGGAACAACAAATTGATCTCTCTCTCTCTCTCTCCTTACTGTCTTTCTCTCCCTCTTTGTCAAAAATCAATAAATTAAAAAAAAAAAAAAGGAGCTTAGAGACAGGAGGCAGATACACATGGTTGGAATCCCAGTTCTTCTTGGCATTTCATTGCTGTATACAGCTGAGCCTCAGTGTGCTCATCTGAGGAAGGGGGCTAATAATGCCAAAAGAGGTCTTAAGACCAAGTGCGTCTGATGCTTGAACAGCCCTGGCCTGTGATTCTCCTCCCATCTGATTCTTCCCTGCCTTTGAAGCAGAAGGAAGGGAGCTGCCCCAAACCGCAGGGCACGTTGCAGAGAAGGAGCGCAGGCTTCCAATTCTGATTGGGGCCCTTTCTGCCTTGCCGAGCTCAGGCACTCATCGTGAATAGCAAAGTCATCCTTTCAAGGAGAGAGATGTTCCCGGAGATAATTAGCATGTATCGACTGGATGTTTTCTTTTTCCCCACGCACTGCGTCAAGCCTTCCACAGATATTACGTAATTTCAACCTCCCAAAGAAATTCTGTGATGTGTATTTTAGGAATAAGGAAAGGACTCGGAAAGGGCAGGTCACTCGCCCCAGGTGACACAGCCAGAAAGTGTTGCAGTTGGGATTTGAACCAGGATCTGGCTGAGTCTGATGCTCTAACCCACGGTGCTCCCCTGCCCACGGCGGGCATACTGTGATTTTTCTCCACGTAGCCCTCCAGTTTGCAAGAATTGAAAGCATCCCGGTTTCAAGATTAATCAATGACTTTTGGAGAGGGGCCGTTACCACCCTCCCCTGCCCCCAGCCCCAGCTGTCACCTCCTCCCTCTTTCTCCTCCATCCACCCTGCAGGCTCCCAGAAGGCAGCGGGTCCTTGGCTAAGGATGGAGAACCGCCAGATGGACCAGGCTCCTGAGACAGAGACCGAACCTTTACATTAGAGATGGTCTTCAACGCATTACGCCCAGGGAGCCACACTGGACCTGCCAACATCCTGGGCCTTCAGGCTCGGCTTAGCAACATCCCTGCATGGGATTTTGGAAAGCACTGAAAAGACATCCCCAAACCGAAAACCTACCTCTGATCTTCTGAAGCCAGCCAGGGTGGACGAGTTTGCCCAAGACTGTTTCTTCTTGGCAACGACCAACACCAGCAGTGCCAGAAAGAGGCAGGAACAGAGCCCCAGCCGACAGTCGTGTCAGGTTCCAACAAGGGCTGACGCACCCGTTTCTGGCTGCTGGTTCCCTGTGACAGCGGGGCCGGATGGAGGGCCGTTTTCCCCACCTCTGCCTTCTGGACCGTGCTTTCTGGTTTACAAAACTTCTTATGGGATGCTATATCATTTATTCAGTACGGTCATAATAACACTCACACATATGCCTATGTGTGTTCTCCACATATCTGTACACCTCTACGTATCTACTGCTTTCTCTACCCAACTTTATACAGTTGTACAGTCCCTGGGTCATACGTTAACAGACATGGAGACAAACAGTTGTGGGCTAATGGGGAGAAGGGCAAGATGTGAGGTCGCTGATTATTAAACGTTGGGCTATGCAAGAACGTTCTGGGAACTTTCTTAAAATTGTAGATTGCTGGTCCCAACACCAGATCTGTCAATGCAGTCGGTCTAGGTTGAGGCTTGGGAATCAAGATGTTAAAAAACATCACTGAGCTGTGTACTTTATGCTTGCTCTGTGTCACCTCAATTTTTTAAAAAAAATAGTCCCAGTGTGCCACAGACTAGAGTGCTGGGCTTCCTGTGGAAGGGGCTATCTGAGTCTTCCCAGAGATTTCCAGGTAAGCGATGCAGGGAAGGGCATTCCAGGCACAGGGAACAACACGGGAAAGTTTAGAGCAAGGGGCGGTATGACAATTGATGGGGGGGGGGGAAGGTGAGGGCCAGAACATGGAAGATCTTACTGGCCAGGCTGAGATGAGGAGGTCACCATGATGGCCCTTCAAGTCCTTGAAGTGTGTTTGATAAGGTTGTACTTAGAAACAATCACAGGCTGACCCCTGGAGACTGGACTGGGTGGGCAGACAGGTAAGGCATAGACGCTGATCCTAGCAGAACAAAAAGTCACATGTTAATGCAGAAATCCTTAGAATATAAAAGGAATGCCTCTTTAAACTACCAGCTTTTTTGAGGCCTTTGTAATAGACATACTTATATTATTTACATAAATTAGACCATGATATAGAAATTTCTTTTCTTAAGAATCTAATGTGGGCATATTCCCATAATACTGTGTGTGTTAAACTGCCTCATTCTTTTTAAGGGCTGCATACTATTCTATTATGTGGATAAATTAGGTTGATGTTGTAGATATGTCACAATTTTTACAGTTTTACTTACAAAAATAGCTGTTGGTTTACTTAACTCCTTCCATTTTGGTGGATAATTAGGTTGTTTCCAATTTTCTTCTATACTAGTGTAGCAATGTTTTAGTGATCCTCCTTAAAAACGTATCTCTAAGTCCCTGTTTTGCTCTAAGGTTGATTTCTGAAAATAGAATTACTGGGTCAAAGGGTAGACATATTTAAAATTGCAATGGGTACTGCTAGGCGTTCTCTAAGAAAAAAGACATTGCCCATTTGCATTCCCAGTGAGATGAAACTGTCACAGGAAAACTATTCAAACTGTATCCCTCAACACTTACCAAAGATACTACATAATAAACACCCACAGCATCTGAAGGCGTACAACAAAAAGTATTTATTTTACTCTTGTGCACTATATAGATTGTACCCACAATGCTCAAGAGTGCCTATTTGCAACACCCTTGCAAGCAGTGTGTGTTATTAAAGAAAAACGTGCTCATTTGACCGCTTAAAACTGTATTTGTTCTTATAAATTGCATTTCTTTTATTGCGAGTGAAGGTTAGCCTGTGTTATGCACTTATTTGGCCAGTGCTGTGCCTTCTTTGATTAATTTCACATTTGTGTACTTTTTTTAAAAAAAAATTACCTTTGTCCTTTGCTTCTTAATAATACCCAAGAACTCTTTATATAATGTGTCTATTAACCTTTTGCCTGGTGTGTATAAAGCAAATAATTTTCCCAAGTGGGATGTCTTTTCTTTTTAAACCTGTAAATATTTTCATTTTTATGGAATTTAATCAATCTATGTTTTAGTTTATAGCTTTTTTATTTTTTCTTATCAAGTGAGAGGCAGGGAGGCAGAGAGACAGATTCTCATATGTGCCCTAACCAGGACCCACCCAGCAAGCCCTGTCTGAGGCTGATGCTCTGCCCATTTGGGGCCATTGCTCTGTTGCTCAGCAACTGAGCTATTTTAGTGTCTGAAGTGAGGCCATGGAGCCATCCTCAGTGCCTGGGGCCAGCTTGCTCATTGGAGCCATGGCTGCAGGAGGAGATAAGAGAGGGAGGGGGTGGGAGAGGGAAAGGGGGGAGGGTGGTAAAGCAGATAGTTGCTTCTCCTGTATACCCTGACTGGGAATCAAACCAGAACTTCCACACGCCAGGTCAGTGCTCTACCACTGAGCCAAGTGGCTAGGGCCAATAGCTTACTGTTTTGTTTTCATACTTAGACACATCTTCGCTGCTTAAGTGAATTACCAGCCCACTTTTTCAGTCTGTTGGGGGGATCATAGAGTTTTATGTTTTACTGTAAACTCCAGTCCACTGGGAATTGTTCTGGCTGAATAGCTATAAAGAGACAATTTAACTCAGTTTTATTCTCTCATGGCTAAACAATTGTCCCAGTGCTATTTGTGGAATAATCTTTTCCCAAGAGAATTGAAATGTTACCTTTAGTACATGCAGATTTTCATAAATCCTTAAGCCTGTTTCTAGACTGTCTGATTTTTTAAATTAGTAAGCAGAAATGCCTCTAAACCTTTTTTTAGATGACATGTCCTTGGTCTCAGCTCTGCTTCTGAGGAAGGTCTTTCTTATGTTCCGTCCGTCCATCCATCCATCCATCCATCCATCCATCCATCCATCCATCCATCCATCCATTGAGACATTCATTCATTTGTTCATTCATTCATTCACTCATGTACTCATTTGTTTACTTTTACTCCATCACATTAGTATGTTTTCTGTACCAAACACTGATCTATACAGATCACTTGCTCCATTTTATGGACTTCTTCCACCAAAGCTATGAAGTAGGAACTATTTTTAGCCCCATGTTGCAGTGAGGAAACTGAGGCTTAGAGAGACCAATTATCTTGCCCAAAGTCCCCTAGGTAGTAAGCTCCACAGGATAAATTCAATCCCACATCAGCTTAATGCTGGTTTTAACTCTACCTCTGCTGCATCCTTTGTGCAATAATTGCTCACATTTATTGAGCAGCATCTACTCTGTGATGGAAATTGCTTTATGCAGTGAATCCAGACAAGAGTCTGCCTCTAGATCCCAACCGAGTTGGCCATCTGATGGTGGAGACAGGTCATTGGACAGAGACGCTTACCATCCAGTGGGACTAAAGCAAGAAGAGGGTGGTCAAGCACAAACCCTGGTGAGGGTTTCCCTGGCAAAGCAAAAGCTTCTATTTCTGGAAAGATGACTTTGCTGTCAGCCCAGCAAATTAAAAAGCCCATTTATAAGTGATTGGAAGGTTGAGAGCCAGGATTGCTGGACACATCTCCTATCCACTTGCACATCAGATGTGGCTACTGTACCAAGAATCAAGGACTCTGGACAGCCTTTATGGGAGAGAGTATAGGCAAAAGAAAAGATGCAAAAAAAAAAAATCAACACCCTTCAAATCAGCCTTCTGGGCCCCATAGCTTCTAAAAACTTCGCCATCTGTCCATACAAGCATGTTCCAAAGTTTTAAGTACAGTACCTCTTTTCATGAAGTCTGTTAAAGTTAACCTAGCCTCATAATATATGGGGGAAATCTGCTATAAATAGAGGTAAATAGAGATTGTAAAGATAAATAACAATACCCACATGTGAGCACTGATAATGTACTCTATTTATGGCCCAACTCTAAAAAGGGATGGCCAGCAATACTGTGTCTTTAATGACTTACTTCTGCCTTGGCAGCCTGTGTTCCCTGTTAGGGTGCTAAAGATTCAGTGACACAAAAAGCTTACAGATAATTAAATATTGATTTTTGTTTTCTAATCCTATATAAAAATTGTCCTGGGTCTCCCAATGGTGGTTTTATCTCACCAGGACATGGGGAGAGGGGAGGGGGTCTGTTAACCCTCTTGGCACCCCCGTTGTGTTGTGGAACACAGGTGTCACTTAAATGAAGGGGAGTGTCCAGAGTTGGCTTCATGGGCATATGACCTCTGCAGTCACATAAGGTCCTGCTGAGTTCAGAAAGGCCCTGCATTTGGCTTAATGCTCTGCCAACTTCCTCTTGAAATCCTTAAACATTTTTGCGCAAGGGGGTCATTTTGTACTGGCCTTGCAATTATGCAGTTAGTCCTGGGGACTGGGAAATTGGGGAGACCGGTTCTGGACCCTCACAACCCCACTGCTGCCCAGTGCACTGTCTTACTTTCCCGCCCTGAATCTTACCAACCATGCCAGAAAACTCAAATCTGGGAAGAGGGCCAGAGAGAAATTTGTGATGAGGACAATTCTTCTCCTACCCTCTGCTTCCTTCTCTCTCTCTCTCAAAGAAAAAAATGCACCTCATTGTCATTTTGTGTCTGAAGTGCGGCATGGGACATCTGGCAATGTGTCAGTGTTTCTGGCAGAGTGGCTGACTGGCTGGGAGGGGGTGTCGTTCACTGCCAAGCCAGGCCATGGGCTCCCACAACAGACAGCGTCTGAGAGGAGAGGGGCAGATTCAGAGAGCTGAATCTGGAGACAGATCTCGCGATGTGTTGGCTGTACAGCCTTGGGCAAGTGAAAGACCCTCCTATGCCTCGGTGTTCTCATCTGCAAATTGGGAATATTTATTCTGGCCCCTCTGCCTACACTTTCTCTCCAAGCAAGATGAGGATCTGTAAAATACTAAGAATACTAGCTAATGCATACCTACTGCTTGTGTGTATCAGGCACTTACTTTACCTGAGTTCTTTACAGATGCTAATGAATGCATACTTACTAAATACTTTGCATATTCTAATTAATTTAAACTTTATAATAACTTCATGAAGTAGGTACTATTATGAACATTCCCATATGACAAATGGGCAAACTAGGCACAGAGAGGTTGAGTAATTTGGCTAAGGTTGCACAGCCAGTAAATAGTGAAGCAGGAGTTTGAACCCTGCACTCAGGCTGCTGAGTCCTTGCTCCTAGCACTGTGCAGGACTGTCCGGTTCTTTGGATGCCTCCTGCTATAATAAGTGCCAACAAGGGGCTTACAGTCCCAAAGTGGACCACAGAGCATGTTAGATCGATAGTTCTACCCAGAGCCAGCCTGTACTGCATTTGGAATTTGAATCAGTTGCCAACATTAAAAAAGCATTTCCAGATTTCCACATTAAAACTTAAAACATAGATTTTCAGCATTTCTTAGATGCTGTGGAAAAACTGGGCTATCTACATGGCAAAACTCTCCCATCTGCCACTGTCCCTACCACTCCCCATTGTCTCCTTGACACTAATGCTCAGAGTCTATTCCCATCATTTTATTGTCTCTGTCCATTGCCCCCACACATGTCCCCCACCCAGCCCCTGGGGAATCTCCGTGTTTGATCCCTTCCTTGGTTATGAGGATCCTCTTGACTTTACAGCCAATGTCCCTTCTGTGGGTGGCACCCTATGTCAAAGAAACAACTGATTTTATTGGTGGGGGCAGTGGAACAAAGGAATCCAGAGGTCAAGCCCCTGAAATGAGCTTGGAGCGCTGAGGCGCCTTTAAACTTTGGGCTTCCATGGTCCTAAATTTTAGTAATTCCATGAAGTTATGGCTGAGATTTGGTGAGGGGAAAGTATAATTCTGAGATTCTAGATTTTAATTCCTAGTATTTTTAAATTCGAAGGCCTCCAAATTCTAGTATCCCATACCTTCAAAATGTAAAACCTTTATTGCGAAGATTCTCTGATCCTCAACTCTCATGATTCAAGTTTTCTCACTTCCTGGAAGTACGATACTACACAGGAAGAGCGCTAGAAGGCCATGGTTCCCTGGCGCTAAGCTCTCATGATTTGGGAGTTATCAGCTCTATAAAGTAAGAGAGAAGCTAATCAACAGTTAACTGAACAATAGAGACAAATGAAGCCGTCGTCTGGTTGCAATCCTGTTACAAGGGGGAGTTGGGATTTTCCCTTGATCATTTAATCTGATGTGACTGTTCCTTCATTTTCCTAATGAAACCAAAGCCACCGAAATGGAGATGTGTAAGTCTGTGTCTCACTTTGAACAAAGCCAGCATCTAAACATCCAGAGTTAAGAAACAAACTTTAGGGATTGTGTATGTGTTGGGCAAGTTGCGTGGGTCCATCTGAGTCTAGCACACGTCCATCGGCAGATTGTATTTAATGAGTGAGAACCAAGGATAAACAGAAAGTCAGATTACATTAAAGGCTGTTGGGCCTCAGGATGAGGGAAGTGTTGGAATGGTTTTAGGCAAGAGAGGATTAGCTAGAACAAGCTTGGGCTGCAAAAAAGAAGCTTACCAGTATGACACTGGAAATGTTATGGTGTCCATGAGTCAAACTAATGGGAGATATGTTTTCGGGTCCATCTTAACATGCGGGTGAGTCTCCCCAGTGCCTTTAGACCTGACATGGGTGGACCACAGAAGCAGCTGGCTAGGAACAGATTGCCAGTTGGACAGAGAGAGAAAGTGACAGGGCCTCAGTGGGCATAAAAGGAGCCATTTCAGGGCACTGAGGGGAAGGTATTTTGCACAGTGCATTGGAGGGAACAAATCTCATCAGCTATGTCATTGTAACTATCTCAATACTCAGTGCCAACTTTAAGCAATTGCAGCTACTAACTGGGAAATTTCTCTGCAAATAAAAAAATGGGGGAGGGGCTGACATCAGAAAGCCACAGCCAGTACAGAAGACATGAGTCCAAACCAGAGGCCCTCACTCTTGATACTACTGACACCTGAGACCCGATTATTCTTTGTTGTTGAGGACTGTCCAGTACATTGTAGGATGTTGAGCGACATCCATGAATCCCTTGTCTCCAGCCACTAGACAAATGCTCATGGCATCTACCCCCAATCTTGGGAACCAAAAATATCTTCAGAGACTGTCATGTATGGAACTTGGGGAAAAGATTCCAGATCACTCCAGAAGATCGTCTGTGACTCTTTGTCACATTCAGATAACGATTTCCACCAGTGCCGTAATATGGACGTAATTAGCAATTCATGTCAGAATTCTACAGTGTGCCCCTTGGAGTCTGTTGTGTGTAATTATGCTGAAATTATCAGTAGCATTTCTCCTCCCGGGGAGTGGATTCAGCCATTCTCAAAGAATTCTTTGTGCTGACTTCATTAAGTCTCAGTAAAGGAATTCCTTGTGGCATTACAGTAGATTCAAGCGCACATGATGGGTTCTTTTGGACAAAACCAAATATAAAGCTAGGTATATGGGAAACCGCATTTAACTGGATGGATTTCTCCCTGAAGATTCTACATGGCAAGATAGTACAGAGAATGCCTGCTACATAATTAACATTCAATAAACATGAGGTATATTAACAAATCGTTTTCACGGATCATATCTCGGTAATGGGATTTACCCTTCAAGGCAAGGTTACAAAACAGGTACCATTTTACCTGCCAATTCTGAACCATGATTATTGCTGTCCCAAAGCAAGGTGTTAAGAAATATTCTGAGGGTGCGTCCATGCTCAGGAGAAATGCCCTTGACTAAGGATGTCTGCTTTGGGAAGGGGTGGGGCTCTGGACAATGGAGTGACCTCGAGTTCACGCCCTCTGATCAAACTGGGGGTCAGTAAGGTCATTCCAGCTATGGAGTGGAGGCTGGATTAGCAAGAACAAGAGCCAAGGGAAAAAACAGACAACATCATCCAAGGTATTCTAACAGAGAGAATTTAATATAGGGAATCAGTTGATCTGTTGTTGACAAACTAGAAAGGTAAATGGGTTGGGGGGGTACTAAGGAAACACAGGGGCAGTAATTTCCAGAAGCATCAATCACCCTCTGGCTCAAGGGTGACAGATAGCAAAGAGGAAAGTTGGAGGAAAAAAAGCAACTTGGAGAAGGGAGTAGAACCCTGCTGGTTCTCAGAGGCTCTGGGAGTGACCATTGGGAGTTTGAGTCCAGACTTCTGAAGAGGAGCCGCCTGAGGGGATAAGAGAATGCTGGTTATTGTTGTGAGAAAATGCTGCACTGAAACCAATTGCCACCGCTAGGAGGAAGAACCACTGCTTCCAAGATGCTGACAAAAACTGTCAGCAATCAGGACAAGCATCCCCCCCACCCCTCAGCCCGCTTTGTCTCCCTCTAGCGCCCTCTATAGGCATAGAGGCTAACACAGGCTAACTTAAGCCCAGAGGGCAAAACAGAAAATGCAGAGGGTTGACTCCCAGCCCCATCACTGGGAGGCAGAGAACGCAAGTGCAGGTTTGGAGCGGAGAGACACGGGTTTCAAAGCTTGTACAAGTGTGAAGACATGAACAGACTCCCGAAGCAACATGTTCAGAGCTGGACAAGGGACCTCCTGCCTTCTAATCCTGGTTCCTTGTCTCTGATGGTTTTCATCTTCATACTCAGTATCCCCAGCACATTCCACTTAGAATCACTCCTTTATCTTCGTTTGCCAGAAATAGGTATCTGAGCAATAACTTCTCCCTGTCTCACACACACGCAGGGATTTTCACACCACTCCTGGGATCCTAACGGTCTTAGGTCCAGATCTACTACTTTCCGAGTTGCTTGAAGCATCTAGTAAGGTAAGGGGTGTGATGGGGCGAAATTCGTGATGGTAGGTAACACCACACCCTCATCTCCCAGAGCATCACGAGAACCTGCTCCCTCTGATCATCTTCCCAGGCTGCTCAGACCTCAGCGGTGGAATCGATCATGTGACCGTGCCTTTTTCTTTCTATTTGGCAAGTTGTATCTCTCACCTAAAGGAAGGCAACTACTCTTTCTGTCACATCTCTGTGCCCGTGAGAGATCAGGCTATTCCTCTCATGGAATGGGCAAAACTCCTCGTGCACGAGCTATATTCTCTTCCAGAACCAGCACGCACATTATGCAGAAACATTAAATATTTTAGCCAGAGGGGAAAGTGAATTTCTTCTCTTTTGGGCTTCGCTGAACTCTCCACACCCTTTGGTGAAGGCAGAGCCCATGCAAACCTTGGGAGTGAAAATGGGACTTGATTTTATGCTAATATATGTAAAGAACGTGACTACTAGAGTCATAGGTAACACAATGAACTTAACTTCTTTTTTCTCTTTTTATTGAATTATAATGACTAGTTTCCATAGCAATTACTGCATCAACTTATATATTACCGGGAAAATCTACAGCGCTTTTTCCCAGCCATCCCTGTAACCATTTCTATTTATTATTAGTATTATTATTTTACAGTGTTCTAGGGGAAACATGAACCCTCTTGGCTTGGCAGCATTGGGGGGCATATTTCAGGAGATTAATAAAGCCGACTGGGGTGTTTTTATTTTCTAAGTTCTTCAGTTGATTTTCCATCTTCGCCCCCTTTAGCGACTTGTCGGGCAGACAAAGGGGAAGGAGGTAAAGGGGGAGGAAACGGAGAAGGGATGGGGGAGGAACAGAGCCACCAGGGGTCAAGAGGGACCAGGAAGGAGCAGGCCTCAAGATTCCACGTTTGTGTCTCCATTGATTCTGGAATGGTTTGAGACCTATCCCCTTGGATGGCCGCAAACCTCTCTTCTCACACGGGACTTGCAGGAGGTCGGGGGACATTCCTAAGCTCCCAGGTCAGGCATAGAGTACACACAGAGATATCTCTTTAGAAGCCTCGAAACTGTGTGTCTGAGACCCCACTTGCTTCCGGTCCCATGAGGACTTGGGGAGATGCGAGATGCAAGTTGGCACACCTCATGCATTCAATTCCTGCCCCCGGCCCTGTTTCCACTGGTGACTTCATTGTATAAGCTTTTTTCATCTTGGCTTCCCACATTATGTTTCTTTTCCAAAAAGGCCTCTGCAGCTGGTGGCTGTTTGCAGACACCTCTTTCCAGTTGAGAGATGAGGAAGTGACACCCCGAGAAAAATGAATTGGCTGCAGCCACTGCTGTGAATGATATAAGGGTGTGGCCTGGGCTGGCCCCAGCTCTGGGATGTATGACTGGTCCTGGTGCTCCCCACTGAAGGTCAGTAGAGAGGCCATTATCATGGGCTCTGGTAGACAAGAAGACCCATGATGGGCTCTGGAAACCCCATACAGGGAGTTCAGAGCTCCCAAACTGAGAGAGAAGCAGTGGCCATATTGGAGCACTCGGCACCTGCATTTTGTTTGCTAAGGGGCCTGATTCACTCCCTTGTGTGTACCAGCCTGCTGTCCCTGGAGGGATCAGAGAAGAGAGCCATACCTAAGTATGGCGGCTTGGGCCCTGAGGTCTGGCTGCTCGGATCCCCAGTCTCCCAGCTGTGCTTCTCACACAGTGTGTCTGGGAGTAAGTGATTTGCTCTGCCTCAGTTTCCTCATCCCTGAAATGGGGCAAATGGCAGAGCCCATGTGAGAGAGAGGCATTCGTGCAGATCAAAGGAGAGGATGCTGAGGAAGTGCTCACACCTGCGTGGTGACTTGTTGTTCCCAGTGGGCACACATGTACTCACCTCTACCTGTGGAGTGACCTTGGATGAGTTCTTTAACATCTCAGAGCCCCAGTTATCCCAGAGATAGAATGAGAAATGTCAGCTGGGTTGTCTTGAAGGTTTTTCTTAGCTCTGAATTTCAAGGGTTTTGGATTCTAATAGCGTAGCTGGAGGGAGGGAAGGAGAGAGAGAGAGAGAGAGAGAGGTGTAAGATCAAATGCCTTATGTAGAAGAAAAAATTCTGAGTGACAAGAAGCTCTGAGTTCACCAAAATGCTTAGCCAAGATAAGAAGGATGTAACTGATGTTGGAAAGATTATTATGAGATTAATAAAAGTGATTGAGGGATTAAGACTTCTCAAAAGAGATAGTGGCGGGACCACCAACAAGCAAATCCTCCCTCGCCCTCTGTACTCAGCCTCTCTCCTTGATTCATGAGTCCTCAGTCACACGGCCATGTAACAAAATGCTCTCAGCAGTGCTCAGATGGGATCCTGGCTTAAGCTCATCTTAGACATTGGGAAAGGTCCCCTGTGTCCCCTTTACCAATATATACACAAATACAGTTGTCTCTTGGTATCTGTGGGGGATTAATTTCAGGACTTCTGCAGATACCAAAATCCACGGATGCTCAAGTCTCTTATATAAAATGGCATAGTGTTTGCCTGTAACCTACGCACATCCTCCCATATGCTTTAAATCATCTCTAGATTAGCTGTAATGCCCAATACCATGTAACTGCTATGAAAATAGTTGTTACACTGTATGGTCCATGGCAGGGGTCCCCAAACTTTTTACACAGGGGGTCAGTTCACTGTCCCTCAGACAGTTGGAAGGCCGGACTATAAAATAAACTATGAACCTATCCCTATGCACACTGCACATATCTTATTTTAAAGTAATAAAACAAAATGGGAACAAATACAATATTTAAAATAAAGAACAAGTAAATTTAAATCAACAAACTGACCAGTATTTCAATGGGAACTATGCTTTCACTGACTACCAATGAAAGAGGTGCCCCTTCCAGAAGTGCGGCGGGGGCCGGATAAATGGCCTCAGGGGGCCGCATGCGGCCCATGGGCCATAGTTTGGGGACCCCTGGTCCGGGGAATAATGACAAAGAAAAGAAAGTCTGCTCTCAGTACAGACATAACCATGGTAGGCCTGATACATAGGACATGTCAGCAAACATGGAACTTTGGGGGGAATATTTTTGATCCAGGGTTGGCTAGATCTGTGGATGTGGAACCCACAAATATGGAAGGTTGACTATATATACATACACATGCGAGTGCATGCACACACACACACACACATACACACACACAATCCAATGATTGGGTTTCTTTCTGGGGCTCTCGGGAGTTTCAGGTAGGCCTGGAGGGCCTCAGTTTGGGGTCAGGCTTAGTCAGCCAGGCTGTCCTACTAAGCACAAAATGCATGGATGGAGAAGCCTGTGAGAGATGGCCTGGTGATGCCAGCTAGCTCGTAGAGCTGGGCTCTCTCTCTACCAGGTGGTCTCCCATGACCTCAGGCCAGCTTGCCTTCTGGGGCGCATATGGGAAAAAGATATGCGCCTGGCAGTTCTAGGCCCAGTGGCATGTCGCTGGCTAGGTTCAAGTGATGAGAGGTAAAAGCTCCTTATAGAGGCAATGTGTTAGTCAGAACTTCGGGCTCTGTCACGATTCCCCAGTGGCTGGCAGAGGCTGGGAAATGCTAACTTAGGGCTGGACAAAGCCCCTGTCCTCACTCAGATGACTCCTCAAGACTCCCAGCCCCAGAGAGCCATGGCCACAGTAGCTTTTGTCAGGGGACATGGATGGCCAGCACATTGCTACTGCTGGCAGCGTCTCAGCAGTCTAGTGGAACAATTTCTGCCGGCCCAGCCACCATGAAAGATCCCAGCGAGATAGATGAGGGAGGGGCAGGAACAGGAGGCAGCTGCAGTCACAGCAACATGGTGACAGGTTAGTGTGCTCCTTCCGTGTACCCAGCCCGGAGCAGAGCGGTTGATGCTGGGGGCTGATTGCTCCAGGCGGTGCTGGGCAGGCTGGGGAAATCACACCCCAGGACCAGACACTGAGGGCTGTGGGGGGAGTCTGTTGGGAGGTGGGGACCCCTCTGCCCTCTGCCCAGGGTGTGAAAGTCATCTGGTGGAGCAGAGGAGCAGGCTCAGCTGTCAGTGTCGCTGGCTGCTAGTGGCTGGGCGCACCCTATGCGGGCAAGCTGAACACGGGGCCCCTGGGCCCCTTTCCACAGCACAGTGAGGGAAGCATCTCTTAGACATGAGCTTCTGGACCTTGGCACTGATGACATTCAGGGATAGACCTTTCTCTGCTGCCAGGGACAGGAACAGGCCTGTCCAGGATATTCCAGGTCCTGGGAAGAGAGAAGGAACAAAAGGCAGCATCTGGCTTCCATCCCTTCTTACTGCTCCAGCCTCCACGCTGGCCTCCTTGCCTCCAGCCTCTCCCTTCTCACTTGTCTTCATCTTCATGGCCAGAGGTAGATCCAGAGGGCAGGGTCTCACACACAGACCTTCTATGACTCCCCGTGACTACAGACCAGAGTCTTTTCTCTGTTTGGGGAATGCTTCCTCTTCTGACCTCGGCCAATCTAAAGTAATGAGAATAAGAACCATAACTAATGGAGGTGGAGGAAGTAATCCATGGAATAGCATGTGACACATGGTCAGGTCTCAATAAATGTAAACTATTACCATAGTGATTTTTATTATGCAGAGAACAGTGCCCAGCTTGTGGCCCATCCAGGGAAGGGCTACAGTGGGAAGTAGCTGAGAGTGTGGTTTAGGGGTTTCACAGCACACAAAACTCTCCTCCTCTGGGGCCAGACAGGCTTGAATTTGAGGGTCGGCTCTGCTGTGTGATTTCAGCCAGGTTACTCTACCTCTCTGAGTTTTGGGTTTGACTGTTCAATAATGAGAGCTTTGGTTGTGAGAACCAAATGATATATATCAGATAGGCAATCATGCTGTGTGGTTATACAATGGGCACTCACTGCTAATTACCACAAGAACTCAATGACTCTAACACGTTGGCATTGTTGCTATCTCAATATAAAGATAGGAAACTGAGGCTGGAGAGTGGGAGGGACTTGTTCGAGGTGTCCTGGCCCTAGATGTGACCCAAAGCCACCTGGGTCCTCAGTCAGGGAAACAGGGCACCCGGAACATGATCCCCAGGGCTGTTCTGGAACACCAAGTTAAGCCGGCCATGGTAACTTAGTGAGTGGGAGACTTTGGGGTCCCCTCCAGGCCCCTGGTTATTGCTGCAGCCCATGTCTGAGCACAGCTGAGTCAGGCAGCAGAGAAGAGGCCACTCCCGAGACAGCTGATGTGTGGGAAAAACGAAGCCCCGCCAATTACTTGGAGCTCCCTGGCACCGGTCTCCTCTGAAATGGAGCAAATGTGCCCAGCCGGGGCAGCCGGGCCAGAGGCCTGCCACTTGGAGGGAGATTTAGGGGCGGCAAGTAGAAAGCCAGGCACCCTGGCTGCTGAATTTACTGGTCTTTTCAGGAGGTCGGCGGGAGGGCCCTTCTGTGCTGAGCTCTGTTGGCAGCCAGGATGGCCGAGTTGGTGGCAGTGTCCAGCGTCTCCCTGCACGATGGGACCGGGCAGGGGAAACCAGCGTGCTTGTGTCCAGGAATCTTTGGGGTGATTCATGGTTATTACACCACAGAATTTCCAAGAGTGGCCGTCTGCCAGCGATTCTGCTTTGAAAGTTATGAGCCCAGGGGAGCCCCCATTCCAAGTGTTGACTAGTGCTCGCTAGGTACCAGCACAAACAGCCGACTTAACAGCCGTGAAGGTATTGATGGTGTTACTCTGTTTCACAGACATGGATGTCTCAGAATGGGGCTGGGCTAGGTGTTGCATGCATGGGCTCCAACACCCTCTCAAGCTCAAACTCAAAATGTGCACTTCTTACACTGCAACATGCACACGCATCCCCTTGGGGGTCCTGGTAGAACATAGATGTGAATTCTGTGTATTTAGGGGTCTTGGGATCTGCATTTCTAGCCAGACCCCCACTGTAAGAGGCAAAGACTGTTCTTTCCCACAGGGTTCAGAGGGAGCATCGCTTTGCTGACACCCTGAGCTCAGACTTCTAGCCTCCAGAGCTGTGAAACAGTAACATATATACTTTATTATATATATATACTATATATTATATAATATATGTAGTGTTTTGTTTTTTTTCTGAACCATTTGATCTAAGTTGCAGTACTCTCTAGAGTGCCCAATTGTCCTGATTTGTCTGGGACTTTCTTAACTCTAGCTCCAGGACAACCCTTGGTGTTATAAGCAACATGGGATGGTTGATCACTCAACAAATTTCAGAATGTATTTCCTAAGTATGAGAACATTCTCATACCGCAATGCAATGATCAAAATCAGAAAATTGCCTGACCAGGCGGTAGCACAGTGGATAGAGCACTGGACTGGGACACAGAGGACCCAGGTTGGAAACCCTGAGGTTGCCAGCTTGAGTGAGGGCTCAGCCGGTTTGAGTTTGGGGCTGCTGGCTTAAGCCCAAGGTCGCTGGCGTGAGCAAAGGGTCACTTGCTCTGCTCTATACCTCCAGTCCTCTGTCAAGGCACATATGAGAAAGCAATCAGTGAACAACTAAGGAGACTAAGGAGCCACTATGAAGAATTGATGCTTCTCATCTTTCTCCCTTCCTGTCTGTCTGTCTCTATCTGTCCCTCTCTCTGTCTCTCTCTTTCTTTGTCACAAAATAAATAAATCAGAAAATTGAACGTTGATACCACATGATAGCTGGTACCACAGTCCTGATTCAAATTCCACAAACTGTCCCAAAAATGTCCTCTATGACTATTTCCCTGCCCCCTTTCTCTGGGGCCAGACCCAATCCAGGGTCAAACATTGCATGCAGATGTCATGCTTCTTGAGTTTCATCTTGAACAAGTTTTTTACTCTGCCTTTTTTTTCTTCTGATCTCAGTAAAGGATTACAGACCACTAACTAAAATAAAAATCTGTCTTTTATAATCAACAAATAGATACCCAGAAGAGAAGTTATAGCAATTCTCAACCCTAAGCAGGCAACTAATAAAGGTGAGGAAATCCTGGAGTTGGAATATCAGCAGCAGTTTGATGCCATTGTGACATCAGTAAACTCAGGCATCTGTCTTCCGTAAATGCGGAGTGTCAGGGTCAGGATTTCACTGCTTTGAAGGTGACCAGGTAGAGCTTTTGGTGAGCAGCCTGGGCCACATTAGAAGTGATTTGCTTTTTTTCGGTTTTGCATCATGGGAACGTTGGCTCCTCGGGGAGCAGACTGACGTTTTGCTCCCTGCTATAGCCCCAGCTCTTCCCCAAGACATAGATGGTGCTCATTAAATCCCTGTGCCCTGAAGAGTGGATGGACGAGGTTGATGTCTTTCAGGCAGGGGCTGGGAAAGAAAATCGCATTTCCCCTGGATCTACTCCCCTTCCCCACCGGTGTATGTGTTTTTCTTTGTACCAGGTTCCAAAGCAGAAATGGTGGTAGGCGTCCACTCTTTTAAATGTTAAAAATTAGTAATAAACATGAATCACAAAAAAAGGGGGGCTTTTAAAATAAGGTTAATGGAGCTACGTTTATTCTATTTTGTTGCATGGTTAACTAGATCCAAAATAATTACCAGCTCTGCATTTATAGGCCCCTTTTAAGATTATTTTTATGTAGCTGTGGGAGGTGAAGGCTTTTGTTTTTCCTCTTGGGTTTACAGGCCAAGATGGAGTAACATGTTCAATAAAGGCCAGCTCTGGAGAGGTGGCCGTGCCAGGGGACAATACTCCAGTGCCCCTAATAGAAGGAGGACACCCATCCCAAACTGTATCATCCCTTTCACATCCTACACAAGCCCACATGTAGGAGCCAATCATGGCCCCAGGGTGTTTGGGAAAAGCAGGGGACAGCTGACCTGACACTTGTCACTTCCCCCATCAGCATTATCGTTACCCATTTGGAATTAGGGACCATGCCAGCCCCCTCCCCCTCCTTTTTCTCTGCAGTATGCAGAGCTGAGTGCTTAATTTACATTAGCATAAACTACCATAAATCATAAAATCTTAAAGCTGCAAGACAGTTCAGAGGTTGACTAGTTCTCCAAGCAATAAACAAGGAAGCCTGAATCATAAGGAAATCAAGGGAGGCCAGCAAAGCGACTGTGTCCCACTGAGTGCCAAGCACAGTGCTGCGCCTTTGTCAGGCACTGCTCATCTATACTCATAGTCACTCTGCATGGCCAAGGTGGTGACTCCCACTTGACAGATGAGAAAACCAAGACACAGAGAAATGGCTGGCCTGGGTCCTGCAGCTGGGCTTCTCTGCTGAATCTGACCTGCCCAAAGCCTGGCTTCATGCTCTGTCCACAACATCTGTCAGGAACCTGTGGATCTTGTCACCTGGAGATGCATGACCAGGCCTCTCTTTCTCCATCTTTGAAATGGGGGTGATAAGGACAGACTTCTCTATGGTGTCTGCCCAGCGCAATTCCGGCAATGAGAAACTATGAGCACGGGTGTGGAACATGTCCTGGAAATGGAATGAATCATACAAAGAGTGGAAAACACAGCACCCTGACAGAGAACGGGGCACCCAAGGAGCCCCGGGAGTGGTCGGAGGCAAAGAAAAGAAATATCAATATGAGAATAAGATAGGACTAGGTTTAATTTTTCCTTTTCTACTTGATCAGTGCGTGAACTTGAGCAGGTAACTCTACCTGCCCTTCTACCTTCCTGTCGCAAATATTCACAGAGCAGTTGTCAGACTGTCTAGGCTCAAATGGACTCTGACACAGACGACTTGCATGACTCGGCGCAAGTGACTTACAACCCTCCTCATCACGGAGGCAGAGCACACATACAGCACAAGGCATAACTCTAATGCGAAGCCTGAAGAATTTGTACATAGGCATACCCTTGTGAAACCACCCCAAGACGAGGATATGGAATGCTTTAAAAAACCCAGCAGCTTTTACCCATGGCTCTCCTGGTCAATTCTGCCCTTGACCCCAGAAGTAATCATTGCCCTGGTTTGACCCCTACGATCATCAGTGAGTTCTGTTTTTTGAACTTCATATCAAAGGGACCATACAATATGCTTCCTTTGTGTCTGGCTTCCTTCACTGAGCAAGATGGCTGTGAGATCCATCCACACTATTGTGACCCTCACTAGTTTCTTCTTTTCACTGATGTATACTATTCTACAGTGTTATTTCACCACAGTGTGTTTATCAATTCTCCTATTGATGGACATTTGGGTTCTTTCTAAATTTTTAGCTCTAAGGAATAAAGATGCAATGAACATTCTTGTGCCTATCTTTGGTGTCTGTAAACACTCATTTTTTGGGCGGTCTACACTGAAGAAGAGAACTGCTGAGTCATTGGGTATATGTAGAAGTGCTGAGTCACAGTTTAGACTGGTGTTTAGCTTTAGGAAATGATAGTGTGTTTTATCCCCCCTGTTCCTCAACTTCCTCATCTGTATAATGGCCACCCAAGACTGTTGTGAGGATTAAGTGTGATAATCTATGCAAATTGTGAAGAAAATAGCAAGATCCAGGATAATATGTACAGCTAGATATGATTTATGTAAATTTTAAAAACACACATGAACAACAAAATATATTTATGGGTCTGTAGTTATTTAATAAACATTAAAAAAATCTACTGGCATAATGAGGCCCAAATTTAGGCTCATGGTAGGAGGGTCAGAGAGAAAACTGGGCCCATAGGAGGTGCACAGAGAGCTCAACTGTAATGTTTTGTTTGAGAATAAAAAGATCTCATGCAAATGGAGCATCAGGTTAAGATTTTTAAAAGCTGATGTTAATTATATTTTCTCTGTTCTTGACTGTACACTCAAAAGACTTTTTAATGAAAACGGAAAATTATTACTGATTATGTAATATTAACCTACAAACTATTAATTTTACATAATAGCTTGCATACTACTAAGGATATAGTATCCAAGTAAATGTTCGCTATTATTATTAATACTGAGAACTCATTTTACATCTGACTTTATATCAAGTACTGTATTGGGAAATCACACCTAGAAAACTGGACCCATTGTGGACCCAGAGCTCACACAATTGCCGGCACACAGTAGGCCCTCAACAAATCCTACATCTTGACATTTTCTTAAGACAATCGAAGTCACCAAACACAATGGTTTGGACTAAACCTGTAAACCCTTCTGGGTGTCTGACTCTAAATACACAGGAAACAAAGACACCCAAGAAATCTGTGCATTGAAGGGAGCGGGGAATGCAGGCTCCTCGCTCACTGAGCCTGAGAACAGGGCCCAGTGAATTATTCTGTTTCTCTGGAGACCCGCACGGGGTACCGAACAGCCAGGCTGCTTTTGACAACAGGCTCCAGCTTTAACAAATGTGCTGCTGGCACTATTTATTTTCCAAACAGGGCTAAATTTCGACTCATTGTGGAGATGCAGTTGGGAAAAATAATGACCAGGAAACACACTCGCGCGCGCACGCACGCTCACACACACACACACACACACACACACACACACACACACACACAGAAAATAATCCACTAGCAAACAACCATTCCAGGAAGAAAATGAAAAAGATGAAGATAAACAAAAAGAGCTTTTTTTTTTTTTTTTGTATCACTTCAATTAAGAGGAAGAAAATAGCCCGGAGGCATGTGTGCATGCTCATGTGAGTGCGTGCGTCTGTGTGCGTGAGTTGAAAGGAGAGAAATTGAGTGGAGAGGAGACAAGTATGCTTAGCTAGGGAGAGGAGGAGACTTCCTTGGCCCCAACTCTTCATCCAACCACCACAGAAATGCCTCTTGATTTGCATTGCATGAGCTGGCTGATCAGAATAAACGCGATTTCATTTTAATAACGTCTCTGGCGAGAGCGAGGGCTTCTCCGCCCCGGTGAATGGGTGCCCCTGCCCTAGGCTGGCATGCGGGATGGAACGCTATTTCTGGGCTCTGGTGAAAATGGAGCAGAGGAAGTCATTGTGCCGCTAATTGCTCCATCGCGGGGTTGGTTTACAGTGAGTGATATTAATGCCCTGGCCTCCAGTAGATCAGCATCATAAAAAGGGAGAGAAATAGCAGCTCATTAGGGCGAGGAATGAGGGATGTCAGGTGGGGGGCATGCTTGGGTCTGTTTTGCCAGCTGAATCTCACTGGTGAAATCTTAGGGGGTTTTCTTTAAGCAAATGGCATTTGGAGCTGCTGGGTTGGAGAGTCAGCTCTGCCACTTCCAAACCAAGTGCTGGCCGCCTCCAAAACTCGATTTGCTCCTCTGCAATAGCAATGCTCTCCACCCTGAGTTACAGCAACAACGACAACGAAGACTGTCTAACACCGTGCCTGGTGCATCGCCCTTCATGCCAATGAGACCTCGATTTTAGAGGAAAAAAGGACTCAGACTCTCTGAGTGCAATCTGAAATTGGGGCTCATGGAAAGGGCTCTGGGTTGTGGAGCGCTCAGTAAACGAGGCAGCCAGGTGCAGCCAAGGGACTTGTCTGCAATGCAGCTGTACAAATGGCAAACCGGGCTGCATTCTCCAACATCCTTGATTCCTCTCATCAGCAACAGTGCCCAGTGGGAGGCAGGGAAACGCTCTTTGTTAATACCCTAATAAGCGCCTATCACCTTCCATGGGTTTTACATGTGCCATCTCCTGTAATGTTTTCTCCTCATAACGATGCTATTTTCTTCTCTGCTGACATATGTTGGTTTTACCAGCTTGGTTTCCAATTCTCCTCCTCCTCCTTTTTCTTTTTCTTTTTCTAAAGATACATTGATTTTCTTTCAGAAAAAAAAATCCTCATGTGCTTTTGACAGGGTTGTTCTCTGCCTGCAATAGGAGAGCTGAAGCCAGACCATGATTTAGGCCTGGCCAATTAGTGTATTTCATTTCTCTAGTCTCAGTTATGGATGGGGATGGGCATGCGATATATGCCAGAAACAAACTACATTGCAGGGCATTAGCTATAATTATTGGGGAAGGGATGTTCTTTCAATGACAATTGCTAAACTAGGAGAATATAGGCTTGGGGCTATTGGCAGCCTTTTTGTTACTATGAGGTAAGGTTCTGGCTAAGAATAAAACCAACCCAAAGAAATTAGAATGGACATTAAGCAGAGTCCTAAAAGCATTCTTTGATGAACACCTAGATCCAGCTGTGCCTGCAGTTGATTTGGACTTTACAGTTATGTGAGCTCATACATTCCTTATTTCTCAAACTATTTGAGTTGGGTTTCTGTCACTGGATCCAAAAATATACTGATGTACCCCATTTTTAGCTTGACAGTACATCCTTGAGAGAAGCTAGAAACATGAACCTGCCTGAGGCCACACAACAATTTAGGTAGAGGAGTCAGCATCAACCCAGAGTTTCCTGAATCCTGACTCCATAGTCTTAATCACTGGGTAATTCTGCTGTTGATTAGCTTAAAAGAGATGTGATTTTTTTTTTAATTAAGATTTAGAATCAGGTAGCAATTGCTCAAATAGGAGACCATAAATCGGCTATGGTTTCTGCTGTGATTATTGTGTCTTGTAACAGTTTCAGGTGCTTCTGTCTCCAGAGATGGTCACTGCTCATCATGCCGTGATGACATTTCAGTGGGAGGAGTGATCATGTCTTATGTTTCTTTGGAATAACACTCATCTGCTTCTTCACCACCTCTAAGGCTATCTGGATACAGATCTTGTAAAATACTTTAATGTTTTTAAGGATTTTTAATTTTAAAATAGTTTGCAGTTCACAAGGAGTTGCAGAAATAAGGACGAGGGTTCTTGTATACCCTTCCCTCAGCTTCCCCCAATGGCATTATCTTTTGTAACCATAACAAAATGACCACACTCAGGAAACTAACATTATACAATAATATTAACTTGAACATGACTTTATTTGGATTTCATTAGTTTAATGTGAACATTTGAGGAGAGACAGAGGAGAGCTGTGTGGTTCTAAGAAATTCTATGACATGTAAATTTGAGTAACTGTCACCTTGAATAAAATACAGAACTTTCTTGTCACCACAAAGAAACTGCCTTATGCAAACCCTGAAAGTCACACCCTCTCCCAGTCCTGATGCCTGGGAACCACTGATCTGTTCTTTATAGCCCTAACAGTCTCACTTTGGGAATATTCATATATGACATCCTGTCCTTCATCTTTAAACATTCACATCTTTGAGATGAACCATACAGTACATAACCTCTCAAGACTGGCTTTGTTTATTCAGCAGAATGCATGCAATAATCATGCACTCCTTTTCATTGCTGAGTAATATTTCACTGAATGGCTATACTACAGTTTGTTTAATCATTCAGTCACTGAAAGATAAGCTTTTTCTTGTCTGGAGCTATTATGAACAAAGATGTTATGCATTTCAATGTACTGGTTTTAATGTGAAGATAAGTTTTTATTTCTTTATAGTAAACACACAGGATCAGGATTGCATTTTATGACAGTTTCCTATGGATTGTATAAGTGTATTTTAACTTTATAAGAAACAGCCAAATTGTTTTCCAGAACATTCCCCCTGCAGCAGATTGTGGGGCCCATGACCTTCTTGCCCATTTTGTCTTAATGAGTAACACCACATCTGGAGACTGTCCCCAGCCAACAGAAAACACACGTGTTCCCACTTCTCTGAAAGTGCTTAAAAGCAAATCTGGAGTGAGATCCAAAACTTGCATTCAAACACAACTTTGATTTTTTTTTCCTGACTAGAAACACAATGCTTGGTCATGGCAAAGATATTTAGAAAATTTAGCAAAGGGTAGAAAAGAAATAAAAACCTCCCACAACCTCACACCCATCAGATTTCAGTGCTGGAATCTCGGGGTTCATGTTCGCTGTCTTCTTTAAATGTTCACACGTTGCCATGGGTGAACGCCTCATTCTCTCTTTCCTCTATTAAGTAAGGAACATGAAACAAAACAAGACAAGTTTGTGTGTTTTTTAATCGGAGGAGAGGGGAGGGGTGTGCCCTGAGCGCCTTAACTGCTTCTGTCTTATCGGCCTGCTCTTCGGTGAGCAGAAGTTTCCTCTTACAGCCCTCAAGAATAGACACGTTTCTCTTCTATTCCTGTCACGCGTCTCAGGGCTGTGCAGCCCATTCTTATCAGCAGCAGGCACCTGGTGCATTGTGGGAGAGCCGGCTGGGTGGGAGCCCTTTCCAGGGAGGGTCTTCACTACTGGGCCCCCGGCCAGCTGCCCCGATGACCCAGAGGTGATTTTTGCTTCTCCTCACTGCCTTCTCCTCCCTCCCCACCTTCCGTTGCATACAGGGGGCTCTGGGCTGAATAGAAATGACCGACCAATGCACTGAGCTCCAGAGAGACACCCTTTGAGATTTTCCCCAGATCTCCCTGGAAGGCCCTAGGCAGGGAAGCCTTTGTGAGAAAGTTGAGGTCATTGGGTGAAGAGACAGCAGACTCTCGGGGAAATGAGAGTACGCTGTGCCCTCTCAGGCCTGGAAGCAGAGGCTTCAAGTTGGGGAGTAGGGACCGATGGCCCCGGCATTCTGATGACTACGATTTTTATCGCATATTGTTTTCCATAGATGGAGAAATTGGTTCAAGTTCACGGTGACAAGTCTAATCTGCTAGTGCTTTTCCATTTTTAAAAGCTCAGGCCTGGTCACTGTCAATTTAATCCTCACAATGACACTTAGCGAAGGTCGCTGTTATTTGTCAGTTTTCCAGATGACAAAGTGAAGGCAGGCACAGAGAGGTGAGGGACCGGCTCAGGGCCGCACAGCCGGGAAGTGGCAGAGCCAGGGTTCTGACCCAGGCACGCCTGCCTCTGGCTTCCTGCTACTTCCAACACCTCCCCTACCTGTCTCAGTTCCCCCATCTGCACTGAAGGACGTTCAGTCTAGAGCCTCTCTATGGCTTCTCCTCATTTAAAGTATTGATGACCCTGTTTTAAGTTCAAATATTTGCAAAATGTAGTCAATAGGGGGCTCTGACTCCTGGAACTGAATGAGTAAACTGAGTTAAGTGTGAGTTTGCCAAAATGAGAAAGCGTGGCCCAAGTCTAGTCCGTCACATGCTGGGGGTGGGATGGCAGGCAGTTGTGGCACTTGGCGGAAAGCTTAGGCAATCAAATAGGAGCAAAGGGACAGGTGGAAGCCAGGGCATTGCGTTCACAATCAACTCATTGCTTTGGGTAAAAAGAAAAATTTTTTTACAATATTAAAAATGCTAGGAGAATGAAGCTTAAAAGCAAAAACCAGCAGCAAACCGACTGCCTAGGAAGGCCACTTGTCACCTTTGGCTGAAACGGCTCTGGGCTTCTGTCTGCACGTTGGCATTTCTGGACGAAGAGTCACGGTTTGCACACATGGCATCCCCCTCGTGTCTGGTCATGGTGTGACTTATTCATGGCAAACTGGATTCTTTTTCCAAATCAAGAGATGACCATGAATACATTCATGGTGTCATAATACTCCAGTATTTTAATACACTTTTGTTTGTTGAATTAATGTACTCTGGATAGATTTTTAAGTCGTTTCCAAGTGTTTGCTGTTGTGAGCGTTGTGAGCAATCCAAAGCTGAAATGAAGTCTGGGTGAAAGAGATTATAGACATAGACACATATATAGGTACAGGTGTGAGTGTAAGTATAGGTGTAGCTATAGGCATTGCTTCTGTAGGTAGAGAGAATTTAACCACTGGTATCAAAGTTTACCTTACAATGGGAACTTACTTTTGGGGGGGTGCTAAGTAGCTTAACAATAATAAAGACTTGCTTTTTCTGGAAGAAGGGGTTGGTGCCTGAATAGCTGATCAATTCTGAGGTGGAAGGTAGAGCCCGAATATCTCTCCTTGTAAGGCAACATGGGCCAAGTGGTAGACGCAGAGTAGGTGCTCCACGGCCACCCCTCTCGCCTTCTCTCTTATGCGAGCCTCACTTAGGAGACAACAAAGAGGCAGCATTCATTGAATAATTCATTCAGGAATCCAAACAAGGACTTCACACCTCCCGTGTGCCAGATTCTATGCTAGGCGTTTGGGCTACAGCCATAGAAAAGGCTGAGACCTTGCTTCCCATGGGCTCCAGGCAAGGGAGCGATGCCGAGATGAACAGCACCATGGGAGGAGCTCACGTAGAGAGAGACCTGGACAAGGTCAAGGGTGAGCAATGTGGTTCAGAGTAGGTTTGGGTGGGCAGGGTCAGTGAGCACTTTCTGGCAAAGGGGATACCAAAAATGGGCTCAGGGGAGAGGATGGGAATTTCAGGTGGGGAGCGCACTTTTGGGGGGTGAGCGAAAGTAAGAGGAGCAGTAGACAGAGGCAAGCTTCCACTTGCTGATGCGTGGCGGTTTCCTTGCAAATGGCAGGCGGATGGAGCCCCTTTGACTCATTGCATTCAGTAAGGGGGGTGATAGGTACTTTCAGGGGCTGGGACAGAAACAGGGACGAGGACACGGGAAACAGAGATGCCACTCTGTCTCTAGGCTGTGCTGGTACTGTGGGCATCAGGTGACAGGACCCTGTGAGGGTGTGGGTTGGATATGAACAGCTCATATCATTTTTTAGGAGACAAAAATCTTATCTTTGACACGAATCCCTTTTGGTTTCTAAATGTTGGCCAGGGATTCAACATAAAAACCAAATAAAATATCAACAACTATAAAAACAACCCTCCCCCCTCCCAAAAAAACAACTCCCTAAAATGCTCAGTAGACTAAACAGAGTCATTCCGTTGACAAAAGTCCTGCCCAAATGGCCCCACAGTTGGCTAGCTTGTTACTCGACACCTCTCCAGGGATATGTGACCTTAAAAGACACCCTCCAAAAACATGCTTCACAAAAGATAACCTCCTTCCATGAGGCTGGGTTTATTTTTAGAGCAAGGTTTCCATGCCTGTGTTCAACTCGATGGGTGGAGAAAATAATAAGAACTGATTTCTCTGCACCCACTAAGGTACAGAGAAAGAGGCAGTGTGCATCTTCTCTATACACAGGAGAAAAGAGAAAAAAAGAAACTTCCTTCCAATCCGTGTCTAATTCTGTGGATAGTCTTCTCACTTTTGGGGCTGTTTTAGTGGTGTCTTTTGATTATAACATTGGTTTGAAGAGACACTAATTGTACCCTGCTTACAATGCTTGTAATTATGCGTATTACATTTTGATTCATTTCCATATGTCAACACCACGAAGAGATGGGGTGGGGTGGGGGGTGGCTGAGAACCGCTTTTATAATCGGTTATTGTCTATGAAAAAAAAAAAATCCACACCGAACATGAGTGAAGTGTTCTTTGTTGAAATTGGAAATAAGATTATACATAAAAGTCGTCCTCTGACACCCAGAAAATGGACAGTTTAAAATAAATTGCCACCGCTGATCAACAAGATTGCTAGCTCCCTTCTTCCCTTTTACACTAATGAGGCAAATACTTTTCAAGTCTCTAATAACAATATGTTCAAGTGCGTCATTTCAGTAGCTTTCTTCTTAATAAAAGATGACCCCAATATCCCCCCCTTAGCTGGAGACATTGTCCTACCCGGATGGATTTGTGATTCCGGGCTCCTCATGGAAAAGAAAAGAGAAGAAGAAAAGGAGAGGGTGTTGGGGAGGGGAAAGCGTGTCAGTGTCTCCCAAGCTTGCAGAAATATCCCAGCGGCGTGTCTGCAAGCAGACTCGGAGCCCCTCTGGTCTGCAAGGAGATGACTCTGAACCATATGGTAAATAAGTAACCAAAACAAAACAACAGCTTCAAAGAACCGGCATGTGGAGGTCTGCTTTGTCCTGAAGACTTTTCCTGGAGCGCAAACCGTTGTTGAACATGGGATGGAAGGACTTAGGCTACTCAGCTGACACTTCCACGCAGGTTATTGCCTGTGACCCTGGAGCCCGGGAGATGCTGAAGGTCAGGCTCCACGTTGCAGATCTAGAAGGCTTGGGTGAGCTGGGCCGTAGTGTTTTTGGAGCAGGATTTGCAAAAGTTTAGGGGGATAGACAGAGTTGGAGGGAAAGAACCTCAGTGTGGGGTACCCCCTGATTTCACCACTTAGATGCTAGTTGTCCCCCTTCCCAACATGTGTATGTTGAAGTTCTCACTCACATAACCTCAGAATGTGACTCCATTTAAAGAGCCTTTAAAGAAATGATTAAGTTAAAGTGAGGCAATTAGGGTGGGCTTTCATCCAATATGACTTGGGTCCTTATAAAAAGAGGAGATATAGACACATAGAGAGACTCTGGGAAATCACACGCACAGAGGAAAAGCCACGTGAGGCCACAGCCAGAAAGTGGCCGTCTGCAAGCCAAGGAGAGCGGCCCCAGGAACAACCCTGCTGGCACCTTCATCTCAAACTTTCAGCTTCTAGAGCTGTGTGAAAATGAACATCTGCCGTCTAAGCCACGAGTCTGTGGAGCTTTGTTACAGCAGCCGTGGCATCCTCGTCTGCTGGGTGACCAGGGGTGGTCACGTTGCCTCTATGTGGCCTGGCTGCCCTAGCTGTAGTCAGAGCAGACAATGCCAGCCCGCCCTTGGGACTGCACAGGGTGCAGGGCTGGCGCTCACCGAGCTCCAGGGCGGGGGCTCTTGGTCAAGGAGGTGGGATTTGTGTCACCATCAATAAAGGTGCTGAGCAGTAGTAGTAATAGAAATGCCATTAAGCTTTCTGCTGGTACTGTCCCAAGAACTTCCTCAGTTAGTCCCTCCATCAGCCCTATGGACTGGACCGCCATGGTCCCTACCGGAGACGGGCAGACTGTAAGCGGCCAATTAGAATTTAAACCCATTTCAGCTTATACTGGCTCCTTGTGGCTTTAAATGGTTTTGGGTGTGAAAACTGTCCAGACCCATCACTTGGGAAAATGTCAAGGGCAAGATGGAATAACTCCCCTTCCAGGTGTGTTTCCCCACCCTTCACCCCACCTTCAACCTCCAAGGGTTTGGATGGCTGCCCTTCCAGGCCACCACTATGGGGATCAGGTTCCAGGGGCCGACATCGGCTTCCAGGTCCTGAGCAGAGATTCATTTCTGCCTTGTCCTTGTCTTGGGAGTCCTGCTGGGGACCCCTATGCTATGATCTTAGGGTCCTCCGAGCATGTCACCCTTCCTACCAGCCAGCATCTCCCAGGCTGCGGAGTCACAGGCAATAACCTGCTTTGGTCATTGAGGCCCAGAAAAGGTGGGTGATTTGCCCAAGATTATGGTGTTTGAGGGACAAAGCTGAGGCTGGGATTCTGGGCAGCTCTCTCCCCATAACAGATCCTCAGAGAAGACACCTCATAGAGATGGCAGGTGGCCAGGCAATGCCTGAGCAGCGGCTCCTAGGACCTGAGTCACAGCCCTTACCTTACCTCGGAAGGCAGCCTGACTGGGGCCAACAGTTCCAGGCAACTTAGACCCAGGCCACAGCACCCATGTTGGTCACATGTGGTGTGGCTTTCTGCTTTCCGCCTGGGACAGCAGTCCTGACTGTGGTGTAGTCACCACCCTCAAGTCACCCAGAAGTGATTACTGGAGCTGAGACTCTGCTCCTTGGGTGAAATTTTGGACAGGGGGAAATTGACCAGCCTTAAGTTGGCTCTCCTTTTTCCTCAGCTTGATGAACAAACATTAAATAAATTGATACTCTTCAAATAAGTAATATGTGTAGTATGTCAGAGGGTGCTGCCAGCTAATAGTCAAACGAAGCAGAGTTCAGGGTGTGGGGAGAGTGACAGGCTGCTGTCGTGGAGAGGGTGGTCAGGAAGACCTCTGATAAGAAGGTGTTCCAACAGAGGCCTGAGGGGAGGGGGGAGGGAGCTCCAAGCTTATCTGGAGGAAGAGGGTTCTAAGCCAAGGAGAAATGAATGCAAACACCTCTAAGTGAGCAGGCATCTGAACTATGAGGGAAAGAGCAAAGCGGCCAGAATGGCTGGAGGAGAATGAGCAAAGGGTAGAATGATGGAAGAGGTAAGGAAATCCAGTGTCAGAGAGGTGACTTGATTTCCCCAGGGTCACACAGCAGAGCTAGGCTTTGAACCTTGATATTCTGAATTATACTTCTGCATCACCCCAAGTACAGTCCTCAAAAATGTTGAATGGAAAATAGGAGGAAGAAGGGAGGGCAGTAATGGAGGAAGGAAGCCAGGTAGTAGATGGATGAATAGATATATGGATACATGAACAGATGAATACAAGGATGGATGATGGATAGATGGATAGGTAGATAAAAGGATTGGAAGAAAGAAAAAGGGGAAGATGATGAATGGATGGTAGGAAGGGAGATAGGATGGATGGATGGATGGATGGATGGATGGATGGATGGATAACAGGAAGAAAAGAGAAAATAAAGTAAGGAAAGCAGGAAGAAAGGAAAGAAGGAAGGAAAGAAAGAAAGAAGGAAGAAAGGAAGAGAGAGAGAAAGAAAGAAAGAAAGAAAGAAAGAAAGAAAGAAAGAAAGAAAGAAAGAAAAAAAGAAAGAAAGAAAGAAGAGAGAGAGAAAGAACAAAGGGAAGAAGATAGAAAGGAAAGATGTATAGATGGTCAAATAGTTGTATGTGTGGATGGGTGAAGAAATGGTTAGATGAATGGAAAGAAAGAAGGAAAGAAAAAAGAGGAAAGAATGAGTGAAGGAAGGAAGAATTTTTTATGTAGGTAACCTCCATGCTTCCTGTGCTAAAGTTGACCTGTAATGTCAAGGGCTGCTGCCTGCGCCCCACCCCTCACTCACCGTGCTCCTCCCCCACCGCCCCCCTTGCCGGGGAGCTCACAGAGCCCTTGCCCCAGAAAGGTAATTCTGCCCTCTAATTACAGCACTTGTAAAAGTAAGAGAGGGGCTCATTCTTCAGAAATAAATCAATACAAGTTAAAAGGCCATCCTGTTTGTTTCTGTAACAATGCTCTTTAGAAAATTGGGTGCTGTTCCATTTGCTGACGGGTACCCCATCCGTCATCGGCAGCCAGAGTCACATCACATTATGTTGCCAAACATAATACAGCATGATCGGGACGATGCATCAAATTGGAGATTGGCAGGGAAATGAATTTTAGCGGAGAGATCTCACTTGAGAAAATATATACAGCCAAGAAAGAGGGAAAGCTTAGAGGGAGTTTTCATGATCAGAGATGGGATTTAGAAAGCACCATTGTGCAGAAATCTCCAAACCAGGAAGATCACAGCAATATCAAGCTATTTCATAAAAAGTAAATAAGCAAATACATTCATAATCAGGAGGAAGGGAGGACAAAACTGTCAGAAGTGTTCCCTCTACTGAGACACATGATACTGTTTTGTCATTCCTATTTTATGATAAGTAAACTGAGGCTCAGAGAGGTTGACAAGTGGTCACACAGCCATTACACAGTGGAGTCAGGATTTGAAGTCAGATCTGCTCATGTTGGAACCAGGAGCATCAAGGTGTGTGGATGAATTGAGGACACTTTCCTAGTTAGGTATAAAAAATACACTTGATGGCTGGTCTAGGTGCCTTATGGTCCTCTGGGTTGGCAAGTAAGTGGTGCCTGGGCTTTGTTGGTTCAAGAGAAGACAGTTGTCCTCATTCTGGGAAGCCTGAAACTCCTGTCAGTAGCTGTTATTTCTGGGGGTGTTGAGTAGAAGTCTCCATCAAGGACAGGGTTTAAGGTTAGTAAGCCCCTCCCCATTCACTTTCCCAGCTAGGACCTCAGATCTGTTCGTGCAGGGAATCTGGAGGAGGATGGAGATGGTCGTCAGAGGGTTCTGGGCTGCCTTGCCTGGCCCTTTCTCTCTCATGTCTAAGTGGCTTCTGGCTTCTTTCTCAGAGTCACATGGCCTCTTTCCTGGCTGATCCAAGCTGCTCAGATGGGCGTGTGACTGTCGGTTCCTCTATCCGGACTTGAGCACATACTCTGTCAAGGGGAATTAGACTCAGTCCCTGCACTAGAGGGACACAGGGGAGAACACATGTAAACAGACAAATGTAATATGCTTTCATTTATTTGTAAATGTGCTCTAATATCTCATGTGCTGAATACATGTACCAGATTCATCATGGGGTTCAATAATTGGGAGCTCAGATTATTTCTTCTCTGTGGAACATTCAACTATAGAAGTACAAAGGAGAGAGTACAGTGTAATTAGCTTAGCTGAAAGGAAACGTGAGGTTCAAGCTGGGTTTTGAGGCATGCGTAGGAGTTGGATGGTAGACAAGCCTACAGCGATAAAGACATTCTAGGAAAAGAAGCTAATGGGCAGAAATGACATGTTTAAAAGGGGATGTTCTCTGCTTGTCAGCTGGAGATGGAGAAAGGATGAGAGACATGTAACTATCTCAGGATAGGTACCAGGCCAAGTCTACCCATGGGAGGCACTAAAGATGGGGTCTAGAAGCCATGTTTCAAAGACTACATTTTTCAAACCTGAAGCTAATTAACTGAGATGCAGAGGCATGTGGGACTTATATAAGTATTTCCCTCCTATTTACTTATTTATTTATTTTTTATTTATGTATTTTTCCAAAGTGAGAAGCTGGGGGTGGGCAGAGATAGACAGACTCTACAGACTCCTGCATGTGCCCAACCAAGATCCACCTGGCATGCCCACCAAGGGTGATGCTCAGACCCTTTGGGGTGTTGCTCCACTGCAATTGGAGCCATTCTAGCCCCTGATGTGGAGGCTATGGGGCCATCTTCAGTGCCTGGGCCAACTTTGCTTCAATGGAGCCTTGGCTGCAGGAGGGGAAGAGAGAGACAGAGAGAAAGTAGAGGGGGAGGGGTGGAGAAGCAGATGGACGCTTCTCCTGTGTGCCCTGGCCGGGAATCGAACCCGGAACTTCCACACGCCTGGCCGACGCTCTACCATCCAGCTTCCCCCCTTTTTAAAACATCCTTTCCTTCAAATGATACGAGAGGGTTTGTATACTTGAGGCAGCATCCAAATTGCCTGGGGGACTTGTGGGAATAAATGCAGAATTTTGGCTCCATCCTAGAGATTATGATCCTGGTGGTCCTCGGACGACACCTGGAGAAACACCCTGCAGACCTTGAGCAAGGGCCCCAGTGAGACCAAGTTCTCTACACTGCAGCTGCCACACCAGAGGTTTGAAGCCACTAGCAGACATTCCCCATTGGAGACACAGTTGTTTCAAGTCCAGAAGAAGAGAGGCGGGGCGGGGGCCCTAGATTTCACAGCAAGTACTTTGTAAAATCACAGTGGCAGGCTTCGCGGTAGAACCACAATGGCACCTCATTAAAAAAAGATCAGTGGGGCCCTTGGAATTGATCATAAACTATTTCTGTCAATGTCTCACACGTCCGTGTTTGGGGAAGTGTGCAGGTATGTCTGCTAAATTGAAAGGCTTTGGGGTTTGAAAACAAACAACAATAAATAAATGAATGAATATTAAAATGAAGAGGGAAAGAACTCCTACTTTGAATTGGGTGACAAGAAATCTTGAGAGAAAGAAGCACAGTAGATCCACGTTGCATGCTTGATACCCAGCTCTCCAGAGTGTTCAGTGAGTGACGAATGAATGACGGGCAGCATAGCTCAAGGACAGTCTGAAGGCAGCTGTGCCTAGTGCAGGAGCTTAGAAACGATGGGTTCCTGGTGTTGCTTGCAGTAATGGGATAGTCTCATTGTTGAAATGAGCTGCCGACAGAAATGTAGGAGTGATATAAAATAAGACAGACTTGAATGAGAATATTGGCCTAGAAGAAAGGCTTTTTATTTTTATTTATTTATTTCTTTGTTTTTTGTATTTTTATGAAATTAGAAGCGGGGAGGCAGTCAGACAAACTCTCGCATGCTCTCGACCAGGATCTACCCGGCATGCCCACCAGGGGGCGATGCTCTGTCCATCTGGGATGTTGTTCCATTGTGGACGGAGCCATTCTAGCGCCTGAGGTAGAGGCCATGGAGCCGTCCTCAGCTCCTGGGCCACGTTTGCTTCAATGGAAGGAGAAGGAGAGGGGTGGAGAAGCAGACGGGCGCTTCTCTTGTGTGCCCTGGCCGGGAATCAAACCCAGGACTTCCACACTCCGGGCCGATGCTCTACCGCTTAGCCAACTGGCCAGGGCCGGAAGGCCTTTTAGATAGCATCCACTCACTGTACAAATGGGCAAAGTAAGCCCCAGAGAAGAGAAATGTTCAGTGGAGGTAATGCCATTGCTGGCTGTAGGGCCAGGACAGGGCTCCAAGCGATGGAACAGAGAAGGTTACAGAGCTCACATCATGGCCCAGTATCTTCTAATGCAGTGTCCTGGCCCCTACTGAAACATAGGCCATAGAATGTGGCCCACGAGACAACACAGATCTCAGGTTAAGAGACCAGAGACTCCTTATTTCCTTCTGCGGGGGGAAAGAAGGCCTGTGAGCAATGGGATGAGCAGGAAGGGGGTAGGATCCTTCCTTGCAACAATTACTGCCATTTTGCAGATGGAGAAACTGAGGCTCGGAGCAGTTATATTAGTAGCTCAGTGTCACATACTGAGGGATTGATAGAGCCAGATATCAACTCCACAGCCCTCTGATTGCAGACCTGAACTCTGTGGGTTTAGCTGCATTGTGGGGTTCAGGAGCTGGCAGGCAGGGGTCAACACCATTGAGGATGAGGTCCCAAGCAGAATTTCACATGCAGGGGTCACAGGGAGTCTCCAGGTTTCCAAAGCCATATGGCCTTCCAGATACTTCCAACACCCTGGCCTCTGGAATCCTAGACCTCCTCATCCCCAGGACCTTTTGTCTTTCTATTAGACATAGACTTGTATCTTCCCCTGGCCTACAGGGTCTCACCGGGCCTGACCCTGCAGCCCTCCGCAGTATGGAGTCACACCACAGCCCCTCCTGTTCAGAGTGCCAGTTACAGCCCCTTAGTGGTTCTGAGAGCTATATTCCTCCCCTTAGGCAACCTTTGCCTAATGTGTTCCCACCCTGTGGGAGGTTCTTTCTTTCTTATTTTTCTATCTACTTGGCTCCTATTCATCCCTTCGATCTTTCTGCCAAAATGACTTCCCTGAGTTCATGTATATCATATCTCCTTTTCTATTCTCTCACCACATCGCATTCCTCTCCCCTCTGTATCATTTGTCTGTATGAAGTGATACTTATTTGTGTAAGTTTCTGATGAATCTGCCTCCTGCACTACACTGTAAGCACCTCGAGGGCAAAGACCAAGTCTGTTTTTGTAGCTCAGTGACCCACCGTAATAGGAGCTCAAAAAAAATCTTTGTTGGATGGGTGGTAAGGTAGATGGATGAATTAATTTTAGAAGTATTGGGTAGGTGGATGGATAGATGGATGGATGGATGGATGGATGGATGGATGGATGGATGGATGGATGGATGGTTGGATGGATTTCAGAAGAAGGAATGAATGGATGGGTGGATGGCTGGATTGTTGGTTATAGGGTAGGTGGTTGAATGGGTACATGGATGATTAGGTAGATAAATGATGCTGCTTCCCTGGAATCCCTCAAAACAAAGTGCATTGGACATTGTTCTGATATTTTATCCTCTTATAAATTGTGTCAAATGGCCTTACACAAGTTTTTGGCCCAACCGGGACTATTTATAGAGTCCAGTATTTTACATGTTTACTCAACACTCTGACGAATGATAAAGACTTCTGGTGTAGCAGTTAAGATGACAAGGTTTTACAGCAGGTTCAGTCTTTTCATTGCCTCACTTCTCCATCAACAGCAGAATATTGAATCATTGGTTTCAATTCTTGATTCCCTATAGAGTGTGACATGTTCACACTTTCGTCAGGGCTCATAGGGAAGAAGAGTATTCCTCTAACCCTTGATTCTAGACTTGATTATGTGATTTACTTCTATCTATGGGATATTAGCACATGTGATACCTGCCTTGTGGTATGACTGGTTCAAAAAGGATGGGAGAGATGTGGAGAAGATCTGGAGCTGAACCTCAAGGCCAGCCTAGATGACCACAACCAACCCTTAGATGCACGAGTGAGCAATCAACACTGGTTGTTTGCCTGTGGTTATTTGTTATGTAGCATTATTATGGCCATAGATGACTGATACACCAACTGTGTGACCGTTGGCAAGTTATATAAGCTTCTTATGTCTGTTTCTTCATTAATAAAATGGAAGATAATATACTATCTCTTATGTTCAATCTTCCAGAGTTCTTGTGAAAATTATATGTAGTAACACAAGTAAAGAATTTAGAACAGTGCCTGATATGTAGTAAGTGTCCAATAACTTTGGGCAATTCAGTATAATCATCATCATCATTATTCTATGTGATGCCATGAAAACTGGTACTTACATTGGAAGAGGAATTTTGGGTAGATTTCAATCATGATCAAAGTCTGTTAATACACAGGTGAAGGAGATAAATTTTCTTTATTTTTGCGAATAGTAATTGCATTGACTGAACTTTCTTCCTGTGTCCAGCCCTGAACCAAAGACTATATGAGTTACCTTGCTGAATCTTCAGAACTCGTCCATGAAGTTGGCACTGCTGTTAACCCCACTTATGGAAAAAGAGACTGAGGTTTAGAGAGCTAATTCACCTAGCTAAGGAGGAATGGAATTGGGATTAAGTTTGATGAAAACTGCAGGTTTCATATCCATTAGCTGTATGCTCCACAACTAAAGATATCCAAATACTTTATAGATGAGGACTCTAAGGCTCAGAGAGGAGAGGTGTCTTGCCTGAGATCACACAGCTGGTGAATGGCAGAATGAGCTTCCATATGATATTGTCAGCTTGGTGAGATGAGAGGAAAGCTTATGGGGTGACCACAAACAGAGGGAGGGTCTCTATTCCCCATCCTCATCCTGGATGCCTAAGCATATATCAAAGAAATCCCCCTGCCATCAAGGAGGACCGATGTGTGCTGAGGCTAACTAGACATACATTCCTGGACCAACTGCTGGAAAATGTGCAAACATAGGAATATTTCTCCTGCAGAGCTGGGTGGTGTGCAGATGGGAGTTATACAGCTGTGGGATCCTGCAGGGCTCAGCAGCTGTGACTCACCCCCTCCACCGAGCTGGCCTGGCCAAATTGGATATTTCTGCCTCCCAAAGGACCTGTCGGCCTGCCACCCAAACACCTCCTCCTTGATTCCATCTTCTCTCCATTTGGGTTTTCAGAAACAGTTGAAACACGGTTCTGGAAGGAATATTGGGAGAACAAAGAGAGAAGAGCATTGATGGAGTGCCAACTGCACACCACGCCCTGGCTGAGTAATTCACATGTTATAAACTCTTGTTTGGCAAAGGCTGATCCTGGAAACATGGACATCTCTGTGGGGCTGGTGAGAAATTTGACTCTTTCATACACCTGCTGAATCAAAATCATCATTTCAACAATACCCCTGGAGATCCTATGCTCGTTGGTGCTGTTCACAATCCTCATTGACTCCCTTCTGATGTAAACCTGTCAAAGCCCATTTTATAGAGGGAAACTGAGGCTCGGGGCTAGGAAACTTGCCAAAGTTCTCCCAGAGAAAAAGAGGCTGGAATGCCATCTGCACTTGGCTCAATCTGCCCCAGAACCTGTGATCTGTGGGTCACCTTGCAAGCAAAGTGGCTCAGAATTCTGTGACTTTGGAACCATGAGAAAAAGGGGCCATATAGTGGAAGTTGCTTTATAAACCTCAGCAGTTTAAGTCTCAGTGCTGCCACCTACTTGTTAAGATGTCTCTCTAGGACTCAGTTTCCCATCCATGAAATGGGAGCAGGGAGGCATCAGTTTTGCCTGGGAAGTTCTGATTCTAGGACTCCGAAAGTTGGTGCCGTGGAATTGCTAGAGTTGAACCACAACCACCCTCCAACCTCAAGCAACCTTTCAGGGGACACTCCCACACCCCACGGAGCCCCCGGGAGCCCGCCATCCCCCTAGTCAGAGAACTGCCCAGCCGCCTCAAACACCACACAAAATCGCAGGCAACAGGGCAGAAAACCCAATTATTCTCAGCTGTTACACTGCTTAATTTAATATTTCCAACGAGTTCCTGGAGCTGCTCCTCAAGAATGAAATGCATATTTGGGCTCTGTCACAAAACATTACTTTTTGTCAAGGCAATCCATTTCGCCGCGGTAATTTGGAAGCGCTCGCCAGCCCCCGTGAGGTCTGGGGGCTTTCACTGCGTCTTCTGGGAAAAGAGGCCGGGGAACGGGGATCTCGGCCCTGTTAGGTGGCTGCGGTGGGCTGACAGCACCTGGTCTGACGACTATCTTTCTGAAGCGCCAGGAAGAGAGAGTTTGGGGATACCTGGAGCCTCCCCTGCCACCAGGACTAAGGAAGCAGGACCTAACCTGGCATTGCTGGTGAGGGTGACTCTGATTTAAACTTTTAAGACAGATTCTACAAGCCATCGTTCCTAGCCGCTGAAGAGAAAACAATTAAGTGAAGATAGTAAGAAGGGAAAAAAGTCACCTGCAAACTCAGGTAGAGATGAAGATGAACGTTGTGACAATTTTGTTATATATGCATGTAATGTGGCTTATAAACACTGCACGCACGTGCGCGTGCACACACACAACCACATGGGATCCCACTCTGTATGCTGTTTTTTTTATTTTATTTGGTTATGAAATAACTTTAGACTCACAAGACGTTGCAAGAGCTTTATGGAGTATTTTATGTTCCCTTCTTCCCCGATGAAATTTATAGGACCACAGTACATTATCACACCTAGGAAACAGGCATGCTGCATACTAGCTTATTGTGTCTTTGCAGTAAACACTTTCTTATTGGGAATAAAGGTTTTGGCTTCGCATTAGCAGTTGAGTCCTGATTCTGCAGACTCTTTCTACCTGTGGGATCTTGATCTAGAGACTTGGGTTTCTGATCTGTATAATGGATTGATAAATGGGCCACTCACATCATGGTGGGCTTGTTGTGACCCTTGACACACAATGTGCGACCCATGTGAAATGTTCAGAAGATACCATTGGGGGTGATTCCTGAGACATGCTGATGCTAGGGGTGGAGAGGGGCTAAGAAGGTAGGATCCTTGTTTCTCTAGCTCCCAATAATCAGAGCAACTGTGTTTCTTAAAAATCTATTTGATGAATTTTATATAATTCGGTTTTAAGAAATGTAGGATTCTAGGGGTTTGGAGGAGGAGGAATTCTGCAGGTTTTCCTGACCTTGGGTGGCTATGTAGGATCCAGTTGCATGGAATCCCTGTTCTTTACTTGGTCAACCCCCTGTTGCTGGACATTTAGGTTGTTTCTTTCTTTCTGTTTGTTTTTTTTTTTAATACAAACAACTCTACAATGACCATATTGGTGCACCTATTCTTGTGTACCTGTCTAAATAGTTCCTTAAGTTCTTAAAGTAATTTTACACAAATCAGAAAGACCTGATTAAAAAGGAAGTAGGTACTTTTCTTGAATGAAGCACAGCACCAGGGACCCCTCTTGAAGACCCTTGGGCAGGGGTCACATATAAATAAAGCTATTTATATGCTTAGCACTTAACTAGCTTATTGTATTAAATTCTCCCATTGCTGGGTATGGTGGGAATTTTTCTTCCCATTTTGCTGATGAGAAAACTGAGGTTCCCAGAGGTGGAGCTGCTTCTCCCAGGCCATATGGTTAATAAGGATCTTGAGTGTGCAGCCAGGTTCTTTCCAGGATGTCTCAGAGTACTCTCCACCCACCCACACATTCACACACATACATATACACCCTCTACAGGGGCTAGGTTCTAGGTTGGCTTCCGGCTATCACACACAACCTCTTGCACCTCAGTCCTTCGGTGGAGGGACAGGCTAACACAGAGGAAGTCAAGAAACTAGTACTCTAACCCCTTTCCCCTCCTTCCTCCCATTTCTTCTTGTCATTGGCTGGACCTACCTGGGGGCAGGAGGGCACAGGACAGGAGCGCCTTGATACAGCTCAGCCTCCCTGGGCACAGAGCAGGAGAGAGAAGGGGGGGAGTGAGTGAAGGCGCCAATGGGGGAGATAGCTTATACTATGGAGTGAGCTAGTGAAAGACGTGAATGATTGAATGAGTGAGTGGGGCCCGAAAGCAGCTGTCTCCCTGTGACTCAGCCCTCCCCTCCCCAAAAGCCACCCTCCCTGCTCCAACCATCCCCCAAGACCCAGGCTGGGGGTCAAACCCTCCTTAGCTTCCCTCATTATCCCATCAAATCGGGGGCTGTCATTAGCCCCCAGCACTGAACAAAGGGCCCTCGCCCAAGCAGCCATATCCACGGGGCTAATTAATTGGATTAATGGTAGAGCAGCCCACACTGGGTCTGGCTCATATGAACTGCTGAACACCAATCCCCAAAGTCATTGGAATATGGATGAGGCAAATTGAGTTAAAATTGAGGAGATTGCTGCATTCATTAGCCCGCCCACCCTCTGAAGTCGCTGGTTAATATGCAAACTATTAATATGCAAATCAGTGCAAATGAAAAAATAAAAGAAGTGTGAACTCCCCCCCCCCCTTGTTTTGGAAACTCGACTACACTTGGGCAGCTGCTTCCCGTGAAAGGGAGAGGCAGAGCATGAGTGTGCGCAGGTCTCCAAGGCAGAGCGGCACTGGAGCTCTTACTTCAGAAGTTAATTACAAGCAGTAGCAGGGACACCACACACCTTTATCAGCCTGCAAACATGTGTAAAGTGGGGCTCCCCGGGAAGTGGACTCCCGAGAAGGTCTGCTGCTCACCTGGGAGCAGGTTCCTGGCAGCCTCCAGGAGAACTGTTTGGGTGAGGCTAGATCAAATTTTTTATTTGCGTGTGCTTGACTTTTATTTTGAAGTAGAAATAAAGTATAAATATATACTATATAGATGTGGCCATTTCTATATATTCAATAGTTTATCCATAGATGCTTGTGCATGTATTTTCTACATAAGCAATATGTGTTCATTATAGAAAAATGAGGGAACAGTGAAAGCTCAGTTTGCCACGGTTAGAACCAGATCAGAACCCAAAGTGAAGTCAAATGAAAAAGTCAGTTGAAAAGGGGAATCATTTTTTTAAGTGATGTGATCATACATCAAGTATTTTATTCATTTTCAATTCATTGATTCTTTAATCAGGGGTACAGTCATATATGTCAAAATTTTAATGGTTCTAAAAAGAAAAATAGGAGAAAGTCCCTTGTTTGTTTCTGTCCCCCCTCTGTGTCCCTGTCACCCAGCTAACTTCCCCAAAGGCAACAATGCCAAAAGCTCTTAATTCTTCCTTCTAGATTCTAGGCACATATAAGCAATTCTGCTTATGTGTTGTCCTCTCTTTTGCAGAGATGACTGTGTGTCTTGCCTTGTTCACTCAAAAGAGCATCTCAGACACTGTCCAGGAGGACCTTCTTTGTCCTAAATGCACATATGGTGTGTCACCTGTGGGAGGGCCGTTACGGCTTTCCCCAGTGCCCAACTGATGGATATTTAGGTTGCTTTTTTATTTATTTGGCTATTTCAACCAATGCCACATTAAAATAAACCCTTGTACATATGACATTTTGAATGTGTGGGAAATTATCCTTGTGGGAGACTCCTGGAGGCAGAATTGCTAGATTCAGTGATCGGTCCATGACTGGTTTTGATGATTCTGCCACAAGGCCACACCAGTTGCCACTCCCACGAAGTATAGAGTGCCCACTTGCCCACGGCCTTGCCACACAGAGAGTTATTGAGTCTTTGCCAATCCAATAGGTGAAAAAGGTTATCTCATGGAGGTTCATTCAATTTGCATTTTTCCCCCAAAAGTGAAGCTGAGTATTTTTTAATGTGTTTCAAAGCTATTTGTATTTTCTGTCTGTTATCTCTGTTCATTCCTTGTCTTACTTCCATTATGTTATTAGTTTTCTTCTCTTATTGATTAGTAAATAGAACACTTTAAAGACTTAAGACATTAGCTTTCTGTCTGTGAAACCTACCCCTGGTTTCTGTTTGTCTTGGGATTTTATGGTTTTATAGGTAAAAAAAAAAGATTGCATTTTTTACTTAAAGTTTATATATATATATATACGCTTATCCACCAAGCTTTTGATACTGGGCCAAGGCTGTACCTTTGAATTTAACTTCTTTGCCTGGAGGTCACGTTCAACCTCTTTCTTGACTAAACCCACAGTTGAAATGCATCATCTCTCATTACAATGTCTGGATTTGATTTCTGTTCAGGAAAGCAAGAATTTAAAACACTTAAAATCCATCTGAGTGTGGGATTTTTCTCAATCTTTCATGGTTCCCTTCTTCTATCTCTTACAATTTTCTTGCTTACATTATACATATAGATAGATAGATATATACATAGATACATATATACATACACACACATACACATACATATACACAGCTCTGCACACATCTCTCTCCAGGTTCCTCACGTCTCAGCACAAACACCCATCTTCTAGGAAGCTGTCTATCACCTCCAGGCACTAAGGGGAGCCTTCTGAGGTTCCCTGCAATGGCCTGTGTGCCCTCTATTATCACTCTGACATCCCAGCATCCTGCTTGTCTGGCTAGATGGCTAGATAGATGAATATGTGAGAATTGGGATGGGCGGATGGATGGATGGATGGATGGATGGATGGATGGATGGAAGCATAGTTGTATAGAAAGATGGTTAGACGATTTGATGGACAGATAAATGGGCGAGTAGATGGATTAATCAATTAATGGATGCTTGGGTTGATAGATGGATAGGCGATTGGATGAACGGGCAGTTGGGTGAATGCTATCTCTTTATTTATTTTTATTCCTTGTCATTTTAACATTACAAATCAGTATTTTTTTAAATAATGCTAAGAAAATTGATAATGGAGTTAAAAATTATAGCCTGGGCTCTCAGATTCAAGTTTTGTGCTTCCTTTCATCCTCGTTCTCCTCTCTGCATTCATTGCTTGAGAATGTACAATATCATTTTAAATGCTCTGATAAGTCCTGCAATAAATAAACATTTGACTTCATTTAATCCAGAGTTTACTGACTACAGCCAGTGACAGATCTTCTGTTCCCAAAGCACCACTTAACATAAACCTGGATCTACTCTACAGCAGTGGTCCCCAACCCCCGGCTGTGACTGGTACCAGTCCATGGGCCATTTGGTACTGGTCCGCAGAGAAATAATAAATAACTTACATTATTTCCGTTTTATTTATATTTAAGTCTGAACGATGTTTTATTTTTTTAAAATGACCAGATTCCCTCTGTTACATCTGTCTAAGACTCACTCTTGACGCTTGTCTCAGTCACATGATACATTTATCCATCCCACCCTAAAGGCCAGTCCATGAAAATATTTTCTGACATTAAACCAGTCCATGGCCCAAAAAAGGTTGGGGACCAGACCACTGCTCTATAGTATAACCTGATGAATAAAGGCACAAAACACCTTCAGAAACTTTTTACTTGGCAATCCCTTACTTGAAGTGCTTCTATGATGGGAAAGTCATAGCGTGTGTGTGTGTGCACGCACACACTGATGGTGAGTGTGTAAAAACACTACTCTAGACGTTGTGTGCTCCCCTGACTAGTGGTAAAACTTGCGTGTGGTTGTGGTGCTCCATTCCCCCTCTGCCTCACATCTACCACCTATTAAAGGAGGAACACGATGGACTGAACCTCTCAGGGTGGTTCCATTTCTATCCTGGCTCTGTGATTCTGCCTGCTTCCAAGGAATGTGTCCCTGAGTAGATCACCTACTATGAACTGTCCCATGTTTTTCTTCTCTCTCAAGATGCCTACACATTTCATTTGTCTAAGGGACAGACAAGAGGGTAAAGTATCCACATTTACTTCAAATAGTTAGATATAGTTAGATACTGTGATGCTGTGACTGAGTTTTCCATGCTTGCCCCCGGGTCCTGGCAGGGTGGGGGAACATCTTGTTTCCGAGCATGGCCCAGCCTTGCCAGGCACAATCAGCTCCCAGCGCCGCTGCTCTGCGCCCAGCTTGGTGCCCATCCAGAGCAAACTAACCCGTCCCGGGGTTTTGACTGCAGTGCCTTGCTCCTCCTGCTCTGATCCGTCCTCTCTCTCCAGACTCAGCGGTGGTGGCTGAGTCAGCAAAATGGTTCCACCCCCGCTGTTCCAAAAACTCACAGCAGCAGCACGAGAGTCACCCTCACTGTTCTCCCAGTGAGGACTACGGGGGCTTGGCTGAGGCTCCCTGGGCTTGCGGGACTGTGAGATGTATCTGAGTTGACACTGAAGGCCCGGCACCTGGACAGAGGCTCAAAGACCCCTCAGTGAGGGCTCCAGAGAGGCTGGAGACAGACATTACCACCTCTACCATCACTCCTCAAAGTGGGATCTGCCTGCAACATCCATGACATGAACGCAACCTGAGGACAGAACACGCTGAACAGAACCAACCTTGGCCACCTGAATGCCATTTCCCCATGACTCCCCCAAGGATCCAGCTGCCTGGTGCCTCCTTCCCAGCTGAGAACGGCACGCAGGAAGAATGCCCAGTATAGTAGGTCTTACACATACTAGGTGCTCAGTAAACACCATATTTCATTCCATCAAATATGCCATTAATTGTAATACACGCCATTATTTTATGTCTGGCTAACAATAACAACAACAAAAAAAGCTACCAGTGAAAATATGGTATACTGTTAATTGAAAGATGAATCTCCATTTCAAAGACATTAAAATCTATATCAGTCCAGTCTGGAATCGACTGTGTCTGGTACCTATTAAGTAAGAGATCCCATGGGCAAATGGTAGAAGGCTTAGTTGTATTGTTTATTTTTGTGTTTGCTGTTGGTGCTGCCACTGACTTGCTTTGTGACCTTGGAAAAGTCACTATCTACCCCTAGGCCTCAGGTTCCTCACTGTAATGGGGGACTCACCCTCCTCCCTAGTACCCTCATTGGGCCACTGCAGACATAACACAGAATCGGAGCAACAACAGACCTCTGTAAGCTGCAAAGATGTTTAAACAGGGACACGAGCTGTTTAACCAACCGTGAAACCTTGGTCTAATGTACCTACAGTCAGTGTATTTGCTGTGTGTCTTTGGACAAGCTGCTCCACCTCCCTGAGCCTCAGTTTTCCCTTCCCTTCTCCTTGGTAGAGACAAAGATAACAGGGCTGCTGGGAGTATGAGACAAAGTGAGGTTTATAAGGTTCTTAGCACCACGCCTGACACAGTAAACAGCAAATCCTATCAGTCACGACTATTTGTGCATATATTTGAATGATCAGAGTGGTAAGAAACATGCTTTTGGTGGCCTTCCTCTCTTGTTTATTTTTTTTATTTTTTATTTTTTTTGTATTTTTCTGAAGCTGGAAACGGGGAGAGACAGTCAGACAGACTCCCGCATGCGCCCAACCGGGATCCACCCGGCACGCCCACCAGGGGCGACGCTCTGCCCACCAGGGGGCGATGCTCTGCCCCTCCGGGGCGTCACTTTGCTGCGACCAGAGCCACTGTAGCGCCTGGGGCAGAGGCCAAGGAGCCATCCCCAGCGCCTGGGCCATCTTTGCTCCAATGGAGCCTTGGCTGCGGGAGGGGAAGAGAGAGACAGAGAGGAAGGAGGGGGGTGGGGTAGAGAAACAAATGGGCGCTTCTCCTATGTGCCCTGACCGGGAATCGAACCCAGTTCCCCCGCACGCCAGGCCGACGCTCTACCACTGAACCAACCGGCCAGGGCTCTCTCTTGTTTATTTTATAGCATCATTATATCTCCAGTGCTTTGCAGATAACCTGCTCATTGAACAATCTGGTGAATGAATGAATGGATGAATGAATGAATGCATATTCTCAGATGTGCAGGTGAGACTGAGATGCACAAGCATAAGCTTTGTGAACCCCTCAGAGGCAAAATGAGGATCAAATCACTATGGAGATCATGTTGCTTCACCCCCATTTCACAGAGGAGGAAACTGAAGCTCGCAGAGGTTCAGAAAGTTGCCCAAGTCCACGCCGCTCATGAATAGACTCCAGCCCAAGACCGTGAATACCATCTGTGGTTTTTCCCCTTCAGACTCACACCCAGCGCCGATCTGCAGTGAGCAGGGCAGGCTTTTGGCAGGTTGCACACTGCACTGTTGTCCCCAAGGCAATTGCTTTCAAAGGAGCGACTGCCTGAGCCTCCGAGGCCTCAGACCTGGCCCATTATTATTCTTCTTGGGGTAATAAATACATTTTAAAAGAAACAGATGCTGGAACAGTTGGACAGGAAGGGCCCAGGCATGTGAAGAGGAATCTGGGTTGTGAAAAATTTGTCTGTTTGCCAGACGGTAAGCAATACGGTGCCGACAGCCAGGTCGGAGTCCAGCTGCCAGGGAGGCAGATTGGACCTCTCCGCTGTGCCCTGCTGGACCTTTCAGGCCACCGTCCTCAGGTTCCCAATTGGGTATCGAGCTATTGCTTCTGACAAAAATAGGCCCATGGTGCCAATAGCCACTCTCTGCAATGGGTTAGCCACCCTCATCTTGGGAGCCACAGCGAGTTCTACAGCAAGTGGCAGGGCCGGAAGAAGCTCTTCTGACTCACGCGCAACTGCCTTCAGTGCATGGCTTTTCTCTCCTTCATACTGGCCTCCCTCTCTGATGGTGCTTGCTACTTGCCATCTACCACCCTGGCATAGACCCTGTGACGCTGTAATAGGAAAGGATGTCCTTGCTACCTCCTGCCTGGTGAGAACGTGTCACTCTCCCTGCACGGCCACTAATGGGAGAAAAGAAATGCTGGCTGATGTACAAAAGGTGGCGTGGCTGCTGCACGTGCAGGTCTAGCTTCAGTGAAGCAGAGATGTCCAGAGCAGACTCACGTGGCCCAGGATCGACACCCCAGTGATCTCACCCTTGGCCTGAGCTCACCAATCTGTTGCTTTTTGGCAGAAAAACATAGCCCATGGGCAGAGGCAGGAAAATAGCATGTTCAATGTATGGCCTCCTAGCTAATCCAGCAGGGAAGAAGTGATTGCCCCCATTCTGCGGATGAGAAAGTGGAGGCTCTAAGAGGGTATGTGAGTTGCTCAAATTTGTGCAGCTCAGAGGCATCAGCATTGGGTTGCCTGGCTCTGATTTCTTTTCCCTTTCTGCCTACCTATCTATCTTCCCAGGAATAGACTAACAAGTTTCCTCCATTCTCCCTAAACACTGGTTGGAGATGCAGGTATCTTACTCTTTCCCTCACCTTCTTGGTGGTCCGAACATAGTGAGGTATCCATTTGTTGCTGGGAGAACTAATAACAAGAACCTGTCTTTTTTCCCCTGATATGTTGTGTCACCTGAATTTGGGGGAGGGGAGATATTCCTTTCTAAAACAGTAATGATAAAAGTCTCTGTCTAACCTTTAATGAGGGCTACATTCCAGGCTCTACATTAAACTTTGTACACACATCTTGTTATTTAACCCTCTTAGCTCCCCTGTGAGGTGGCTGCCCGCATTACCACGCTATTGTAACAATAAGAAACATGTTTTGAAAGTTGGAGCTAAGATTCAGCCCCAGGTTTCCTGACTATGCGCTAGATTCTCTAGGTGGCTTCACTGGATTCACTGGTCCTTCAGCTTGGAGAGATGGGAAAGCCAAGAATGGTCTTTTTGGACTCCCTTGCAGCTAGAGTTCTGGATGTGGTTCCATCGCTACCTATGGGAGGCACTGAGTGAGATTTGAGAAGCTGATACGAAGGTGCTGCTGCTTGTTGGAAAGTATAATCGTGCAAACTTGAGACTTTTCTGAAGCAGAAAATTCATATCATATTCCTACACCCTAGCTCTGCAGAGGCAGTAGTGTTGAATAAGGGATTGCTTCTTGCTTCCAGTATAATTCCAGCAGTAGCTGTCCAGGTTTCTTGTTCAGTAATTTATGGGAGTTATTCAAAGAGGCTCAGCCTAGATAGTGCTCCTTCTGTCCAATCAATGGTTTTGTATGCACCTAAATCCTTGTATTAAATCCCATCCTGCTTAAAATACATAGAATGGGTTTTGCTTCCTGCCTAGAACCTGCACTGGTATTCAGTGTGACATCGGGGACACCTATTCTGAGTCTCAGCCCTCATATTTCTCACCTGTATAATGTATAGCAGGAGTCGGGAACCATTTTGGCTGAGAGAGCCATGAATGCCACATATTTTAAAATGTAATTCTGTGAGAGCCATACAACGATCCATGTACCTTACACATTATCCAATAAAAATTTGGTGTTCTCCCGGAGGACAGCTGTGATTGGCTCCAGCCACCTGCAACCATGAACATGAGCTGTAGGAAAGAAATGGATTGTAATACATGAGAATGTTTTATATTTTTAATGTTATTATTATTTTTTATTAAAGATTTGTCTGCAAGCCAGATGTGGCCATCAAAAGAGCCACATCTGGCTTGTGAGCCATAGGTTCCCGACCCCTGATATATAGGGTCACAAAGGGACTCTAAAGAGGAAATGGAAGCAAAAAGTCTTTCCCATTATAAAATATTCTGCAGAAATCATAGTCCAGTTGAAATGTACTCTCCCTAATAGGGAATATGGGGCATGATTTCTTCCGTTACTGACCCTCCCATCCTTTATTCTCAAACCCATTACAGAACCAGATACCCGATCAGGTTGCTAAGGACCTGAAGGGCAGCTGGTGTAGGGAGCAAGCGGGATGACTGGCTTATAGCTCATGTTTGCTTATGAACTCCCTCAGCTATAATTACACTACCTGTCCCATCTCACCTGGGTCCCTGCTATGAGAAGAGAAGCTACCGGCCTGGGCTGCACGATTCTTGTCTTTCTATCTTTACAGGAGGTAATGACAGGAGACTCCAAAAACAAGTTTTGTCCTCACTTTTCTTGAAATCTTGCAGCCTCCAAAGTTGACAATGCCGATCAGGGCCCTTGGGAACTGTACTTGTTGCACAGAGAAGCAGGTCTGAGGAGGACGGTTGTGAGAAGGGAGCCAGGATGTGTCAGCCACTGTCAGATGGACTTCTGTGTACGGGGAAGCTAGATTCCAGGGGGACTGAGGATGTGTGGAAACCAACAGGTTCAGTCCATCATTCAATCAACAGTTTTGACCACCTACTATGTGCCATGTCCTGTGCTTGCATTGGGAATTCAGTAGGAAAGAAATTGGACTGATAGCCTTTTAGGGAAGAGAGAAGCAAACAGATATTTATACATGAGAGTGATTAGTGCCAAGTTGAGGGAAGCAAAGGGGATGGTAGGAGCCCAGAGAACCCATCTGACCCAGCTAGAAGCTATCTAGGAACACTGCCTGGAAGAGGTGACAACAAAGCTGTAACCTAAAGAATATACAGGACATTTTTCAGTCATAAGGGGATGGTGGAGCAGGGAGTGGGAGTGTGCTCTTAGCAGAAAAAGAAGCTTGAGCAAAGATTTTGGACTGAGAATGAGGACTCAGAGTTGCTCAGAAGAGCTGAGTAAGGAGTGTGGGGGGAGGAGAATGGCAAGGCCAGATCTGAATTACACAAAATCTAAGGTATTTTTTTTTCTTTTAAAATTGTATAGCGCTCTGCCCTAGGCCAAAAATCCACTTCCAGTCAAGTTTAGGAAACCCAGGCAGGCTTCTCTGGACCCCAGAGGCCTCTTGTGAGTGATTAATGTTGAGAAAAGGTCCCTCTTTACCTACCTTTACTCTGGAGACACTCAGCAGAACCCTTCCAGGGAGAAATGTGGTGTGAGATGACCAAGATTTGGAATGAAATGGAAGGAATGAGAAAAAATGTATATTTTCTCAAGTTAAGATTCTCTGTCTTGCCTGACCAGGCGGTGGCACAGTGGATAGAGCATCGGACTGGGATGCCAAGGACCCAGGTTCGAGACCCTGAGGTCGCCAGCTTGAGTGCAGGCTCATCTGGCTTGAGCAAAAAGCTCACCAGCTTGGACCCAAGATTGCTGGCTCGAGCAAGGGGTTACTCAGTCTGCTGAAGGCCCATGGTCAAGGCACATATGAGAAAGCAATCAATGGATAACTAAGGTGTCGCAACGAAAAACTAATGATTGATGCTTCTCATCTCTCTCTGTTCCTGTCTGTCTGTCCTTATCTATCCCTTTCTCTGACTCTCTCTCTGTCCCTGTAAAAAAAAAAAAAAAAAAAAAAAGATTCTCTGTCTTAGCTCTAGTAATCAAAATGCTGTAGCAGCTTTCTTTACACCAAAGAAAGCACATCACATTCTATGCATTAATTCATGTGGCTCCCACCATGTCTAAAGAGGGGAAGAGTACTGTTTGAATTAAGGGTTGACAATTCTTATACACTTAAGTGTAAGCTCCTAGGGGGAGGTCAGAATGCTTTTATCATTTGTTTCTGCACTTGTAGGGCCTGAAGTGATTCAGGGTCCAGGGAACAGCTTACTGAGTGTGTACTGAATAAATGAATGAAATAATTTAAACAGTAAATAAGAGAGAGTCTGCTATAGTGCCAGGCACATATTAGACACTTGACAATGGCACATTCTTATTGTGAGCCCTGGATTAGTCAGAAGCCTGGATTCTTTGTCAAGTTTTACCTTTACTATGCTGTGAAACATAAGGCCAATCTCTTTCCCTCTCTAGACTTAAATAAAATTTGAGGACAAACAAAACTAAATGATGGTGGGTAACAGAACAGGGCTTGCCCCTTTGGGGGGGTGGGTAGGGCAAGGCTTGACAGGGAAGGGACATGAGTGAGCTTCCTGAGAGAAGGAGTTTGGGTTACACAGGTATTTGCATTTTACAAAACTCAGTTTTCAGTGCATTTATGATTTATGTATTTCAATAAAGTGTACATAAAACTAAACAAATATCAACACTGCATTGCTGAAATGTTTGCTTGAAAAAGCATCAAAAATAGACAGAGAAGAAAGTTAAATAGACAAACAGACGAGGAAGCAAGTACAGAAATGCTAATGGTGGGATCTCAGGAGAGGATGCGAACTTTAGAAAATGTTTTGGACTTTTTCTAAAAAGTTTGCTATAAACTTCTTTTAACATTTCAGTCTTTGAAATGTTTTATAATACAATGTTGGTGAAACAGGAGGGTTTGAACCCCACTTAAGTTTAGCACAGAATCCACCATCTTCACCATCCCCATTTGTTTTGTTTGAAGAACAATGGTATGAAAAATGAGTTAATCTAAGGAATTCCAAGGACACACATAGATTCATCTCCCACATATATTTTTCTATCTCTGAACTCCTGGAAAAGGATAACTGATGACTGGGTAAATTATTCCTGATTCCTATGTGAATACTAATAATTGAAGATTCTCTGTGACTAATAACACCAACTGCATGACAGGTGTGATTCTGATTAAGCAAACACTGATTGAGCTGGACCATGTGCCAGGCATTGGGGCTGCATAGATTTTACAGCGATATTTCCAAAACAACCCAACAGAGAGTAAACATCTATATAATTATTTTACATATCTCAAACCGAACTCAGAGGTGTTTAGAAACTTACCTGAGGCCACAGAGCCATGGAAATGGTCTTTAATGAATCTTATTTTTCTCTTCCTAGAAAATGTACCACTCTCCTTATTTTTGGACCACCCCCTCAAAAAAACCCTTATTTTTTTGCCTTTTAAAAAAATGACTTTATTGAGATATAATTTACTTGCTATATAATTCACCCTTTTAAAGAGTATAATTCACTGGTTTTTAGAAAATGCACAAAGTTGTGCAATTATTATTACTGTATACTTTTTTATTTTCACCACCCCCAAAATAAGTCCTTTTCCTATTAGCAGTCACATTCCCTTCCTCCACCAACCCCTAGAAACCACTAATCTCTAAATCTCTTTCTAAGAGTTTTGGGCATTTCATATAAATGACTGGCACAGGCAAACCAGAGGCCTTCTGTGGGATTTTCTAAATTGGAAATAGAAAAAGAAAATCTTGCTTTTTCTTTATAAGTCTCAGGCTTTGTGCTCATAGGCTAAAAAATACTGGGTGTCATGAGACCTTCATGAAAAGAATACTCTATGCCAGGAATGCTACATGGGCCATTCATTCAAACCACATGGCAACCCTACAAAAGGAGAATGTTCCTTTCCTTATCTTACAGAGGAGGAGACTGAAGGTCAGAGAGGTTAATTTAATTTTCTAAGGGAACAGAGCCCAAAAGGTGGAGGTTCAAACCAAGCCTAGTGCCCTTATGATATGCTTAAGGATTCCGCAATGGATGGATGAGGTCTGCCTGTAGCTCCTGAGACCTCCTCCCATCTGGAATAGCACTGGTCAGAGCTATCTACCTGCCCCCAACCAGGACCCCCAAATTCACACTGCCAAGCAGCTGCATATCTCCCAGTAACCAGAGCATCCCAGTTAGAGACCGGAAGGAGATACCTGGTTCTTCAGGTCCTGGATAACCCAGTCTTCATTGTGTCTGCACAATGTCCCTTCCTGTATAAACAAGAGGCAGAGTTCAAGATCTGGCCTTGGTTATGGGGAAATGAAAGAATGAGTTCTCTGGCCGTCGAGGATCCCTTCTTAATTCTGGGGGCATTTTGTTTCTATGGCAACCTCTCAGCTGTCAATCGATCACAGTGCACTGCAGTAAAAAAAAAAAAAAAAAAAAAAGACAGGGACAATAACCAAGACTGGCTTAGGGACTGGACTCCTAGATCCAAACCCAAGCTAGAAAGTGCCAGCTCACCTCACTTCATCCTTAGAGGTAGATAATAGGAATCCCATTTTACAGGTGAGTAAGCTGAGGGCAGAAGGACTTTTTTTTAAGTTTATGTATATACTTGCCACAACAGCTCATCATTCTCATCTGACAGATGACAAAACTGAGGTTTGGAGAAGGAAGTGGCTCAGCTAGGAGATGGCAGAGCCAGGGTTTGAACCTACAACTCTAGAACCTGTAGAGTGGAGGCCATGCTCACCTTTCCAGGTGCAGCTCTTCTGGCTCTGATGAAGGAAAAGATTGTGGTGAGGCCCTTGGGAACCACCGTGCATGAAATTGAATGTTATTGACATCTTAAAATCCAAGGTGTGTGTATGTCTGTCTGTGTCTGTGCGTGCTTGCCGCACTTTAAACAAAAAGGCTTAGAAGTTCTGTGCTTCTCTCAGAAAAAAGAAAGGAGAGAGATACCTGTTAAAAAAATCCACCGATGAACCCAGAGGCTTGAGCTTCGGGTCCGGTGGTTTCTAGAATAGCTAAGATGTGGTCATTGGAGGCCACGTGGTGCTAATACAGGGGTCCCCAAACTACAGCCCCCTGAGGCCAAAAATCCGCCCCCCCCCCCGGCACTTCTGGAAGGGGCACCTCTTTCATTGGTGGTAAGCGGATGCATCCTGTGCTCCTGGAGTACTGTATGTGGCGGTGCGGCAAAGCGCAGGGTCGCTCACATACAGTACTACTTCGGTGACACAGGACGCACACGGCTCCGGAAGTGCATCATATCACTTGTTACGGCTAGCAGTGACAAATATGGAACCGGACATTGACCATCTCATTAGCCAAAAGCAGGCCTATAGTTCCCATTGAAATACTGGTCAGTTTGTTGATTTAAATTTACTTGTTCTTTATTTTAAATATTGTATTTGTTCCCGTTTTGTTTTTTTACTTTAAAATAAGATATGTGCAGTGTGCATAGGGATTTATTCATAGTGTTTTTTATAATCCAGCCCTCCAACGGTCTGAGGGACAGTGAACTGGCCCCTTGTGTAAAAAGTTTGGGGACCCCTGTGCTAATACCATTAACAGAGTTCACAGGGGAGGAAAAGGGGGGCAGGCGGAGTGAAAAAGCTACTTTCGCCAACTCTCCAAACGGTTCTGCCCACTAAGTCTGTGTAAGGTGCCAGATCAGATTAGAGCCACCAGTTGCCACATTATCCTGTCTTGACTTCACTAAGGATCATTAAGCGCTGAAAATCCCTTTTACGGTGTTTAGGACACCTCCAGAGGAGTTTGCTGTGTAAATATTATTCCACCATTAAATCCTGCAACAAGGCCACCGTCAACAAGTGGGATTCGCAACGGTTCCACCAAGGGGTCTGCAGCGGGCGTCTGTGATGTGCGGCCAAGGAGCTCGGCTAAGAAGCTGGCTCCTGCGATAAAGCCCCTCCTTCTCCTGCCGAGGCGTCCTGCCGTTCGGGCCTGCTTAATGGATCCAGCCACGGGGGCGCTATTTGGGCTAGGGATCAAACACACCATCGGGAGCCACTTGGAGCAACGGCCTGCCTTGGACAGCTGGCATTCACGCGGAACCCACTTAAATCTGGAGAGGGGGCTTTGGGGGCTGCAGCCAACTTGGCTGAGGCTAGGGCCGGCCCCCACCCGTATCTCCAGCCTCAGCAGATATGGGCATCTGTCTAGGCCAGGAGACATTTCCCTGCTGGAGGCATCCCAGCCTTGGCTGTTCTTTCGTCTGCACACCCAGACCCTTTCTTTATTAATTTATGTATCTGGAGGAGGGAAATCGCTCAATGATGAGCCATCGATTATTGTGGATGGATGACCTATCTGACTCAGCAGATGCTGCCACGGCTGCCGCTGGTGCCAAGGTCACTGCTTTCTGCTTTTCTTTTGAGAGGTGTGTGTGTGTGTTTTAATTTAATTAATTTATTTTTAAGCTGATTTGCAGGTTGCACTCCTGGGATATGGTGACAGAAGACGGAGGACTTAAATATGGAAAGGCAAGATGCAGCGCCTGGCCCGGGATGGGTAGACATTCACTGGGCGCTCACTGGTTTTTTAATACCCTGCCCTGTGCTAAGTGCTGGCCTGGGTGCTGGGAACTCAGCAGTGAGCCAGACAGGCATGCTCCCCTCCTGGTGGCATTCAAAGTCTGGGGCTCTGGCCATGTAATCCAAGCTCTGGGGCTCGTGGGCTGTGACTGTAGCGCCTGAGTCAATCCCGACCCACACTGCATGCTCAGTACACGGTCAGTGAGATGAGGCCTGCAGAACCCCGGTCAAGGCCTCTGGCACGTAGCAATTGCTCAGTTAATGCTAACTAACTCTTTTATTCTCCCTTTGGGGATTTAAATCCAAGCTTAGTCATTTTTGCAGCTGTGTGACATTGAGATAATTAATCCCTTTCCCTCTCTGAGCCTCAGTTTACACTTCTATCAAATGGGGCTTATAATAATATCTGTTCGTGGAGCTGTTGAAAAAGACTGTTCATCCCTACACAGGCTTGTTTGACACACATTGTTGAACACCTAATATGTGCTGGGTGTTGAGGGTTTAGTGACAAATGAGACTCAGTGTCCTCATCAAATTGCTCATAGTTCACTGAGGAGTTACAGGAAATGCAATGGCCTGTGGCCAGAGCTGTGATGGGGCAACTCAGGAACACAGTGGGAGCCTGAATGAAGGGCACTGAATGTAGGGGGGACAGGCTGGGGGACAGGGGACAAAACTCCCTAGATCAGGGGTCAGCAAACTCCAGCCCACAGGCCAAATGTGGCCCACTGTCTGCTTTTGTACAGTGTCAAGCTAAACATGGTCTTTGCATTTTTAAATGATTTTTTAAGTCAAAATAATATTTCATGCCATTTGACTACTATATGAAATTCAAATTTCCATGTCCATTGATAAAGCTTTATTGAAACATCACAATGCCCATTCATTTACAGGTTGTCTGTGGCCACTTTCATGGGAATGATGTCAGAGTTGAGTTGTAGCAACAGAAACCGAGTGGCCCCCAAAACCTACAATGTTTACTGTTTGGTTCTTTACAGAATAAGTTTGTCAACCGCTGTCCTTGGGAAAGGTATGTGTGAGCCAAGAGCTGAAGGACAGGTGGTTGAAAGTGGTGAGGAGAGGTCTGCTTTGCAGGTTGGACAGAAATTCCAGCATCTTCAAGTCTGACGCAAGCCCCACGTGGCACACTGACAAATGCCATACCAATCGGAGTATTTGGAACAGTGGAGGACAGGCCCATCGACAATTGGATTAGAGAAAGCACAAAAGGATAATAATGAGAGAGGATCTCATTTACTAACCACATTCAGCCACCAAATGAACCTGCGAGAAGAGATCATTAACCCATTTCACAGAGGAGAAATAGGGAGCTCAGAGAGGTGAAGACACCTGGTTAAGGTCACACAGCCAAACTCAGATCAGAAAACCCCAACCTGCTGTACTCTCAAATCCATGCTCTAAACCCACACTAATAAACCCAGGCAACTGACTGCTCATGTTCTGCAGTGTCGTGAAGCTAAGCATTGGTAGTAAGAAAGAAAAATTTTTTTAATGAAACTGGGCTAGCATCCAAAGTAGAATTTTTTCAGTCACTCCCCCTACCCCTTTCTGGGTGTTGTTTTATCCAGAAAGCATCCTTTCCCTATCCCAGGCTCCTCTGAAATCCAGCCCCACCGCTGGGAAAAGAAAAAAAAGAGGGAGGAAGTGTAGGGGGGAGCTAGTCTTCCCAGAAAGAGCTGGAGATAACTCTCTGGAATTGGGGAGAGTGAGGCAGACTTGGCAGCTCTGGCCCCAGCAGCTGTTGGCTGCACTGTGCCTGGAATAAACACAGGCGGGTGGATGGGACCGGGCTGGGAAGCCACCTTGCCTCCTCACAGTCTCAAGCGAAAGCAAGAAGCACTGGATGACAGGCCTGCCAGCTAACGGGAAGTGACTTGGACGCGAGGTTTGTGCATTTGGCTGCTTGGCGGAACCCTGGGTGGTGGCTAGGGAGGTAGAAAGTCCTGGCACTTCCTGTCTATGCCTCCTTAGCTGAGAACAGTCACCCATCTGAGCCTCAGTGACATCATCCCTAAGTGGAGACAATGGTACCTTCCTTTGGGGACAGTTGTGCAGTGAGCTCCATGGGGTGCCGCCCAAGTGCTCCTTCAAAAAATGAAGTAACATCTGAAACTGGACAGAGTGCCTACTGTGATCCTTTACTCGTCCATTCAGGAAATGTTGAGTTCTGGGCTCTGAGGTCCCTCTCAAAGCTCAGAGGACAGGAGGAAGACCCACAATGAGCCTCGAGCAATCATAATGACAAATGTCTGGGATGGGTGATTGACAAGTGCAGGGTGTGATATGAAGGCTGCACCGAGGAGACCTAAAGCACCCGGCTGCTTCATAGAACAGGACTGAAGGTCAAGTCTCAAATGTGTACCAGCTCGACTAACCTTAGTTTCAGGGAGGTAAATTGGAGAGGCTGGGTTCTCAGCTGCCCCCTGGTTTCTCTCCAATGCTGTGCTCACAAGCCAGACTAAAGTCCTCCAACATCCCCACCGTCTCTGTATCCAAGGGGCCTGACCTTCACAGAGCCACACATGTGCAGTGATGGGTGCAGAGGAAAGAAAAGCCCCACCTCCAAAGCCACAGTCTGGGAGAGCTCCTCCAAAGGAACTCAGGGCACCTCTGCCGGCACAGCTGCCTGAAAGCCCGCCCCTGCCCAGCCCTGCAGACTCCGAGCCCACCACTCCGGAGCCCACCACTCCACGTAAGCGTCCCGGCCTGGCGCCAAGCTCCCCATTCCTGATTCTTCTGTCCGAATGCCGCTCCTCCCAGGGGCTAGCACCAATGTATTCTTCCAGTCTTGGCTCAAATGGCATCTCCTCCAAGGATTCCTGGCCAGTCCCAGGGTTTCAGTGCTTTTGGTGCCCCTTCCATAGACCTTTCTCTGGCTCAGAAAGCATGTCACACTGAATTATAGTTGTGAGTTGACCTGTTTCCTTCCTTCGCCACCCTCTGAGACATTTGTAGCAGGAACCACCAGGTTTTACTTATCCTGGGATCGCCAAAAGTTAGCTCAGAGAGTGGAACTTAGTGGATGCTTTGGCATTGCCTGAGTCCATGAGGGCTCACCCTTCTCTCCCCATCTCTTGGTTTCAATCTTCAAACAGGCCTCAATCAATGACTGGAATGGCCGTCAACCTCCCTGAACTCATATTCTCTATGCTTAGCATCCCACCAAGAGAAAAAACACATCCCACAGGTGTTTACAGAAAAAAATCCTAGGAAAGAGTCTCATTGGTCCAGATCAGGTCTTGTACTTCCTGAAACATCACAAAGACTGGAGAAAGGAGGGCTCTGATTGGCCAGTCCTGGGTCAGGTGTGGCTTCTGTGGCTAGAAGTGGGGTCAACCACATCAGGACCACAGCAAATAGGTTTCCCACAGGAGGGAGGGATTTTGTGACTAGTTCGAGGAAGGTTGTGAGACCAAGAAAGACAACAGATCTTTGAACAATGTAGCTTAATCTTGGGGAAATTTTTTGTTTATTTAACCAAACTATCTCATTGTTCTGTGGAGAATCTGGTGGTTTTCCCTGGAGGAGAGATTCTGAATGTCAATGAATATTTCAGTCTGAAGCTGGAGAGGTGGGCAAGGGCAGAGTAGGAAAGGCCTTGAATGATACAATAGGAGCCTTCATCCTATAACTGAACACACAATAACCCTTGGGCTGGCCATCTGTGTTTGTAAATAAAGTTTTATTGTAACACAGCTGCACACATACTGCTTATGGCTGATTTCACACAACACCTGCAGAGTCAAGTAGCTGTAAGAGAGACCATATGGCCCACAGAGCGCAAAATATTTCATCTCTGGCCCTTTGCAGAAAAGGTTTGTTGGTCCCTGTGGGAGAGAGAGAATGGGAAGTTTTGTGCACAGGAGTGTCATAATCATCCGCTCTATATTTTAAGATGATGGATTCTATATTCTAGGAACAGTGGGAGTAAATGAGAGTCAGTGGGCCTTTACAGGTCATTTGGATGTTTGTTGGTCAGGAAGTAGTCCCAGTTTCGGGTAGGGCTCCCCAGGAGCAGACCTTGGGATGAAGAATCCAGGCAAGGAGTTGATTTGGGAGGTGATCTTAGGAAGCACCAAGAGGGAAGAGAGGAAGAGAGACGAAGAAAGGAGGTGGCCATTATGAGCAGGTTATCGCTCTGGGTGACTGGAGCTTATGCTCGCTGTGGGCCTCTGGGAGCAGCATGGGTCACATACCTGTGAGAGGAGAGGGAGCCGGGGTATTTATACCCCAGGCAGCACCCGTCATTGGTTGAGTGCTGTTTCCAAGGCACTGTCAATCCCAGCACTTGCGTCCTTCCCGTGAGTGAGCAGAGCAGGCTCACAGCCAGAGGGAGCCAACAAGATGCTGATGCTGGCAGCTGTGCCCATGCCCCAGACCCAGGGCAAGGAGCCTGGCCACAGACTTTGGTTTTCACCAACATCTGCTGGAGCGGTCTTTGAGAAAAATTTGGGAGATTCTTAAGGGGAGGGATGAAAGGTAGGCACTTTACCTTCCTGGTTCCCACAGGTGTTTACAGAACACAATATCCTGGTAAATCAATTGGCACACCTGAGAGAGGTAGAGCCCCCTCTGTGCATTTCTAAGCCTCAGTTTCTTCTTCTACAAGATAAAACAGTGCCTACCTGTCTTGGGGATTCAGCAGGACACTTAGCATAGTTGTTGCAAACTGGATGCCATGAAGCCATGTCCCTAAAATCTTCTCTGCCCCCCGAACTGTTCCCCTGGATGAAGCTCCACCAGGTGGATTTGGGATGAATGTGGCACCGAAGCCACAGAACCAACATACCTTGTGGCACAGGAGGAAGCCACTTCCTGCCTCCGGCCTTGGTTCCCCCATCTACTAATATAGGACTTGAATATCTGCTTTTTCCTGACCACAAAATTGGCAGGTGTAAGGATTAATGTGATGATAGGTGTTCAAAGTGGTTGTTATCGAAGCGTTGGTGGTATAGTGGTGAGCATAGCTGCCTTCCAAAGTGGTTGGTATCTATAGGGTAATGGGACTACTTTTTGTTATCATGTGGGTTTTTTTTTAATATATGTTTTTCCCTCTGTAGATATCTAAGTACGCAGCACCTTGCCACATCGTGGGTCCTCTGTAAGTGTTTGTTTAAGAAACAATTACACCAGGTAGATAGGAGGGTTTGAAAACATGCTCATGAAATAAACACATGAATGAATGAGCCAATGAAATGTACTGGTGAGTGGGTGAGAAAGTGCCGAGGGAACTGACCAAGATCAGCTGATACTAGCATTTCCAGGACAGACCTTTGCTCTGCCCATGTCCACCTGTGGGGTAGGGCCTTCAGCAGGTCCCTTTCCCTCTTTGGGCCTCAGTTTCCTTATCTGTAGAATAAAAGGCTCTAGGAGTCTTTCCCATTCTGATCATTGAGAACTTGCTGTCCTCTTCCCAAATGGTCGTAGGGTGATTCTGACAACAGTGGGTGGCTCTTGGGCCCTCTGGGGCCCAGTTGGGTGTTCTTTCCCTTCATGATGCTCATGATGTGTTTCCTGACACATCGTCTGGTGTGGAATTATTTTTTTTCATGCAATAATATTACTCAGTGGAGTGTTTTTAAGCGTGGTTATGCCTCAATGTCAACCTGGTTGTCGGTTCAATGCAGAGCCCTGGGCCTCCTCCCCTGAAGACGCACTGAGTGAGAATTGCAGAGCAGGAAGGCCCTGGCATTGGCATTGTCACAAGCAATCCTGATGGGAACCCTCGGTGGATGTTATGTAATGCACTGGCTCTGGTGGACTTGCTGTGTGGCTCGGGGAATCGGCTCCTCGCTCTCATTCCTGTTTGTCTGTATTATAACAACGGCAGGGTGAGGCTTAAACGAGACAGTGTGAATAAAACCGTCAGCTGATTCCAGCTATCCTTGCTGTCCGTCCTTACAGTATGCCCAAGTTCTGCAGCACACAGGAGTACTCGAGATGTCACAGCTGTTTATTTTCTATAAATCAGTGAAATTTCTATTTCCCGCCCCCATCCCATTAGGCAGGGGGAAAGCATCACCTCAGATAGATATTCTGAAATCCCAGCCCCCCAGCAGGGAACTGTGGTCCCTGTTTAGCCTTGTGTTGCCTTTGCCCATCCCTAAGTGACGACACCAGGGCCGGCAGCATGCTCAGCTGAATGGGACACCCACTGGAAAAGAAGCACACAGCTACACCCAACAACTTAGATCCCAAATATTATAATCCAGACACATTCCCTCCACGCCCCCACCTCACATCGCCTACATTATTTGACCTTTTCTTAACCATCGAATAGGAAGTTTTCATCAGGTGAACATATAATTGTTATGGGATCATTTCTAAAAAAGGGGAAAATCACAACTCCAGTGTAATGACAAAATGAACACGTGTCAAAAACGGCACGTAATTCATTTATTAATGAGAAGACCAGAAAGATGGCATGACTGGTTCAAAGGAGATTTCAAACAACACATCCACATGCAGGCAGTCAGAAATGCTGGGACTCATTTACAAGTAGATGTGAAATCAGTCAATAACTTTAGGGCAATAATCGATTGCATTCCACTGGACAAAATTCATTTGCATATCTATGGCCTGAATCATTTGTATTACTATCTGGTTGGGTTTTTTTTTTTAACTTAGAGTTATGAAGTAGGTCAAAGACAATGAAAGTCACAATGACCGAGAGGGTTGTGCTCAACTGAACATCCAGCAATCTTTTACTTATTGTTTATTGCCTATATCATGTCCACACTGTTTGCAATGTTCCCTGACAGCATGATACTGCCACTCCATCCCAGGAAAGAGGAGAGAGGAGAGAGGCTATGTTGTGTCACCTGAGCCTCAATTTCTGAATCTGCAAAGTGTGGGCAAACAAGAGCCCTGACAGCCCAGGGACAGGAGCCCCCACTGTGACAAGTTCAATAGGAGAAGTGATCTTAGGTCATATGTGTGTCTCACCTTCCTGAATTTGGTCACATCCTTGTTCTATTTTATAAGACTTGCTGTTTCCTTTACAGCCATTCTGATTTGATAATACCCACAAAAATCACAAAATGAGGGACTGGTTCTGCATATTACTTGCTAATATGTATGAAAATAGACATACAGCCATTGAGATCGAAAAGTAAATTCATCCTTGTACTGACTAATCCAGGGCTCCATGGGAAGCCCTGGATTAGGAAGGAATTGAAGAAGAAATTAAATGATGGTCTGAACACACACACACACACACACACACACACACACACGCACACACACACTTGTATACATGCCCATGCATCACCACCACCAATAACTTACTTTGCAATTCAATCTACAATTGGCAAACTTTTTGATATATGAGGGGAGCCACTGAAACCCTATCCAAGGTGGTACTTGGAGACACAGGCCAAAGACTGCATGGGGCAGATCCTGTGTCTCATGCACACCCACCCCCAGGCCCACAAGCCCCTCCAATTTCCCCCTCCCCTCTTCGCTCTGTGCCGGCAGAAGCCCAGACAGTGGCCCCTCCGGTGATTCATTCGGCTGGAATGTAGTTCTCACATCCTCTAGCTAAAGCCTTTTAATTCCCTTCCCCATCATGATGAATGGACAAGGCCCTCAAATGAAATGCCCAGACTCTGCGTCCGCGCGGCTGTCCCTCTGCACTCCCCCCACCCACTCTCCGCTCGGTGTAATTATTTCTGTACAGAGCATGTCAAGGGCCCAGCTTCCCAGGAACTCGTTTCGAATGCAAACATTTGGTGATTAAGCGAGGCTTACTTAATTAAGCACTTTGTAATGACTCTTAAACCAAAGAAGGGTGGATTAGGAGTCCGATTCGTGCTGGTGTTGTGAAAGGCGCCTTTATATCAGGGGATGCAGATGGTGATCCAGACTGGGAATCAGAGTAGGGACGCTGGCAACTGTGATAGGATCACTCATTCATTCACTCATTCAGCATCTTCATGAACAAAGCCTAGGAGCCAGGGTATATAGTGAATAATAGCAATAATAATAGTGCCAGGCTTTGTGTTAATAAGTCTGGTGAATAACAATAAAATTATAGTGAATAGGATCAGGTGACTCTAGTAGGCACTGAGCTGCTGCAGCAAATAATAACATTATTAATAACAATAATAATTTTCATCACAGCAGCATACCCTTGCATAGCCCCTGCTGGGTGCCATGCATGACTTCCAAGTGTTTTATACTTTAGATACTCATTGGGGTCTCTCCATGACCCTCTGACATGCTATGGCTTGACACAATTCTCATTTTACAGATGGAACCACTGAGGCACACCCATGTTTAGTAGCTGGCTGACAAGTAGTGAGCTCTTGTCCCACTGTTCTACTGCCCAAGGGCTTAGGCAGTGTTGTCTCACTGACTCCTTGCAACCACCCTGTGGGGAGATACTGTAGTTACTGCTGGGTGCACAATACATGAAGGAAAGGGGACCTGGAGGGCTGAGCTCGCCCAGGCCACACAGCATGAAGAACTCAAAGTGAACTTCTTTCACTCTGCTTTCTTTGCCTCCTAGCCCTTATCACTGTCTACATCAAGGGTCCCCAAACTACGTCCCGAGGGCCGCATGCGGCCCCCCGAGGCCATTTATCCGGCCCCCGCTGCACTTCCGGAAGGGGCACCTCTTTCATTGGTGGTCAGTGAGAGGAGCATAGTTCCCATTGAAATACTGGTCAGTTTGTTGATTTAAATTTACTTGTTCTTTATTTTAAATATTATATTTGTTCCCGTTTTGTTTTTTTTACTTTAAAATAAGATATGTGCAGTGTGTGTGCATAAGGATTTGTTCATAGTTTTTTTTTTATAGTCCGGCCCTCCAACAGTCTGAAGGACAGTGAACTGGCCCCCTGTGTAAAAAGTTTGGGGACTCCTGGTCTACGTTCTGTAAATCATTCTTATTTATCTAGTTTGTGGTCAGATTTCCCCCCATCTCAATGTACGACGTGTTCATGATGACTCCTGGTTGTTGCCTGCTAAGGTTGTTCTGCTCATTTACTGCCTAGAACCCTGCTGAGTTTATGACCATTGCTTTGCTCCTGTCTTCCCAGCTCAATGGTTTCTCACCCTCGCTGTCCCCATCAGCATCATGGGAAGTATTGCCTGGATCACCTCTTAAGTCCCCATCTGATGCTTGAGGGTTTTTGGAGCCTAAGGAGTCTCCTCTGCCTTTGGGGGACACACGGATGACAGTGGCAACTAAAGCGCCTTGACTCTCAGGTGCGATATCACAGAAGTCTCCGGAGCCCAGCCCTGCAGAGCAAGATTGAGTCTCAGCGCTGATCTTGATAAGCTGTGTGATCTTGACCAAGTGGCTTGCCTTCTCTGATACAAGTCTCTTACCTCTTGAACAAGGTAACCTTTCTACTTGTTTCCAGGGCTCTGTAAGCAATCCATATAGACTCATGGGCAGTAGGGCCCTTTAAACATTGTCTCCCTCATGGCAGAAACCATTGTTTGCCATACTTGGATCCACAAAAATACCCCCAAAATATTCACTACTCTATTTGTTTTTGTTTTTGTTTCTCATTTCTACTATAACCTAGAAAAACCACCTATATAATTTAAGTGATGGTCTTAGAACTGCAGGCTTCTATGTGACTCCATGTCTGGGTTGGTGAAGTGCTTTCACAATGGTGAGCTTGCCGAGTAAAGACCAACAGCCTCACAGTGTTGGTCCAGGGACGATATTGCAGATTTTTCATAGCAGGATACAGTGGAGGAGTTAACTCACCATGTGGCCCACAAAAGCACAGGGGTCTCGGGGGACTCAGGGTTGGGGGTCAGCCCCCCAGGGTCAGCTCCAGACTCACAGGTGAGTGGGCATGTCACGATGACCCAGTTCTGCACAGGCTGATGTGCAATTATTCACTGGCTTGAGGGTGCTAAGAAATATGCAGTGAAGACCTTTCCTTGCTCCCAATGTCAACAGTAATTGCACTAGATGCTCATTTAATGATGATTCCAGAGTCTGGTTCATGCAAAGTAGACCACCTTCTTGTCTACTCAAGGGATGCATCACTGAGTTGAGCAGATTAAGTTAAATAGGAGGGCTGATTATCCTGAGCTAACAATCTGGGTCTTGCCATTGCACTGGCCATTTTGAACAACACCCCTATCTCCAAAGGCATTCTCTGCTTTGGAGCCATATGAATTAGGAAATAGACCTATAGTGTGGCAGCCAGTGCAACTCTCCTGCCCACAGATATTCTCCCTTTCTTCCATAGTGACAGGCCCTTTATTTTATTTAAAGTGCTGATTATGTCCAGCTAAAAGGTTTTATTTCCTCCTCGGCTTACGTATAGAGTTGCCAAAAACAAAGTAAGCTGAGGTTGTTAGATTAGATTTCTGAGTAGGTTCTTTAAAAAGGGTAGATATACCTGGAAGGCATGCTTTCTCCTTTTTTATTTTTCTTTTTAAAGAAAGCACAGATGCAATAGCTGGAGCTATAGCAACCATAATGTGACCATGAGGCACCTTGACGTTGATGGCCACATGTTAAGGATGTTAGCACAGAAAAAAATAGGCGTGTTATGATTTCTTTGACCAAGAGAAAAATAAAACCTCAATTTATTTAAATCATTATCATTCTGGATCTCTTTTATTAGTCCTCAGGGCGATTTCTAACTGATATAGAGTTTAACCTATAAAAGCAGATCTAGAATGCTATCTTTCTATATTAAATCTTTTTTGCTTGGGTTATTTAGAGTCAAACAAACAGCACTTTCTGTCATATTACATAATGTTGGTAATTTAAATTTTATAATTTCATAGATAAGTTTATAATTGTAAGGTGAAGGGTCTTCTTACAAAACTAAGATAGAAAGTGTTTGTGTTGACTGACATTTGTATAACTTTAAAGTAAATTTTAAAATAAACAGATGTAAGTAAATATTAGGTTTTTTTTTAATTTTTGCTCCTTAGAGGGGGCCCATACATTATTTGAGTGTAGGAAAGGCTGGCCCTGGGACTTGCCTGCAGTTATGGCCAGGGTTTCATCTCCACACCCCCACCTGTTGAAGCAAAGGAAAGTAGGAGAGTCAGGAATTCTCATTAGCAGGTGAGAAGAACCCAAGTTGGGAAGCCTGGGCTTTGGCTTGACGTGAGGGTGGAGAATATAAGAAATGCTTTCTTGAGGTTTGAGAAACTTTCCCACTGAAGACAAAGCCCAACAACATTAGTCTTCTCAGCGTTTCCTGGCCCGGAGCGAGACCGGAAAGCAGAAACTCTGAAACACCTTGTGAGAGGCTGTTTTTATAGCGTCCCCTGCAAGTGCCTGGCCCGGGAAAGGCGGGGGCTCCCGGGGAAACCCGCCTGATGAGGTTTCCAGCTTGGGGCAGGTGGAACTGCTGTGACCAGAACAAATTTGTCACCCGTCCAGCCAGAACTTAGGCTCCTTCTACCTGTGGCCAAGTCACGTCTCTCGGTGGCCCCAGTCTTTTCATCTGTGAAATGGGACCATAGGGACAGCAAAGCATCAAAAGGCCATCTGTGGATTGAAATAGCACAATAATCTATGTTCACACAGGAGATATCTAAGTAGGGCACGAGGACATATTAGCGTTAACTTAGTTTGTTTAAGGTATTTCTTTTCCTTCCAAAGGGATATTTAGTTTAAACTCTTGGTCGCAAATGACATTTCCAGGCCTGACATACCGGCAGGCCTCAGTCACATTCAGATGAATCAGAGTAAAGTCTTAGAGTAACAGGTGCCCGAGTGCAGATCAATTCTGGGTCCAAGGCTGAGCCTTGAACAAGCTCCGAGGTGAAGGAGGCTTGGGCTGGTGGAATCATGAGGAATGGGATCCAAGACCAAGCTCTCCCACGAATCCCCGAGGCTGGGGCTCAGGGTGCTTGTACTGGAGGGGTTATGAGTGTGCAGAACTAGGGCTGAATCTAATAAGGTCAGGTTGAGCAGGAATAAGCCCAAAGTTGTCCTGCTGAGTCCAAAAAGTTAACGGTACAAGTTGTAGCGGTGCCATTTATTATTGTTATTATTACTTTGGGCAATTGTGGTGTGCCAGCCCTATTGGCAAGCGTCTTTCTGTGTTATTCCACTCCAAGGAGGCAGTGATTTCCCAGCCAGGGGCTGAGTCCAGCCAGGTGAAGCCCAGGGTTCCTGTGGAATTCTGGATTGAGTGTCCTTTAACACCGCTTTGGGGACCTGGACGCCCCTGGAGTCATTTATTTATGGTCCATCTCTCCGGCTGCACTCTGAGCCTCGTGGAGGCGGAGCCTGTCCCTGGCTGAGACACCCGGAATCATTGTTTATCACAGCGCCTGGCACGTGATCTTCTGAGTTCATCCTCACTGCATGAACAAATGCAGGAATGAATGAAAGCCAGCCCCTTGGCAGGCATTCGAGCCTTTGGGGGCATATTAACCTTTTTGCTCCCCAAACCAACCTCGAATCCCATAGTTGGTGTGATTCAAGACATGACAGCCATGTCATCTAAGAATGCACGCAGGCTAAGAGCATGGTCCTACAGCCATGCCTCCTCCGGTTTTAAATCTCTGCTCTAGCAGTCTACCGGCTGGAAGATCAAGCCTCAGTTTCCTCCTCTGCAAATGGGGCTGATAATTAAACTTAAGGGCAGAAGGAAGCTATGAAAGTTGAATAAGATGCGTACGCAAAGCCCTGCGCAGTTCTTGGCATAGACTGTGACATAGTAAGTTATCATTACAGATATTATTATTTGTGGAGTTGAAATTTAGGATTTTCATAGTTCTCTGTCAAATTTCACCTTGCCAGATTTGGCTCATTCTCCAAACACTCGAGATCCTTGAAGGTTCTGAGTCCATACATAGCCTATCACAACCCCAGCCTCCTGTCCTTTAGACGCTTGATCATGGATATTTAACATCCCCTCCAAAACCTTCAAAAAAAGCATTCAGAGGCCCATGTGCAAGGCAGAGCCGCATGGGTCCTTCTGATGAAGTGGCTACATTTCCACAGAGGCAAAAGCAGTGGTGATAAACAAGAACGATGAAATAGAGTTGGCCTCACTTACCAGGCAAAAGAAAAAGAAAAAAGAAAAAAAGAAAGGAGCACAAATTGATCCAGAAGTCCCAGGAAAGCTTGAATAATAGTAAACCTTGCTCACGTCCATGTGTGTGCCACACTAAGGATTGCACACGCTTTCTCTTATTTATATAAAAGGACATGAGAGGTGACTCCTATTCTCTCCTCCCATCTTAAGGATAAGAACCCGAGGCTCCCGGAGCCCAAGGTCACACAGGAAGTGGCGAAGTGGGATTTGAACACAGTTCTGTTCAGTTGAAGCTTTTAACCCAAGACTTAGATCACGCCTGACGAGAAGGCTTTTTATTAGATGTTGGCTACCATCCGCTGGGCTGTGGGAGTCAAGGAATCTGGGGCTTGAAGATGCCCCATGATGAGGCGTCTAGAATTCCACAGCCGCTCCCGAGGGCTCTCCCTGCACCGCAGGCTGCCTTGGGAAGCACTGACTTCTCAGCCGTGCAACCCCCTGGCTTCAATCACAAGCCTCTTATGTGGATGAAATGACACTCCCCTCCAGGGACCGACAGGGCAATTTGTTTTGGCTGCATGCAAAGCCAAGCGCAGTAGTGGGGGCCCGATTTCCCGCCCTGAACTGACTCAGAGCATCGGAGACGAAATGGAAGGTTTGGAAGGAGAGGGGATGGAGCCCTGTCCACATTCAGATGTGCGGGGGGCCAGGGGATATTTATCACTGTGTTTCTAAAAGGTGAGAAACAGGAGCCAGGCTATGGGCACAACAATGGGGAAGTGTTTCTATATCAGCCACTATCTTGCACCAATTAAAAGATACACTACTCACAAAAATTAGGGGATATTTCATCACTTCATAGTCATTTTGAAATATCTCCTAATTTTTTGTGAGCAGTATAGTTGCAGGCCCTGGCCAGTAGCCCAGCTGGTTAGAGCATTGTTTCGAAATGCCAAGGTCATGGGTTCGATCCCCAGTCAGGGTGCATACAGAAAGCAACCAATGAAAGCACAACTAAGGGGAACAATACATGAATGTTTCTATTTCTCTCTCTCTCTCCCTTCCTTCCTGTCTCTGTCTCTCTAAAATTGATCAACAAAATAAAAAAAATTTTTTTTTAAAACCTTGTATTTATTTATTCTTGATTCATTTATTCAGCAAATATTTACTGACCTCATACTTGGGGGGCAAGGGTCACTGGGCCAGATCCTGGTGACAAAGCAGGAAACAGGGTGGCAGTGTCCCTGGCCTGGGGGAGTGGCCAGTCTATCAGAACAGTCAATGGGCAATCCCAACACGCACAGGGTTGGGGAAAGTACAGGTGGCCACGCTATCCTGGGGCCTCCGCGCATGATTTCAGGGCAGGAGGATTTAATGATCTGGGAAAACCCTCACGCTAAAATGTTAAGTGAAAAAGCAGGCTACACAATTTCTCATGAAGCATAATTCCAACTTTATTATAAAAATATATGTGTACGTGAATGAGGAAAAAGACTCATAAGGAAAAGCATAAAAATGTCAACAGTGATTATCACTGAGTTGTGAGAATTAAATATTCTTCCTTTTACCTCTGTGCAAGGCTCTGAGTCCCAACCACAAGTAGGTATTCATTTCATTTTATAGGTTTATATACATTTTAATTATAAAGTAATTTATACTCGTTGGAAAACTCGAAAGTCCCTAACTCCCTTCTGCTGACTTGAAAACCCATTATTTTAAAGTGTGATGTGCATTCTTAAGGTCACACACACACACGGCCATGCACACGCACACACACACAATGTTCTTATAACACCCCTTTTGTTTCTGCTTTGATGTGTTTTTCTATGTGTAATATGGTTTATTTCTTAATTAAATAAATACATATTTACATAAATATACATGTACAGCATCTTTCCCCTAACAATATATTTTGATCATTTTTTCATAATGGTATATGTAGATCTACCCTCATCCTTGGTAACAGCTGAGAGGTTACAAAGTGTGGTTGTAGCACAATTCGTTTAATCAGCTCCGTTGTGATGTACATCCATGAACAAATGCCTTCGTGTACCCGGACAAGCATTTTAGAGCAGTGGTCCCCAACCTTTTTTGGGCCACGAACTGGTTTAATGTCAGAAAATATTTTCACAGACCGGCCTTTAGGGTGGGATGGATAAATGTATCATGCGACCAAGACAAGCATCACGAGTGAGTCTTAGATGGATGTAACAGAGGGAATCTGGTCATTTTTTAAAAATAAAACATCGTTCAGACTTAAATATCAATAAAATGGAAATAATGTAAGTTATTTATTCTTTCTCTGTGGACCAGTACCAAATGGCCCACGGACTGGTACCGGTCCGCGGCCTGGGGGTTGGGGACCACTGTTTTAGAGGACAAATTTCTACAAACAGGCCGCCTGGCTGGGTCAGTGGGTGTGGTCTATGTTTAAACACTCACTCAATTAATCCTGAAATAATCACACCATCTGTGTGAGTGGGAGACGGAGCTAAACATTCAGAATAGGACTTCTGGGTCCCATTTTGCAGGTGGAGGAAGTGAGGCCTGGGGAGGGCCACTCCAGGCCAAGGTCACGTGCAGAATGAATACCGCAGCCAAATGTAAAAAGTCAGGATGTCCTCTCATCGGGCTTCTTCCCCCTCCCGCCCCCCAACTCTCCACTCACCAGGGCCGGGACCCCAAAGTTCGTTTCACGTTCTTCCCTCCAGGCCACTTGCCTTTGGCCACAGCCTGGTGACTGACAGCACTTTCAATGTGTGGCCTTGTGGGTGGAATTATTGGCCTTTAATTGAATTGAAAACAAAAGGAGATTGAGTTTTACGAGGGGCGGGAGGCAACTGGAGGGAGGAAATCAAACACAGCACAAGCAGGGAAGCTTCTGGGAGGATCAGCTGCAGGTGGGAGTGCGGGCTTCCCTTGGCTGCTCATGAAGCCGCTGCATTGAGGGTCAGTCCCTCCCCCAGGCTCCCTGGGCTCCAGCCGGTGCTGTCCTCTCCAATGGTGCACGCTGCAGATGCAGTGAAACACCTGGGCTCCCAGACAGCTGGCTGAAACGGGACGCTGACTCCTAGTGACTCTGGGATCTTGGGTCTGGCTGCCCAGACCAGTCCCTCCCTTCAGGAGCCTGATCTGGGGAGAAGGCTTGTCTGCATTATCAATCATTCCCACGTCTCTTCATAGGCCCTTTATAAGAAGGCAGTGAAGAGGGTGAGAAATCAGTCCACAAAAGTCCCCACACCATATAGGAGCCTTCTATGGACTGAACTGTGTATCCCCAGAACTCGTATGTTGAAGTCTTGGCCCTCGATGTGACTGTATTTGGAGTTAGGGCCTATATGGAGGTTAATTAAGGTCAAATGGGATCATAAGGGTGTGGGGATCTGATAAGATAGCATTAGTGTCATTGTAAGAGGACACACCAAAGATCTTCCTCTCTCTCATGCACTCTCAGTGAAGAAAGGCCATCGAGCACAGAGTAAGAAGGTGACCATCTATAAGCCAGGACTAGAGTCCACATGAGAAACTTAGTCAACAGGGACCTTGACCTTGGACTTCTAACCTCCAGAACTGTGAAAAAAATAAATTTCCACTATTTAAGCCACCCACTCTATGCTTTTTGGTAAACAGCCTGAACAGCCCATCTGGGACTCAAATTCAGGGCTCCAAATTGCCAGGCCTAGTGCTTTTCCCTCTCCACTTTCATCTGTTCATTCCTCTGTGTGGCTTGTGTTTCTATATCTGCAGACTGATTTGCTTGAAGGCCGGGCTCAGAGGTTATAGATTATTTATTTCTGCTTCTTAGGGCTCAGCCCAGTGCCTGGCACAGCCCTGGTCCTCAGGGAGCTTTGCTTAATGAATAGATGCAAGTTTATAGACGTAGATGAATATTCATGGGCAGAGAACATTGTTGCGTGGAGGGGCACAGGGCTGAAACAGCCTCTCCAAGGAGGTGCTTACTAACAGAAGAGCTGCAGCCAGTATGGTGAGCACTGAGGCAGAGGCGGGCCAGGTCGAGAGACGGTGTGAGCAGAGCACAGGTGGCCATTCCAGGGAAAATAGCAATCAATGGCTCTTTGATTGGCCAGTAAAGGCGATAAGAGATGAGAAACAGAGGGAGCCAGAGGCCATATTGGGGAACCCCTACATACCAAACTGAGGGGTTGACTTGGACTCTGTAGGATTTGATCCTCAAGCATGTCTTGTAGGACCTCTAGAGATGTGTGCCATAGTCTTATGGGATCACAAAGTTACTCGATAAACAATGTGTATCTTCATAGAGCATTAATTAAATTTCTAGGGTTAATTATTTTTAAACTACAAGATTTTCAGCCTCACAAATGGTTAAGTCTGCAGTCCCTGGAGCTACTGATTTCAAATCTTGATTCATGTTGCTGGCTGTGGGACCCTGGACAAGTCAATTCACTTCTCACACTTCTGTTACTTCGGCTGTTACATGCAAATAGTCACAGCAAAACCTGCCCACGTGCATCTTAGCACTTTATTCATAATAATTCCAAAACTCAGACATCCTACGACGGGTGAATGGATAAACGCTGGTATGTCCATAAAATGGAACGCTACTCCGCAACAAAGAGGAAGGAGGTACTGACATCCACAACGGCTTAGATGGATCTGAGGGGTGTTATGCCGAGTGAAAAGGGTTACATGCTGTATGATTTCATTGTCATAATATTCTTTTTTTTTTTTTTTTTTTTGTATTTTTCTGAAGTTGGAAACGGGGAGGCAGTCAGATAGACTCCCACATGCGCCCGACTGGGATCCACCCGGCATGCCCACCAGGGGGTGATGCTCTGCTCATCTGGGGTGTTGCTCTATTGCAACCAGAGCCATTCTAGTGCCTGAGGCAGAGGCCATAGAGCCATCCTCAGCGCCCGGGAAAACTTTGCTTCAGTGGAGCCTTGGCTGCAAGAGGGGAAGAGAGAGACAGAGAGGAAGGAGAGGGGGAGGGGCGGAGAAGCAGATGGGTGCTTCTCCTGTGTGCCCTGGCCAAGAATCGAACCCGGGACTCCTGCATGCTAGGCCGACGCTCTACCACTGAGCAAACCAGCCAAGGCCGACATAATATTCTTAAAGTGACAAAATTACAGTGATGGAGGACAGATCAATGGTTTCTGGGGTTGAAGGGAGTGTGAGACTATTATGGGGCAGTCCAAGGGGGAGTTTCTTTGTAGGGTCAGACCATTTTGTACTCCAGTTACAGTGGTTCCTTTTAATATATACTTGTGATAAAATGTCATAGAACTCTTTGTGTGTCTGTGTATGTGTGTGTGTGTGTGTGTATCAAGAATGCATATACACACTGATAATATTCAAATATGTTGTGTGACATTGTATCAAAGTCAGGATCCTGGTTTTGACAACGTGCTAATGCTGTATAAGACATTATTATCATTGGGGGGGTGCTGGGGGAAGGGGACTTGGAAATGCTCTATGCTGTTTTGTCAATTTCTTGTGAGTCTTCAGCTATCTCAGACTACAAAGGTATTCTAATAATGCAGATAATCACAGTCCCTACCTTGCAATGGGGATGATGAAATGATTTTTAGAGAAGTACCTGACATTTAGTAAATATTCTATACATGTTCACCGATGTCACTGTTCACCTTTGGAAAGGGGGCAAGGTAGGGACAGGATTCTGGGAGCTTCTCCAAAGCTGACGGAATTTCCTGATGGAGATTCTTAAGGCTGAAAGAGAATTCAGATTTAATAACGCCAGAAAAAGAAAGAAAGGAAAAAGAGAGAAAGAAAGAAAGAGAGAGAGAAGAGAAAGAGAGAGAGAGAGAGAGAGAGAGAGAGAGAGAGAGAGAGAGAAGCAGCCCTGGATTTTATACAAGCCTGCACTTCTCCATCAAGCGACACCTCCAAATGCTTTGCAAGTTTCTTGCGCAGCATCTGTTAATCCTGTGATGTCAGGGCCCAAAATGACTGAGCCTGGGAAATCGCTGCTGTGTTTTACTGACTTCCCCACAGTTGGCAGTTTCCCTCGGAATCGCCGTGTTAATCAGAAACACGCTGTCCATATTGTCAACACTTTGTTTAACCACTTCTATAAATTCAGCATTAGTGTTGGAGCCGGCCCGAGTTGATGGATGAAATCGTCGGCGGCCCCAGACAGCCCAACCCCATAAAACAAAGTCCAGGGCAAGAGGCTCTAAAGTGGGAGACACTTGATATTCACTGGGACACATGACATGGTGATGACTCACCTCTGGGCTGGAAAGGACGGCGGGCGGGTCCCTCAAGGAAATGGCTCCGGGAGCAAGGGAGAAGTGAGAACACGCTGGCTGCCGGTGGGACCCTGGCAGGGAGCTGATCAGAGAAGTCTCTGCCCCACGGATTCGGGAGAGGCCTGGAATGAAGCCGGGGACAAGAGGAAACGGAGAAAGCTTGAGGGAGAAAAGAGCCCATGAGATAGAAGGACGGGTCCACATTGGCCAGAAAAAGCCCTCTCTTGTGAGGCACAGGGATTTGATTGACTGATGACTGCCAATTTGATCACGAGTGGGATGCATTTTTTTCTGGAGTATGTCCTTCCATAGAACCCTCAGAAGAAGACACGGAAGAAGGTGTTTTCATCTGTCCATCAGTCTGGTATCCATCTGGTCCATGGACTGATCTCAGGCCAGCAGGCCGGCTAACCAGGTCTGAGCCCAACCCTTGGGTCAGGACCCCACTGCGACAGCCTCATTCGGGAGATGTTTCCCTTTGCTCGTTGGGCACCTACTTTGTGTCAGGCAGGTGCTGAGGAAACCACCATGCACAAGAAGAGTACGGTTCAGCTCCTCCTGGCCTCAGAGCAGTGAGGGAGACAGATGCTGGCCACGGACTCAACGCCAATGTTAGAACAATGTATAACAGAGTTCCCTGACTCGGTCTAAGAGACCAAGGAAGGCTCCTCCAGGAGGTGATATTTAGGTGACTTCAGAGGATGAGACAGAAGCAGGTTCAGAGCAAAGAGAAAGGTTCCAGGCAGAAGGAAAGGCCTTGGCAGAACCAGGGACTCTAAGGGTCTGAGAGAAGACCGGAAGGTTGGAGACCAGTGTACGAGGAAGGGTATGGTGTGGGAGGAAGTTGGAGGGACAGGCCCAGGCTGAGCCACATGTAAATGCTCAAGGCTCTTGATTCCAGTGGGGAAACTGAGGCCCACAGTGAGCCAATAATGTCTAGGCAGCACCTCAATGCCTTAGGCCAAGCCTTGCAAAGCTAACCAAGATGGCAGCATGCATCCATTACCCTCTCTTCTCCCATCATCCCTGCTCCAGAGGAGAAAGTCTGGCTGGGCTGGACGAGGCGTATTCCTCAAGAATAAGGCAACAGAGACCTCGACCTCCGCCAGCTCTTGTCTTTAAGCAGCCTCCTTCCTTGGACCCTCAAATGGGGGCCAGGGGCTCAAGTCCCAGCTCAAGAAGAGGCCGCATGGGAGCATAGGCCCTTCTCCTCTCTGCCTCCCTCACGCTGCTCCCCAGGCCAGCAGCTCCCCATTCCACATCCTGCCTGCCTCGTCCAACTCTTTCCAAGCGCCTGTTTTTCCAGAAACACGAGTTGAGCAAAACAGTCTCTCCTCCCTGAACTTGAGTCTGAAATAATAACCCCAAGAAACACACGCTTTCTTGGAAAACCCTTCAGAGCCTCCCGCTGCCTTTGGACACGTCAAAGCTGGGTTTGTTAAAATAATAATCTTTAGGAACTCGAGTCTCTCGGCCACCAAATGCCTTGCATAAGAGTATCACGCACCCCCATCCCTGACCCAAAAAATTGGGCCATGAGCTAATGTGTCCTGGTGTCCAGAGTGAAATCACTGGGTTTCATTCTTTTTCTTTTGCTTTCTTCCTTTTTTTTTTTAAGGTACAGATGGTTTCCTGAAACTTACAAGGTCTGAAGCAGCTGGGTGATGTGTTCTTGGAGACAGGCTGTTCTAAACAGGGCTGCAGTTGGATTGGGGTGAAGGGGACTGGCCAGGTCAGGGGCTCTGGAAAGTGTGTAGTCCCTGGATTTGGTGTCACTGAGACACCAGCATCCAGTCGGACAGCAAAGGAGCATCCAGTCCGGTTGTTTAGCTGCGACCAGAGTATCCCGACGCCTGCTTGGGAGGGTCGTAAGGTCACCATCTGCCCAGGGCAACGTGGCTACCTTCAGTAATTTCACTGGACGTTTTCGGAGAGAAATTCACATGTTGCAGCTTAGCTGATGTTGGGTAGACTCAGGCTGTGGGATTGCGTGGGCCTAGGCTGGATCTCTGGCTCCGGAGCTTACCAGCTGAGTGACTAAAGCAGGAGGTCTTATTTCTCTGAGCCTTGACTTGCTCATCTGTAAAATGGCAAAGCTAAGAGGATCTCATTTAAGGGCATAGTTACAGTTCTGTAGGATGGGGCATGTAGCACAGAACCTGCGTGCCATGCCCACTGGGCAACACGATGCCAGGGAAGCTGTCTGCTCCCCTGCTCTGGGCAGCACCTGAAGATTTCTTCCAAGTGCTCATGGGAGGAAGAGGCCCCTGAAGGGGGTTGGTGAGAGGGCATGAAGGTTTGTAGACAGGCTTAGCTGGCCTCTCATGTCTGACCTCCATACTGGCTGGGGTTCCACCATTGGAAGCTCTTTCATTTCTGCCTCCAAGAGCCCCCTGCAAAGTATAAATTCTCCCAAGTGGATGGAATATTTTTGGAGCACCAATTGATTATTTGAGAGATTTGACATCATCCAAGCCTCCCAACAAGCCAGGGAAGCACGTACTGTCTGTGTTCCCATGTTAGAGATGAAGAAACTGAGTCTTAGAGAGTTTTAACATCACTTGACAGAAACCACACAGCTAGTGAAATCCGGAGAGCTGGGAAATGAAGCTGGTAATTTGATTCCAGAAACCCTGGGCTAACCGCTGACCTTCACTGCCTCCCAGCATGTTCCCAAACAACCTTTAATCCCACAGCCTGTGTTGGGGGGAGGGCTGCTTATTGCCCAGCACAAGCTCTGGACTCAGCATTGGTTCCCTATCCCAGCTCTGATCACTCCTTGCTGTGTGGTCCTGGGCAAGTTGCTTTCCCTCTCTGAGCCTTCACTCCCTCTTCTTGAAAATGGCAATAAAATAATATTCATTTTTAGGTGGCTGGGGGGCACAATGAGACGATCCCCACAGAGTGCCATACACTCAGGAGATGCTTTACATGGAAATTTCAATAGTAATTCTCTTCTTTTCCATGGTGATTGATACCCTCATGGCCCAACCACTTAGCGTGAGTATTTTTGCCCAGCCCGATGGAGTCGCCTCCTCCCCTTTTTCCTTTTTAACCTTCGCTGAGATGCTAAATCAAAGCTGAGTGCTTGTCCCTGACAGTCCCTGCCTTCCTGCAGCCACCCGCAGCCGCCCGGTGTGCTTTATGGGCACTCTGCCTCTGCAGTTAGCGCCTCGGCCTCAGTGGGAGGTCCAGGCCTGCAGGACAAGGCGGTGTCCTTCTCTCTGGGTAGCACCAGCTCCTGGAAGCCAGTCTCCCTACACCCTCCCTGGTGCGGAGATCTGGGGTGCCTCTCTGGAGAGCCGGGCACCCCACTGTCAGCTTTGGAGAAGAGTACAGGGCTGGGTGGTCCATGGGTCAGATCATGTCCCTGGGTTTCAGCCTGAATTATTATTATTGTTGTTGCCATCCTTGTTACTGTTTTAGCAGAGGATGCTCTTGAATTTAAATTGAATGAAATTTTCCAGGGATGCTGTATAAATATGGCCAGTGCCCTGCCTGTGCCTGCCTGTCACTCACTATTTACTGATCCTTGAGCTGGCGACTGCCTTTGCCCAGGGGCTCTCTTGGGCCCACAGGGTGCACCGGGCCTATGCAGCGGGTCAGGCCAGGGATGCTGGGAGCTCATTTCCCTGGGAACAGCAATGACTGACAGAAGCTAGAGTGTAGGTACCCTAACAACCTTGCCCAGAGTGGAACAACTCTGAGGTGTGTCCTACACCGTGTCCCAGAGGGCCCCTGAGGGACTGAGTTCTAGGGTCCCTTGACAGCCACCTGTTCATCAGCACACCCTGTGTCAGTTTCTTCTCTTCCCTGCCTCCCCACCCCTCCCCTGGGGTGGCTTTCTGAGAAGCCCACTTCCCAAAGAAGCCCAAATGAAGACAGATGCACAAAAGTGGTCATAGCTACTGATGTTTATTTTGTGGTTTCTATGTGGTAGGAGGTACTGTGCCAAGTCATTTTCACGGACTCAGTCACTTGAAGATTACGACAGTCCTAGAGGAAGGTACTGTACTGTTATCATCCCCATTTTATAGACAGGGAAATGAAGGCCCAGAGTGGCCAAGTAACCTGCCCAAGGTCACACAGCCAAGAAGTGTGAAAGCTTCTCTGTTGGAGGTAGGAGTGGGTACCTGGACTGCCTCTGCTAATCTTTACCTCCGCCCTCTGAGTTACCCCAGGTCTCTCTAGTGCTCATCTCTAGGATTCGATGGACATTTGTCCGGATACTGCCTCACTGCGTCCAGCAAGGGGAGCCTCAGGCTCCACACGAAATGGGAACGGTGATACCTTTGCTCATGGGGATGATGGGAGAGTTCAACAAAATGCAGATGTTGACATACCTGGTGTGCTATGTGCCCGAGCCTGGTACTGCCTTCTACCTTCTGGGGACACATTTGCCATTTACCCTTATTCTAGGTGTATATGAGGGCATTCTAGGAAGTGGCCTTTGCCAGGTGCTCAGAACATCACTCTGGCTATCAACCATCTAGGTCACAGCTCTGATAGCATTTAATCTTGCCGACTGCTGAAATTCAAAGCAGTGAGATGAGGGCAGTGACATCACTTGGCACACAGTGTCAGGATGAATATGAAATAATCATATCAAGGATACCCCTGGAACATAGTAGCTGCTCAGTAAGGGATGTGTTTTAATTTTAGTGTGAATTAATATTAATTAGCTAGTTAATATTAATCCATATTAATACTTAATATTTTGTATTCCTGGCCTGACTCTACTAGAAATAGCTTCTAGGTTCTGATCACTTCCTGTGGAGGTGCGTGCACACCTCATTTCACTTGATCGTTACAATAGCTGGGTTGTCAGCTACAGTCCAGGATGCCCCATTAAATGTAAATTCCAAAGAAGCAAAGAGTCCATTTTTAGTATAAGTATGTTCCAAATATAGCATGGGATATATTATACTTATGTTTTAAAAAAATCATGTCCCTGAAATTTCACTCTAACTGGGTAGCTTGGGTTTTTATTTGCTATATCTGGCAAACATAAGAGCCACCCATTTCACAGATGAGGAGGGACCAGAGACAGGAAGTGTTGCAATGACTGGGGCAGGTAGACCGCAGCCAGCACTCCTAGGTCCAGGGCCCCTGGGTTCATTCACTGCCCTGGGTGTAGCTAGCACACCGGGCATGGGGCCCTTGAGAGTAAGTGGTTCTTTTCACCCACTGAACTGTTCTCTGTTGTGACATGAGGCTGGACAGTCTGTCGGGGTGGTGCAGGGCCAACTCTCATTTTCTCACTCCCCCTGAAGACCCTGGGGACTCTCCAGCACCCATCCCTGTCTGACTACGCTGGCCGCCAGACAGGCCACTGGCTCTGTGCACACCCTGGGCTGAGCTCCCTGGGTCCCGGCTGCGGAGGGAACAGGACCCAATTCAAGGCCGGCGGGTGTCAGGCAACCCAACAGGAAACAAACAAACGCAAGTGGAAAAGGGGAAAAAGTCCACCCATTACTTAATGCTTTCCTGGTGTCCAAATATTTTGCCTGGTGTGAACTGAGGCTTGGCTAGGAAGCGAGATGGAACAGAGAAAGGGGAACTATTTTCTACACAAATCTGGAGGGATGAAATAGCGCTTTCAGCTCCAGCGAGGTGGATGGGGCATCCCTCATCTGAAAACATCTTGAGGTGTGATCCAAGGTCAAGGAGAGGAATCAGGCCCGCCTGGAGATGCAGGGGCTGCCTGATTCCCCACCCTGCAGCCTGACGTCCCTCTGCTGGGTCCAGCTTCCCTGCCTTTGCCTGACACTCACATCCCCTCACCTGTGCAGGCTTCCCTTCTCTGGGAAGGTGTCCCCGAGCTCCCACAGTGACCCAGACACTCAGACCAGGGCATCTGGATGCAGCTCCCACTTTACAGATATAGAAACTGAGGCCCCGAAAGAAGAAAGGGGCTCTCCCAGGTCCTGTCGGTATCTGTACACAGGTCACAGGGCTCTAAGACCAGAACACCCTCTTCCTGGCCAAAGGTTGTCTGTTTGACAGAGGAATAGCATGGGGCTGTGTCCTGCTTCTCACCTGTTGGGGTTCCTGAGGTGCTGTGTTTGGAAGGTGCTGGAAAACACTGGCACTCGGCCGTGGGAGTCTGAAGTTTGGCAGCAGGGGGAGGGGGGATTTAAAGGTATCTAAATAGCTTTCCTGATGACACTGAGACAAGAATGATCTCCCTTCCAAGGAGGAAGGACTCCCAGCTCCCTCCAGACCTCCTGGACTCATGATAAGCATCTCAGGACTCCAGAAGGGAAGTCAGTTGGTATTTGATGAGCCCAGGCTGCAGAGGAAGCTGGCCCCCTGGTGGGGTGATGTGTAGGTGATGGGAAAGATGCTTTGTACACGCGCGCACGCGCGCGCGCACACACACACACACACACACATGCATGCTCGCTCACTCACAATTGCAGCACACTTTGTAATTATAAAGGCTCCACCTTACTGCATCCTCATGTTCACGTGTGAGTCATACATGATGGGTGTGCCTACACTGTCCCCAGTTCCCAAAAGAGGGATTGAGGCTTGGCTAAGCTAAGGATTCAGGTGCAGGAACCAGCAACAGGTCCCATGACCTGGCACCGTGTTCACCCTGCTGTGGCCCCATCACAACACGAGTCCTCAGAGAACTGGGATGCTGTCCTCACTTCAGGAACATCTGTGCCCAGCAACTCACCCGAATCCAAGGAAATTAGTTAGGTGAGCCACACCAGAGGAGGGAGCAGGTCTGTCTGGTTCACCTCATAACCCCAGAGTCTGGCGCGGAGTAGGTTCTCACGGAGTAGGTAAATTCTTGGGGGTTTGGACTGAATTGAAGGTTTAGGGAATTAGTGAAAGAATGAATGAATTAAAACTATAATAAATAGACACATGGTTAGGTGAATAGGTTAATTAATTAACATAAGGGCACTAGGATGTTTGGATGAAATAAAAAAATATATGGATAGATGACAGATGGATGCAGGATTGGTGGCTGATGGATGCCTAGAAGAATGAATGAATTAATGAATAAGTACACAGGTTTAGGATGGGTGAATGAATTAATGTAGCTATAAATAGACACGTTAATAATCAATAGAGGAAGAATAACTGACTAGGTGGAAGAATAGATAAATGAGTAAGTGGGTCATTGTGTTGTTCATGGATAGGCGAGTGATCAGAGGGGTGAACCTTATGAGCTGCCCAGAGACGGCCAGAGCTACCCCAGTCCTGGGCCACATAACGCCCGCCTCCCACCTCTATCAGAATCCTGCAGTCGGGCTATTTTTGTCCTCACTGCAAAAGGGAGTTATTATTTATTTTTGGATGCAGCTTGTTAGAGGAGAAAGCACCCAGAGATCTTCCTCCCATGGGCGCCTCCTTAACTGTGCAAACTCACCCACCCCAAATCCTGCATCAGGCATCCAGGAATAAAACCAAGCAGAAAGCCACAGAAAGCACAAGAAACCAAATGCAGGAAAACAGAAGAGGGACTTGGGCAAGCTTTCCTGCCTTCTCTAGGGAGACAGAAATCCATAGGAGGGAAATTTCTTGGGCTGAACTTGAAATCCCCGACCTCCGTTCACTCCTGCCACAGTTACTTAGTGAGCTGCAAGTGCCAGGCCTTGGGGACACAGCGGTGATTTTAGCAGACGCAGCCTCTGCCCTCATGGAACTTATGACCTAAGTGGAAGGCAGAGACAAAAATCAGTAAACAAAAATATGGCATGACATCAGAGTAAAGAAATAGAGAGTATACTAATTATTTGTGGCTACATGATGAATTATGCAAAACTTAGAGGCTCAATTTTTGTGCCATTGTGTGACTCTGTCACAGGGTCCCCAGTGAGGTTGCAGTCAAGACGTCAGGCAGGGCTGTGGTCTGATCTGAAGGCTCAACCAGAGCTGAAACATTCATGTCCCAGGTGGCTCACAAACAAGCCTAGCCAGTTAGTGCTGGCTATAGGCAGGAGGCCTCGGTTCCTCTCCACACGCACAACTCAGTAAAGCTGCTTGAGCTTCCTGACAACATGGTGCTGGCTCCACTCTTGTGAACGATACAAGAGGGAGCAGAGGAAAGCTTCCGTGTCTCTTATGACCTAGCCTCAGGAGTTACACACTGTTCCTCTTGCCACTTTCTGTTTGTTAAGAGCAAGTCACAAAGCTGAGCCCACACTCAAGGGGGAAGGGGAGGGGGCTTTGCCTTTGGAAAAGTGGAGTGTCAAAGAATGTGAAGACGTATTTTAAAACCACCCCCGTGGGTGTTGGGAGGCAAGTAGATGTTGTGAAAGTCTGCAAGAAAAACTCTGCAAGAGAAGATCATCAAACACAGAGGTCTGGGCCGGGGGTGGGGGACAGGGGGGACAAGCCTGTCGCATTTAGGGACAGAAAGATGTGTGGGAGGTTGGAACCTTGTGGTGGGGGAAGAGGGATCAACGCAGATGAAGCTGGGGAGAGGCAGGAATGGGCTTTGTAGAGCAAGGTACACAGTTTGGATGCCAACCCACTAGAGCTCTGATTGAGTGCTTGCTCGTGCCACTGTGTTAATCACTCAGAAACATCGGACTGGAGGTCCTATTGTTATTCCCAGCGCAGAAGCTTAGGAACAGAGATGGTAAGGAAGGTCACACACCCACTTGTGAATCCAGAGCACAGAATTGCAGCTAGGCAGGCCAGCCCCAGAGGCAACAGTCCTGATATCCTGGAGAGGTTATGCTGCACTCATATAGAGAAACTGGGGTGAAAATGTCCCTGAAGGAAAAAAGGTGGAGAAAGAGACAGACTGAGGGAGAGAGAGAGAGAGAAAAACAAAATGCAGAAGAATCATAGGACGAGAGACTGAGATACCCAGAGATACAATGATGGACAAAGACAGCAAGAGGGATAGAGGAAGATTGAGGATGAGATATTTTTAGGCAGAGAGGCACAAGGAATGGAAAGAAAAATAAAGGAAGAGACAAAGGGAGGCGGAGGGACAGAGGAGGAGAGCCGATATGCGTGTGGTGTCCCTGTGAGCATATGTGTGTGCACGCGTGCATGTGTGCAGTGTGCGTGCATGTGTGCAGTGCATGTGCGTTAGGTGGTACCATGGCCCAGGCATCTCTGACCATCCTTCAGTTTCCCGAGAGATCCGGGGGAGAAAGCTGACAGGAGACAGTGCGATTCCAGTAATTCCAGATGAACTAACAGTCAGAACACTTGCCAGGAAGTGAGGGTGGGGTTGCCAGCGAGAGGGAGAGTGTCCAAAGCAAGTTTAGTAAATTGCTTTACAATGTCCGTCTCCACACCCCCAGCTATCTTAGATAGGGGGGTGGGGATGGTGTTCCTGAGCCCGGGGATCGAGTAAGGACACCTGACTGAGAGGAAGGACATTAGTCTCCACCAGCCCATGCAAGACTGGTGGCTCCCAGGAGTGGGACCATTGCTGGGACTATTGGGTGACAGAAGGTAGCTTCAAACGTGGTATCCTGCCCTGCACGTAGTTGCCAGCTTACTGTCACCCAGCTGGAAAAGTGGCAGCGAGTGTCCAAACAGCCTTAGACCATCAATCAATGTTCTCCAAACTGTCTTTATGGAGCCCCTTAGATCCTAGTGATGGAGGTAGAGACATCATTCCCTCTCAATGTGTAAGTGCTATAAATATCACACTTATGGAAAATTAGAACAGTACTTGTTGACCCTTCCCTTTTGCTATGTTTGCCTTTTTCTCCCCCCCCCCCGCCCATTTAAAAGTGAATTACAGACATCAGGGTACTCTATTAATGCTTTAACATGTAGTACCTCAGAATAAGAAACTTCTCCTATAATTACAACACCATTATTACACTGAAGACATTTAACATTGTTACGATAATATTATCTAATGTATAGTTCATTTCCAAATGTACCCAACTGTCCCAAACATGTCCTCTAAGCTATTTTTTTTTTTTTTTTGTATTTTTCCGAAGCTGGAAACGGGGAGAGACAGCCAGACAGACTCCCGCATGCGCCCGACTGGGATCCACCCGGCACGCCCACCAGGGGCTATGCTCTGCCCACCAGGGGGCAATGCTCTGCCCCTCCGGGGCATCGCTCTGCCACAACCAGAGCCACTCCAGCGCCTGGGGCAGAGGCCAAGGAGCCATCCCCAGCGCCCGGGCCATCTCTGCTCCAATGGAGCCTTGGTTGTGGGAGGAGAAGAGAGAGACAGAGAGGAAGGAGGGGGGTGGGGTGGAGAAGCAAATGGGTGCTCTCCTATGTGCCCTGGCCGGGAATCGAACCCGGGTCCCCCGCACACCAGGCCGACGCTCTACCGCTGAGCCAACCGGCCAGGGCCTCTAAGCTATTTTTTAAGAATCCAAGATCATGCATTGTATTTGGTATTCCTGTGTCTTTTGTCTCCTTTCCTCTAGAATAGCCACTCACTTTCTTTCTTTCTATTTGATAACGCCATCATTTTTTAAGAGACCAGATTGATTGTGCTGTAGAACGTCCCACACTCTGGGTGTGTTGCGTTGTGTCCTCACCATCAGATTTGGAGTAAACCTTTCAGGCAGTCATGTTGCAAGGGTACATGCCTTCAGTTTTATCACCTCAGGGGACACACAATGCCACTGGGTCCCATTATTGGGGGCGTTAAGTCAGTCAGTTGGTTAAAGTGGGGTCCGCTAGGTCTAGCACTTTGCTTGTGTAAATAATACATGGTCTGTGGAGTGACACTTGGGGACCCTGTAAACATCCTGTTCTCCAGGAGATGATCACTCAATAGTTTGGGTACCCATTCATGATCCTTGCCAGGATCAAATATTGTGGTAGGGGTTGCAACAGGGAGATTTAGTTCATATTCTTTGGTAAAAAGGAGTTTCCCACTGACCCTTCCTTTATTTCATGTTACCATTAGCATTTTTTAAAAAGTTGTCCCAGATTTTCGTCAGCAGGAGCTCCTCCCAGATGTTCTATATCCTTTTGTACATGCCCTTCGTTCTTTGAGAACTTTCTCGCTTTCTGACACAATAGATGGATGTTCAAGGCTCATCTTGTGTTTTCTCTGCCGTGACCCTGGTATTGGTCACTTCTCTGAGACATCCAGTTCCTTTCCATGGAGAATGGTATCTATAGACCTAGATCTGAGTTGGAGGTGGGCTCTCTCCCGCCAGCTCATCACGATTTCTGGGATCTTTCAGACTTCATTCCAATGCCTCCGATCCAAACCCAGTATCACGAGGTTTCTCTTCACATCCCTCATTCCCCTGTCTCCGATTCCAGTGTAAGAATCCCAGCTCCCCAAATATCAAAATATTTGCTCATTTGTTCTGTCTTACAAGCTGCGTGAAATCATTTCAGAATTACACCAATCCAACTATCAAAGACAACCTATCCATTAAAGTTCAAGGTTTCTTTGAAGTTCTTCTTCAAAGAAGTTCTTCAAAGAGGCTCTTCTAGAGTGTATTCAATTAAGAGGGTTCAATTAAAGAACTGTGTTCAAAGGTTACTTGAACTAATTCTCTTTCTCTGTGGTTACATCTTAGCATTATCTGTGGCTACTTAAAAAAAACACAAAACTTGGTGAAATCAAACAATATCATCAGACAGGTGCTGTGGAGGAGGTGTGGCTTACCTGGGCTCCCTGATTCAGGGTCTCTCCCGGGCTCAGTCTAGGTGTCAGCTGGAATTGGAACCTCTGGAGCTCTGACTGCGGAGGCTTGACATGAACTCTCGTGGTTGTTGGGCAGGATTCAGTTCCTTGAAGGCATTGGGCCAAGGTCCCATTTCCTCTCTCACTGTGAGCCGTATACCACTCAGTTCTTAACCAGGTGGCCTTCTCCATCAAGGTAAGAACATGAAAAGAACCAGAAATAGAGAGTTCCTAGCAAGACAGAGTCGCAGTCTTTTATAACTTAACCTCAGAAGCGACATCCCATCACCTTTGCCACATCTCATTCATTAGATGTGAGTCACGAGGTCCAGCCGCATTCAAGGGCAGATGATTACAGAAAGGTACAAGTACCAACGTTAGCAGTTGGCTACGTAGTTAGATTTATTTGTTTACGTTGGTGCTCAATATTAGGGTTTACTGTCTTGTTCCATATTTTAGATTCAATTTTACCTTTGAATCTATTAAATATTTATATGGTTCAAAAGTGTAAATTATATAAAAATAAATCCCAAGAAATGTCTCACTCCCATCTCCCCACTGTGCCCCCCTGTTCCCATCCACCTTCTATGTAACCATTTGCATTCATTTCTAATCAGAAATGAATCCTGCTAGTTTTCCTTTTATAAATTTATATTCACATATTTTCCTTATCTCCCGATTTTTTATGAAAGAGAGCATGCTATAGATACTATGTTGCACTTTGCTTTCCCATTTACCAATATAGCCTAGAAATCACATTGTTTAACTTCGTAGAAATTATCTTCATTTTCTATAGCTGCATAGTATTCCATTGTGTGCACGTGCCATAGTTTATTCAACCAGTTGCCAATGAGTAGGTGACAAAATATTTTGTGTTCCTAATATTTTGTTATTACAAATAAAAGTCATAATGAGTAACTGTGTACATTTGTTGTTCCAGGCTTACACAGTCATATCTTTGGGGTAAATTTCAAAAAGTGGGACCAAAGTGTTAAAAGATTAATGTGTATGTGGTATATGGCTGATCAGTATGCCACTGCTGTGTAACAAAACATCCCTCAATATAGTGGCTTTAAATGACAAGGATTTATTTAGGTCATGAGTCAGCAGGGTTTCTGCTGATCTGAGCTGAGCTCTCTAATGAGTCTGTGAGCAGCTGCGGGACTGGAAGCCTGCTCCATATCTAGGGGTCAGCTGGGGTAAGGGAGGGCCTGGGCCACATGTCTCCCATTCTCCAGCAGGTTACCTCTGCTTGTTGTCATGGCAACAGCAGGGTTCCACAAGAGAGGGGAATTGTACAAGGTCCCTTGAGTCCTAGGCTTGGAAGTGACACAGCATTGCTTCTGCCACATTCTATTGATCAAATGGCCAGCTGAGACTCAAGGGATGGGAAACAGACTCACCTCTTGGGAGGAGGAGCCTGCAAAGTCACATTGCCCCGGGGTGTGATAAAGGATCAGGATTTTGGAAAAAGCGGCGCCTTTAACAAAAATAACTTGGCACGCGTGATCGCCCCACTAACAGGCCCTGGCAAAGCATCTGATGTTATTCTAAACCAGGGCTCTGAAAACTTTCTCCGTAAAACAGCCGTATGATAAATATTTCAGATTTTACGGATCACGAGGTCTCTGTTGCAACTCCCTGACTCGGCGTGGCAGCGTGAAAGCAGCCGTGTAAAAACTGTAAACAAGAGAGCGTGGCTGTGTTTCCATACATGGTCTATTTACAAAAACAGGAGGCTGATGGGATGTGACCCGCAGGCTGTAATGTGCTGACCCCTGTTCTAAGTGCGTGGGGAAGCTATTAAAGGAGTGTAGGCAGGGAAGTGCTAAGAGCACCTTTGAAAATTCCCTCTGTCTGAGAAATGGGCTGGGGGTGGGGGGAGCAGTGACAGAACCCTGGAGGCCCCTCAGGAGGCTGCTGGGGTGTCCAGGGGAGACACGACAGTGGCCTCGGGCCTGATGGTGGCGGCAGGTGGGCACCTGCAGTTACAGGTAGAGGAGGGACCCGCCCATGCTGCAGGAGGAAGGGTTTAATGTAGGTGAGGAGGTACAGTGCCAACACAGAACGAAGATTTACAGCAGGGGAAACTGAGGCCCAGGGTGGCCAGAAGGTGTCTCTGAGGTCAGACAGGGATGGGCAGCAGTTGGCAGTGAACCCTTAAGTTGGGTCACTGTCTCCAAAGCTCATCCCCCTCGAACATACCGTCCCTCACCAGTTCCTGCCTGCCCCCCAGCCCCTTTGTAAACCCACGCTGGTGGAGTTGTAAGCAAGTGCGATGACTTGAGCAACTCTTCACCTCCACCAGCACTGAGGGATATCTGGCTCAGCCCTGAACAGGGCCTTTAGTTTTCAGAAGCTTAAAAGAAAAAAGGATTTTGAGCTCTGGGGCCTTAATATCACAAGAAAGTAAAGTCGCCGGTAGAATTAGGGGATCAGATAAGTCGAGACAAAAATGGGATTGCATAAAAGGAAAAGCATCTGTCCAGATCTTCCCCTGTAGCTGCTTCCGACAAGGAGAGTGGTCACGCTGGTAAGCCCAAGTCTATTGAGCGGCTTCTCCCCACTCACCCAGATTCCAGCTTCCACGGGGCTCTTGACAACAGAGAGGTGATCTGGGCTGCTGACAAGGGAACTTCTAAGCACAGTTTCCCCCTTCCCAACCTCCAGAAGAGATGCTCTCTGGAGACCCACGTGGAAGCCCCAGCTTCCGGCAAAGGGGACTCAGGGTATAGAGTATGGCTTACATACACTCAAAAGAAAAGGAACGGCTTTGGTCCTTAATTGCCAACTCATTGACTGCATCCTCTGGCCCTAGGAATGAAGAGGCCGCAGGTATGGACACTGCATCCTGGCTCTGCCTGCCCGTACGGAGGCTCGGAGAAGGAGGCTTCCACAGACTGGAATCCCCCCACCTCCGGGTGACTTTGGCAGAGCCTCTGTGCCTTTTACAGCATCTGTTTTCTCATCTGGAGAATGGGGATCATAATGGCATGCCCTTGTCAGGTTGCTGTGAGAATGAACTAAAACGATGTGTGCCCAGTGGTGACACAAAGTGGCTGCCAAATAAACAGCTGTTTGAATCCTTTTTCTTCCTAAGGTCTAATTGTTAGGAAGGAAGGATGTGGACAGAATTGGAAATTAACATTTCCAAAGAACCTATTATGTGCTAGACTTTTCAAAACACTTATTTCAGGAGATCCTCATGTAACTATCCTCGGAGATGAGTGTGGGCAATAAAGATAAAGACTCCTAGATCCTCCCCAAAACTCCGGTCCAGACCATCAACCTGAAACTGAGCCGATAAAACCAGCCCGCGCTCTGGTGCCCAAATTCAGACCATCTCCTAGACCAAGCAGGTGCCCACACGCCAGGGGCCACATCCGTCCTTCTGCCTCTTTTTGTCAATAAGTTTCTACTGGAACACAGCCACGGCCATCCGTTTGCATATTGTCTGTGGCTTTGGGGCTGCGATGACAGAGCTGAGGAGCTGTGACAAAGGCGGCCTCGCTGGGAAAGTTGAGAATATATACTACCTGGCCCTCGGTAGTGAGTTAGCCTGAGTTCTGATCTAAAATAATAATGGTAATGCCCCTCACCCCTTACGGAGGGAGCCTGCTGGGTTCCAGGCGCTGTGCACAGTGCTGCACATGCCCGGCCAGGCTGAACACTCCCACCTGTCCAGGGAAACAGGTCCTTTTATTAACAACACCCCCCCCCCTTAGGGATATGGAAGCAAAATTTCAGGAGGTGACTAGCCTGGAAATGGGGGAGCGCACAATGGCAAGATTTAATTAAACCTGGGTCCAAATGCACTCCAAAGTCTCCCACTTAACCCTTTGCAGGAAAAACAAAACAAAAATAAAATAAAACAAACAAACAAAAAAAAACAGATTGAAGGTCCAGTCTCTTTGATCACATTAGAAGGGCCAAGCTGTGATTCCCCTGACACTCACTACAATCACCCAAGGAGCTTTAAAAACCATGATTCCCTTTTTCTCACAACCAGACTCTAACTTAATTTCAACTGGTTTAGGATAGGGGTGCATACTAGGTCACAGTTATGTGTAGCCAAGTATGAGGTCCACAGAGCTAAAGAAAAGAAACATGGTCGGTGTTCCCCAAGCTCCAGAAGGATGAAGAGACACCCGAAGCCAGGCACCCTCCAACGCTGGCATCAGTGAGCACGTATCCCTTCACCCCTTAGCCCTCTGGCCATCCATACTCACATGGAACTCCAGAAAAGACACCCCCGCGCTGAATCAGACCAGCACCATGACTGTTCATTCTCCCTCTCGTTACAAATGAGCGCCCACAGGCACACACATTGGTCTGTGTGGGGTTAATTAGTTAGTATAAAGCACCTTTCAGAGACAGTGGGGGGAAAAAATCACTCAGTCCAGCAGAATTCACCAGTATGCTCTCCTACAGGGATCAAAAACTCACTTCTGTTTGTAAACAATGATGCTCATTGGGAAGGTATATTGAATACCCTCTCTGGGCTGGTTAGTGGCCATACACTTTACATGCTTTTTAAAATCCTCATAACAACTCTAGGAGGGAGGTTCTGTTAATAATAATTGTGTTTCATAGATGGAAAAACTGAGGCACGGGGTGGGGGGTATGAGACAACATGCCTGAGTCTCCCATCTGTAATCAAGAACGCAGGGACTGGAACGCAGTCTCCCGGTCCCCAGCCCCGAGAATATTCTTCCAAGAGGGGCTTTTTTGAATTGCCACACGTGACATCTCCTTGGCTGGGGACGATCTTTGTTCTGGGAATGAGCGCTGAAAAATAATAGGCCAGGGCACTTCCTTCCCTCCCCTTGACGGGGCCCGCGGCATTCTCGGGAGAGGACTAAGCGATCAGGAGGTTATCCTGCAGTGGGGCCCCCTCGCTGCCACAGGTCTAATAAAACAAAACTCCAGCCAAATTAGAGGCATATTTCATCTAACAGGAGGAAATAGATGTGGCATTTCTGCCTGGCGGTTGACCTGCTGCATTTATGTGCAGAGAGAGGGTTCGATACATCACGGGGCAGTTATGCGCTGCTTAAGGGGCCTCTAGGGCGGGCGAGGAACCAGAAGAAAAATCTCAGGCCTGGGTCTTGGTCTTCTCGCATTTTCACTGCCGAGCTCTTGGGCCGGTGCTTCTTGGGAGTGTCACACAGTTCTGTCGCAGGGGAAAGACACTGCCTGGGAATCCAAAGACCCAAGTGACAGTCCCCACTCTGCCACTCACTGGCTGTGTGTCCTTGAGTGAGCTATGGCTCTTCTCTCTGGGACTCAGCTTTTCCATCTGTGAAATGAAGAGCCTCAGCACCTTCAAAGTGAACTTGACAATGATCCAGAATGGGGGGGGGGGCAGTGAGGGCTGATTTCTAGGATCACCTGGGGAAGAAAACAATGTTCTAGAGGTAAAACACAGGTCTACAAACTCTCCTACCCACCAGGGTCCTGCTCCCAATGTCTGTATAAATCAGGGATGTCCAAACAACTTGAACTGAATCCCAATAAATACACACATGTATACACACATATATACATATATATAGTACATGTTTATAAGTTATGATTGTCTACTACTGTATTCACAGATTATGCACATTATAAAACAGATGCAAAAATGGAAATTTGAAAAAGAAAAGTGAAACTATCTAAATAGGATCTATGAAAATTTCAGCACCCCCTGGCTGAGGTCTCTCTTGCCCTAATCTACTCTGGTCTTCTGACAGTACTTGTCACCTGCAAATAGATACTGTAGTTTGGGATTGATAACTTGTGCATTCTCCAGGGCCGTGACATCCAACTAGAGGAAGGGAAGGCGAGGTGCTGCGTCTCCGGGACCGGCCTTCCTCCTCCTCACCTGTGTGCCTCTCAAGAAGCCGGTTTCTAAATAAGCAGATTCTTGTAAAACTGAGAAACAAATGCAAATGCACTAAGAGAAGGAACTCAAGCCATTTAAGGAATAATCTGGAGGCAATAACCCAGAAGTGGATGTCCAAAGCTACATATGGGTAATGGTGTTAATTCCATAAAACAGGCTTTAGAGCTTTAGAGTATGTACTGAATGAGAGAGTGAGAGTTTGCCAGACCCTGTGAAGGGTGGTCACATCCATTGCCTCATTTCATCCTTACAGCTACCAAAGGATGTTGGTCTGATTAATATTCCCATTTAAGAGATGATGAAACTGAGGCAAGACACCCAAGCAGGCAGAGTGTGACTTTAGCCTCAGGCCTGATTTTTCATTGTTCCCTGTGTTGCAGCATCTCTTGGCTGACATGAGCCAGGCCAGATGCCCGGCCCCGCCCAGCTGCCCCAGGAGGGTGCATCTTGGGGCTGTCTGGGAGTCAGGGAGAAAGATATGTTGGAGTATGGGCTTCTGGGCTGCAGTGTTGGCTGGGGTCCAGGCTCTGTGCCGACTGCAGCTGGAAGAGCAAAGAGCTCACTGATTTAGTGCCCATCTGGATGGACAGTTGACAGGAACCAGGCTGCTCCAGACGTTCAGGAGAGTGATAAGCCTGGCCTCTGGGCGCCCCTGCATTCCTGGCCAGTGATGCTTCTCTGGGGAGAATGGCCGTATGGAGCGCCTTGGTGGTTCCCCCCTCTTTTCCCACCCTTCCCTGCTGCCTGTGTCCTCCTGAAGACCCCCCAAATCAGTGGTAACCCCTTGTTACAGGAAGCTGTGACTCCTCCCACACTGGCTGCAAGGTCTAGGGGGCCTGGAGAGCAGGCTTGGAGACTACTCATGGAAGACAACCTAAGCTTCAAGGATACACCCCTGCCCGGGGGTGTGAGGATACCCCTACTCCAGGAGCTATTCCCTGACAACCTCCTGCTTGTCTTCTGAAAGTGGGGGCCACCACCAACCCAAATATGTTCTCCACACTGCACAGTCTTTCGCAAATCCTCATCTGATCATGTCTTTCCTCTTCCCACCTGAATCCCAGCCATGCCCCATCTTGCTGTGTGACCTCACTGTCTCTGGGCCATAGTTGTTCCATCTCTACAAGGAAATGATTGCTCTCTGAGGGTCTTGTGAGCTATCACCTGAACCCGTGCCCTCGCCATCAGACCTTGCCATCTCCGTGGCAATGAGGATATGGTCTCCATAGAACGGAGACAGGTCTGGACCCTGAGCAGATAAGCAAGGCCCGGGAGCCAGGATTGGCACAGGCCGCCTTATCTGCCAAGGTCTGGGGAACTTTTGGCCTCAGAAGGCATCTCACAAGTCCAGGAGCGGGCAGCTGAGTAGCCTCTGCTGCTTCCTGTCCCCCCAGTCCTGTGCCCAGTTTATGGGGCCTGACTGGCTCCCCCTGGGGCTCATTAGCTGGGCAGCTCTGTTACCACCAGGTCCTGGAGGAAGGCAACCACTCAGCACCTTGTCCAGGGTAGGAGGGGCAGTGCTATTTCCTTAACTCTGTATGACCCTGAGGGGAGAGGGAACAGGCAGGCCCTTGAGGGAGGGACTTAAGAGAGGACACAGTGCACTGGGAGCTTCTTCCCATTACCCTTGGGACCCAACTCTCCTCGCCCTCCCACGCACACTCTTTCAACCTGTAACCCTTCCCCCTCTCAGCTCTGCATCCCTGGCAGTAGGAGCCTGGGCACAGGGCCACTCAGACCCAGATGCATTCCTGGCTCTGCCACTTGCAACCTGGAGTACCCCTAAGCAAGAGTCTGCTTGTTTCTGAGCCTCAGCTTTCACATCTATAAAATGGGTATCATAACTTTCATCTTGCTGGTTTGCCCAGAAGGTTGGAAGAGATAATAGTGGAGGAAAATACCATGGAGTCAAGAATGTGCCCAGGTGGTACTGGTTTTCCCAAAGAAGAGAGATGTGTTCCCATTCCTTTTTGGATGGCAGCTGTGGGCCAGGGTCAGTCCATGCCTGAGAGGGGTCCCAGTGGTGTTCCAGAGTGGTTAATTCCTGGTGCACTGGGCTCAGATGGACTTGCATTCTAATTCTCTCTGGGAGAAACTGACCAAATCACCTCACCTCCTGAGACTTAGATTCTTTTTTCATTTCTTTAGTCCTTATTTTATTGACTGTTTTATTAAATGCTTACTTTGCTCCAAGACCCATCTTAGGTAATGAAGGGACAGCAGGAAACAAGATGGACAAAGTCTCTGCCCACTAAATGTGTGAAATTTACAAATAAACAAATGAATAAGTATGAACATAATATGATAAATGCTAGGAAAAACTTAGAACAGTGTGAGGGGACTGAAAGAGAAAGGAAGCTGCTAGATTTGGTGGTAAGGGGAGACCTCTTTACAGAGGTGACTATTGAGGAAAACAGGGATAATAACAGTACTACTTTCAGGATGTTGTCACTTTAGTCAGGTAAGTAAATAAATCTCTTACCACATTACCTAGCATGTAATAGGTACTATATGCATGTGGGATTGATGGTGGATAAACACGTGGATGTACGAATGGGTAGATGGACGGATAGATGAAAGGATGGATGGATGTTTGGATTATGAATAGATAAATAGATGGATAGATGGATAGATGCATGGATGGATGAGTGGATGGATGGTATATTAATCAAAGACTCAGTGGGAGACAAATGATATTCTCAGATGGCCTCACTGAAGAGATATTAATGAAGGTTCTATGCCCAGAGGTGTAGACAGGGTTAAGGAAACCAAAAAGAAATGTTGAGGAATCCAGGGACTAGCAACAGAGTAAAGTATCCTGGTCCTAAAGGGCAGGGGGAGGGAGAGTTGTCCCAGAACTTACACTGTGTCCCGACAGGAGCTATGGCTATAGGAGGAAAGCCTCATCCACTGACAAAACAAGGTCCCAGTGGTAAAGAGGAGATAATAAATCCCGGATCTCGCTTCCCTCCACTCTCTCATCTCCTGCTGCACCTGCTGTTGGCCCTGCTCATCTGGAAGCCGAAGGCTAAAGGAGGCCAGGCCATGTAATTCACAGAGGCAAGCCTCTCAGAAACAGAACAAAGAGGGATAGAGAAAGATCTGGACGCAAGAGGAGAATGGCCAGCACTGATGGGTAGATAAATAAGTGAGCAAAGGAGGCTGAAAGTTGCTAAATAAGCAGAGTAGTCTCAGGGACAAGCAGATGTTCCCTTTCGGATCACAAACCTCCTTCTAAATATTATTAATTCTTATTAATCAAGGGAAGTGAACATAATTGCAAATTGAAGTAAAAACTAAATCCTAATAATAACATAATGAACATCTCTTTCTTAGTCATGTCACACTCCAGTGCAAGTTAGCGGCTGTCCGGCAAGTGGTGACACGAGGAACCAAGCCCCCTCCTTGGGACTCCACCATCTTTAATAAGTAGGGGAAGCCAGAGAGCTGCCAAGTGCACCTGGCTCGTAACTGACTCAACAAGGAAGTGATCCATCACTTCCTCTCACACCCCACTGGCCAGTGCCGGTCACATGGCCCCATCAGCTACAAGTAGTCTGGGAAATGCAATCTCCTTTTGTGCTCGGGAAGTTCAGTCAGGTTCGGAGAGCAAATAGCCCATCTGTTCCGTGTTATCTCAGGACTCACAGCTGCCCCATACAAAGAAAGAAATCAGCCTGCTCTGCACTCAGGTGACAAGATTGAGGAAACTGGATACAAGCCTGGACTTCGGAACCGCACAGGCCTGGACTTTGGAGTCACACAGACCTGGGTTGGACCAATTACTCACTCGTCCTGGCCTTCATTTCAGCATTGCTGTGATGCAGAATGATAGGCACTATGACAGCTGCCTCTCACAGTGTCTGGCACTGAACTGGTGCTCCAAGGTTTGTTTGGTGACTTTTTACAAGTGTCATTATGAGGATTGAAGATGGTGAGACAAGTACAGCTTGTTACACCAAGAAGGACGACACTTCAAGACCCCTCCAGCCACATGAGTGTTGTCCCGTAAACCAGTGGTCCCCAAACTTTTTTGGGCCACGGACCAGTTTAATGTCAGAACATATTTTCATGGACCAGCCTTTAGGGTGGGATGGATAAATGCACAAAATAAAACTATGCGACCAGCAAAAAAACTGTGGTATTTTTAAATATAATTGTCGAACTTATGAGACAAGCGTCAAGAGTAAGTCTTAGACAAATGTAACAGAGGGAATCTGGTCATTTTTTAAAAAATAAAACATCATTCAGACTTAAATATAAATAAAACGGAAATAATGTAAGTTATTTATTCTTTCTCTGCGGACTGGTACCAAATGGCCCACGGACCAGTACCGGTCCACGGCCTGGGGGTTGGGGACCACTGCCATGAACCATGGTCTCCCCAGGTCTGGGAACCACCTGCTAGCAGTGAGCCGCTGACTGTAGCCCTGGCGCAGAGGAGGCATGCTACTGAGACCACATTTTATGGCAGAAAAATAAGGATAAGGGTTATTTCCCTGATTTGTGAATTTTTTTATGTGCAGCATCTTACATTGGCGTAAAACTGACATCATATTTAGTTATTCATTTCTCAAATGGCCTTTGTGGAAGAGAATATGACTGTGGTGGCCTGGGAAAGCCAGACGCTGCAGCCATTCACTGTCACTGCTGATGGGGACTCTGTCCCAGCTGCAAGTTCTGCCAAGGGGGTCATGTTCTGGGAATGCCCTGTGCTGCGGTCTCCATTCCCAGATAATGATATTTAGGGGTGGTTTATTGGTATTAGGAGGTGGTGGTTAAGAGCAAGGACTATGAAGTCTGAAAGTCTGAGTTCTGACCCATACCCCCATTCTCTGGCTGTGTGGGTTTGGACATGTTGCTCAACCTCTCTGTGCTTCGGTGTCTTCAACAGTGAAATGGAGACAGTTGTGGAACTGATCTCATGACTGCTGAGGGAACTGGTCTGTGTGAGTCAGCTGCATGGTGGTTAGGTAAGAGACCTGGAGAATAAGAAGCCCTCACTTCTCAGAGGAGGGAAAGTCCTTGTGGTTTAACATTCACTCAACGTGAATTGAACATCCACTGGGTGCTGGCCACTGGGGTGAACAAGATAGAAGTGGTCTCTGTGTGCACAACCTGAACACAGGGATGGACATGGAGGAACAATTCCACAGATGCCTCTTTATCGTGACTCCAGGGGCGAGTCCGGGGTGACATGTGGGTGGAGTTCCTGTGGGCCCCAGATGACCTCCAGGATCCCCAGCCTTATGAACCAAAGGCTCCCTGTCCCAGGACCTGCAGTGGTACCTTGGGAAGCAGTGGCCTGACCCATGTGTGCACACATGACCTTGACACAGAGACCCCAGGCACTGAGGTCACAGAGCCACAAGCTCACAAATGTGCAGCCATGCAAGTGAGGCTGAGTCAGAAAGACCTGGATGGCAGCTCAGCCCCTATGAGCTCCAAAGCACAACCACATCCTCCATGCATAGGCTCCTGCCCAGCTGAGGCCCCTCTGTGGCCTCTGTCTCCACCTCTGTAACTCGGGGCAGCTGTAGGCCTTGGGGACACAGGTGGGGATGCTACAGGCACATCCATATCCTACAGGTCAGCCAGAGAAGGAGACAAAGGCTGACCTTTTATGGGAATCAAAGACCACAGCTCAATACCCAGATTTCTTGCTATATGGACAATAGAAATAAAAATCTTATCTCCCAGAACCACTGCAAGGATGAATGAAATGAATCATTTGAAGATACTTTATCAAAGCCAGCAGGGCAGGTCATCAATGAGCAGGACAAGACTCAAGAGTGATATAGGGATGGATTCAAAACCCAGTGCTACCCGTTGCCGTGAGACACTTGGGCACATTACCTGATTGAACAGCTCTGGCCTTAGTCTCCCCATCTGTAAAGTAGGGATAATGGAAACTGAGCTTGAACCTTTGATCTACTGTGAGATTTAAAGAAATACTAGATCAAAACTACTCATCCCAGTACCTGGCAAGGAACAACGGCTCTCTAAGTGATAGGTTATATATGGTCAATAGACAACAGGTGTTTTTTAGCACTTACTAAGTGCTGGTCATCTTTCTAGACACTTGTGATAGACCAGGGGACAGAACAACCCTTATGAAGCTTACAGTCAAATGGGAGAAATTAGCACAGATAAGATAAAATAAACTATATAATAAGTTAAATGAGGGCAAATGACTTTGGGAGAAAATAAGGCAAGCGAAGGGAAGAAGAACTGTTGAGGGGGTTGGACTCTTAGTGGGGGAGGCTAGGGAAGGCCTCAGTAAAAAGATCACATGTGAGTAAAAATCCAAAAGCAGAAAGGAAATGAGGCATAAAATTATCTGGGATGAGTAGTCCAGGCAGAGGTATGGTTAGTGCAAAGGTCCTGGGGTGCATCTCCGAGTCTAAGAATGGGGAGAGAAGCAGAAGATGGGGTCAGGGAGGTGATGGGGCAGGCAGCTCACACAGAGTCTTGTGGCCATTGTAAGGGCTTTGTCCTTTACTCAAAGTGAAAGGGAAGCCATGGGAGAATTTTGTGCACAGCAGTTATGTGATTTGACATGTTCTGAAAGAGCACTTTGGCGTGTTGGGTACAAAGGAGCAAAATTGGGCCCAGGAATATGGTTAGGAGGCCATGGTCCAGACAAGAGGTGGTGGTGGTGGTGAGTTGAGGGGGTGAGTATCTTCCTTGCCTCGCTTTCCTGGCCATTACACAAGTTAGTGCGTTCCTGGCTCACCATAGGAGCTCCGCCCAGGTGTTGTCCCCGGCTCCCAGCCCGAGTTCCTGTCTTCTCAGACATTTGTCAGCCATCCTTTACTGCAGCCTGCCCAGCCGAGACAGGTCAGGGCCTTTAACCTTCCTGGGAGCCAATCTCCCCTTCCTCCACAGCCCATGACTTGCACCGTCCCCTGAATAACCAGAGGGAGGCCACAGTGCAGAGACACAGGAAAGCAGCTTTCCCGACAGAGGGAACAGCAAGTACAAAGACCCAAGGTGGCTATGAGCTTGCGGAAAACTTTAAAAGTCAGGGTGATAGACGGATATTGAACAGAGAGGGGGGTGCAACGGGACAGTGAACAAACTCAGTGCATAAGGCAATGAAATTAAATAACTAAACGAGTTACAAATTAGAGCTAGAACCACAGGACTAGAAATTGGGAGTCCCAGCCTCAAATCTCAGGCCAGCTCCTCACTTGTTGGGTCACCCTGGGCTTCTCCCTTCTCTCCTTGGCTTGATCTGCCCCTCTGTGAATGGAAAGAGATCATGTCTGATGACCCCGAGGACCATTCTAGCTTGAGCAACCCCAGAGTGTCTCTGATGGACTAAATGACACCTCCGGCTAATTAGCCAGTGACACCAAATTAATTAAGGCCTGGGAAAGTGATTATTTCTATCTCAGGCTTTCTCACGCTTCTTGGATGTCATTGGGGGAGAATGGGGAGCATGTCAGAGCAAAGAAAGCAAGAACACCCAAGGGACAGGAATGGGGGCTTTCGTTCCCTGGAATCAATGTGCAGTGTTCTGGACCCTGGCTGAAGCATGGCGGGTCTGCACAAATCATTAAGCCCCCTCACCAGGCAGGAGGCTCAGCCAGGGCCCAGCCCTTCTCACTGACAGTCCACACGGAGTTTGTTTGGCCCCACGAAGCATGGAGATCAGGTTTCTTTGCTCGTCCTTGCCATGGAAAAGCAGACACGTGGTAGTGGTTGGGAGTCTGGGGGTTGCTGGGGATTTTAGTCGTCATTTTTTCGGTTGGTTCCAAAGGAAACAGACTTTCAGCCGACCCGATGGAAAGACAGGGTGGGCCCCAATCAAAGGAGGAATCCATTCAGGTTTCTTTGCATAGTTTTTTCCTGGAGAACAGACTCTTCCCTGCTGGGACAGGGGCAGGACAGAGGGATGGGGCATGTTCTGAACACTTGATGCCATTGTGTGGTTACCTCAAAGGCATGGAGTTCAAAGAGGAGCCGGAGTGAATGGGAAGTGTTGAGAGCAACGGCTAAGAGTCCAAGTTCGGGAGGGAGTGTTGGGCGTTCCGCTGACACGTTGTTCGGCCAGGGGCCCGTGGTCCTGACAGCCCTCCCTGGCGGGAGATGGGGGATTTGGCAAAAAACGTCCCAGGGTGGTGATGATTGATATGGTTTTTGGAAATAGCTTTATTGTCTTTGTAAAATTGATACTTTCCAGTTGTGTAAAAAAATAAGAGGGAGGGAGGGAGGGAGAGAGAGAAAGAGAGAGAGAGAGAGAGAGAGAGAGAGAGAGAGAGAGAGAGAGATGAAGAAGGGGAGGAAAGATAGATACTGAAAATCACAAGGAAGAAAGTAAAAGTCGTTCTTTAGTGTCCCTGGACTAGTCCCTTAGACCAGTGGTAGTCAACCTGGTCCCTACCGCCCACTAGTGGGCGTTCCAGCTTTCATGGTGGGCGGTAGTGGAGCAAAAGTAAAAAAAAAATTATACTTTTATAAATAAAAAGATAGATTTAACTATAGTAAATTGTTTTATAAAGATTTATTCTGCCAAACTTAGTGAAAATTCGACATAAAGTACTTGGTAAGTAATTATTATTATATGCTTTAACTTGCTGTAACTCTGCTTTATAAATTTTATAAAGTAAAGTTACTTCCCTACTTTATAAATCACCATTATTGTGGAACCGGTAGGCAGTTAGAAAATTCTATTACTAACAGAGATACAAAAGTGGGCGGTAGGTATAAAAAGGTTGACTACCCCTGATCTAGACTATAAGCCCCAGAAGGGTAGGAGGACTGGGTCTTGTCTGAGCTGTACCACCAGTTCTCTATTAAAGGGGGAAGGCAGTCTTGTAGAGAAAAGCCTGGGACCTCAAGGGTTCATCTAGGAGAATCATTCAGATCCAGTTGGTTGGAAACCATGCCCGGCATAGAGAGGGAGGCAGGACTTCACTGTGCCCACGTTCCTGCCTCTTAGGATCTGGTGCTATGTCCCTGAAGAGGACAGGCTCTGCCAATAGTGCCTGAGTCCACTCTCTGTAGCCTTGGATGGTGCCAGGGAAGGAAGGGATAGGCAGAGTGTGGTTTCTAGGACACATAGAAGAAACTTCTGGGAGGACAGTGGGCAGAGGTGGGAGGGTGAGGGCACAGGGCTCTGATTTTTATTCATGCCCTGGGCAAGCTGGTGCCACTTGTTTCGGGTACATGAAAAGTAAAGTGGCATCTGGATGTTCAAATAGGGAATAATTTTCTCCTCGCTGTTTTTGTCTCTGATGATAATCTCCTAATTAGAATCTGAGATGTTCAATTACACAGGGTGAAAGCTTCCAATGGCAGAGAACTCCCAAGCATGCTTGATCTTCACAAGCTTATACAACAGACTAAGTGTTCATCCTTCCTTGTTCTCAAAACTGAGAAAACGGGAACTCTGGGAAGCGACATGTCCTCTTCAAGGCCACATGGTTACTCAGTGGCAAATATGCAGACCTCCTCCCAGCTGATCATCCCTATGACTTCTCTACCTTCCTTTCCCACCGTTCTCCCCCAAAGTTTTGCCCAGCAGCAGTTATGAGCCGCACACCTCCCACCCTGCTGTTCCTCATCGCTACATCTTTACCTGTGTTTTTCCTCTCTTGGGAAGCTCTTTTCCCTTTCTGGCAACTTTCACATTGTATTTGGAGACTTAGTTCCGTTTGCCTCCAGACAACCTTTCTTGATATCCCACAGTAAAGAAATGCCTCCCCTGTTCCTGCCCTGTATTTGTACCGTTTATATTTATTGTTGTAATCTCCTAATGTGTCTCCCCAGCCACCCTGGTGTGCTTGAGAGAAGTAGCTATGTCTTATTTAGCTCTAGGGATAGAGCTTCACCCAGATAGATATTTGTTGGATGAATGAATGGATTTGAATTTGTATATATTCTTCTCCTGACTCTCTGCAAAAATGGCAACCATGATGCTAGGCTGCCTCCTTCAGCACCGGGCACAGAAACAGGGACACGTGGGTGTCAATGTCGTATTACAATGGTGTTCTGCTGAATTTAGCAACGCTCTTTATTCTGTTCCAGGACAATGTGGCCTCCCCGTTGAGTATATGGGAGGGATCATCCGTCGCTCCCACTTCCAGGGAAGCAGCATGCTCTCTGTTCCTTGGGCTGTCACCAGCATTGTGCTAAAACTGATAGCTCCTCAGTTACATAATTTATAATTGAAATGTTAATTATAAACCTTCCTTCTAACTTTCTAATGAAATAATCTTGTCTCAAAGTCCATCAACCTTAGAACCAGAAAGACGTGGACATAATTAATGACCAAGAATCCCTGGAAATCAGGGTACATTCCTGGCCATCACAATTATCGGTCTCAAGCCAGGGTGCCTGCATACTTGTCTCCATAGCCAGTGACTTGCTGTGTGATCTTGGACACGTCAATGACTTCGGATACAACAGTGACCTCCCTGAGTCTCCGTTTCCCCACTGATAATGTGGAAATCAATGTGCTATCATAGAGAACTGCTATGAGCTACTATTTTCTTATTTGCCAAAGGGGAGACTAGTTCTTCCCTCACGGTATTGTTGTGAGAATTAAACAAGATACTAAATGTGAACTAGCATGGGGAACAGGGACCGACACGTAGGGAGTGCTCAGTAAATCACAGGCATGTTGGGGCCATTGTTGCCTTTATGAGCTTTCTAAAAGTTGCCTGTTTGTTCTGGATTTAGAACTAAAATTCTAAAAGTTTACAGCCAAAAGAAATCTTAAGACTCACGAGAAGAGATTCTTTCCATTTCTTGGCTGGCCAAACAGAGGCCCGCCGTGGTTAGATCAAGTGCCAGAGATCACAAAGCCCAGATAAAAGCAGCGGCTCTCTGGCCTGAGCCTCCCCATTCTGAGCCCCTGAGTGGGAGGCAGTTGGGTAGGACCTGGCATTGATAGGGGGCCTGCTTCTGAATTCATTGAGATCCTCCTCCCAGACCTTCCTGCCCCATGGGAGCCATGGTGCATCACCAGCTGCCTGATAACAAGGGCTTTCATCCAGGAAAGCTGCTCCCTCCTCCTGGTGTAATCACTGTCCTCCCCACCTCCGGGACCTCTAGAACCTCTAGAACCACTAGAACCCTAGCATTCTAGAATGAGCTCACCTTCCTCCTCCAGGACTGGGTGAGAGACAAGTGCCTGAAGGGAACACTCCTAGTCACATTGAGGGCAACATTGACTCTGGCAAATTCAAGACACAAAAGAAAGGATAACTTCTGAGTGCCTTCCTAACAGTGGACCAGACAGACACAGCAGCCTCTGACCTCAGGGAAAGCACATTCTACTTTGGAGATGGCAGGAAACAAGTCCACGTGAAAATGGTGATGAAATATAGAGGGAGTTGGGCCCCTTAGATGGGGAGATCAGAGAAGGCGTTACTACTGAGTGCTTACATACAGTGCCTCAGGCCCTCACTCAAATCCCCTAATCGATTTTTCCCAGAAACCTATCAGTCAATATGCAAATTAACTCCTGGAGATTTGCCCACATATCCCAGTGTTCCTAAGGTGAATTTGTAGGCCATCTCCCAACCCCCAGCCCCCTGGGGGAATGCTTCAGCAAACTCAATGTGTCTGCACTCAAATCTGGACTCCTCCCTCCTCCTGTCTCTGCAGTGTGACTTTAGGCAACATACTTAACCACTCTGAACCTTGGCTTTCTCATCACTCATACAAGGTGGTTATTACAATATTACCAAACCCGTAGGGTTGATAGGAGTCGGTGCGATCATATATAAGAGAACACATAGCAACAGCTCAAAAATGTTAACCATTATTTATTTTGCCTTTATCCTTCCATCTTCTTTTCCGTGCACTCTTTTTTTCCTTTACTCCCTCTTCCCTCCATGCCCCTCCTAACCCCCAGCACCTTGAACCTCTTTCTCTTCATTCTTTTCCTTCCTCTGCTACCTACTTCCTTTCCTCTTCTTCCTCCTCCTCTTTCTTGACTCTTCCTCTTCTCCAGGTGAACATCAGAACAGAGTTCAGTAGAGCAGGACTAATCACACAGATGCCTTCAAGCTATCTGCCGGCAGCCAAAGGGAGAATTCATCCTGCCCAGGTGAGCAAAACAAGCAAGTCAGGCTGAGGGACGCTGCTGGCAGCCTCCTGGTGGTCGGTGGGCAGAGGGGTCCTCACTTCATTTCCCGGGCACCGAGGTCATGCCTGAATCAACCTCCTTGCTGCCCGCATGTGCCTGCCTTTACTCCATGGAGAGGATAAATATGTTATGGCCATATTGTCGCAGTATGGGCGGGGCTTAGGGGTTCTTCTTAAGAACCGAAAACAAAGGCATATTGCTTCTAACTTCTTTTAGCAGTTTTCAGTAATATAATTTTCAGTTCAATTGGTTATCAAAAACACACTCTTGCCCCCTTTCTTCTTACCAAAAAAAGGTGAAACAGATCTGGGCCGTGCTGGGGGTGCTCATGATTTGGTATTCTCTCTTTTTTTCTTTTTTTTAAAAATCCCTTCTAATTTCTCCATGCTGTGGAGAATTTGTCACACCCGCAGGTCTGTTTGATTTCATTAAACAGAATATTTAAGCATAAAAATTGTTTAATCGCCTTGTGTCATTATGAGATGAATTTCATTTTGCATACATTTGCATATTTCATCAGAATTAAGGCTGCTAATATGCAAATGAGAGACAGGTTGCGGCTGAGGTGTTTATTGTAATAGCTGCAGGCTGTTCCACTTGGACAGCTTTCTAGGTGGTGGAGAAGGAGGGGGAGGGAGAACTTGGGGTGGCTCAGAACCCCTTCAAGAAGCCGTTGGGTCTCTGGGGCCTCTGCCTCAGTTGAGCCAAGATGGGTGGGCGTGGCCTGCCTCCCCTGCCCTAGGGGACTGGCCAATCAGAGCAGGCCGGGCTGGGGAGGAAGGAGGCGGTCCAGCTGTCTGCCCCAAAGGCTCCTGGGAGCCAGTGGGTACCAGAACTGAGGTGAGGACCAAGGTGAGGTTGGAGCAACACTCTTGGTCCAGATGCTCCCTCAGAACAGACAGATGACGTTCTAGAGGCCTCCGCAGCCTTGTTTGTAAAGGTCCTTCTTCCTCTGCCTGCTTGTTTTCTTTCCCTTTGTTTTCTCCGTGGCTTTGTTTCAAGCCCTATTGAGCATCTTCTTACCTTTAACTAGTTCTTCCTCCTTGTTTTTCCCTTGCCTGTTTCCTCCTGCGCTTCCTTCCACCCTGAGTGGGTTGGCATTCTTATCTATTGTCTTATTTTATTTTCTCTCTTCTGCATCGTGCCCCTTTGTTCCATTTCCCACCCTGCCTCACAAGCTCCCTTCTCCTCCTTAGCTCCCACCTTACTTCCTCCTTCCGCTTTCCTCCATTCTGGCTCCCCCTCCTCTCACCTCACTAGCCGGAGTAGCTCCAGGTGGAGACGAGATCGAGCGAGGCCCCGCTTGCACCGCTGCCTCATCCCTCTATCTGAAATCCTTGATGAATCCCTGCCCTCATTTGAAGGTCATGGATTAGCTATGTATCATTTTCTTCTCCAGGGCCTGCTCTGATAGGCCCCAAGAGGACAGATTCCAGTTACCCTACACCCCCACCGGCCCCCCTGAAGGCACAGAGGGAGAGAGAACCCCACGCTTGGGAATGCGCCAGTTGTGAGATTGCGAAAGTGTTTGATACTGCCACCACTTTTGAAAGAAAGCAGCAAGGGTGCTCCACCCCCACCTCCTGTTCTGTGCAGCCGGTAACAGGTCACACCACTTCTGCAAAGAATGAGGTCGATTTGGAAAAGGGCTGCTCACACAGAGTAAACTTGAAAAATAGCTTGAGCCAAGCATTGGCTTGGAGAAACCAAATCTCTTCTCTAGGGCTCAGTTTCCCCAACTATCTCTGGGGAGTCTTCCCTAAGAGTTGCAGGTAGGAGACAATTTTAAAAGGGCAGAAGGTATTAATTAAATCAACCGCTCTTTATTGAGCATCTACTATATGCCAGGTGCTGGGTGAGCACAGAGACAGCTGTGAACAAGATAAGGCCTCCCGCCCACGGACAGCTGACCCTTGTGTGGGGAGGGCAGAGGACCCCAGGGAGAGAAACCTGACCCCATCATGTAGTCATAAGTGCTTGAAGTGGGGAGATGGACCATGACTAGACCCCACCACACTTCTTTCTACTGCTCTCTTAGGCTGGTGCTGATGGCCTTCTCTTGGGTCTCTTTTCTGGATCATGGCCACACTGGCCAGCGACCTCTCCCTTCCAGTCTTCCCGGAGGGCCTGCAGAGAATCAGTGTTTTTCTCCCAGACCCATTGAGCGTCTCCCCAGAGCTGATAGAGCAGCATCTGCCAGACAAATCACCCCCCCCACACACACATACCAGATTAGCTGTTCAAGCCTGCATTTTAGAGCCTGAGCAATTAAAGCAGAATTAATTGGCTAGTAGGCAATCACCTTCCAATCCAAGCAGGGAGCGAGCAGGGCGGTATGTTTTGCTGAGTTGACAAACTGAACACAATGCTCATCGACCAGGGGCAGTGGGGGTGGGGGGTGGCGAGGTGAGCTGATGGGATTCAGAGGCGTCTTCTGCTCCCTCCCTACCCCCTCCTCCTGCAAAGGCCAGCCTTCAGGATCTGAGCATCTCTGTGGGGAATCCAGCTTCGCTGGTGCGGAACTTTCTGGAATGGAACTTCACCTTTGCAACTTTGAAATGCCCAACCCAGGGATGTTTTGAAATTTGATTTAATTTTTAATATCTTTAGTCTCTTCCCAATAGCAAAAGCAATACATTTCCTATTGATTTTTAAAAATCAAATTTTGCAAATATGTATGGCTTAGGAAGCCCTATAAAATGATATGTCTGCATATATATTAGCATTTGATAAGGGGGGAATCTGCAGAAATATACAATAAACTGTCAACAGTGGTTAGCCCAGGCGTGTGTGTGTGTGTGTGTGTGTGTGTGTGCATGTGAAGGGGAAAATTAAAGGAAGCTTGGTTACATACAACACATTTAAAGGAAAGTTGAAAGGGCACCATGGTGAATCACGTGGCTTGCTGTTGTTAATGCAGATTATGTTGTTTTGTTTTTAGTATTCTGAAAATCAAGCATGTTCATGGTGAAGTGAAATAACCAGAAATACAGAAAAGACTACTGAACTCCAGCCTCCCATTCCTACCCGGAAGTGGTGACCCAGAAATAGAACATTCTGGTGGGACCTTCCATGGCTCCTGGGCTGGAATTCAGGCTTTTCTGCCTGCTGGCTGTGTGACCTTCTCCAAGTCACTTGCCCAGTCTGGGCCCTCAGTTTCTTTATCTGTAAAATGGGGCGTAGACATGACACCAGCTGAAATAACTGCACATGAAGAACTTCCCACAGGTCCTGTCCCATAGTGAATGCTAACAAATTGGAGCGGTCAATCCTGATGACCGTCCTCTTTTTCTGGCAAGGTGCCAGGCACATAGGTCTTTAAAGGAACTTGGCCAGATTAAAACCCCCTAAGATGCAGGAACCACCAGCATTTCCTTCCTTCCTACATTGTGTCCAAGTAAGATCACAAAAATAAGGTAGTTCCGTTCCCAAGAGACCCAATTTCCTAGAGTCTCAGGAGGCGGCAGGAGATATCTCGGAAAGAGCTGTTAAAGGTAGCGCAGAGAGGAGATGTTGGCAGGGGAGGGAGAACCAAAATTGAACTGCATCAAGATTGAGATAATACAGGAGTTCAACTCTTGGCTTTGCCACTTTTTACCTCATGGAGTTGGGCCCATTCCTTTCTCTCTCTGAGGCCTCAGTTTCCCCATCTGAGACATAAAGCAAGAACAAATAGCTTATCTAGCACCCATTAACCAATGCAAAAATATTGTAAATTAATATAATTTTTTTTCTCTTAATGAACTTGCATATCCTGTAGTCAGGGCCCCAGAGAATCAAGGAGAGATAGGGTTTATGGGGAGGATATGGGAATGTCATACTGCTAGGTTTGGGAGTTTGAGAGTGAACAGCAGGGGCCCAGAGAGCTCCCAACAGAGCTGTGTTGTAGAGCATCGGAATTCTCTTCTAGAAGCTGGTGGCTGGGTCTAAAGTCAGCTGCCAGGAAGTCCTGGGCCTGAAGGTAAGTGTTTGTGTAAGAAGCTGGAGGAGGGGTGGGAGGAGTCTGCTGTGATTATACCGAGGAGGCCACGAAACCTGAGCGCGTCCCGCTGCAGTCAGACGGGGGTCACCAAAGCCAGACTAAATAGTCTGGCGGGCCGGGCCCTGGGCTGTCTGGAAAATGATCCCAGGATGGAAGGAACAAGTCAGGGAGGGGGCCAGAAGGGGGGGACACAGGCAACAACACAGAGCCCTGTATCAGCAGCTACCCTAAGGCCACCTCCCCAAGATGGAGCCTAACCATAAAAAAGACAGAGGGGTTTTTTTTTATTATTTTTCATTTTAGTTTCCACTTCTTAATGGGAGAGGAGGAGGAGGAGGAGGAGGAGGAGAAGGAGGAGGAGGAGGGGAGAAGGAGGAGGAAGGGAGAAGGAGGAGAAGGAGGAGGAGGAGGAGGAGGGGGAGGAGGAGGAGGAGGAGGGGGAGGAGGAGGAGGAGGAGGAGGGACAGCCCAGGGCCCTTGGCTGCTTGCCTGCACAAGGCTCTGTTCTGCAGATGGGGTGGGGGGGGAGTCCTCACACCCAAAGGAATAGAGAGCCTCTGTGTGGCCTCAGGCCGGTTAATGAACCTCTCTGTGTCCACCCAGCCCTCACTTGCCAAGCAGGGATAAGCCTGTGTGCCTGCGTTGATTCAGGCTGGGGCCACGCTAGCTCTTATCTGCCTCTGTGCAGGTGGGGGAAAGGGGCCACTCCAGTTGGAAGCTGTCCTCTGAATTCAGACTGGCAATTTGAGTACCTGGACCAGGTGCCCTTGGGCAGTAAACAGCAGGTAGAATTGCATGAGGCAGGCCTGGGAGCCGCAGGGGATGAGTGAGCCCAGCATAGTAGTGACACCTGCTCTGTGCCAGTCACCATCCTCAGTGCTCTAACCCTGACATCAGCAAGAAGAGGAGCATCCTTTCCTCTTCTTAGAAGGGAGGAAGTAGGAGCTTGGAGAGATCAAGTAGCTGGTCCAAGGTCACGTAGCTAGTAAATGACAGCGCCAGGATTGGAGCATAGGTCTAATCCTAAAACCCTTTCCCCAGCCCCTCGTAGGCTTATTAATGAATATTAATATTTCTTTCCAATGCACAAGGCTTCAATGTAAACATCACTTATGTTCACAGAAACACTAGTCACAACAGCCGAAAGGGGGAAGCAACCCTAGTGTCCACCCATGGACAAATGGATAAGCAAAGGGCGGTCTATCCATACAATGGAATATTATTCAGTCTTAAAGAGGAAGGACATTCTGACACATGCTACAACAGGGAGGAAACTGAAGGCTATGCTAAGTGAAATAAGCCAGACACAAAAGGACAAATACTGAAGGATTCCACTTATACAGGGTACTTAGCGTCCTCAAATCCATAGAGACAGGACGTGGAACGGTGGCTGCCAGGGGCTGAGGGGAGGGAGGGGTTGGGAGCTAGTGTTTAGAGGTTGGGAGCTAGTGTTTAGAGGGGACAGAGTTCCAGTTTGGGATGATGAAAATGTTCCAGGGAGGGATGGTGGTAGTGGTGGCACAGCAGAGCAAAAGGATGTAATGCCACCGAACTGTACAGGTAAACATGGTTCAAGTGGTCAGTTTTATGTTATGTACTTTTACCACAACAAAAAGAATCACTTTTTTAGGGAGATGTTTGTGACTGCCCCCCACAGAGCCTCCTGCTCCCCTTTCCCACCTTCTGTACCCCGCAAACATGTGCTTCATTATCTGTGGGCTCCCCTCTGGACCCAGAAAAGACAGAAGCTTTGCCAGCCTCAACTACCAGTGACCCCCAGGGCCAGCCTAGTGTCTGCACCTCACAGGCATGCAGAAATCATTCTGAATAAATCACACCCACTGCAGATGCACAATAATGTTCCTATTTAAAAGTATCTGATTAGAAAAGAGTTTTTCACTGGGGCATATAAAAACTCTGGCTCACCAGACCATACTGGAAATGGCCAAATTTAAGGGCCAAATAATGCTCTTTTTGGGGGGTGAAGCACAAACTCCCACAGTTTCTTCTGAAAGTTTTGGAGGAGCCCCTCTGTATCTCCCTCAGGCCTGGGCGCCTGCACAGTGTGAGCACCGCGACCAGGACACGGTGACCGGCTCTGTTCCCTGGGCCAGGGCACATTGTTCTCCGGTGCTTCCCAGGACTCTGGGTCCTGGCTGCATTTCCTGGTTCTCAGTGAGCCAAACAGATGGTCACAGAAACCCGAGGCGGCTCAGGTAGTCTGATGCCTGGCTGTCTCCCAACGCTAGCCCTCGGGTTTCGTTCTTTCTAGACCTCACAGCACCTGCCCTGCTCCAAGTGGTTTGAGATCATCCTGCAGGGCACTGACAGGTTCCGAGGGCTGGGAGGTCATGAGCCCATTTCAGAGTTGATGAAACTGAGGTCACAGCAAGGCGTGCAAGACCCTCCATGTGACTCTGCCTTCAGACCCTCTCCTCTGAGCTAAACACAGTCATTCATTTTTCAAATATTTGTGAGCCCCTTGGAGACATACAGGGCAGGGCGCTGGAGAGATAATGGGGGAACTGGGTTCCAGGGAGGGGACCCTGTCTTAATCTGACTCCAGGGGTGGAGACAAATGGCAGCAAAGTCTGCCAGGTGCTTTGAACCTGGGAACCGGGATATGGGCCGTGAAAGAGGCAAAGGAGCTGGGAATGCTGAGGGGATGGGAATGCTTGCTCTGCTCTGGTCTGGGGTGGGGGGCGGGGGTTAGGGGAGAGTCCTGCAAGGTTTCCCTGGTCTTAGGGACAAGGCTCCTGATAATCAGGCTGAAATCTGGGCATCAGGAGGGAGCAGAGACCTCTCCAAACAGCGGGAACACCATGTGGGAAGGCTGATATGGTGTCCCAAGCAAAGGGCACATGAATCATGGGTCAGTGTGGTCTGTGTCATGAGAGCCAGGGACAGGGCATGCAGGGAAGGTGCAGGTAGGGAGGGCCAGCCGTCCCCCAGCGGGAAGGAATCTGGCCCCCTCTGGTTCTTCCCTGGGAGCGGGGGAGGCATGGGAGGGACTCGGCTGGGGTGAGAAGTACTTGGGTGTGTTTGGAAAAGATCACACTTATCGCTGAGTGTGCATTGAATCGAAGGGCACTAGAAGACAGAAGGGAGATGTGGTAAAGGCTGGAAGCATCCAGGCGAGAGAGGACAGTGGCCAGCCCCAGGGAGGGAGCGGAGGGTGGAGAGAAGATAACAGAATTCAGGAGGATTCAGGCAGGGAAATCTCCAGAACCTGTTGCTGATGCGGAGAGGGGGTGAGGGAGGGAGAGGATGCTGGAAGCCAGACTGCTGGGGGGGGGGGGACTCTGGGAGAGGAGGCCTGGGGTGAGAGGGAGAGAAGAACAATTTGCGACCACAAAATACACACCTGTTAATTTGCAGATGGGGAAACTGAGGTACTTGAAAGCAGTGTGCCTGTTCCAAGATAGCACAGTGAGGTCGTGGCCATGCCAGGACCAGAATTGAGGTCCTATGTGGTTAAGGATAAGACATCAGCTATAGTCCAAGCAGGACAGAACACTTTATTTGTTCATTCAGTCATTCAGTAGGCAGTTTTTGATCCCAGAGAAATGAACACAGAAATGAATATATCGCAGTTCCAGACCTCAAGTTCTTTGGGGTACAGATCCACAGACCTGCCGTTCTTACCTGGATGGGTAAAAATCCAAGAATGCGTACACCATAGCTGCAGGAAACAAAGGTAGGAGTACTGATTCTGCTTGGAAGGAATTTGCAAGGCTTCGAGAAGGAGATGCTTTTTTAATTGAATCTCTAAGTATGTGTTTGCTGGTAGCCCAAATGGGGGGAGGAAAACTCAGGCATCAGAAACAGCATGTGCAAAGGCCCGGGGGCATGAAAATGCATTGGGCATGTTCAGGAATTGAGAAAGCCTTGGTTTGCAGGAAGCAGAGCTGGCCTGGGGCCTGGGTCAGAGGCTTGTGCTAGGGAGGGTGTCTCTCAGGTCTCAGGCCAACCTTCCTCAAAGCCCACTGCTTGGGGTACCAGGGCCAGCCCTGCAGGTCACGGCTTTTGTCATCGCTGTTGTCAACTAGAAGCCTCCTTTTGCCCAGTAAAACATTCACATCCTCCAAAATACAAAATGAATTGGTCCTCATTAGCTTTTCTCAGGTGCTATGACTACAAGAGGCAGTGTCAGGTCATGGGCAGTACCCGGGCTCTGGAGCAAGCCTGCCTGTGTACCTACCCCAACTCTGTATGACTGGGTAAATTATACTTTCTTCTCTCTAAAATGGGGATAAAACTAAGATCAGGGGGTACAGTGCTTACAAGAGTATGTGATACTCATTAAATATTAGCTATTCTTATTGATTCCACAACAATCCTATAGGAAACATGCTATTATTATCATCTTTATTTTAAAGAAGAGACAGTTGAGGTTTTAAAAAAGGAAAAAGGACATAACTTGGCCAAAGAAAGGTTCACAGGTGGAAGTTGGGTAAGCTAGGATTTGAACTCATGTCCTGACCTCTTAACTGCCTATTATATCACAGCTGAGCTAAACTGAAAGTCAAGCTTACATTCATGTGATTCTGGGTCAGGGAAGCTAGTCTTCAGCTGGAAAAGGCTATACTCGGTCTCCAGTCGGCAGGGCTGGCTTTGGCAGGCACAGCTGGGGAAGCCAGACCTGGCCTCTGAGCCACCCCAGTGGCTTCTCCAGAATTGGGCACTGCTACGGCAGCAGCACAAGCTGTGGAGGCAGACTGCAGGTTCAGACCCTACCTCTGACCGCTTCCTTGCTAACTGACCTTGGACAAGGCACTAACATCTCCCAGCCTCAGTTTTCCCATCTGCAAAGTGAACTCAAGTCTAAAGAAATCTCCAGCACCAGCATGACCTCTTAACGAATAACAATCTGTGAGGCTCAGTCAGGAAAAGTAAATGACGTCTCTCTGAGACCTCCCTGCTGTGCACTCTCTGAGAGTCAGTTTACTCACGTGGTAAATAGGCAGAGTAAAAATACGAGGTTCCCTAGCCCCCGTCTCAAAGGTGCTGCATGTGCGGAACACAAGGCTGAGGAGCCTGGTGGCCTTTGGGTGAAGTCCCAGACCTGCCTCTCCCAGCAGAGGTCTTTGGACAAGTCTGAGCTTCAGTCCTCATCTGTATACGGGCACACTAGTTCCAGTGTTGCAGACCTTGTTTGAGGAATTAGAGGCAATGCACACTTAGCATCGGGCACAGGGTAGGCAGGTATTTAATGGGCAATAGGAGCATCCGGGGCATCTCCTTTGGACCAGGCACCGTGATGGCATTATGTGTTCTGAGTTCGTATCATAATTCATATAAAACACATGGAGGGGCTTTATAAACTGTCAAGTCCTGTACACATATATACAACCATAGCAGCAGGACCTTCTTAGGAGCAGAGACCCTGAACACAGAAATCTCAGTCATCGCATGATGGTGGGGTGCATGTCCTCACCCTACGAGTTTTCCTTGGTTAAGATTTGAGACACTTACCACACAACAAGGGCACTGGCCACCCCAGAAGAGCAAAGATGAAGCACCTGTTGGGTTCTTTTCAAGTTCTGAATGTGCGTAATGATGGCTTTTTCCTCCACTCATAAACCACATATAGATTTATTTAATAGCATCAGCATCACACCCGACCAGGCTGGGTTTACTCGCCAGAAACAATGAAACATTAGGAACACAGGGCCAGGAGAGGCAGAGGCTTTAACAAGCTTCTAGGTGGGATTATTCTTCCCCTCCCTTTTACTTGATTGAATCTGGTCCTTCTGATTTGGTTATAGCCTGTGATTTCAGTTTATGATTCAATAACCCATTTGAAAGCTTGTAAATAGCACGGTTCTGCTATCTGCTCCTTCCTCCTCAAGGGGGTTGCCACTGAAAAAAAGAGCTCGCTTGCTCCTGCAGCCAGTCGGGCGGCCCCTGGGGGTGCTCTAAGAGTTGGGATGCTGAGATATTGACCACTGGATAAGGTGGATGCAGCCTCGAGTGTCAGTGGGACAGCAGGGACCCTCCAGTCCAAACGAGGACTTCTCCAGTCCAGACACAAATGACCAAGTCTGGGAGCTCCAGATTCGCCCCAGCACAGCCAGGACTGGGCACACCACTGGCACAAGTCTTGGCTCACCCCTCATGTTTGGCCAGGCTCTGTGCCAAGAGGAGGAAATGCTGAAATAAATGGCATTGTTTTGCCCTTAAGATCTTCCTAGTCTGATGGCCAAGGCAGCTGTGAAGACAGGCTTCTGGTGGCCATTTATCTAAAGACTGTAGTTAATGACACTTGAGAGTGAGAACCCATTAAGGCACCATCTTGGTGCCAACTCCAGTCCATTGCTCATGGCTTCCTGGAGGCTCCAGGGCTCAGTAAGGCAGGGTACTATGATTGATTAGCAATGTCTGCCGTGTACACGGCTTGGAGAGTTCTGGCCTGTGTGCCAATTATCTGCCACCCCTTCTTGAGCACACGCCATTCTTATGAGTTGTGGCAGCCTCCCCAGTCAGAAAAGTTGGAGAGAGCCATGAACAGTGAGGACGTCTCCAGTATCAGTCTGAGTATGGGCTATCTGCTTCGGTGGGAGGAGGAATTTCTGCTCCTGAGAGAATCTGGAAGGCTCCCCTGGGGTTCTGACAAGTGAGTTGAACTTGAAGGAGAAGGAAGATTTCAACATCTGCACGTGGATCCTATTGACACATATTGAGCGCCTCCTGTATTCCTTATATTTCCCGTGTGGAGAAGATAGCAAGGAGGGCCTTCCAGGCGGCCTGATCAGTCCAAGCAAAGGCACGAGGGACACCTTGAATGCAGCACGGAGAGGGTGACCAGAGACAGGAATGTGAGAACAGAGCTGGGCAGGTGAAGCTCAGGAAGGTGCTGGAGCTTGCAGTTTGGTTTTAATAGCACAGGAGCGGGGGGGGGGGGGGGCTTCTGCTGGAGCAAGCAGCTCCTCTGGCTTCTTGCAGCAGGGCACCAGCGAGGGGGCGGCTGCCAGGCTGAGGAATCTTCTGCCCGAGTGTTCTGGGCCAGGAGAACCAAGCTCCTGCAGCCGTGAGGACGTGCTGCTATTTTAAGCCACCTGCCAACAGCCTGCCTGCCTTCCCCACTGCTGCCTTGACATGCGGCTCCTGACAGCGAGCCCGGTGTCACCCCAGCAGACAGCGCTAGGTGGCTGGAGGCAGACACACACCCAGGCAGGGAGCAGTCGTGAGGACCCCATGTTCTATTTCCACCTCCAGGGCCCAGCCTCTTCACTCAGTAGCCTCCGGGTGGGAGGTGAAGGAAAGCCACCATCCTGCCCTGCTCCTGCTCCGACACCAGTCGGGCAGAGCTGGGTGCTAGTCGCTAGTCTTGGGTCTTGTCAATTCTCATAGTGTGACTGTGGTAAGGTCCCAGCCTCAGTTTCTCATCTGTAAAATGGGTATAATAATGAAAAAAGGGGCTCTAACTCACAGGGTGGTTGGGGAGCTCTTCCATGAGATCATATACGTCAGATGCCCAGCACAGTGCCCAGCACAGAGTGGGCACCCAAAGGAAGCGGGAGCACCTATACTGATCGTCTTCACCCCCCCCAATCCCGCCTTATTCTTTACCACCTGACAGATTAGCTACTTGTTGGACCAGGACAACTGAGATTTCGATCCCTACCATCTTTTAACAGTGTCTGGCACATAGTAGGTGCTCAATAAGTAGATAGTGAACAAGAGGAATGGGCCTTGTTAAATGGCCCCACTTCTCAAAGCTTCAGTTTCTCATCTGAAAAGCATTTGTTCAAATGGATGCGTGTTCATTCGTTCATTCATTCATTCATTCATTCACCCATGAGTCACTGTGCTCCTGCCCTGCACCGAGCGCTGTGCAAGGCTCTAAGCGTTCGGAGGTCTGCAAACATGCACAAGCCCCACTGGATCATGACATCAGAACTGGGCCTGCTTTCATCTGGTGAAGGGTTGATTCCTTGTTTTAAAAGTGGACCAAATTATAAATTATTTGACCTCAAAACAGGTGGATTTTTACCTAGTGTCATCATCATTCATCAAACAAGGGCTGGCTTTCTTGCCATTGCCTGCCACCATCAGATCTAGTCAGGCAGGAAGGGGAGGACAGAGGATGCTGATAATCACCAGTCCAAACTGGGTGAAGGGTGAATTTGATGGTAGAAAGTTAGGTGTTGTTGTCTCAGTACCTGCAGTTTCCGGAGAAACCTGGGTCCACCTGCCTGTTGGAAGATGGTCAGCAATTCTAGCAGCAGCTTCCAGAGCCCACCACCCACTGGCGTGGACCAGCGTGTGTGTCCTGAACACTCAGATTACCCAGAGAGAGAGAAAGAGAGAGCGTGGATAGCTCTGCCCACAGCGTGAGCGAAGTAAGGGGTGGCTCTTCTCCAGAGTATCCAGACCGCTCTGAAACTGATTGGCCCTGGCTCAAGTACCACCCAGACCTTGCCGAGTTATAGTTCTCAAATCCAGCTGCATTCTGACATTTCAAATACAGCATCTGCATCCAAAATTCGAACTTATATAGGACCATCTGTTTTCACCTATTAGTGGATCAGAGCCTCCTTGCAGCTAGCCTGGGTTCAAATCCTGGCTCTTCCCTTTCCTGGCTGTGTGACCTCAGGCAAATAACTAACCTCTCTGTGCCTATTTCTTAATCTGAAAAACAGATAATAACACTACCTACCTTATTGGGTTATGGGGGGGGGGAATGAATTAATACATCAAAAGCTCTTAGAAGAGTACTTGGTACTGTAGACATTGCATGAGGAATTGTCATTCTGATTATGATTATCATTTGTGGACTTCTGGCACCATTTAATAAAGAGCCCAGTCTGGAGACCAATGGGTGTGAGTCTTTTGCAAAAATTGCATTTTGCTAATTCCTTTTAGGGATTGTTCTAGGGATTCCTTCTTGGAACCTAACTCTTCACTGCCCTGTAGCAGTGTTAGACATCACTCCCTGGCCATGGACTCATGCTGGGCAGTGCTTACTACCCCACCCTTTGACACTGGTCTTGCCCGTGTGATCCGCTTTGGCTGATAGGCTGTTAGCAGACGTGGTGCAGACAGAGGCTGAAAACGGGCTTCACCTCTGCCATCAAGTAGCCTCCCCATCTAGCCTTGGGCCCAGAAGGAGACATGTGAAGTAGATCTGACCCAGCCCCACAGTGTTGCAACCAAGCTCAGCTGAGCACAGCTGAGGTCAGTGCAAGACTGACCTCTCTGCAGACCCCTGAGCAAGAACACGAAATGTGTTATTGACAGCTACTGAAATGTGGAGGCCATTTGTTACACAGCATTATCATGGTAACAGTTAACTGATATATCTGCCAAAGCATTGCCATCAAGGGCTTCTTTTGATAATTAAAAGAGTTAATGCATGCAAAGGGTTTTAGTACAATAGTGGACACATTGTAAGCTTTCAGCTAACTTTAATATTGTATTTTTATCATCATCATCATCATTGTCATCATCGTCATCATCATGTTTACATCCTCTCCCCACAGCTGGAGGCAAGGTGGTTCTTCTCTCCTAATTTGAGGTCAAGTACCCTCCAAGGACCTGGCATGTCCCCCCTGCCTCCTTCCCAATCTGCCTCTCCTTGATGTTCTGAAGAAATGAGAAAGAAGTGTTAAATTTGTTCTTGGCTACTTTTCCTTGCAACTCCCAGAGGCCCTGCTTACAAACTGAATCAGTTATCAGCTAGTTAGGCTGGCGGTCCCCGGAGGTGCCGCTTGAATACAGATAGGGACCCATGCATTATTCAGTGCGAAGACGGGGAGAAATGAGCAATGCGTCCAAAGCCAGAACAGCAGTGGCAGTAAGGGAATAATTAGCGAGCTGTCACTTGTCCCTGTCACTGTTTCCTCCCTTAACACATAAGGGAAAATAAAAAAATAAAATTTTTTTAAAGGAAGAAAAAAATAAAAGGCAGGGAAGATCATCTTGCTTCTCGGGGCAGCTGGTAGGTTAACATGTGACATGAAGAAAGCTTGAAGCAAAGGCTCGGGTTCCACTCACAAAAGCCATGGCCTGCAGAGCCCCCTCCTCCCCAATATTTTATTGAACTCTCCTTTCTGCTTGATGATTCATGAGCACTGCCCTGTTTTTCATTCAGATTTTCTGCACGTTTCCATAGCACTGGGAATTAATTTCTCCCCTCTAAAGAGGAGGGGGGCTGCTGGAAGGATGTGGGGGGAGGAGACAGGAGGGGCAGAGCCACCCAGGCCTGCGAAGGTTCGAGGTGACCTTCCAGGAGGAAACCGGGATGAGGTTGACAAGAGCCATGCTCGGCTCCTTTGGGGACCACGCAATTTGATTATTCATGAGTTTACACACACAGAAAGAAATAATTTTGTTGCATGACTCCTCATCGTTTCTTGCAGAAGCTATTTTTATTTATCTATTAATGTCTTGTTAGAATTTTTTTTTCGTTTTGATGGTGCATCCTGGTTGCCACTCGGTGTTAAGTCAGACGTGTGAGGGTCTGAGATGTGCTGATGGCGAGGCTGGTTTGATCAAAGTCTTCCCCTCCCTCTCCTTTGGAAAAAAAGAGCAAATATGGTGTTGGGAGGGGTAGGATTGAGAATACTTTCTTGTTTGCTTCTTGCCTCTGCGTCCCATTAGAAATGAGCAGGTTATTTTGGATAGAATAGTTGCTTTCTGCAGTTCTGGCTGCTGAGAAACTTGACTTGAGGGAACAGGGAAAATACTTTGGATTAAAAGAGTCTGAAAGAGGTCACAGGAGGAAGCAGGGCTTGAGAAGGGGCATAAGGCTAGATGACACCAAGGACTTTTCAAATCAAGGCCCAATAGGAGGTAAGGTTGTCCTGTATGACTCACAACTGATAAACAAGTCGCCCTTTCTCATAAAAAAAATCTCTTGGTTTGCTTACTGCATAATGAGGTCCCCCTTAATGATGGACATTTTCTCTTAAAAGCCCAAAGAAAATAAAATTCTTTTATGAAGCCACTAACCCAAACTTACCAAGTCTATGTCATACATGCCACTGCTCTTATACCTGGTGCCCAGGGCAGACATTGCTAATCATTTTCAGAACACTCAACCCAGTTAAACCATCTAAGTATCCCATGTAGCCACTAGCATGCAATCCAAGTTGCCACTAGAACTGGAGCAATGAGGCCTCTTACCAATACTCCCGAATATGGGGGAGGGATAGATTTTTAGGGGGAAAAGGCAGAATGCCAAAACTTAGGGAGTCAAATCTTACTCTAAAAGATTAGGAGTTCTGGATAAGAGAGATGAGAATGTAAACCCCAGTGGGACACTTGGTAGCCATACAATCTCAGACAAGTTTCTCAGGGCTGGGGACTCAGTTTTGACATCGTTTAAGTGGGTATGATCACATTAACTAATTAAGCAGAATCCACCAAACACAGAGCTCCATGCCATATGGACTTCAACTCACCCCATCCTTTCAGACTCCATACCTCCTTTGCGTATGTGATTCCTTCAGCCTGGAAACTCCCATCTCTCCTAAGACCTCTCCAGGCCAAATGCCACCTCCCCCTTGAAGCCTTCAGAAGCTAACCCTCTCAAGTCGCTACAGGATAAGTTACTCCTCTCTACTCATGCTTTCTCTCTACCATATCTTTGCTGTGCATGTTCAGAAATGAAGGACTAATTTAATTAGCTCTCTATCTTCCTTTCTAGATTTGGAGATCCAGGGGATAGCTTGGGATATTTATCACTTGTCTGTCCCAGCAGCTAGCATTTAATTTTAATTTTGAAGTTTTTTTTAAAAAATATTTTGCAACCAATGAATTTGGGGAGGGGACTCTCATACTTTTGCAAATCCTTAAAAAGCTGTAGGAAAGAGGTCATGCATTAGAGGAAATCTCTTCCCTCTCTCTCTGCCTCTCTCTTTGTATCTCCCTTGGCCTGTCCTTCTCCCTGCCTCTCTACAACAGTAACTCCTATTTCTGTCCCTTCTGCCTGTCTTTTTCCATGCCCCCCACACACGCATGCACGCACTCATGTGCGCGCACACATGCACAGACTCTAAAGGTCAATAATAAAGATGCTATTACTCCCAACACTCTCTTTTTGACAACTGTCTTTATCCTCCTACTTGTCATACCCCCACACACACTGTCTTAGCTTGCCCTTCACCCACTGAGCTCAGAAAAGGAAAAACTGTTCCTGAATTACCATGGTCTGCTTAAGGCTTAACAGGTGGCCCAAACCAATGCCCATGTCTGAAGGGAGCTGCAGGCTTATGGAACCCAGAAGGAAGGCAGGCGGATGGAGCAGGAGCAGGTGTGAAGAGTAAGCAGCGAAAGAGCTGGAGACTGGCAGGTCAAGGGATGGGCTCTGACTGGCAGAGTCTTGGCCCCGAGGACCCAGCAGCTGGGGAGCCCAGCCCTCCCAGTGAAAGCTGGGAGGCTCAAGATGACCGGGGTCAGGGCACAGAAGCGACGGTTCCCCTACAGAGTATTGGTTCCAGGAGCCAACACATCTCCTGTTCAGTTGGCGTTTACCAAGAGCATCCTGTGTGCCCAGCCTGTGTGGAGCACTCTGCTTGCCCCGGTGTGGGAAGATTCCAGGTGGCCCTTTGGCTCATTTGATCCTTCTTAAAAATTTTTAATAGCCTTTTTTATTGAGGTGTAACTTAATTGTAGTGAAGGACACCAGTATGAAGTGACCAACTCAGTTGAATTTTGCACATGCACATCCACCACCCAGGTCAAGAGGGAGACCCTTTCCAGCAACCCACCCAGGCAACTCCCTGATGTCCCTTCCTCTTAATAACCGCACCAATATAACCAGTACACGCACCTACCTGTATTACTTCTATCCCATTTCTGAACCTCCTATGAGTAGATTTATCCAGTATATATACTACTTGGTATCAAACTTTCACTAAATGTTAGACCTTCATTCACAAGTCAGTAGTTTGTATGTTTTTTATTGCTGAATAGTATTCCGTTGCATGAGTATATCAGGATTTATGTATCCATTGCACTACTGATGGGCATTTGAATTATCCAAATAAAGAGCTGCTATAAAATTCTATCTTGTGTCTTTTGGTGGTTACGAGCATTTTTTTTCTATAGTTGATATATCTAGGACTGGAGTGGCTGGGCCAGAGTATAGCATATGAGCAGAGAGCATAAATGAATGTTTAGTTCTGGAGAGTAGCGCCATATGGTTTTATGGATATATATATATATATATATATATATATATATATATATATATATATATATCTGCAGTAGTTCCAGGAATATTTTATTTGCTTAGAATGATATATATATGAATGATATGGCCCTGGCTGGGTAGCTCTGGTGGTCAGAGCATTGTCCCACTATGCCAAGTTTGTGGATTCCATCCCCGGTCAGGCACATACAAGAATCAACCAATGAATGAATAAATAAGTGGAGCAATAAATCAATGTTTCTCTCTCTCTCCCTCACTCTCTCTCAAATCAACCAATCAAAATTTTTTAAAGATAATATATATTTTTGAAGTAATTCTGCCTAAAATTAAATCAAAGAAAAATAGTAAGTCAACAACAAACACTGGTGACAAGGTAACAGACAATGACAAAGACCCTTAGGGAACCCTCAGCAAAATGGCTGATGGTTAGGGACCTCTGGAGCACCAAATTATTTATTTAACATGTTATTCAAATCGTTGTTCAATGCATACTTCATTGTTTCAGCTCCATTATCTATAAAGTGGGGGTGACAAAGCACCCCATCCTGGGACTTACTGAGGATTAAATGTGGACAGCACATGGCACAGAGTCAGTGTAAAATAATGTGAAATATTGCTGCTGTTGGTGTTGTTTATTGAATACCTAATATGTGCCAAACACTGTGGGTGTCATTTCACTGAATCCATGCAAATACAATGTGGGGACAGCCCAAGGCGTGCTCTATTGTCATCCTCATTTTCAGACGAGAAAATTTGAGCTCAGAGAGGCTGAATCCCCTGCCTGAGGTCACACAGCTGATAAATAGCAATATGGGACCTCAGGTCTATGTGATTCCAGTGTCTGTATTTTTCTAATCACTCCTTGAACAGAGCCACGTTTTGGTCACCAAAAAAGCAATCGATTTCCACAGTGTTTTATCATCAGGGACAGCACACACATAATCAAAAATAAATGCCTTAAATATGATAGAGAATGACTTTTCCCTTGTGTAAAAAAATTTAGGAGAATAGCAGCTCTATGATCTTATCAGAGATCCAGGCTTTTTCCAGCAGTTGTGCTACAATTTTTAAAGTGTGGCCTGTATCCTAATGCTTTCAAAATGACTGCTGAAGCTCCAGCGATCACATCTCCCATCCAGACTAGAAGTAAGAGAGAGTTTGATGATAAAGAGGTATTTTTCTGGAAGATGCATCCAACAATAACTTACACTTACAGAAGTTGTCACATGGCTATGCCATGTACAAGCAAAGTGGAAAAATGTCATTTTTTAAAAAATATAAGAACATATTATCCCCTAAAATATAACTTCTCTGGATAGAAGAGGTGAATAAATATATATGGCCAATAGTAGGCCAAAGCACAAACGCTAACCCAGGGGTTGAGGGTCCTTCTTCAATCAGGTGTAGAGAAGAACAGTAACTATCAAAGTCCAAATAACTCCCATGGCCTTGAATATATGTTCAATTATTATTCAAAGTATAAACCTGGGAGGTTCAAGGAGAAGGAATGAGCATACTGAGGATAATAGAGCAAATAAGTGGCAAAGCTAGCACGTGGCTCTCTGTCTCTGGACTTGAAGCCCAGTGCTCTTTCAAGGATCCCAGGCAGTTTTTCCTCCAGACTTGGTCATTTCCTTCTACTTGTATCCCAGCTTTCAGCCTTTCATACTGTAATCAACAGTGCAAATGACCACATAGTTCTGGTTCCTTCCAGAACATGGAGGGTTGTGCTTCTTGCATCCTTTTGGTGATGTAAAAACAATGAATAGCTCTGGTCAAGAAACTGGGGACAGAATTGATATGTGTCAATTCTGGGTAGATTTAATAACCAGTGCAAGATCCTTCAAAACTCACTTGTCCTTCTGGTGCTTTGACCAACAACTTTTGAGATGGTGACTATCCACCAGCCTGGGTACCCAAATGACCATGATGAGGTCTCTTTGTCAACTTGAGATGAATAAGCAACATGAGCAAGAAACAAACCTTTGCTGTTTAAGTCACTGAGGGGTGGGGGCTGCTTGTTACTATAGGGTAACATCTTCCATCCTGACTGATACATATAAGATTCATGTTTCTTTTACTGAATTCCAGATTAAGTGATCCAAACTGGGATTGTGATGCAATTGAGAACTTCTTCAGTTGTGCTTCTCAGGAGCAAGTAGGAACCAAACCACAACAGAAAATTGGAATAAGGGTCTCGAGTTTGGGTTCCTGGTACAATAACCACTAGCTACATGTGGCTATTTAGGTTCAAAATAATTACAAATAAACAAAATTAAAATTCAGTTTCTCCTTAACACTTGGCACATTTCAATGCTCAATAGCCACATGAAGGTGATGGTTACTATGACACCATATTGGGCAACACTAGTGTAGAATATTTCCATTGTTGTAGAAAGTTCTGTTGGACAGCATTGGTCTAGAATCTTGAAGTTGAACCCAAAGCTGTAGAGCTTTGGAATGGTGGGATCTCAGAAAGTTGGGATACAGAATGTTGAAGTGTTGGCTCCCTAGTTCTATGAATGGACTCTTGTGATAGTCTTGGTAATGAAATGGGATAGCACTTCTCCCATTGCCTTGACATGACAAGTGCCTCCATCAAATCATGGCTGCCTATAAAAGAGGCTTGGGATTCACAGAGGATCCAAACTTGGATAAAGAGGCAAGCAAGGGGCAGAACAGCTTAACTTTAGGCCCACTAAGGTCAGCATCCATCTGTGTTTATTCGAGGCCATGGTGCCCAGAGCTTGCCAGGAAACCACAAACAGTCTTTGAATGAGCAATGCAAGAGGAAGAGTGGCTTCTTGTGTAAGTGGGGTGAAAATGAAGTCAGGGCCAAGATTACAAACAGAGGACTGCAGCTACCCAATCACTGGGTGGCCATCGCTGAGTGACCTTGAGAGCCACTCCACCCCAGTGAGCCTCAATGGCCTCATCTGTGAAATGACAATAATAGCTTGTCTTTATAGAACTTATTATTCTTGCTGGGTGAAATGCCAAGCATGTCATATAATTTGTCTCCTTTTTTATCCTCACAATAAGCTCAGGAAGCAGGTTCTAAAATTACTTTTCTTTCTGTCTCTCTCTCCTCCTTTTTTTAATGATTGGTCCTGCCTCCCCAAGTTGAATGGGAACTGCTAGAAGGCAATTCATCCCTTAACCCAGAGCACCTGGTAGGGAGCAGATAACAACAGATGGTTTCTTCTTCGGGGTGAATGTGAGACATGCCAAAGGTGAGGTAGAGTGAGTCACCAACCATTTCTCCTTTGAAGGCAGATATCTTTACTTCTCCTTGATATTTCCAATTCACATCTCCTTCAGGCAACATGGGAAGATTACTTAAAATTGGGTATGGTCTCCTAAGCAGATGGAATGTGTGTCACCTCTGGATAGGAGAAATTAAGAGCCGGGCTATAATTCACCACTCTTTCTTTTCCCGCTGTGGAAGCACATGTGTTGTAGAGGTGCCCTTAGATCAAAAATTTCTGGATTATTGACTTGCTGTGTAAAGGACAACTGCCCTGGAGAGTTGTCCAAATTCAGCATGAACTTTATGAGAACAAGAAATAAGTATCTGCTATGTTGAGTCACTAAATTTGGAGGGATTGTTTGTTATGCAGTGTGACCTGACCTACACTGACTAATACATCCAACTTCTGATCTCACTTGTTTTTCTCCAAGCCTCGTGGTACTCCTACCTGCCACTCCAAATTGCCAGCATAAGATTGGTAAAGCTTGTGACCAGTAAGGATCCCAGGTGGTCTGGGCTAGACCATCAAGTGGACACTACAAAGCCTAGACCACTGGGAGGGACACCAACTCTCTTCACTTTCCCACAGGCAGCTGGCCTAGAGGCAGGTCCTTGCCCTCAAAGTTCCTGAGTCAAGCACTACTGTTTGACTTTTCCTGTGTACTTTATACAAACAGGCAGTTTCCCAGAGACCATGTCTGTTTTTAAAGCTATCTCCTCCCTCCTTGGGAATAAAAGTTTTCTCCAGTGGCCATATACCCTGGACATGTGCTTGTTCTGTCCCAGCATTTCCCTTTTCCCAGAAAGCCCTGATTTCTGTGTGGGTACCAATAAGCTTTCATAAGTAGGGGCAGGAGCATGTGACTCAGGAGGAGTCTATCAGCAAGCCCCACCCCTCTGACCAGAGATTGTTTCAGAAGTGACCATGGTGAACTGAGCTGTCCAATCAGAGTGGCTCTCAAGGCTTTGAGGGCAGTGCCCAGATTAAGACATTCCCTTTCCTACTTGGTGGGTATAAACATAAGAGCATGCAGTATGAGCTCTGTAAAGATCCCTGCATCAACCAGACATCGCTGACACCCTAGGCGACAGATGAGAGGCAGAATATAGTGGTTTCCTCAAGAGTAAGATCATCTTGCTGCTGGACAAAGCTTTATTTGATAGCTGAAACCTGTAACTTTTATGTTACATAAATGCAGGACCCTTCAGTTTTAAAGACATTTGAATCAGGTTTTCTATTACTCGCTACATCAATTGTCCTAATTGGTACACCACTTATAAATCAGGGGACTGGATCTACTGTCAGCTTGTTCTCCTCCCAGTTTCCTAGCGTTAGAGACCCCAGAGACACAAGATTGATATCATCCTATAGGAGGCCAGAATTGGTGGGGGATGTGTCCAAGTTCACTCAGGAAGTCCCTGGAGGTTCCTGCCTCCTGACTCTTTGCCCAGAAGGAGAAATGTGCTGGGTGTGCATACATATTCAGAAAGAGATCGAGGGAGGAAAAGAGAGAGAGAGAGAGAGAGAGATGCTCCTTTTGCAGAAGTGAAAGCTGGCTGCCTGCAGCATAAATACATGCAAATTTATTCAAAGTAGTTAGCTCTGCATGGCACGGGCAGATACAAGCAAAGTGAGGAGGAAAATTCATCTCAGTCCCAGGGATTTTACTTCTGATAGGGTGCTCCTGGAGATGTCTGTGAGACCCTCATTATAACTCCTCTCTTCTCCAATTGGTCCCCAAATCCCAGCTGATTTTACTTAAAAACTTATCTCTTGAATCTACCCCATTCTCGCCAGCCCTGCACCAGTACCCCGGGTCCTGTTATATTTGCTCTCCAGGGAGCTATTTCTCCAGTCCCTGCCTGGGGGCTCCCTGCCTTCGAATTTGTTCTCTGCATGGCAGACCTTCCTACGGATCCAATCAGATTGGGCCATGTTCTTGATTAAACCCTTTCGATGGCTGCCTGTTTTCCCCAGGACAAAATCCAAGTTCCATATCCAGGTATGCAAGGGCTTTGAGGTCTACTTCAACAGACTCACCTCCTCCTTTCTGCCCCATGGGTTACATGCTTTAGCCACACACCTCTCTCCTTCTGTTGAATCTCCACTGGCACCCTCAGGCCACAAGGCTTTTGTGCCTGCTGTTCTCACTGATGGAAATGCCATTCCCTCTGTTGCCTGAGAACAACTTTCCTCTTCCATAAACTCAACTCAGAAGCCATACTTTCTGCACCGTCTTTCCTCACCTTCTCAGGTAGACATAATTTCTCTTACCTCTTGTGTAGAAGAATCTACAATAAAATGTAATATAATAATATGTAATAATTATAATCATAGGAAGAAGAAGGATGTTTATAAAGTGCTAAGTATGGCCCCAGCTTTATGCTAAGCACTTTATATGGGTTAACTCATCAAATCCTCCCAGCCTTCCTGTCAAGTAGCCATTATTATTATAATTATCATTATCATTAGCCCCTCCTCCCATCTAATAGATGAGAAAACCAAGGATTGGTGAGATAAAGTTGTTTGCTAGTGGTTCCACTACTAGACAGAAGCGGGCTGAGCTGACCAGAGCCCATGCTTCAACCCATTACCTCACTCCACATGTAGGTTATATATTTTTAAGTTGACTTACAGTTTATTAAGCACCCTTACATGTGTTAAGTAATTTGAGCTTCATGATGATCCTGATACATGAGCTTTGTGAAGACCATGTCAGTATTTTAGTCATCTTTGTAATCCTAGCTCTCAACTATATAGAAGGCCTAGATTGATAACCGTGTATTGGAAGAATAGATGATTGGATAGATCAGCAATTTTTAACCTTTTTCATTTCATGGCACTAGTAATTAGTAAACTAATTACTAAAATCCTGCAGCACTACAAAAAACTATTATTATATTTTTTGCCAATCTGACCAAAAAAATAGGTAAATAGGTATAATGTTGATTCATTCACACTGAACAGCTATTGTTGTGTTGGCCGTTGTCGTTTTATTAATTTGACAGTCTAAGGGAAAAGAAGTCAGTGCCCCTGACTAAATAATCAAGTATGGTATGTTTTAAAAATTCTTGCAACATACCAGTTCAAAATTGCTGGGATAGATAGACTGATAGATGGGTAGATAGGTAGATGGGAAGGAAGGTAGATGAGTAGATGAATGGATGGATGGATGGATGGATGGACGGACGGACAAATGGACAGACTAGGGTTAGCAGTTATGAAAGAATGGATGTGTGAATGGTTCGAAGCATGGAGGGATAGGAGGATAGGTGGCTGGAAGAATAGACCAATGGATCAATGGTCAGATAGATGAAGCAATAAACCCCAACAGAACTCCCTGCTGTCAATTTCAACACATCCTTGAATCCAGGCACCACAGTAGCCATTAAAATTATACGAATGAGCCAGGGAATGCAAGCCACTATAACCCAGCCGTCTTCTTCCCTTCCGCCACCTGAGCCTCTGCTCCCTGCAGAGAGGGAAAGATTCCTTAGGCAAAGCTGTCTTTCGGCATCTTGTCTCCATGCAGTCGCTGGACCTAGCACCCAGTTTATTTGCACACGCCGGGGCATTGACTTCTCTGGGAACTAAATGCAGAGACTCAGGACTGGCATCGCTGACTCCTGCCTGGGGGAAGCAGGCGGTCCGTGCCACGCAGTTCCCCGTAGCCTTCCCCGAGCACCGTTGTCTGCTTTCTAAATAAACCTCGAGACAGAGCCATGTGGGGTTATAAATCAGCTGGAAATCAAATGCTAACATGTAAATAAATTGCAAATCAGCTGAGAAATTGGTTTCATTTTGAGACGATAAAGCACATTTCTCCTGCGCTGATTTTGTAAGGCGCCCCTTAAGAATTGTAATATTTCTGTGTGGTAATGATAAACATTAGTGAGTTGCTTTAGAAATGAAAAAATAGACAGCCTCTGGGGATTTGAAAAACATATGCACTTCAAATTTGAAAATCCAATTTAACTGTCCATTATAAGGAGAATAAAAAGGTAAGGATAGGATAATTTTGCAGTTACACAGCATTTGACTAAATCTGATTCCACGATGACAGGCACACTTTAAAAGCTACAAGTCTGAATGCAAGGAGACAGCAAATCATTTATTTATGATTGTAATCTAGCTGCTGTCTAACAAGTTAGCTACTACGCGCCTTGCTCCCTGGCTGTGGTCGGCATGTGTACACTTGTCAGCTAACACTCTTAAAAACACTTCTCATGGAATTTCTGGGTTTGGGAGGAAAAAAATAAATAAAGGAGAGAGAAGACAAAAGAGATAATCCTTGTCAAATATAGCCAAACAGGCAGATGCTGAAACTGTAAAAGTTTAGGAAGAAACAAATCTTTTTCCTTAATTTTGGCTGAAAGTAACTTTAGAAAATGTATGTGTGCATGTGCACGTGCAAGGATGGACACACACCCACACACGCATGTGCTTACATTTGGTGCTGAGCACACACACACCCTCGACCAGAGACTTTGCAGCTGGAAATGTTCACATTGCAAAACTTCAACTCCACAGTCAGTTCTCCTATGGAATGTTGGCTTGTCGTCAATCCTGTTGTCAACATCTCTTTGGGGATGTCCCTCTGCCCTGACCCCGATACCTATACGAGCCCCTCTACTGCAATTAACTGGCAAGCTTGTTCTCCAAATATGCCATGGTTTCCCCAGAAACATACTTGGAAGAGGCTGAAAGCCCGATGTGGAGGAAAAGATCAGCAGGAGCTAACACAAATGCAAAGTCTTTACGCCCCCACACTATTAGTCCCACACCTGGGATCCCATCAGCTCCATAGTATTCATTTTCACCACTAAATTGAGCCATCAGTTGTATGTGACTCTACCCATGCTGAGCACTGGGCTAGACCCTTTACATGTCTGAGTCTCTAATGTCCCACAGCGCTATGAGAGAAGTCCAGTTACTAAGTCCATTTTATAGATGGAGACACTGAGGCTCACTGGGGTTTAAGTTGCCCAAGATCACAAAACTACCATGTGGTGGAGCCTAGAGTTTACCTGTCTTTTATTTGAATTCTGTGCCTTATCCTATTTGTAATAACATTCATTTATTTATGTGTTCAGTCCAACAAATATTTATTGAGCACCTAGTATACTCCAGATGCTACTGTAGGCAGGAAAGATACAGCTGTGACTGACAGATGAGGTCTTCCCTCGTGGATGGAGCTCAGAGTGAGTGGAGGCAGAAGGAAAATAAGGAAAAAAAAGAAATTAGAAAGTTTCCATTAGTAAGTACTATGAAGAAAACTAAGTGGGAGTTATAAAGAGACAGTGATTTAATAAAGGGTAATAACTCTAGATAAGGGGTCAGGAAGGGCTCTCTGAGGAGGTGGCCCTTCACAGGAGACCTAGGTGACAAGAAGATGGCTGATCCCTGAAGATCGAAAGGGAAGGACATTCCACGCATAAGGAACAGAAAGTGCAAGAGCCCAGAGGGGGGACTAAGCTCAGTTTCATCAAGAAATAGGAGTCTAGGGCAACTGGAGGGAACCTGGGATGGGCAAAGCTGGGTGGAGTGCTACGGGAAAATACTAGAGAGTATTAAGGCAGAACATAGCATGGTCTGATTTAGCCTTTATAACGACCCACCTCCCCTGACCCTGTAGTCCTGTGCAGAGCCTTGAGTGAAAATGAAAGTCGTAATCACTGTAATAGACTGGACTGTGTTAAAACGGAGCTTAGCAGCAGAAGGCAGGCTAAGCTCCCATCGCCAAAGTCCAATGATATCATCCATACACAACTCGAAGCACTCTGATCCAGCTCCATGGAACGATGGTGGGGTTTATTTCCACTCATCTGGACATCAACTCATATTAACCAGGATGGCATTCAATCACCAAATTGGAGAGGGAGGGCAAAAAGGAGTCAAGTTATTTCTTGCCCTTGCAGATGGGGGTGGATAGAAGAAAGAATCCAGTGGGGAGATGGATACTTGGGGTGGTCTGCAGTCTGTGTGTGGCAGGCCCACAATTTCTTTCTGGGGCCATAAAAATGAAAACCACGCACAAGAAATGCCCCTCTTAAAATATTTTTGACAACACAGGAAAAGGACCTCGGAGCAGGCTCTCCTCTGCACGTGTTCAAGTCACTGAAAACATGGTCATGCCAGAAATCACAATTATTCAAAGGATCATTTGCACTAGTAATAATAAAACCAAGGTTTATTAAGTTTAGGGCAGACCCCAGAACAGGGGGTGGGGAGTCGGGGAGAGGGCTTCACCAGCAGCACCTGTCACGAATACGACAGTCCTGTTGTGTTGCTGTTTTCATGATCCCGAATTCAAAGCTAAGAAGCTGAGTTCAGTTAAGGATCAGACACTTGTTAAAGATCACACAGACCCCAACAGCCAAGACTGGGTTCAAACCCTGCCCGCCCGCCTCCCAATGTCATTTCCCTTTCCACAACACTTGCTCACATCCCTCCTCCTGACAAGACCTCATTTTTTGACACCTTCAAAGACATGTCGCTATAAATATATGTACAGTCGTTGCGAACATCGGCAGCCCATCAGACGACAGAAATCTCCCTAGCCCGGGTTGTCGTCGTTGTAAATATCAGTGACTGACCCATTCCGATCCGTATGAATCTGGTTGTGATTTTTAGCTGTTCACGTTCTCTGCTTGTCACCGGGGAAGTTTACGCGAGATTTGATCAGAATTTCTCGAAACCAGGCAGGAGCTTGTGTGGAGCTGTCAGATGAAATAATTTGTCAGTGATGATTGTGTGAATTCGTAAATATTTATGAATTCACAAGTTATAAATGTGCAGCTTTCGGGAGGGTGGGAGCTGATGCTCACCAAGTCACAGATTACAATGAATATTTACAGAAACCCCAATCTGCTAATATTAGTTCTTTGTGCTTACGAAAAAGCTTCTTCTTGGAATTGTAACCCTTTTGGGAGGAAGTGTCTGAGGGAAAAGAAGGACTGCAAAAGAAATCATCCCCTCAATAATAATAATAAAATAAAATTAATAATAAAAAAATATCATAATCCGTTACGTTTGTATAATGTTTGAGATGTTCACTGTGTTTATCACTATGCCTCTTGCTAGCCGTTCTAAAACTGTTTGTCAAATCATTTTTGAACTGAATCAGATTGGAAAAAGCTCACAATGGCAGGTGGTCAGAAGACCAATTTCTTTTTTTTTTTTTCTTGTTGAGTGACCTACCTTTTCCGAGATCTGGAGCAAGTCTCTGAATCTCTCAGAATCTGTTTCTACAAAGTGGAGCATTTTGCAAATTTGGTCCTAGACGAAACCACCTTAATAACACTCTCCCTTAAACAGGAACTGAGCCTGAGGCTCGATCTCTCTTGATTAAGAAAAATATATTAGTAAGCATCAGAGAGGTGTTAAAGACAGCGTAACACCAAGTTGAGACTTTCTCCTTGATGGAGTCAGAAGAAAATGAAACAGAAGTCAAAACAGAAGGAATTTCTTTTGTTCGTGAGAGGCCACGCAGCACAGCGTGGTGGTTACAGTGGAGACCTGGGAGCCAGCAGCTTGCAACGTACCAGCCAGCCTTGACCAAGGACTTAACTCTCTCTGCCTCAGTTAATGCATCTCTGAAATGGGGGTTGTAATAGCTGCTTTAAAAGATTGCTCTGACCAGGAGGAAATGAGCTATTGTCTGGAAAGCACTAGAACTGAAAGATGAGAAATGTTCTATTTGTTAAACAAGTGCAGAAATAGGGGCTAAATGCACCCGCAAGAACTGTCACACCATTATGAGGATACAAGGACGGTTGGTGAGGTCTGGTCCCTGGACATTTAATCTCAACAAATGTAGGTATGGGCCTGGCCAGTCTCTTTGCCCCTTTCTGGGACAGAAGGAGGAGTTTGGGGGAGGGGGGAGAAATGGACTAGATGACCTCAGGTAGACCCTCTGTGGGACCAGAGACTGGGAAGACGATACTCTCTCGTTTGCAGTGTACAGCGGGACTGTTTGGAAAGCTGCCTGGAATGGGACGCACAGTGAGATGCCAGCCTGCACCCTACCTTCTGCTCCCTCACACCCTGCCCCATCTGCAAACCCCAGCCCAGCGCTCTGCTCTTGGGAGGGCAGCACTTGGAAATAAAGACCTCACCATCATGACCTGTAATGAAACTTTCCTCAGAGGCAGCTGTGGTTTTGTAAGCACAACCACTGTCAAAGCTATTTTCCAAACTGGAATTTTTCCTGTTATCACAGCTCAAGATAACTCTTCTTCATTGGAACAGCTATGAGACCTCAAGCTTCAGTCTCCCCATCTGAAAAATGGGGGCAAAAGATTATTACCTCTATTTAACATGGTTATACTATATCTAAAACTAGGGTCCATTTATCTCCTGTGGTCACTAGTGCTAACAAACAACCTTCGTTTCCGGTGTGCCCAGTCTGGGCACATGGTGGGCACTGTGCTTGTCACCCTGTTGACATAGGCACCCCCAGGGCTCCATCTCAGTGCTGAGCACATCTGGGAGAGCCCTGCCTAGAATCACCCATGGGGGAAGAGAGAAACATCCCCCTCCTGAGCTAGAATCCTCTTTCACGAGCAGGGGTAGGGGAATGCGGGAAAGATGGGAACAGGCATAAATTAATCAGCTGTTGTCCTACTAAAACACAGGCAGATGGCTATTATTTAATCATCTCTGAAATGCCTTGCATGCCTTTTTTTCTCTTACAATCCAGCCATCTCCATTTCATAAGTATTACTGCTCTCGTTCAGCAGGTGAAGCAACTGAGGCACGAGGTTCCCCTAGCTGAAATGAAAAGGCAAAGCCACACACAGACCTGTGACTCCCCAGTGGCCAGGTATTTCCCATGACGTGCACCCACGTGAACGCCCTCCACCTGGCCTTCTAATGATAACAGTGACTATGTATCGTGCCAGACATTTCCCAAGCAGTTTATATATACTGTCTCATTTTATCTTCACGGAGCTGAAAATTGGGTACTTCTATTACCCTCAGCTTATACACATGGCAGCTGAGGTTCAGAGAGGTTAGGAAAGTAGGTGAGGGACACAGAGCAGGAAGATGCGGAAGGCAAGATTCAAACTTGGCAAGTTGATGCTGGTCCCTGGGCTCCCGATTGTAACCAGACCTCTAAGTCTTCAAGGGTTGGGGCTTTTCCATCATCATGCCCACATCTAACACAGAGCCGGACGCAGAGCATGCACTTTGCAAATGTTTGTCAAATAAATTTTTAAAAGCATACCAGTCTTCTGATCCTTAATAATCTCAACTTATAAACAGATATGTCAGGGAGCAATTAGTCATATTGTTCAAGATGTCTTTATTTTATAAAAAGGATTTACATCAGAGTTCCTTTAAATAGCAAGTTCCCCAGTGCATTTAAAAATACAATTCAATTTATAGCTTGGGATTACACACAGGCTTTCAGAAATCCTCGTTTGAATAGAGGAAGTTGGTGTGAACATCATTCATTCATCTAACTTCTCAACAAGCAATTATTAAGTACCTACTATGTCCTGGGTGCTATGTAAAGAATTAGGAATCCAGACATAAATATCATAGCCACAGTTCTTCAGGGACACCCAGTCTGGTGGGGTAGGCAGAGAGATAAACAGATGGAAGTTTTCAATTTAGAAATGGATTGATGCTTTGAAGAAACAAAGGAGCCCGTTGTCTTCTCTCTAGGCAGGGAGACTTCCATGAAAAAGGGCAATGTGAACTGGGCCTATAAGATGAGTAGGAGTTCACCACTCAGAAACTCCCCCAGTATTGAACAATTAGGATTAGGACATTGGACAGATTGATAGACAATAGATAGATGATAGATAGAAGATGGATAATTCGAAATTCACAAAATTCCATAAGTAATACCATTTCTAGGCAAGTATAGTCATGCCTTATATTCATACCACACTTGGAACTTTTATAGATATTTTCATATCATCTCTCTTAGTTGATTCACAAAACAATATGGAGAGATAGATGACAATGGCATCTAACTTTTTGTTTGTGTTATTTTATTACAAAAGAAAAGTATGCATACTATAAAACACTACTGGTGAGCAAGACATCAACATGACCTGGAATTCCTACCCCCAACATATCCAAGGTTAATGGTTCAACCTATATCTTTCGAGTTCTTTCTTTTGGTAATGTGTAGTGTTTGAAAAAAAAAATAGTTTGTGGCTCCATGAGTTGTAATCAGCTCTTTAAAAATATGATACAACACAGGGAGTCTATCTGTATAATTCAACATTTTTCTACAGCAGGTCTTAAATGGCTTTGTGCTTCATCATTCATGTGTATATTTTACCAAACCCATCCCCTAGTATTGGACAACTAGGTTGTTTCCAATTGCTTTCTCCTGATATAAGTAAGCCTGTGTTGAACATCCTTGTAGCCACATCTTTGTTACAGATATTCATGTTTGTTTTCTCTCCCTAAGTGATATTATTGTGTCAAAAAACAGGCAAAAGGGCCAGTGGGTTCAGCGGTAGAGCGTCGGCCTGGCGTGCGGGGGACCCGGGTTCAATTCCCGGCCAGGGCACATAGGAGAAGCACCCATTTGCTTCTCCACCCCCTGCCCCTCCTTCCTCTCTGTCTCTCTCTTCCCCTCCCGCAGCCAAGGCTCCATCAGAGCAAAGATGGCCCGGGCGCTGGGGATGGCTCCTTGGCCTCTGCCCCAGGCGCTACAGTGGCTCTGGTCGCGGCAGAGCGACACCCCAGAGGGGGCAGAGCATCGCCCCCTGGTGGGCAGAGCGTCGCCCCTGGTGGGCGTGCCGGGTGGATCCCGGTCGGGCGCATGCGGGAGTCTGTCTGACTGTCTCTCCCCATTTCCAGCTTCAGAAAAATACAAAAAATAAATAAATAAATAAATAAATAAATAAATAAATAAATAAATAAAATAGGCAAAAGGTAAAACTCTGAGGGCAGGAGGCATGATTCCCATTTTATAAGAGACAAAATAAATAGGCTGGGTTTCCAAAACCAGAACGAGGCCTCCTGCCTATCAACCCCAAAACTTCTACCTCCCACACGGTCCACCTGAGTCTTCTACCATCAGAAGAAATCAACTCCACCTACCCCCAAATCCTGTAAGCGAGAGGGCAGAGAAAAAAGAAAATATATATGAATTGATGCAGAGTAGTTTTCCCTTTTTTTTTTGTTCTGATCTTGTTTATGGGCTTGAAGAGGCAGGCACAGAGAGCTTGTCCAAACTGAGGCAAGTTCTTGAGATGCCTCGCCCACCCTCTCCCTGCCTGGAGGTTTCCTGGTGATTAAAAGGTGTCACCAGAACTTACCTTGCCAGACACAAAGGCTGATCTTCTCAGGCAACGGGGTTCTGTGGATGGCAGTGCTGGAAGAAGGGGCAGCTGGCCGGCAGAAGGCACCATCCCAAACAGCACCTGAGACCTTGCTGGGGAGTGGCGGGCGGGGGGGGGGGGGCGTAGGGGGAGAGACTGCTCCGCCCCAGACTTTTCCCATCTGTGCAACAAGAAATACAGACTGGGTGTGTTGTGTAGTGGCTGGGAAGTCTGGGGGTGCAGTTTCCCGGCATGGGTCCCAGTCTCAGCTGGAGGTCTTAGGAAAATAGCTTAACCTCTCTGAACTTCCTTTAGGTCAACAGAGAGTTGAGTGCCATCCCCTCCTGCCACATGCCAGATGGACACCATTCCCGGGGCTGGGCATGGAGAAGTAAGCTCAATGGTGCTGGCCACCCGTCCCTAGGAGCTCATGTCCCATTCAGGAGAGTCAGACAATAGGTGGCTGCTACCCAAACGATTAGGCAAGGTCATTGTCAAGCGTGATAAGTGCACAGAAGAACTTTTATACACAGTGAGGTGGTGAAAAATAGAGGCAGGGGCAACTTTAGCTATGGGTCTCTCTCAGGCCATCGTGTTGGAGTGGAAACTGTGGTAAATGACAGGGCACTCAAAAGGGATAGGGAACAGGCTTTCTCTCTCCTGATGATACCTTAGAGCCCAGCTGGGAGCTTGAGAATACTTGTGTGCAGGCCGCATCCCCTGCATCTGATGTCACGGTGGTGGGGCAGGGCCTGGGCACCACCGGGATTTTGAAAAACCCGTATCATGTACAGCCAAGGGAAAGAACTAGCAGTTTCGGTTTGGGGGACAACAGTGGTGGCAGGGGCATGCCCCGTTCTGAACAGGAAGGAGACTGGCAGGGGTGGAGTGTCCTGAGCAGGGGAGAGGGCTCCAGGTGGGACCAGGAGAGCACATGGGTCGGAGGAGAGACATGGGCTTTCCCTTCTCAGCGGTCCCCAAGACCAGCGTGCCTCAGTTGTCTTGTGAGTAAAATGGCCTGATAAGTGTTGTGCCCTCGGTGCACTGTGTGAACTGTGAGTGAGGGAGTCAGGTGCCAGCATGAGGTCTGGCCCAAGGGAGGCAAACGCAGGGGGCTTGTTCGTGCTGGCCGCAGGTCACAGGTTGGGAGATGCAGGGACCTGGTCTGCACTGTGCGAGGGCCTTCTGCTCAGGGCCTAAGGGTCATGCCATTGAAAACCGACCGCTCACACCCTCGTGCCTGGGGATCTGAGCTGCCAGGCCCTACTGGTGTGTACCCATGTGCAGCCCATTGAAACATGCACTTCTAGATGCTCTCTGAGTCCAGGACCTCCAGAGTCACCATGACTTCCCCACTGTTCAAAACACAGGGTGTGACCATGTACTGATGGTTCTGACAAGTCCTGCAGCCAGGAGCCTAATTGAATCTATTCAAACTCACGAGAGCAGGGTTGGCTTCACTTGCCCATGAAGGAGGTGGAGGAAGTGTCACCACTGGTCACAGGCCTTAGCAGACCTTCCCTAAAGTGTCCTCCTAGCCTCAGTCCCTCACGCTCTGTTCCAACACCCAGGGTTTCCCCCTCCATGGCATTTGTCACTAGTGGAACTTACTCTGCTTGTTTATTTGATTCCTGGCCTCCTGCTTTCTCCTTTAGAAGGTAAGCACCATGTGGGCAGGGGCATGGTCTGTCTGAGCAACTGAATGATTTCTGGGCACTTAAGAATTATTGATTGAGTGAGGAAGTGGAAGGGAGGGAGAGAAGAAGGAAGGAAGGAAGGAAGGAAGGGAAGGGAAGGGAAGGGAAGGGAAGGGAAGGGAAGGGAAGGGAAGGGAAGGGAAGGGAAGGGAAGGGAAGGGAAGGGAAGGGAAGGGAAGGGAAGGGAAGGGAAGGGAAGGGAAGGGAAGGGAAGGGAAGGGAAGAGGGAGGGGGGAAAGGAAAGGAAAGGAAAGGGAAGGGAAGGGAAGGGAAGAGGGAGGGGGGAAAGGAAAGGAAAGGAAAGAGGGAGGGGGGAAAGGAAAGGAAAGGAAAGAGGGAGGGGGGAGGGAGGGAAGGAAGAAAGGAAGGAAGGAAGGAAGGAAGGAAGGAAGGAAGGAAGGAAGGAAGGAAGGAAGGGAGGAAGGAAGGAAGATGGCTATGTGAATCAGTTGGTCACAGAACTTTTATTTTTCTCCCAGACAGACACACTTGTTTATAACACTAAGAATGCATCTTGGGAAAGAAAACCTACCGGAGGCCTTACCCCATTACACAGGGAAGAGACAGGCAGTCACATCTCCACCATTTTACTGACCACCTGATTGCACACACGTGCGGGGCACCACATGGAGCCCTGTCACCACTTTGCTGCCACAGCTTGGCCCGGAGTCTGCTGTTGTCACCTCGAACCTACCCGCGCGGTTGCTCAGCCCGTCTGCCTCCTGTGGGAGCCACGGGTCCTCTGAGCGTCAGCAGCGCAGCGTGGCCAGGCTGCAAAGCCCGCCTTGAAGGGGAAGCAGATCTGAATGGAAACATATGGATCTGAGAGGTGTGGGAGCCTGTCTTTTTTTAAATTGCATCAAACCCTTCCCTTGCCTTGAGAGCTCTACATTTTTCAAAGCCGCGAGCACGGTGCCAGGCTGCAGTTTGCCTTTCCCCGTTCACCTGCCTTCAGAGTGCCGAAAAATAATGAACCTCCCCCTGCACCTCCCCTCCAGCTTGCAAAGGCAGAAGGAAAGCGAGCAGCCGCCTTCCTCCTAACCATTTAACATGTCTTGACGCCTTCTCTTCCCCCCTAGAAGAAACTGGCTTTTTTTTTTCTTCCTCTTTTTGCAAGAGGTGTTTGCAGCATGCAGATCAAACCTCTTTATTCCCAGTTTCTTGTCACCTCCTGTGTTCTGGAACTTCAGAATGCCACAGTGCGGAAGGCGAAGCTGGGTCCTACAGAAAACAAGATGAAGTACTGGCTTGCAGATGGGGTTTTCTTTCATTCATTCATTCATTCGCATAATAAGCTTGGAACTGCATCCTGTGCAAGAGAATTTCATTCATTTATTCATTCATTCCTTCACTCACACAGAAAGCATTCAGCACTCATCCTATGCAAAAAGCATTCATTCATTCATTCATTCATTCATTCATGGGTTTCTACTGTGTGCCTGGCACCATGCTGGCACCAGGACCACTGACACAAGTTTCAAAGAAGCTGATTTCAAAGAGACCACACTTCAACTTGCAGATCCCAGGTTGACTTTACTTACAGCAGGAAAGCTAAGTTAGCAAAGGCCATTTCAAGGAAAAACTTCAACGCCTGTAGGTTGAAATTGGAGAAGGAGGTAGGTAGGGGTGAAGAGCAAGGACTCAGAAGCACCAGATACCTTTCATTCCGGCCTCACCAGCTCCCTGGAACCAGGCATGAATATCCCCATTACACAGGAGTTGCTGGAGGGAAAACTGAGACCCAGAGAGATGAAGAGGCAGGACCAAGCTCACACAGCAGGAAAACGGGCATGGGTCCCTGTGTGGTCAGTAAATGGCCAAGGCCACAATGGAGGTCCCTGCTTTATTTCATTTTATCCAGAAGACCTGTAACTATACAGTCCCCTGGAGGAGTATGGAGTAGGTTTTCTTATTGTCTCTGTCATGCAGATGAAAAGAACTAGGTCAAGAGAGGCTGCAGATTTACTTAAGGTCACACAGCAGCAAGAGAATGTACTCCACAGTTAGTTTTGATGCCTTCTTCAGTCCTCCATGGTGTTTCTCTCTCTCTCTCTCTCTCTCTCTCTCTCTCTCTCTCTCTCTCTCTCTCTCTCACACACACACACACACACACACACACACACACACCTCAGCCTCATTCCACCCACAGAAGCAAGCCTGAAGACACTTGGAGCCCTGAGTGTAGCTTTTCCCGACAAAGCCAGCGCTCAATTATTGGGAAGTGCCTCTCCTAGCCGTTTCTGGATCTATTTGAGAAAAATAAATAAGGCTGGGGCCTGACTCTCTGGTGATGAGATGACAGGGGCGAATGGGGAGCGAGGTCAGATGGCTTCTCAGTGCCAGTGGTGAGAACAGACGACATTCCCCATTGCTAATGGGTTTCAGACAGCACCCCCATGCGAGCCTGGGGGAAGTGCTGGTAATTGAATCTGCATAAAAACCTAAAGCTTCGCCACTCCTTCCTGTCCATTTGATCCGATTGCTTTTTTGTTATAGTGGCAATGCCTCCAGTTACAGCGGCAAGAATGGAAGAAGGAATGCATATTTTAAAGTCACATGGGGCTTCCTTCCCTGCAACCCCCCAGCTGAAAAAGAAAATTAAATAGTTTTCAGGAAAGGTATGTTTTGTGTTAGGTCAGCCAAGGACTTTGCGTATACATGTCTCCATCGAAAAACCCAGATGGTCCCTTTCGTCTTGGGCTCTCCTCGACTGTCATCTTCCTTTCCCCCAACTCCACCTCTACCTGAGGAGAAGTTATTTTTGTTTCAAATGGAGATCATTATTCTCCAAACAGAAATATTGCCTCCAAATTTGGAGTAAGCAGATAATGAGGCCACTCTGATAATTTCACACTGATGACAAGAGAAACATCTACATGACTGACTGACAGTTGCCAAGAGGAAACAGAGCCCTCTGGAATCCCTCACAGGCTGGCTGAGGCGGGGGGGGGGGGGGGGGGGGGCAGGGGGAGCAGGGCTGAGGTTGGGCTGGGAGCTGCTGAGGGGTGGGGGACCGGTGGCCCTGTCACTCCTGCCTCCAATCTGTGGGGTCTTCACCACCTCATCAGACATTCGAGCTGACAACTGTGTGAAATTGAAATTGTAGAGTTGATTAAATGATGTATTTAAAGCTTCATAAAAAGAGGAGGTAGGTTTGGGGCTGGGAGAGGTGGGGGGAGAGTTGGAAAGATGTAGAGAGCTAAGAGGGGGGAGTCAGGGGGGAGAAGAGAGAGAAAGAGAAGGAGAGACAGAGGGATGGGGAGAGAGGGAGAGAGAAGGGGTGAGGGAGAATGGAAAAGAAAAGGAAGAAGGAGATAAAGAATTGCAAATCTGGAAGAAGAGGAACAAAAAGGAGGGAGGTGAGCTAGAAGGAAGATGAACATGGGAGGGGAAAAGGAGGAGGAGATAAAAAAAGAAAAAAGAGAGAAATGAGACTGGGAGGAGAGAAGAAGAAGAAAGAGAAAATAGAGGAGGAAGGAAGTGGAAAGGAAAAGATTGAAAAGAGAGGTGAAGGTGGAGAGAAAAGAGCTGAGCTGGGGACAGAGGCAGACAGAGCAGGAAGCCAGAGGACTGGGGTTGGAGCAGAATTGGGAGGGGGCTCAGAAGCGCTCCCTCCCCCCCTTCCCTGTTATGTGGGGCGGGTTTATCTCACCAGGAGCAGCAGGCTCAGTCACTGATCTAATCAAATTATTCAGCATTAAAAAACTGCCAAGACATTCCAGTACTTCAGCTTCCAGAGACCCAGCTGGGATCAAATGCTAATCAACATAGCCAGGATATTTATTCCCACTGTCAGGCTGCAGCCTGTTTGTTTTCCGAGGCCTGCATACTAAACCAGAGAGAGGAGCAAGATGGATCGGCTGGTGGCTGGTGGCGGTGGCGGTGACAACCAGGGGATGCTGAGCTAGAGATGGTCAGGGGGAAGGCGGGCAAGAGAGAGCGGGATCCAGGATAGCCACCGAAACAGAGCAGGGACGTGGCCCCTAAGTAGCTCCTCCTAGACACAGACTGACAAGTCCCGAATCCTTTTCTGAGCGCCCCTTTTCTTCAGCTCTGCTCTTAAGAGTCCCATGTCAAGGGCACGTCACTGCTGGTTTGGACTCCAGAGAGACCTCCCTTTAAACTTTGTCTCTGTACCCTTGGCAGGTGGCTTGCCCTCTCTGAGCTTCTGTTTTCTCCTCTGTCCACCCCATCAGCTGGCTGTGGATTCAATGCAAGAAATATGATAAAAGAAGAAGAACCAAGTGGATACAACTGGGCAGACCAAGTGGATACAACTCCAAGTCTTGGCTGTGTGACTTTGCACAAATTACTTGACCTCTCTGTGCCTGCTTCCTGCTTTATAAACTAAGAATAATAGCAATAGTACAAAGCCTGTGGGATTATCTGGCACATTTAAGTGAGTTATTATACAGAGAGAATACAGGGAGCATTCGATACTGTTGGGTAATTATTAGCCGTTAATATTATTGCAAGGGTTGGGTGAGATAATGCACATGAAATTTAGCAGGGGAACGTAAATAGATGAGATCTGATGTCGAGGATACTGACCAGGAAGAAAGGATGACTCAGGCACCGAGCACTGTCATTGTTTTAAGGTTGCTATCTCCAGCATGTGTCCTCTCCAGGCAGGGAGGGACAGACTTTCTGGAAGTTCCCAGGTCTTTCTTACAGGGACGGCAGAAGCCGAGCAGAGGGAGGACAAGCCCAGGTACGCCTGTGAGCTTGGTGCCTCCCTCCCGGGAACCTGCCCGCCCTCGCCCACTCCCTGAAGGTCACAGCACAGGAGGAACACTAATTAATTTCCTTTGTTTTTCAGAGTTTCATTTTTTAAATTACAGCCTTCCCTCCTCTCTAATATATACTCAACAATTAAAGCTTTTTTTCCCAAAGTGTGATTTCAACATTTCAATGTCCCTCCCCTCCTGTCACCTTCACTGCCATAAACAGATTCGTAAAAACTGCTTTTGACGCCCCAGCTGCCATTAGCCACTTAAAATCCCGTAATTATCATCCTATCATGGGCCTGTTAACGAGCAGTAAAAATAAGACTATTGAATATGGTAATTTATTCGTAAATTAGCCTAATGAGAATAGGTTTCAGACACTGTTTACTTGTGGCTGCCGGTGCCTGGCCAGCGACAGGAATGATGTGCCCGGGAGGGCGGCCTCGCTTGGGCAGTGAGCCCACCTGGTGGCAGTGCCCCCTCCCAAGGTTCCACACCCAGAGCATTGATTCCTGTTCCCTTGATTAAGATAGTTTATGGCTCCTGTGGGCCACTGGGCTAGGAATAGTCCTGCTTGTCCCCAGCAGGGCTCTAAAAGTAAGACTCGGCCTTTGTATGAACACCAGGGCTGTGGTCAGGGCTGACCGATGCTGGGAAATGCTCAGGAGCTGGGGGAACTCGGGCATATCACACTGTGGCCCTTAGTTATTGCATCTGTAAAATGGGACTAATATGCCAATTAATGGTGTTATTTTAAAGATTAAGGATATATATACATATATATATATATATATATGCTTAGAACACTGTTGAACACATAGTAGGAGTTTTACATATATTATTATCTTCATCAATGATACAATTATTAGAGGATTAGCAGATAAAATCTAGACCTGGCTGACTCAGCCTAATGCAGTGGGTTGAATAGTGTTCCCCACAAAATCATGTCCACCTGGAACTTCAGCACGTGCCCTGAACTGAAAAATAGAATCTGGTAGATATTATTATGATAAAGTCATGCTGGATTAGGGTGAGCCCTAAATCCAATTACTGGTGCCCTCATGAAAAGAGGAGAGGACACACAGGGACACAGAGAAGGGGAAAAGGGCACTGGAGGCAGGGACTGGAATGATCCAGCCATAAGCCAGGGGGAGACTGGGTACCAGAAGCTGAAAGAGGCAAAGAAGTCGTCTCCTGTACGGGAGGGAGGAGAGTCAAGGATGATGCCAAGATTTTGGCCTGAACTCCAGGGGGGATAGAGGGTCCATTTTCTGAGATTTGGCTTTGGCTGAATTGTGCTGAAGATCTTAGGATTGGGGGGAGAGAAGCTTGGCTACATCGTAAGTGTGGTCTCCAGTGGTCAACTGGCTCCTTGAGGGCGGGAACCCTGTCCACTCAGTTTGGCATATCATCTTTTGTGCATAATTAACGTTTGTTGAGCAAATATTCAATCATGAGTCTGTGTGGGATATTCAGAGAGAGCCTTTCCCATGTGCCAGGTGCCCAGGTCAGTCTGACTAAGCCCCAGCATGTCCTCCAGAGCTCCAGGCTGGTAGGGATGACAAGATCAAAGGAACCTTTGTCAGAAGTACTGCTGCCTTCTATTGGGTAAATCTGGACCATAGAGCAGAGAGGTGCCACCAACCGGGGCTGGGGTCTCAAGGACAACTTGCTGAGTGTGGACTTCAGTCATGTCCTGATTGCTCAGAGGCATTAACAAGGAAAAGAGCAGGCGGCTCAAGTATCTGAGGCGACAAAGCACAGTGCATTTTTTTTCCTTATTATTAAGTGAGAGGCGTGGAGGCAGAGACAGACCAACTTTGCTTGAACTATTCAAGCCATGGCTATGGGAGGAAAGAGAGAGATGGGGGGGGGGGAGCAGATGGTCCCTTCTCCTGTGTGCCTTGACCAGGAATTGAGCTTGGGACTTCTAAATACTAGGCAACGCTCTACCACTGAGCCAACTGGCCAGGGCCCACAGTGCATTCTGAGGCCAAGTCGTTAATGTGTCCAAGCCTCAGTTTTCTCATCTGTTCTAAGGGTACAATGAGAGGCACCTCCAAATCTGGCTCCAGATTCCTTTCAAACACTCCAGCTGGAACCACGCTGGAGACAGGCCACTGACTCAAACAATCAAGGAGGATAGTGTCATTCCCAACTCTAGGTGAGGAAACTGAGGCTCAAAGGTGAGAAGTTTGCCCTAACTTGCCCAAGTATGCTGGCCACTCTGCCTGAGCCAGCCCAGCACCCTACCACTCTCTTCCATCTCATCTCAGTGCTGCCAGTTTCAAAAGCCACCCAAGGCATTCCAGTGCTTGATGTAATGACATTGGAACCTAGCCCCACACCTGGGCTAGTCTCCCAGGGGTCTCTAGGCCCCTCTGACTGAACTTCAAGGTTTTTCTCCAAGATGAAGCTGGCCCAGATGGACCATGGAAGGAGTGCTGGATTCCAGTGCCCTGCTCTGCTTCTGATCACTGCTGTGTGACCTCAGGCAAGCTCCTTGCCTCTCTGATCCTTTTTCCATCAGTCAAGGTAATGAACATAAATTGTAAATCATAGAATTGCTATAAAGATTAAATGAAGACAGCTGATGCTCAACAGGGATTTATCAACTACTCCTAGTGCCTTACTTGGTGCATTAGAGGGGCAGGGAGCTGGCAGCTGGGTTATAAGTCAAGGAATTAAACAAATATATATTTATTGAGCACTTGTTATGTGCTAGATACTGGTGAGCTGAACAAGCATGTTCTCTGCCTTGGGGTTCACAGTCTGGTGGGGACATGGATTCTAGTCTGATAATTGCTGGATAAATGTTCAATTGCACCTGTGATAAGAGGTCAAATGACAAGAACATGATGTTATGGCAGAGAACTTGACATAGCTGGGAATCTGGAAATGTTTATCTGGGGAGATGACACTGGAACTGAAACCAAAGCAAGACAAATATGCCAAGGAACAGGGGGCAGAAGAAAATGTTCCAAACAGTGGGGGCGCACATACAAAGGTCCTGGGTGAGGGGGAACCCAATAAAAGGTCCATGTCGCTGGATCCAAGATTTGGACAGGGAACTGATATGGGACAAGGTAGGAGCAGTAGGCAGGGTCCGGGTCATACAGGAGCCTATAGTCTTTGGAGCATAGTATGGTCTTCATTCCAACAGTCATGGAAAGTTTAATTTGGAGGAAGGGCTGCCTGAGCAAATTCATGTTGGGAAAGGGTTTGAGGGGGCTATGCAGGGAAGCAAGGAGATGAGTTAGAAGGCTGTCCCCTTAATGGCCCAGGAGGAAACAAGGGATGTCAAGTATAGCTATTCAGGTTGCTGACTGCATAAAGGCCCTTGAGAGCAGTAGCCCCTGGGGCAGGGCTAGGTCCAGCTGAAGAAGGGGTCTCTTCATCCTGAAGTGTTGTATGGGCTATGTCTGCATGACAGGAGGCAGCCCATGCCTCTCAGCCCCCCAGCCCCCAAGCCCTGAACATAATGCAGTAACCAATTACCACAGATAAACTGTGCTCATCACAGCTAAAGTCTGAGAGTCTCCCCTCTCTCCAGAAGGCAGCGCCCCCTTTGGAATCTCCTCTGAACCCAACCTTTTGGCTGACTCATAGCTTTGTCCCCTGGAGCATCTCAGTTGTCATATAAGACAAGGAGGCTGGTCCTAAGATCCATCATCCTTCCTCCCCCTATTTCTTTCTCCCCCCCACAGTTGCTCCTTTTCCTGGCCTGGACCCCCAACATTACAACCTTTCCTGACTCAGGCTTTAGTTCCCACACATCAACCAGCAACCTCACTCACCAGGCTGGGACCCGTGCCAGGTGTCTGCACACCCACCTTCTCAAGGACTCCCTGCCGCATTCCTTTCATTTTCACTAGAGAGGGAAACAGGGGCTCAGAAAGACCCAGTGACTTATCCAAGGCCACACAGCCCAGAGTGGGGACAGAGCCATGGCTCAGACCAGAGTCCTTTGCCTTGTCGAGGGTTTTCCCTCCTCTCTGTGGCTGCAGGGAAGGAGGGGGCCAATACAAACACCACCACTGGCGGCATATCTTTGGGCTATCTGTCCCTGTGGCAAGTGAAAGGATGGTGGGGCCCCACCCCCGGTTTCTATTAGCCCCTGGGAGTGCCGCGTTAGCAATGCTCTGCTCACACCCTGACCTAGAACCGCTGGAGCCAGAGTAGTCGGAATGCGGAATAGTCCTCTCCCAGATACTATTGGTGAGTGGTGGCTTCGCCTCCCAAAGCCACAGCTTAATCCACCACAGAGTCAGGTCCTTGTAATAGTTTGGACCCATGGGCAACGTATTTGAAACACCATGGAGCCTCTGCCCCAAGCAGTCCCCACTACACCTCATCATGGCCCCATCGCCTGGACTTTTGCTAAGGACTTGGGTTGTCTTTCTCCCACCCCCTGACAGCGGCTGCGAGCTCTCAGGGGCCATGGTGAGAAGGTTGCCGACCGCCTTTTGACCAAACGGATTTCCAACTACATTTGAAAACCAGAATATCTTTCTAATGTACCAAATAATGAAAAATGACGGGGCGAGTTTATAACTGTTGATTTAGCCACCACATTCCCTCCACCCCACCCCACGCCAGCCCTGACTCGGGTTCTCTGGAGGTTTTCACCGAGCATTAATTCACTCCCTTTCTCAGCACGCAGAGAAATAGGCCCTTCCGAATCCATTCTGCAGCGCATTTGCTTCAAGGCCTGTTGGAAATGGTTTAGCATCTGCTCGTAATATAGACACGGCGGCATACCAGACGGACGAGGGCCGGGACCGGGACGCACGGTGTCAGGGACCCAACGTCAGATCCTGGGCAAGCGGCAGCCTGAGAAGCTGTTGCCTAGAACAACCACAGGATAGAGCAGGGGGTGGGGGGTCAGATTTTGGCGGGAGGGGGGGGCTTCCAAGAGGACATGAAAGGGGAAACCGCTAGATGAGTTAAGCCACCAGTGAGCCATAAAGAAAATGAAAGGAGCCAAAAGATAAACATTGAGCGGAAGGATATCTTACTGTGCTGCATGTTCGAAGTATGAGGGCAGCTTTTACAAACCCAATGCCGGAAGCCTGGCCACACCCCAGATCAATTCCATTATCATCTCTGGGAGAGGATCCCGGGAAACAGGTGTTTTTTAAATCCTTGCAAGTGATTCCAATGTGCCGCCAAGATTGAGAACCCGTGGCCAAAAGCATAAGCATCACCCAGGACCTTGTTAGAAATGGAAGTTCCCAGGCCTCGTCCCAGATCTGCTTAGGGCAAGGGTCTGGAACCTTTTTGGCTGAGAGAGCCATGAACGCCACATATTTTAAAATGTAATTCCGTGAGAGCCATACAATGACCCGTGTACATTGCACATTATCCAATAAAAATTTGGTGTTGTCCCAGAGGACAGCTGTGATTGGCTCCAGCCACCCGCAACCATGAACATGAGCAGTAGGAAATGAATGGATTGTAATACATGAGAATGTTTTATATTTTTAACGTTATTATTTTTTTAATTAAAGATTTGTCTGCGAGCCAGATGCAGCCTTCAAAAGAGCCACATCTGGCTCGTGAGCCATAGGTTCCCGACCCCTGGCTTAGTGGAACTTGCCTGGGGAGAGTCCAGCAATCTGCATTGCTCTGCAAGAGATTCAGATATAGCTGCAAGTTTGTGAGTCACTGAGCAGGAATTGATCAGGGTCTGAAATGTATATTGGTTTTCTCAGCCATTTGTTCACTCATTCTTTCTGCCAGCTGCTCATGTATTTAACACGTAAAGTATCCCTGTTAAAAGCCCAGCACTGTGCCATGTATTGGGCACCCAATGATAAATGTGAACTTTGCACTGCAGGAATTTGCAATCTCCATACGGAATTTCCCAGGGTACAGAGGTAAAGGTGAAGGTCATCAAGGCGTGGGAAGGGTTTGGCCTGACCCTTCTAAGGACAGCCTCAGTTTCCCTCTTTTCTCTGTGTGCATCATTTGAGGAGCCAGCACCACTGCTAAGAAATCCATGTGTGTGTTCTCTTAGCCAACATGCCTTCAGCAAATACTGCATTAAGCATCTACAGGGTACCATGCTCCATGCTAAAGGCTAGTGATTCAGAGAGACTTAAATCTTCCAAGTGAAAAACTCTAGAGGTGAGCAGGACAGGCAAGAACTGGGAAAGACCCAGAGTGATCGTTCTTGTCTCAAGCTCACACCAGGACAAATGGCGGCCTGGTGCTACCCAGCCTGGCCAGACCCAGCTATCAGCCAGTTTCCTTCCCACTCATTGAAGCAGAAAAATGCATCCATGCATAGTTGTGCGCTATGAATTCTCTGTCCAACAGCCTAGGTTTACATCTGGCTTTTAGACTTAATAGCTGGATGACCTTGAGCAAGTTACCTTATTTCTGCATGCCTCAGTTTCTTGACTTGTAAAATGGGGCTAAAAGCTGTATCCGCCTCATTGGACTGTTACAAGAATTAAATGAAAATCGGCGAAGTACTTAGAACAAATGTCTGGCACACTGGTACTATTAAATCTTTGCTGTATAAATCACAAATATTCATTTTGAGAAGATTGCTCAAAAACAAAATCCAGGCCCTGGCCGGTTGGCTCAGCGGTAGAGCGTCGGCCTAGCGTGCGGAGGACCCGGGTTCGATTCCCGGCCAGGGCACACAGGAGAAGCGCCCATTTGCTTCTCCACCCCTCCGCCGCGCTTTCCTCTCTGTCTCTCTCTTCCCCTCCTGCAGCCAAGGCTCCATTGGAGCAAAGATGGCCCGGGCGCTGGGGATGGCTCTGTGGCCTCTGCCCCAGGCGCTAGAGTGGCTCTGGTCGCAACATGGCGACGCCCAGGATGGGCAGAGCATCGCCCCCTGGTGGGCAGAGTGTCGCCCCATGGTGGGCGTGCCGGGTGGATCCCGGTCGGGCGCATGCGGGAGTCTGTCTGACTATCTCTCCCTGTTTCCAGCTTCAGAAAAATGCAAAAAAAAAAAAAAAAAAATCCATTTTAAAACCAGATTGCTTTTCAGATGTACCAAGAACTCACATTGCTTGTTCAATGATTACCATAGGGAATTCATTTTATAAAGGAAATAACTTGGGTGTCCATATGTTGAATTTGCCTAAAGTGAGGTAGACATCTCTCTGGGTCCTGACAGAGGCAGGGAGGGAGTTTTTCCAGGAAGTATAGCAGGATTATTGTGCAACACCCATCTCTGAAAGATCTGGAAGTCTCTCGAATTCCCTGATTTTGCCCCTGTGCCAATCTGCCTTCTTTCCTTCCTTGACTTCAAACTCTGGGAGATAAAAAAGTGCTTTAACCTATTGCTGCTACGGGCAGCATGTCCTGTCTTTCTAACATCTCAGGATGAAACCTATTAACAACTTCTATGAATCCACAAACAAACCCTGCTCCTCTGAAAAATGGCTTCCCTGTACATTTCTTTCTACTTCCTGTGTATTTCTCTTCACTTCCTATCTTACAGGAAGTGTTGTTAGAAAAGAAAATGCCGCCTCCCACCTTCTGGGAGTCTTGGCCAGGTTGTTCTAACAGTCAGTGCTCAGCCCAGCAGAGTGTCAGACATGGGCTACCCATCACCGTCTCACACCCATTGACCCAGGACCACCTATGAGTGTCGGGGCCCAACCGATGATCTCAAACTTTTCACAGTTGTTACAGGTGTCAACAGCATGGAAGCAAAGCCAGGAGCTGCACCAAGATTTGGCCGTCAAGATTCAAAAAGGAGCATTCTGCTTCCCAGCACTTCTTGCCAAAGATGATCTCAGATTCATCTGTTCCCATTCACAGCGAGCACAGGCCTCGGTTTTAATAAGGGTGCGGCTCCCTTTCCCCTTCTCCTGTTCCTGCAGTTGGGCTGGGTGGGGACGTCGGTGGTCAGAACTGGGGTGAATCCAGAGAAAAGTGCCCTCATCTTGGCCGCAGGAGATGTCTGCTACCTACGAGGATTTTTGACATCTCTCCTTGAAGCTCTGCTCTCTCCTGAAGGCCTCTGCCCTCCCTATCTCCACAGATTATTATTATTTTTTAAATATTAAATGCTTAGTGTGGGAATGCAGAGTTGGATGAGATGTAACCCTGTCTTGTGTGCAGAGTTGGATGAGATGCAGCCCTGTCTTGTGGCGCTCGGAGCTGGAACACAGTATGGGAGCAAGGAATGAACAGGCTGTTAAACACAGTGGTAGGAAGCGTGGCACTGGCGACAGGGGTGCACAAAAGCACGGGAGAGGCATTAGCCCAGCCTGGAGAATTAAGGAAGGTTTCAGGAGCAAAGGGAACCCAGACTGAGGGTACAATCACCGTCAGAGCCTGCCTGCATCCCTCTGACCTGGTTGATGCAGTGTGCTTTCTGAGTCTTAGGGACTGGTTGAGAGATCCCCGAGGCGGGCTAGACATGCCAGAGAGTTCACAGCCCCAACACAGACAGACGTCACCCAGCAACTCTTGGGAGACAGTGTGGCAATACCCCAGCTCTCTTACTCTTCAGGTGGGATGACGCTGACATTGATGTCTTATAGTGTTTGCTAGGATTTCTCTGCAGGATTGAGCTGCAGTCACCCTCAGTGATAACTGGCTTTATAACATACCCTGTATTACCTGCTTCACTTCCCCACTCTCATACTGGGGCATCCGGGGATCCCCTCTCCAAAATGCTACTTGCCCCTGAGTCCTTAACCCCCAGGCTGCTTCTGGAGAAATTCAGACTGACAGTTTGTGAGGAGGAGAGTGATGCTTTCAGGTTTGGGTATGGTTGGGAGGAATCTCAGAGTTGAATTTCTGTGTCTCGAAGTGGGCAGGCGACACAAGAAAGCCAGGTATGTTCTGCCAGGACACTAGACACAGCCCGACCTTCCAGACCTAGAAGCATGAACAGCATTCCATGCCCATGGACCTGAGCAGCTTGAAGCACCCTTCAGGTCGCACACACATGAAACATCTGCGTGGAGAATGAGCCCAGCTGAAGGCCACACCACGCAACTCCCCCAAGCCCTGGTGCATGCACTTCCTGAGAACATAGAAGAACTACTGCAAAGGGATGGCAGAGAGTAAATCTTGTAAATTAGCATCACTTAGCATAACCTTCCTTTCAGACCCCTCCCCCAGTGTACCTTGTACAACTCAAATATTTTCAGTCTCTACTTTGTGCAACCACAGTTGCACCCGTGGCTGCTTTAAAAGTTCAAGAATAGCCTAGTCCGTCTGACACCCACAGATGCTGAATACAGCCACCCCTGTGAGGAAGGGTGCGGTCAGGACGTTGGGGTCCCTCTATGTCCCTGAGAGTGCTCCCCTCCTCCTGTGAGCCTCACAGGTCCGATGAGGCATGTTCTGCAGATGGAAACCCTGAAGTCCAGGTGGCAGGTGACTTGCCACAGTCACTCTGCTGTTATAGGGTAGGGGCAGGATTGGGGTCAGGAGTTCCCAGCTCCCAGGTACCTGGTTTGGTATATTGTGAGGAGGGAACTGAGACCCGGAGAAGGGAGTGTCAAGGCCTGGAGAAGTCAAGGAGACTTCTGGGCCTGGGACGACTGAGACCTCGGCGGCCAGTGAGCGCCTGCTCTGTCATACAGTCATGCCAAGGGCGACTGTGGACACCGGGTCTGCTAGTTTCTCCAGAATGACCAGCAACTCCCCACAAGTGTCCTTCACATGACCAAGTCCCTGGTGTGTCTCATGATTCGAAAGGAGAAAGATAGAAAGTTACTAGAAAGGAAGAAAGAAGGAAAAGAGGAAGAAAGGAAAGAAGGAGGAAGACCAACCTCAGAAGGACAGTCTCCCCAGGGAGGTGACCTTGAATATGAAAAGAGCAGATTTCTGTCCCTGGTTCTAGTGCCTGAGAGTTTTCCATCTGTCAACAGGTTTCTTGCTGTCATGGTGCCTCCGTTTTCTTATTCATCTGACAGAAGTCTGCTTAATCCATTCACGAACAACCACAGGAGCAACATCTACAACAACAATCGTGGTAACATTTCTATAGAGCGTGCTCCATGCCTGGCTCTGTTCTAAGCACTTGGTGACATTGGCTCACTGGATGCTCAAACAGACCCTGAGACACAAGTGTGAGAAAGTCGCATGGGCAGGGCCACAGGGTTAGGGAGTGTCAGCCTGCAATGTGAGCACAGGGCTGGGGCTTGTAACCACACTGCCTCTGCTTTCTGAACAGGCAACATGCTGATGGGGCCATAGGCAGCTGGATGAGAGAACATTTGTGTGAGAGCCTGGCCAGGTGCCCCACAGTAGATGCTCAGTTCACACTCAGTCCTTGCCTGACCTGCTTGCTTCTGTCCCCTTAGAGCCAGCTGTCTGACCCCACAGGCCCCTCTCCTCCTCCTGGAAATCTTTTAATTTACCCACAGCCTCACCCACCCCTGCTAGGATGACCACTCCCAACAGGAATCCCAGACTTGCACAGGCCAAGCCCTTGGCCAACCAGTAGGGGCTTGGCACCCCATTATCATTCCACCGCCTTCCAACAGAAATTATAAGCACTTCGTGTCAACCCCCATCCACCCCAGCAGCCTCGCCACGGGAAAGCGATTGAGGTCAGGGGAGGCAGACAGCCTACCCATCACGCCCCGCTGCGGCCATTCCTCATGCGGTGACATGCAATCTCCAGCCGAGGGTCACCTCTGGGGAAGTGATTCCTTCAAGCCCAGAGCAAGTGCCAAATTGCAGCTTTGCCGAATAATCATGTGGAACACATTGAAAATAGCCACCTCCATAATAAATGGTTAACCAAAGCAGCCCCTTCCTGCACGTAAGCAAGAAGGTATTTACTGTAAATACATTAACCTATTCCTGCTGCCGCACAGGGCCTGGGAGACAGTTCCGCTGGCGGCAAAGCGCAAACCCCAGGCACCCTGGGAAGGAACAAACTGGGAAGATTTCGTCAGCCAGGGAAGGGAGAGGTGAGCGAAAACGCCTGGGAGAGACAAGCCTGCTGCTGACCCACGGCCCCATCCCAGGGAGATGTGGCTAGAAGGGGACCTGGCACTCTGTGTCTTGCTGTCACCTCTGTGCCCACTGCGGAATCTGTGAATTAGGGCTGGGTTGCGGAAATGAGGTGTCTGTGTTTCTTCCTGCTTAAGTGGGAGTCTGTGGTGTAGGGACTCCAAACTCCACAGGACCGGTGTGTTTTTTTTGGAGGAGGGGAGAAAGGAGAGAGAGAGAGAGAATGAGAGAGAGAGGTGTGAGAGAGAGAGAGAGAGAGAGCGACTGAGCTAGAGCCAGGGAGGGAGGGGGAAAGTGATGGAGAGAGACAGAAATATAAATGAGAAACAGGAAGAAAAAGAATCATTTGAAATCTGAAGGAGAGAAGAATCCAGATGAGGAAAAAAGAACAATGTAGAAAGAAAACATTTTGAAGGAGACAGAGGGAGGGGGGAGGGGAGGAGAGTGAGAGGGCAGGAGCCTGCCTTGGCGAGGCTGGGTTTTGTTTCCACCGAGAAGAAAAACTGTTCTTTGTTATCAAAAGCCTTGAGTGACACCAGCAGACCTCCACACTCCCTCTCCGACACACCAGCACCCAGACTGGTGGGAGCAGACACACACGTAGGCTCACACACTCACATGCTCACACGCACTGACACGCAGCCCACAGTCAATCCCCTCCCCGCCCCCGCCAGCTCTGAGCACAATTCAGTCCCAGAATAGATAGAGCAGAGCGGTAAGTGGTCCACGCCAAAGGAAACAGGCCAAAGCCAGACTGGGGCTGAGCGCTGGGGAGGGGGCCGGGGAGAGGAGGAGGCGGTTCAGGTCAGGGGCCCAGATAGGACCGCAGTGCAACTGGAATGGGAGGGACCCTGGGAACCCGCTGTGGGGCTGCAAGACCCCCACCCCCGCCCCGGCCTGAACCTCCCCTTCATCTCAGCATCGGAGTCCAACCTTAACCACCCGCAGCCTCCTGCCCCGCTCACCCCCGCCCTTTACCTAGAGAGACTAAATCGCGGGCTTCAAGAGGGGAGAAGCCCTGCAAAGAGGCCAGGCAGTCTGCGGGCGCAGAGCCCAGCTCCCTCCGCTGGCCGCTGCTCCCTTCTGAAGTGGGTGGGCAGCTTCCGGGCAACCTTTCGCCTCGCTCTCTCTCGCCGCCCCTGCTACCTCCCCAGAATTTGCCAAAATTAACAGATTTATGGCAGCGCTTTGGTTTGGATCAACTTTTCGTATGTACTTTGCGAGAGAAAAACATTTTCCTCTCCCCGACTTACTGTTTGCCCATTAATACGCTCCACATTCGCTGGTGCTTAATGACTGTTCAGATTTTCTGTTCATAGAAAATGTTGTTGTTGTGATTAAGGGTGCCAGGGTTCTTGCAAGTACAAACACACCGAAGCCATAAAAAGGACAATTAACTCTCTAAAAAAAAAAAAAAAGTTCAAGGGAGTGGGAGAGAATGGATGCTCTGTTTACAGAAAAGCCAGGCAGAAAACAGATATTTCTAAGAGGTGTCCTTACAGGACAGTGATGTTTCCTGTAAACTGTTGGAGAAACGCGGAAAGATAGATGTGTGTGGAAAATGTTGTCCAGCAGCTATGTGGTCGTTGGATGGCCAGGTGTCAGCCACTGGCCCGATTCTGGGCTGGTCTCTAGAGGAAGCTCAGATTGTGGGTAAAGTGGGCATTTGGGCCAGGATATAAATAAACCCTAGTTCTGGATAAGTCACCTATTGCCTCTGAGCCTCAGTTTACTCATCTGCAAAATTGGCAGCTGAACCCCCATGGAAGGCTGTCAGAATTAAAGAGAAAATCTGTATCAAGGGCTTAGTTTGGTGCCTGGCAAAGAGTAGGTATGTAAGAGTTACCTGGTTCCTTATTCATTCATGTGTTTATGGAGCACCTTCAAGGTCAGGCCATAGGCTGGGTTCTGAGAGTATAGCAGTAAGAATGAGGGACGAGTCCTGCCTATGTAGAGGTGACTGACCATCCAGTGATGGAAGACAGAAAGGAAACATCTGGCAGGGTAACATGTCCCACGGTGACAAATGCTTGAAGAAAAGTACAACAAAGTAAGAAGTAAAGAAGGTTCTGGTGGGCTGTGCGGGATGGTGGCTGGTGGCGGAGGGCAGAGGGTTGCCGGGGGAGGCAGGGAGCTGACTTGAGCAGAGACTAAGTGGGTGAAGTGTGAGTTTTGTTGCTATCTTTTTCACTCCTTTCCACCTTTTTAAAAAATACATTTAATAAGCCCCAGCCCTGGCCTTGAATGGCAAGGGAGAGCTGGTCTGTGCAGAAGCCCTGGGACAAGTTGTGAGAGTTGTTAAAACAAAGGTTGAGATGCATTCAGTGAATGTTTACTTTCCAGCAAAAAAATAATAAAATGATTCTGAGCACCTACTGTGTGTCAGGCGTGGAAGATAGCAGGAGGGGAGTGGGAGGCCAGCCTGGAGGAGAGCAGAGGTGGTCCCTGCCTCCTGGCACCCAGCATCTGGGGGCAGGGCCTACAGGGAAGGAGCAGGGAGCTCTCCACAGGGGCCTGAGGAGGCTGGGGAAGAACTTCCTGGGGAAGACAATGGACCTGAGCTGGAGAGGTAAGTAGGAGGAGGGAGGTGAAAGGGAAGAGCCTTCCTGGTGAAGGAATAGCATTTCAGGCCAGTGGGGAAACCCCAGAGCCATTCTGTGGGCCTTTTCTCTCCCTGTCTGCGTGCCTTCCTGAGCACACTGCAAAGGGCTCCCAGCCTTCCCTGGGTGTGGCGTCCCCCAGTGTTCACCTCAGGACTGGGCCCCTCTCCTGAACTTTAGCTCCCCATGTCCAGCGGACTCCCCCTCACTTCCATTTTGACTAAACGACTTTGTCTAAATGACACCCGCACTTAACATGATCAGAGCTGAAACACTGATCCCCACCTGATCCCCACCCCGTGCTCCACCCACAATATCCCATTTCAGCAAAGGACAGTGCCAACCTTCCACCTGCTCAGGAAAAAAACCTTGGTGTCATCCTGGACTCCTCCCTTTTGCTCAGCCCCACATAGGTTCTAAGTTTATAATTTATCCAGTGTACAAACACCTCTCACCAACTTCAAGCCTGAGCCACCATCATCTCTTGCCAGGATTATTGTAGCAGCCTCCAAATGTCTCATGCTTTCCACATAACTCCCTGCAACCTAGTCTAAAAGCTAAAATGTACATCAGGTTGCTTGACTTATCTGCTTGAGAAATGCCCCCCCCACCTCTGCAATGCATTTCAGCTCCCACAGAGTAAAACCTGCAGCCTTGCTCTCACCTTCCATAGCCTCACTGGCCCAGTCTGCCTCAGGGTCTTTGCACTTGCTGATCTGGCCTGGAATGCTTCTCCCCAGCATGGCTACTCCTTCACCAATCCCAGGTCTCTCTGAGCTGTCACCACAGGAAGGGTGAAAAAATTGCAAAAATCTCTAGTTCCAAGTCCTGCTTTATGTTTCTTCACAGTGTTTGGCCCCTTCTGATAGTCAATTCTTGTCTCTTTTCCTTGGTGTACTAGACCGCTGGCTCTTTGAGGTTTTCGTGGTGGAGGAGGGAGGGCAGAGGGCACTCAATAAGTATTTGTTGAATGAATGGTGTCTGTGATTCAAACAAAGATTAACTCCCTGGTCCTTTTGACTTTGGAAAGATGACAAGGAGACCCTTCTGGTGAGGCTCGGAGCATCTCAACTCTGAGGGATGATCCCTGGAGCTAAGGATGCCCCTTGCTGACCAGAGCAAAAGAAGTAGCCAGAAATTGTGCTTCAGACTGAACCCCTTCGAGTCCCTCCTCTGCCATTTACTGGTTGTATAAACTTGAGCACTCACCCCAGGTATTTGTCACTTACTTTTCTCGCCCATAAAATTAGAACATGTTATGGGTTGAATTGTATGTCCTCAAAAGATATGCTCAAGCCCTAACCCCATGGAATGTGATCTTATTTAGAAATTGAGTCTTCACAGAGGTAATTGGCTCAGATAATAAGGTCATACTGGATTTGGGTGGGCTCGAAATCCAGTGACTGGTGTGTTTCTAAGTCGAAGGAAATTTCTCACAGACTGACAGTCAGACAGACAGACACAGAGAAAAGAGAGCATGGGAAGACATTGGCCAATTACAGGGATGTGCCACAAAGCCAAGGGACAGCTGAAACCACCAGAATCTGGAAGAATCAAGGAAGGATCCTCCCCTACAGACTTTGGAGGGAGCACGGCCTTTCAGACACCTTGGACATCTAACAGAGCTGTGCAGGAATACAGTTCTGTCATTCAAAGCCACCTCGTTTGTGGAACTTTGCTACCCCAGCCGTGGACATTACCATGGAAGGCTAGCCCACGCTTGCTGAGGACCACGTGTTGTACAGAGCGCTCCCAAGGGCCTGGCTCATAATAGTCTCTTGTTGAATGTCCCATGGCTCCTCTGGTATGCTGGAAGCCACTGCTGCCAGCTCTGACGAAGGGAAGGAATAGATGAGAAAGAGGGTATATGTGAGTGATTGGTTGGCAGAACTTATAATCTGACCATAGACAGTGACTTGTCCCATTATCTGGGCACATGAGGGCACCCACAGAGGCTTGTGGTCAATCCCTCTCACCTGTGGACTGGTCAGAAGTCTTAAAGAGCTACGAGCTTTGGAGAGACCTCAGAACTCCACTTAAACCTCTGTTCTGGACCTCAGATCCGCTTCTCCCTGACATCCCTGCAGAAGCACAGCCAAATTACCCACCGGGTTCTTCCAGATAAATCTGGCCTGTCCTCCCCACCCCGTCCGTGTCCCACCTCCAGCGGCCTCAGGCCACTGACACTTGGACCTGGGAGCTAATTGCAGCTGCTTCATTTAAAAGGAAACCACAGGCACACTCTCACGCACGTTTTACGACTTTATAACTCACCAAATAAACCTGATTCCTATAACCATAAAACAAAGCCGAATGAGTTGGACATGTACCAGCGAGGAGAAGCAGGAGGTGGGCGGGAACTGCCCGAGGGGGCTCTCAGCTGCGGAGCCGCGGTTCCCGTGTGGATTTCCGTGCCGCAGTCTAGCAGAAACTTAATATTCCAATCAGCACCCAAGCAAGGCATTAGAAGCCAAGGAGTGCATGAGTGCCCCCATAGCTGGGGGAATATTACTCACCAGGTCATGGTCGGCTGCATAAAATACAGCCCTCATATATCATTATAACTGCCAGCCAACGACAGTTATAATTGAGACGGCAATAACTAGGAGAGAGTTCTTTAATTTAACATCCAATTATTACAAGTTATCACTTCTTAATAAATGTAATATAACAGACAATCAATGTTGCATGCGACGGCCCAGACTGCAATGGGATGGGAAATTTATATCCTGGGGAAAAAAATATATACTCTGTGTAGTGTGTGTGCGTGCATGCGTGTGTGTGTGCGTGCATGTGTGTGTGTGTTTCAGCTTTCTAAAGTCTGCAGTAGCTGTGATAAGTGTTGCAAGACTCCAGCTATAAATAGCTGAGCTTGCCTCCATAGCTGACATCCTGCATTTGCATATGTACAATAGCTCGGGGCCAAGGCAGAGGAAAGAATAAGAAGGGAAAAAAAGATTTCTTCTCCCCCTTACAGGCAGTGAGGAATGGTGAGTGAAGGCGCCCCCCCCCCCCCCGGGGGCCACCAATGCATAGCAGGGCATCAGGAAAAATTGTCCTAAACTTAACTTGACAGGCAGCATTTTGATAATAAAAAATTTTTTTTTGATGTGTAACCACTATACAGAAAAGTGAGTATATGATGAGTATGTGTGTGGCTTGATGACTTTTTACAAAGTAGACATCCCAGGATTCAGCACCTAGATAAATAAGTAAAAATGACCAACGCTCTTGAAGTTCACCCTGTGCCCCTTTCCTACCACCACCCCTCCTTGTTCCCTCAAGAAAACCACTATCTTCACTTCTACCCTCCAAAGATGACTTCTACTTATTTTTGAATTTTACATGAATGGAATCATACAATGAATTCTTTTGTATCTGGTTTCTTTTGCTTAATGTCATTTTGTGAGTTTCATCCATGCTGTTGCATAGAGAAGTGATTTGTTCATTTTTATTCCTAGAAAATGTTCAATTGTGTGAATATGCCACAACTCATGTTTTCGTTCTACAGTTGGGGGACATATGGGCAGTTTTGAGTGCAGGTCTCTTACAAAAATAGTGCTGCTAGGAAGGTTCTTGTGCACATCTTTGGTGAACATGTGCAGACCAGGGCGTGTACCTGAAAGTATTTGCTACAGGGCACGTGCCTGTTTGGCTTTAGGAGAAGCTGTCAGGTAGATCTCCAAAGTTGCGGTGCCATTCTGTGCTCCCACCAGTAGTCTCCAGGAGTTCCAGGTGCTCCACATCCTTGTCAATGCTTGATAATATCCGTTCTTTTGATTTTTGTCATTCTGGGTGATGTGTAGTAGAATCTTGGTGTATGTTTATTTGCATTTTCAAAGTCACTATAGAGGTTGCATGCTTCTTTATGTGTGCATCGGCCATTTGCATGTCCTCTGTGGTGAAGGGCATGTGCAAGTATTTTGCCCGTTCTCCTATTGGGTTGTTTGTCCCCTCGTTAGTCCGGATACAGATCTTTGCCATTTGCATGCCTTACAAATGTCTCCTCCTGCTCTGCAGCTTTTGCCTTTGGACTCTCTTATTTCCTTTTGGTGAAGAGATGTTTTTAAATAATAATAAAGTTTAGTTGACAAAACTGCTCTTATGGCAAGTGCTTTCCCAGGGAAATACAGAATTTTTATTAGCTCTTAAAAAAAAAGAGAATCCCCTCAAGATAAGTCTTAGTCAAGCTTCAGGACAAATCAGTTGGGCATTTGGGCTTTTGTTTTTCTTCCTGTGCTTTTCTCACTTTCTTCCTTCCTGAAACTCAACACACATGGATTCAGCAGGAGGATAGTGGGGTGAAATTGTTCATTCACTGCTTATCCATTTATCCATTTATTTACTGAGACTGACATGTACCAGGCACTGTGCTAAGAACGAGGTTTCACACAGATGAATAAGACAGACATAGCTCATGACCTCAAGAAAGAGAAAGCTCCTAGAAGGAAACACAGGGGAAAATTCATAGTGACCTTGAGCTTGGTAAAGCTTTCTTAATAAGACAGGAATAAAAGCACATAAACTATTAAAGAAAAAAAATCAATATACTGGACTTTGGCAAAATTAAAAATCTGTTTTACAAAAGATACTGTTAAAGGCTGTAAAAGTTGTAATAATAGCAATTGACAACATGAAAAAATCTACTGAATGGGAGATATTTTCAAATAATACATCTGATAAGGGGTTAGTATCTAAATTATATAGAGAACTCATAGAACTTAAGACCAAACAAAAAAATCTAATTAAAAAGTGGGTAAAAATCCAGAATAGACATTTTTCCAACAGGACATACAGATAGCCAACAGACATGTAAAAGGATGTTTAACATCATTAAAATATGCAGATTGAAACCACAATGAAATATCACCTGACACCTGTCAGAATGGCTATCATCAAAAAATCAACAAATATCAAGTATTAGGGAGGCTGTGGAGAAAAGGGAACCATTGTGCGCTATCGATGGGAATGTAAACTGGTGCAGACACTGTGAAAAACAGTATAGATATTCCTCAAAAAGTTAAAAATAGAATACCATATGACCCAAGAATCTACTTATGGTTATTTAGCCAAAAAATATACTAGTTCAAAAAGATATGTGCACCCCTATGTTCATCACAGTGTTAGTTACAATAGCCAAGATATGGAAGCAGCTTAAATGTGCATCAATAAACTGGATGAAAAAGATGCGGTACATCTCTACAATGGAATATTACTCAGCCATAAAAAAGAATGAAATCTTACCATCTGCAACAACATGAATGGGCTGAGAGGGCATTATGCTAAGTGAAATAAGACAGAGAAAGACAAATACTGTATGATTTCACTTGTATGTGAAATCTAAAAAACAAAACAAATGAATAAAAAAACCAGAATGAAAACATACCCTTAGATATAGAGAACAAATTGATGGCTACCAAAGGAGAGAGGTATAGGGATGGGGGTGGGAAAAAAATAAAAATACAGTTTCCAGGTTCCACCCTCCAATCTGACTCAGTAGACAGATTGAAACTGAGCAATCAGCATTTTAATAAGTTCCCCAGGTTCCAATAAAAAATACATAAAAATTTAAAAATGTTAAACTTGTAATAATAAAATATAATAATGTTCTTGGAATTTTAAAACACTATAACACGGTTCTAGCCCATCTTCCCAGTTATCTCCTTATTTATTTATTCATCTATTCAGTAAGTATTTACTCAGCAAACACAGTGCCAGGAATCACATGTACTTGCCCGTTCTCCTCCAAATGCGAGCTCCTTGAAGACACTGTAGTTTTCCAGGGGCTACTGGAGGCTGGAAGTCCAAGTTCAAGGTGTCTGCACATTCAGTTCCTGGTGAGAGTTCTCTTCCTGGTTTGCAGAAGGCCAGCTTCTCCCTATATCCTCCCAATGCCTTTCCCTGCACATGTTTTAAGAGAGTGAGACCTCTGGTATCTCTACTTGTGAGGACATGAGTCTTATTGGATCAGAACCCCACCATTATGACCTCATTTAACCTAATTAACCTTCCTAGTCCCCATCTCCAAATACAGTCACAATGGAGGATAAGACTTCACCATATGAATTTCAGGGGGACACAATTTGGTCTGTAACACAGACAGAATAAAATAAATAAATAAAAGAAGAAAGAGCCCAAAGTACCAAGTGAAGAAAATAAGAGAGGAGAAGAACATAGTATAAAAAATAATAATAAAAGAGAAGAAGGGTGGGCCAGGCTGGAATTATCACCTGATAGTGCCTTGAACATACCATCGCTTGCTGGGGACACACGCAGCCAACGGAAACTGCTGTTTGGGACCTCCAGGACAACAAGGAGTTTTCTGTTGGCAGAAGATGGAGTTTGTGCATATGCAAAATCTCTATATTTGAAATTCGTAAATAAAGACCCTTGGAAATAGCGAATTTAAAATGCATCCGGTTGCCATGGTTAGAATGCCCTTCAGAGTCAACTAACAAATCTTTCTATGGCGCAGTTGAAAAAATGGAAGCCTAGGTCACACATAGCCCTCACAAATCCAAGATTTTTTATGGTACCTGCAGCGCTTCTTTCTGAAGGTCAGAAGTAGCAGAGAGAGACAGCAGTGAGTGGCAGATGTGGTGCTTGGGGAAACTGAGATTCAGAGCAGTGAAAAGGCTTGTCACAGAGCCACCAGCACGTAGCTTTCTGTTCAAAGCAACTGTAACGGCATTTGTCAGGGGCTTACGGGGGGCCGTGCCTCAGCTGAGAGCTTTGCCTGCGATATTTTTTGCCTACTAGTACCCAGAGCAGTGTCCCCTCCCTATTCCCACACTAAAGAAAAGCAAACAGAGGCTCAGAGGGGGAATGGCTTGCCTGAGACCACCTAGACATGACCCCATGGCTTCAGGGGGTGCATCTCTGTTATTGGGCCAGAGCTCAAGCAGGTTGGGACTTTCCTGGCTTGGGAAGCAGTGACAATAACATTTCTTCAGTCTACCCATCCTCCCCTCCCCTCTTGGCACTCCCTGGGGGACCAACCCCACAGGGGGGAGGGAGTGACGCCCATACTCCTCAGACAGAAGGTCCCCACGTGGCTCCCAAACCTGGGGTGTCAACTCTCGCAGCTGAGGCGCCACAGCCAAACCCATCCTCCTTCTGGGGGAGGAGAGATGTGCAGGGGGCGGGGGCACCGGGAGGGGGCTCAGGCTCAGCAGCCGGATGGGCAGACTGAGGGGCTCCCAGCCAAGGGAGGTGTGATCTCCCCAGGCTCAGCGTCCTGGAGTGCGAACTTCAAACGCCCGATTCCCAACATTTGGCCATATATATATATATATATATATATATATATATATATATATATATAATTTCTTACCCCAAAGCAGATCCAGCTCCAAAGCAGGATCCTGGCTGGGGTGCAGTTGGCTGTTTTGCACAGTGAGTGGCTGCTCATACAGGGAGGGGGACTAGGGAGGGGAAACATGGTAAGGGAGGGGGAGGCGAGGGAGGGAGGTGTTCCCTATTGCTGACCTTGGGAAGGGTCACTCGTGTGGGTGAGTGAGTGAATGAACAGACAGAGGGACAGAAACATGATGAGTGAACACCGAACAGGCAGTCTGGACAGGATGAGACCAGGACCCACCATCCTCTCTTTCTCACTGGGCCCTCGGGACACACAGCGCCTTTCTCATCACTCACCTCCCTGGACGATGCAGGTCCCTGTCCCTGTCTCCTCAGAGCTGAGCCTGACCAAGCTCTCTGTGGCTGGGGCTGAGCACAGGGTGAAGTGGAGTGGATGACCCACATCAGAATTAGGGGAGGAGGGAAAGAAGTGAGAGAGAAGAAGGAAGAAAGTGAAGTGAGAGAAGTTTGATCTCTGTGTAAACAACATCACATCTCCCACACAATAAAGAAGAACCGTCTACCGCTACTTCCGTGTGTGGATCTCCCAGACAGGCACACAAGCAAAGGAAGCCAGACACAAAAAAAGGAGAAACCGTAGCATCCCATTTGCATCCCATGATTTTGAAACCAGGAAAAACTCAATTATGCAATAGGCATCAGAAGAATCATTACTTCCTGGGCAGACAGGAGGGTGCCTTCTGGGCTTTGGAAATGTTCTAAATTTCGACCTAGCTGTTGGTTCCATGGGTGTCCACGTCTGTGGAAGTCCATCACGTTATAACCTGAAGACTTGTGTACTTAGGGGTATGCTTTCCTGTGTGTAAATTTTTTAATACGATCATTTTTAAGTATATAATATAACAGAAAATAGATGGAAGTACAGATGGACCAAGGACAAACACTCATTGAGTGGACGTTTTATAGGCACTTGGTGGGGGAGGGGGGTCCAGTGTGAATTTGGGGACCTGGAGACCAATAAGTCCCAGCTATTTTCTGCAAGGAACTCACAGTCAGGCCTGGAGACAGGTGCACACAGGCAGGCATCATAACACAACGACAGGAGGGCTGCGGCCTCCAAGGAGGGAGGGGCTGAAGCAGAGGAGAGGGAATATATTTGCCAAGAGCATCAGATGGGCAGAATGGGATAAATTCAGAGAAACAGACTAAAAGCAGAATCACACAACAGAAAGAGAACGTGAAGAATGGAAGTAGATGACTGGTGGTTGAGTGGATGGATGGATGGATGGATGGAGATTTTATCTTACCCCTGGAAGGTAAAAGTTGCCCTGCACAGAGTAAATATTTAATTACACATTGAATGAATAAATGAATGAATAAATAAATGAATAAAATATGGCTGATGGTATAGACAATCAACCAAGGATCTTAAACATGTTGAGATTCTCTTGTCTGATTCTCTACCTGCTCAGAGAATAATCAGAGATGCAGGGAAGCTGTCAGGACAAGGTGTTCATTGTGGCTTTATTTACAACAGCAAAGGTTAGGTGACAGCCCCCAAAATGGTAACAATGGGGGGGGGGCCTGCGGCAGCTACCTAGAGACATGATGTAGCTCTATGACTGGGAGAAAGCGTTGTTAATGATACAAGAAAATGTTTGGAACGGAAAACAAAGACAAAACAAAATAACTAATATGTAAAAGTAGGCTTATAATATGAACTTGGCAATGTTTGTTGTGGTGGTGGGTTTTTTTAAATAAATGACAGGGGGAAAATGACATGGAAGCTTTTCTTGTGACTTTCCCTGAGAGGCAGGATGATTTTGTTTTCCGCTTTGTCACTTACTTTGCATTAACTGGCCATCCCACAGTGACGATGGAGGGAGTGCTTTAATTATCCTGCAAAGAAAGGCCACTCTTGCTTTGCCAACTTCACAGATAAAGAAAAAGGGAATTTGCTCTAAAAAATGGTGATGACTGTGACGTAACCACAACATGTCAAAAGCAGGTTGGCTGAGAGGGTAGGGGGTCTGCCATGCTCTGGATCAGAAGGAAATCTTTATGGCTGCTCAGCTGAACAGGGGGACGTGGAGCCAACTCCTCTGACTGCCCCCCTGGGGTCCCTGGGTCTACTGTCACAAACTCACATCTTCCCCTCTTACACTAATCTGTGAGCAGAGACCGACTCTGTCTTGACTACCCAGTGACATGAGGAGACTGAGGCTCAGAGAGGCCAGGTAACCAGCCCAAAGTCACTCAGTAGAGTATCTAGTATCACACAACTGGTACTGGGTTTGAATTGTGCCAGCTTAATCCCTGGTTTATGTTAGAGTCACCACCATATTCCAATTGATAATACCGTCCAATTGATAAGCAACTATCTTTTCAAATGATAAGTCTATAAATCACTTTCCTGGGACTCTGTCCTGTCCCATGTGACCCCATAGGAGCCATTGTGAAGAATGTATTTAACAGTCAGAGTGTTTTGAAGCTGTAGTTGGCTGTGAGTATGTAGTAGGAAGCTCCCCATCCCTGGAGGCAAACAAACAGAAATAAATCAATCACTATCTGTGTAGGCTTCAAGCTTTCAGTAGAGATTATACTAGCTTACTGTATTACATCTTCCAACCGTAATATTCTATGCATGTCATTCATTCATCAAAAAGTGATATCATATACATTTGGTTGCATTTCTTCTCTTATCAAAAGTGTTGCCTGTGGTCCAGAGATATTCATGTCCTTTAACGTCATTAAACCTTCTTTCAGAAATGCTTGGCAGAGGAGTAAACTGATTCACAGCTATGTGCAGAGACCTTCCCACATGGTGTGTTAATAGCAGAGCCAGGACATAAACTTTGATCTGTTGAAGTCTTCACCCCCACTAAGTTGAAAACTTCCTCCCCACTAAGATTCCTATAGACACCACATGGTTCCGTGGAATACACCCCCCCCCCCAAATAAACCTTCATGCCAATTTGGCAGGTGACGAGGAGGCTCTAGGAAGCCCTGCTCTTCCTTCTCACAAGACAGGAGAGGAGTCTGAGCCAAGAGCGAAGCCATTTCCTCCCAACTTAATGCATTCTCTACTAAATTAAAGTCATACCTCTTTTTTAATTAAGGGGACTTAAAAATATATCTACAACATTTAAATATCATTAGTAATTACATTTTATTTTATTTCGAGCTAGTTGGAAACATTTTATTTCTAATTAGGTACATTTGTTTTTTAATATCCAATTTACGGAACAGAAGGACCACACTGTAATGAATGAGAAACAGGCGAGGGCCTTGCTGGATGCATCACGGGATCCAGGGAAGGGGGTGGGGACTCTGCAAAGATCAGAAAGACCCCGCCCCCAGACTGACACTCACAGCTCTGGGGGCCGCATCTCCCCTGCCTTTGTTATTAGTCATCAAAGAAACAATAGGAGCAAATGCAGAACTGGACGCTAGTCTGGAGTTATAATAGTATAATAGTAATTACTGCAAAAATTTTTTTTTGTAGCACTTACTATTTCTAAAGCACTTGTGCTAAGCATTTTACTACTCGAAACACCACTGCTAATGATGGTCATAACCAGCTAACCTTCACCGAGTGGTTGCCAGGTGCCAGGCACTTTGTGGGCAGGATTTGTTTAAATCTTCCCGAGAAACTTTTTTAGGTAGACACAATCCCTCGTTGTCAATTCTATAATCCAAAAGGCTCTGAAAACATTCAGTGTTTAAGTAACACATTTGGCGGCAAATCCTGATCTAAATTGACTTGAGACTCTCCGAGGTCTTTAAGGGTCCTGTATCGTGGGAGCTCACACAGCCTGCTGCCAATTTGCTACCAGGATGGTCATGGGCGCTGGCTCAACCTGTGGTGGAAGAAAACTGGCCCTGAGAGGGGTGGATGAGGGATTGTACACCTGTGTTCCTGTTCTACTACAGGTGGACAGACAGGTTGCCTGAGGGTCATATGGCTCAAGGCTGTGGATTTGAGCCCAAGTCTGTCTGTTTCACCATCAAAGCAGCAGCCCTGGTCGCCCCCCATGTGTTTATTTCTTCCCCCATCTGTCCTGGTGCAGGTTGAATACCGTGAGTAGAACCAGAACCCAAGACTGCTTTATTGCCCCATCCCTGTTCCTGATCAGTTCACAGGCCACAGTGTTTGATGACTGGCTAAAGGACCTCACAACCTTCACCCTGAAAGGGTAAGATTGGACTTACCTACTAACTGAGCTGGAGGGAACCTCAGACATTATGGAATCTACAGTTAACACCTTGAGGAAGTTTTCATATAAAATGCATATGCTGGAGCCCAACCTAGACACGCAGAATCAGAATCCCCAAGGGTGTGACCCAGGAATCCGTATTTTTAATGTTGTCTCCTCCATCATGATCTGATGATGAGCAGCCCAGATCCTGGGCCGGCATTCTGGAGCTTAATCATCTTACTCCTTCCTCTTACTTCACATGTCCTGTGAATCTTCTATCCAGCCTCTCAGGCAGAGAAATACTTGGCTTATTTTTATTTGCATGCCTCCAGTGTCAGGGAGCTCACTCACTTTCATGGCTATTAAGCTCAAACCTGAAACTTATGAAGCACCCAATGCTGGTCTCTGGAGCCTTGTTGAAGGGGCAATAGCTCCCGCACAGATTAACTTGAATAGGGGCAAATTAGACAAGCGTGTATATGTATAAACTGGGGGTGGAGAGGTGGCCAGGGCCACACTCTAATGCATTTGGAAATCATCATTCGGGTGAAGGAATAGTCATAGAGCTTCTCACAAAGCATGCCTTGCCGTATTTCCACCTCTGACCAGTGGATTAGATGGTGTCAGGCAGAGGTCACCAGATGGGTGTTCAGGAGACTCACCCAAAACTTCTTTGTGACCTCATGCAATTCACCCAAGCTCTTGGAGCCTTAGTTTCCTTTTTTTTTTTTAATTGCAAAAGTTACTACAAACAATAACTACCTCTCAGAGATGTAATAGAAAGAATTCCTGCAAGAAAGAGATGACATATTTCAACTTTGGATCTTTGAGTTAAGGAGGTATCTATCAAGATGGCTCAGGGTATACAGAAACACAAGAAATAGTGTAGCACCTCAAGTTTAATAATAGTGGTGAGCTATTTCCACCCCCACGCCTCAAAGGGTGAAGTAGGGAGGTATTGCTGGCACCTGGGGTGGAAGAGAGAGAAAGACAGAGGCAGAGAGACAAAACACTAAGCAGGTCGGGCCGCCTAGCAATAGGAGCTGAGGCCTTCCGACAAGGGAAGAAACCTGTAGCAACACTGCAGGGAGGAAGGGCAGGGCAGGGAATAAGTACCCCGCCTCTCTCCTGTCCCACCCTCAGATCGCTGGCTGAGGCTCCCTGTTGGCTAATTCAGCCAGAGGTCAAAGGGGACTTGATAAAGCGGATGGGAGGCAGCTCCCAGGGTATGTAGCAAAAGAGAGAAGGAAGCAGAAAGGATCTGAAGGAGCAAATGGTAAATGTTTATTGACAGAGTGGAGTTCAGAAGCTGGCACGGTCCCCAGTGCATGTCAGCCACTAAAGGTAAGGCGTCTCCAGTTTTCCCACCTCTGCTGTCCTCGACATTGACCAACACCCTGAAGAGAACACCTGGCTGAAGGCACTTTGGGTCAGGGCTAGAAGGGTCCCACCAGTCACAGGGATAGCTTCTCCAGGAAGCTGGGCAGGCTGCAGGCCAGAGGCCATGAGGGCTATTTGTGAAAATCCGGCGGCGTGTCGCTATGAGCTGTCAAAATCAAGAGGCTGACATTTAACATGTAGCAGCTTCCTGTGATGGATAAATATTAAACACAGCATGACCGACAAGACTAAGTAAATATCTATTAGTCTCCGCGATGGAGTCTGCAGGCACAAGACGAAGATGTCCTAATTGCTCCCCCTTCTCATAATATTAAATAAGCATCTCGCTAGACTTCAGCCAGGAGGACTTGCCTGGACTAACTCTCTCTCTTGCCCTCTGTACTATATTAAGTTGAACAGTCTTACATTTTATTGAGGCCAACCCAAAAAAGAAATTAGAATATGGAAAAGAAACCATTTGTGGGACCCTCATTCAAGGACTAGAATAGAAGGTAAAACTGCAAGGCACCTTAGAGATAGTCTAATTCAACCCATCAGTTTGCAGTCATCTGATTCCTCCAAGTCTCACTCACAAGGCCAGAGTGGACGAATCTGGGTACTGTCTCCAAGGAAACATTTAGAAAAGGGAACACCCAGCAAGGAGAAGGTGTGTTAGGGAGCCCAGCCAGAAAAGAGGTGCAGAGACAAGCATCCCAGGCCGGGAATGTGGGCTGCAGCCAAGCATTAGTGAGTGAGTTGCTGTAATCCCCACTGCCCAGTGGAGGAGAGGAAGGCCAGCCCTCAGCCCCCCTAGAAATCTGTAGTGACCTGAGACTCACACTAAGATTTACTCACTTCAGAAATGGGCGGCTTCACCCCACCACCGCCCACCTTTGCAAAGCTGTGGTCCGTGAATCTGCCCTCTGTGTCATGCCATGCCCTCACACCTGTCACTACCCTGGTCAGTTCCCATACAAGTTGATTGCAAGGGTATCACTGGCCTTTGTAGGTGACTTCTCCCGCAGAAATCCCTAACTGTACAAGGTAAGCCTGGCTGGCAGAGTGTTTAGAACACAATTTGGTGTTCACGGGCCTGAAGCCATTCGTCACTTTTGTTTCCAAAGGCCCTTGACCTCCTCTCTCCTTTAAAGTCTTACTCTGTGCTCTGTCTCATCCTAGAAGCAGTGACAAGTTCCCCCAGTTGATGAATGAGAAGTTTTACAAGTGTCCATGCCAACTGAGTTATCTGAGAATGTATCCAGGTCTGCACAGGTCACAACAAAAGTTCCTGCTGCTGGTAGAGCAGTGAGATTCTGAACAAATTGGTTCACTGTCATGCCTGGTTATCAGTTATCTATTGACATATAATGCTGTGTAGCAAATAGCCTCGGGAGCAAACAGAAGTGAGATTGTGTTGCTCATGTGTTGGGGGGGGGGGGTCAGCCAGGTGGCTCTGCTGCTCTTTGCTGGGATCCCGCCCAGGTCCCGGACTTGGCTGGCTGCGGGCTGATCTAGGCTGGCCTCTGACAAGTGGACCATCTCGGCTCTGCTCCATGTGTCTCTCATCCTCCAGGCTAGTTTATACACGTGCTTCTCAGGGTAAACAGCAGGTGGCAGGAGAGAGCAATCACAGCCACACTAACACATTTTAATCCTTTGTATCCCATGTGCTGACATCTTAGTGGCCAGAGCATGCAACAGGAGAGACCCAGAGTCAGTGTGGTGGGCAGGGCAAGGTCACATGGTATGGGGCATGGGTGCAGGCAGGGCTGAAGGTTTAGGACCAGTGTTTCAATTGTTCACCATGGCACTGGGCTCAGGCCACACTTGTTTCTAAGAGTGGAGAACAAGTCAACGTGGTTGTTTGAAGTCTACACACAACACTTCAACAGTCCTCCTCTGGTTTGAGCAGCTGCTATTAATTCAAAAGGTCTGGCATGAACAGGGTGCTAGGTGTTTTTGATGCTGTAATTTCCACCACCAGCCACCATTTCATCCTAAGGAAGTCACCAGACAGTGGACAAAGATGCATGCACAGGGTTATACCATGGCTGAAGATTGAAAACCTGTGGCCATTAATAAAAGACCAGTGAGTACATTTATGTAATGGCCAAAACAAGTCTCAAAGGAAATAAAAGGATATATATGATGCCCTAGAGGGTAATAGGTGATATGGAAAAAATAAGACAGGGGGAGGGGATGAGTATGGAGGAGCGGGAGGAGGAGGCTGAGGTGAGTGGTGGAGGCTTGGGCTGAGACGTTGGGTTTATGACGTGACAGAGAAGAGGGTTCCGGACAGAGGTATCAGCATGTGCAAAGGCCCAGCCAATGTGAGGAGTCCTTATGTTACTGATCCTGCCACCAGCCTCACATAATCAGCTTCCCCGCTGTCCTTTCCTCTCATCTCTGTCCCTCCTCCCTCTTTCCAGATGCCTTGGTCTCTTGCCATAATCACACAACACCACCCCATTAAGTCCTCTGCCTTGGGTCATATAGTCTCCCATGGTGACAATCCAATTCTACAAAATCTTCTGTATTCTCCAGGATTGAGCAATTGCTGAGAAGCCACTGTGTCTGCCGCGGGGTCATTCCATTTTCCCTGAGAAGAGCCAGCCAGGTACAAGGGCATCAGGGTCTCAGGGCCACAGACTTGCGGCCAACGCTCTTTTGAAGTCAAAGCCAATGTTCTTAATAGGCGTGTGACAGGAGGGAAGGAAGCAGCCCGGGACAGGAGAGAAACAGTGGGCTTTGCAAGCTGATTGAGGTGGCTTCACTTGGCCCCACCATTCATCTGCTTTGTGACTTCACCTCCCTGAGCCTCAGCCTCCCCTGGTAAAGGAGGACAATGCCTAGTGGCTAAAGTACCTGGCACATTGGATAGACTCAACAAATTGTAGCCAGATGTTATTGTTGTTGTTGTTGTTGTTGTTGTTAGCACCGCTCCCGTGCCCTGACCCGGGCTTCTCATAGAACAAAACCCCGGATGCCTGGCAGCCAGGGCCCAAGCTTCCACTTAGCATGCTACAACCTGAGGATTCCCCATACCTGCTTTTGAATTTTAGATGATAGATTTGATTAAGGATTCAAGATATTATAATATGCGACTATAAGTAATGTTCTGTTTTACACTGGGGATCCAGGGTTTCTCTCTCCATTCTTCCGTCCTATGAACGTCACCATGGGGTGCCTGGGATACGTGTGGCCAGCATAGGCTGACCTCTCTGACCCCGTGAGGCAGCCCAAGCCCCTCCTTAATGGTCTGAGACAGTCACCATCCTAAATGCTGTGATGATGATAATAGTAATACTCTTTCCTAAACATTTGCTATAAGCACTGTCCATATATATATTATTTTTTATTGCTTTCTCATAGCAGCCAAACCCGTGCTACCTGCTCACACTTCCCTGATCCACGCTCAGATGCAGGGGAGGCTAGGGTGCCCAGGAGAGAAGGGGTGGCTTCTCAAAAGACAGAAGTGGCAAAGAACAGTTATGTTGGCCACCTCACTATGCCAGGCCATGAGCTCAGAGAGGCATGACTGCTGGCCAGGAAGGGGGCACTTCACATGCCCACCATGGCTTGTCACAGGCCAGGGCAGAGTCTCCGGGATTTGAGCAGTTGTCTTTGCTCACCTGTGAGTGGCTCTGTGCCAGATGGCACATGACATCACTTTTCACTTGGGGATAATAGGACAAACATTGAGAGCCCCCACTGTCTCTCAGGCCTGGCCCTAGGAAGGGGAGGCTAAACATGTGGACTGATCATCACACAGGTCATAAACACCTGGGAGTCTGCTCATGTGCCCGCTCTACAGAAAGGAAAACTGAGACTCCATGAGGTTAAGCACAATAGTCCCCATTTACTCATGCAGAATACATTCCAAGACCCCCAGTGAATGCCTGAAACTCTGGAGGTTACCAAGCCGTACACATACTATGTTTCTTCTTATCCATACATATTTATGGTAATGTTTAATTTACCAATGAGGCACTGTAAAAGATTAACAGCAGTAACTAATAATAAAATAGAACAATTTATAACAGTACACTGCAATAAAAGTTATGTGAACATGGTCTCTCTCTTGCTCTCTCAAAATGTTGTATTGTGTGAACCTTTTTACTTTTAAGGAAGCTCTTTACGGCTCCTCTTTAACATACAGATTGCCACTATCACTACTCTTGCTCTTTGGGGCCATTATTAAGTGAAATAAGGGTTACTTGAACATAAGTACCCTGATCATGACAGTTGATCTGATAACCAAGACGGCTACTGAGGGACTAACAGACGGGTAAGTGTATACCGCATGGAGATGTCGAACAAAAGGGATGATTCACATCCAGGGAGGTTGCCATTTGAAACTTATGAATTGATTATTTCTGGAATTTTCCATTTAATATTTTCAGACTGCAGTCGGTGATTGAAACCTCAGAAAATGAAACCACGGATGGGGGTGAGGGGGACAACGACGGTAACTTGTTCTCACTCTCATCTCAAGTGTGCGGTAGGTGGGAACTTAACACAGTGTGAATGGTCAAGACCTTCACCACTTCCCCCTCTGTGCCAAATGGTTGGGCCTTGAGGGAAATGAGAGGGAACTGGTGGGGTCCCCATGCTCAAGGGCTGACAAATTGCCAGGAGTAGGAGTCTGTGATTTTGTTTACTTTTAAGTTCTTTCTTACTTCATTGGTTTTGACATATGTCTACACCATAAAGCAACCACCATCCTCAAGATCATGGATGTATCAATTACTCCCCGAAGCCTCCTTTGGCCCTTGGTAATCTCTCCCTCCTTTCACCCTCCACCTAGACCACCCTCCAGCCCAGGGACCCACTGATCTGTTTTCTGTCACCACAGTTTACACGGCCTCTTTTAGAATTCTATGTAAATGGGCCGTACAGCATGTCATCTCTTGTGCCTGGCATTTCTCACCCAGCATAATACCCTTGAGATCTGCCTAAGTTTTTGCAAGTATCAAGAGCTCATTTCTTTTCCTTAGCAACTAGTATTCCATCATATGAATGTCCTAGAGTTTGTTGATGTTGATCCACCCACCTGCTGATGGACGCTATTTAGATCATTTCCAGAGTGGGGCTATGACAAATAAAGCCGCTGTGAGCATTGGCGTAGTCTTCCTCATCACATGTGCTTTACGTCAGTTGAGTACCTAAGAGTGGAAGGGCTGGATTGTCTCCTAGTGCAATGGTTAAATATTTTTAAAATGGGCAAACATTTTTCAATGAGGCTGTGCTGTTTACGTTGAGAGTTTCAGTTCACCAACACCTGGTATGAACAGCCTTTTAAATGTTGGACTTCTAAATAAGCAGGCAGTGGGATCTCACTGTGATTTGAATGTGCATTTTCTTAATGATTAATGATGGGGGGCATCTTTCATGTGTTTATTCGCCACCTGTATGGCTTCTTGGCTCACATGTCTATCCAACTGTTTTATGCCCATTTTTTTAATTAATTTTTTTTTTATTTTTAGATACTTGTAGCATTCATTTTGAGCCTGTGCCCACTTTTTAATCAGGACTTTTTTTTTTCCATTTTCTTATTGAGCTTTGAGAGTTGTTTATGTACTGTGGACAAAAGAACTTTATCAGATATGTGATGTGCAAATATTTTCTCCTGGCTCATATATTTATGTTCCCTTTGCGACGTTTTTCAAGGAGCAGTAGTTCTTAATTTTTATGAAGTCAAGTTTATCAGTGTTTTCCTTAAGGGATCATGATTGGGGCGTAATATCAAAGAACTTTTTACCTAACCCAAGGTTGCAAAAATTTTCTCCTATGCAGTGACTTTTTCTAGTAGTCTTTATTACTTTATACACCCAAACTCCCCTCCGCTATCATTTCCTTTGACGGAAAGTGCTTCTTTAACATTTCATGTAAAGCTGCTTTTTAGCTTTCATGTGTCCTTTTTTTTTTTTTTTTTTAAAGAAAATATTTATTTCATCCTGGCCAGGCTTGCTCAGTGGATAGAGCATCATTCTGGCATGCTGAGGTCATGGGTTCGATCCCCGGTCAGGGCACATACAAGAAATAGTTAATGAGTGCACAACTAAATGGGACAACCAAGTGGAACAATGAGTTGATACTTCTCTCTGTCTCACTCTCTCAAGTCAATGGGAAATTTTTAAAAAATAAAATGAAATATTTATTTCACCTTTGGTTTTGAAAAATGTTTTCTCTGGTGTAGAATTCTACACAAGTTTTTCTTTCCATATGTTAGAGGGACTCCTTCATGCTGTTCCAGTATGCATCGTTTCTAACAGGAAATCTGCTATAATTCTTACCTTTATAAAATCTGTATGTAATTCGTTTTCTTTTCCCCTGCATGCTTTTAAGATTATTTTATCTTTATCACTGTCTCCAGGCATTTGATTATTATTTGCCTTGGGGTAGTTCCTTTTTGTTTCTTGTGTTTGGAGTTTGTTGAGCTTCTCGTATTTGGGGTTTCACCAAATTTGGAAATTTTTCCATCATAATTTCTTCAAAGGATTTATCCACCCCCATCCCTTCCTTCAGAACCTCCAACTGCATGTGTATTCAGTAGCTTGAAGTTTTTCCACGGCTTCCTAAGGCTCTGTTCAATTTTTGAGTTCTGTTTTTTTTGTGTGTATTGACTTGGAATAATTCTTATTTCTATGTCTTCAAATTCACTAATCTTTTCTCCTATGACATCTTTCTGCCATTGATGTCAATCAGTATATTTTTTATCTCAGACATAGTAGTTTTCATTTCCAGTTTGTTTTTCTATATCTTCCATAGCTCCATATAATGTGCTCAATCTTTCCTCCACATTACTGAACATATGATATATAAAAGCCCTTTTACGGTTCTTATCATTTTGGAGTTAGTTTCCACTGATTGATTTTTTTTTCCTCATTATGGGTTATGCGCTCCTGCATCTTTGGTAATGTTTTGATTGCATGTCAGCAATTGCGAATTTCACCCTTGCACTTGCTGGATGTTTTTGCATTTCTATACATACTTTTCAGCTTTGTTCCTGGATGCAGTTAAATTACTTAGAAACAGTTTGATTCTTTCTTGTCCTGATTTTAGATGTTGTCAGGTGAGACCATGGCAGGATTTGGTCTAAGACTAATTGCCCCCACTACTGAAGCAATGCCCTCTGTGAGCTTCACCGAGAGGAAACGGTTGTTGTGGATGCTGTTCTATCTATCCCTCCCAGGTACTTGTCTACTTTGCCTCATGTTGTTTCCTGCTAAATACTCAAGGGTAACCATCTGCAGATTTCTGGAGCTCTTTTAAGATGCAATCCCCTCTTCTCTGGTTTTCTGCTCTGCAAATTGTAGCTTTCCTGGTCTCTCTGGACACCCTGATTCATCTCCTCGACTTAAGACACCCCTATCTGCCTGGGTTCCCCGCTCTATCCTGTAACATGGAATCTCCCTCCAAGCAGCAAGCTGGGGCCACTGTAGGGCTCACCTCAGTGGTGTGCCATCTCTTTATGACCACTATTCTTTGTTGCCTGATATCAAATATTTAAAAACCATTGTTTCATGTATTTTTATTTTGTTTTCCGGTGGAAGAGTAAATCCAGGCCCTATTATGCCATCTTGACTAGAAGCAAAAGTCCTTGTATAATCTAGTCTTGATAATGAAAAAAATGTAAAGAAGGGCTCTGAAATTGGTGTTATCTAGACATTTATTTGGTACCAGCACCGTCAAGCTGCCCTTTGCATGGGTCATTTATCTCTAACGCTCGGGTGGTGTTGCTACCCCCACTTTTCAGAGTAGGACTTTGACAGAGCTGTCCTAGGTCACAAGAATTTGCATGCAGGTCCTTATATTTGCACTCCTACTTCATCACCTTGCTTAATCACTCAAGGGCCAGAATGAATGAATGAATGAATGAGAATAGAATAGAATAGAATAGAATAGAATAGAATAGAATAGAATAGAATAGAATAGAATAGATGAGTGAATACATGCAAGAGTGTTTAACATTCTGGTCCCATAATTTCTTATAAAAGAAATTAAAAATGCCAGTGCTTGAAGGGAACAACTGGACATTATCTTGACCCATTTCAGAAGCTCAGGAAAGGCAAAGAACTTACCTAAAGCCCACAGCCAGGGAATCAGCCCTGAAATAAAATCTACTCTCTTACTCTTCTTATTCAATTGAGGCTCCTAAAGCAATTGAGGCTCAACAGCATTCCGGTAATATATATGTCTGCATATAATACTTGGCTTTATAGATGTATTTAAATACGTCCCTTTCACCTGGGCTTGCAAAACAGTCGGGTTTTATTTGGACAAATTAGGCTTGAGTACATGGCAGAGCTCTGGGCGAGGGGAGAGAGGTCAGAGCTAACGAGGAGAAATAAAGCAGAATGTTCGGTTAGGCTGTGTCGGGACTTATTTAGAAAACACACTCCCTCCACTTTCCCCCCGCAGCTGTAACTTAATCTGGAAGGCTCTCCTCCCAGACCCCAGGCTGCTCTCACTCGCCTGACCTGCTGGGACTGTCTTCTTCCAGAGCCCTGCTGGAAGGAAAACCATTAAAAATGACTTGCATTAATGGGCTTTTCGGTTTAGGCTGAGAGGGACCTAGAGACGAACATGAGTTTGGAATGAGATCAAGTCTGATCTGTGTTCCAATGGCGTATCAATTAGGGCCCTTTTTGTTGTAAATGATCAAATCTAATTCAAACTAGGTCAAGAAATAGGTGTGTCTGTGTTTATTTATACACACATTCTTATATGATATATGATATATTATATATTGTAATTATGGTGTATGTTGTATATTATATAGTATAAATTATGTATTAGATGGTGTATTATATATGATATGTTCATATGACAGGTAAGTTTGAGGTGAAATACTTTCAGATAAGCCGAATCCACTTGTATCTGTCCTTTCTCTCTCTCTCTCTCTCTCTCTCTCTCTCTCTCTCTCTCTCTCTCTCGGATTTCTTTTTAGCGCTTTTTAAATTAAATTTATTGGGATGACACTTGTTAACATAATTGTACAGGTTCCAGGTACCCAATTCTACAACACATTTCTGTACATCGTACTGTGTGTTCACCACCCCAAATCGAGTCTTCATCCATCACCATTTATCCCCTCACACCCTCCTCCCCTCAGCCACCCGGCAATTGCCACACTGTTAGCCCTGTCCATGAGTGGTTTGTTGTTGTTTTTTTTTCCTTTTGCTTTTAAAACAATGTTATCATTGCCATTGCAAAAGGAATCCATGGTAATTTTAGGGGAAAAATTAAAAATATATTAAAAATTGGGAAAAACATGAACTCACCCCAACCCCACATGAGCATAAGGTTAAGTAGGGTTTAACCACCCGGTGTTCTGCAACAGCCCAGGAAACCTCCTTAAGCTGGGCTTCTCCACTGACACCACTAAAGAGATAATTGAGCCCCAATTGTGTTTTATTTTAAAGGTATAGGAAGACATCCTGCCCTTGTGGGCATGGAGACAATCTGCTGGTATTTGGACAAATTGTCTTGGCGGTGAGGCTGGGGCTGTGGCCAGTTAAGCCTTGTGCTTTTAAGGACTGTTGTTGGGAGGGAGATCAGTTAAGAATTCTATACATCACTGCTCCCCGCTGGGCATGTAAAGAGCTGCTTCTAGGGCAGAGACAGACGTAGCTTTCAATAGCCCTGACCCTTGGGAGGAGAGAGGCCTTCCGCAAATCCCTTTCAATCTTTCTGATTATATGGGAAGATCCCACTTGTTACTACTCTGTTTCTAACATCTCTCCAGAACTTGCTAATGTCCCCCCCCCCTTTTTTTTAGCAGCAAGCAGTCTTCAAACAGAACTTTTCAGCAAGAGGTGGTAGATGCAATAGGGCAGTCTATATTTCCCCCACTCAAAGGAGCCATGATTGTAAGGTGCACCATTCTTTTTTGCATATCTCTAAGAAAGACGTAAAACATTCTCATTATTTGTGAAAGAACCATTCACTGTAAGTTACATCTCAATTTCAAAGTTACTGAAATGTTCAAAAAGTGGAAAAAGAGACAAATACAGATTAACAGCAAAAAGCCCCCTGTATATCCTGTTAATTACAAAATTCAAGAAATTCAGTGTTGCCATTGTTTTTATATTTATAGCTGCCTTCTATTTATGACAGGTGATGAGGAATTTCCATTTAAATTGGTTACATCAATTAGCTTTAGAAATAAAGGCTTAGGATGACGTCAGAGTAATGGCGGGGTAGGAAGCGATACCGATAAATCTCCCCCAAAACTCAACAAGATCTTCAACCAGAAACAGAAAAACCTATACTTGGAGCTTCCAGATGCTTCGCAATACACCCAAAGGTATGATTGAGTGAAAAATTGGCTAAATATATAACCAAACCCCGAAGGAAATAGGGAGTAAGAAATGCTCCTCCTTCCTCACTAACCTAAACAGGGCGGCTTTCTCTGGTAACTGTGAATATAGAAACTGAGGCGGGCAAAGGGGGTGAATAGATCCAGGCCGCCGCAGCACAAACGGCCGAACCAGGCTGTGGCACAGAGATCCAAGCCGAGGAAAATCTGATCCTGTGGCAACCCGGGCAATACAAGCTAACACTTGCGCCAAACCCAAACAAAGAAAGAAAAGCAGAGCGGCCATTTTACCCGGTCTCCTGGTCGGTGCGCAGTTAGTGGGCGAGAATTTCTTCCTGGGAAAGCCACGCACGGGAGGGAGTGAGAACTAATTCCAACGGTGGAGATTTTCCGTGCTGGAGGGTGTTTCACTCAGAGGGAACCGCGGCCGGCCTCATATCCTGGTTTGCGCACGCAGATAAGGAGTGAGCAATTCCTCCGAGTGCCTCGGCAGTGCGCGCCCGTGTTATTGCACAGAGGGGCAGAGTCAGGGGCCTTTGTGTGGGCCAAAGCGGAATCTCGGGCCGCCCCAGCGCCTTGCAAAAGCCACGCACGGGGACGGAGCAAGACTCAATTCCAACGGTGGAGATTTTCCGTGCTGGAGGGTGTTTCACTCAGAGGGAACCGCGGCTGGCCTCATATCCTGGTTTGCGCGCGCAGATAAGGAGTGAGCGATTCCTCCGAGTGCCTCGGCAGTGCGCGCCCGTGTTATCGCACAGAGGAGCAGAGTCAGGGGCCTTTGTGTGGGCCAAAGCGGAATCTCGAGCCGCCCCAGCGCCTTGCAAAAGCCGCGCACGGGGACGGAGTGAGACTCAATTCCAACGCTACAACTTTTCCCTGCGGTTGGGGGTTTCACTCAGAGCGTGAGACTGCTGGCCGGATATCCTGGTCGCAGACAGTGAGTGAGAGTTTCCTCCAAGCGCCCCGGAAGTGGGTGCCCGCTTGTGTTACCGGACAGAATGGCAGAGCCAGAGGTCTTTGAGTGGGCAGAAAGCCCGCCTGATTATGCTAGCAGCTCTGACTGACTGAGCCTTACCCAGAGCCCTGTGCTGAGTGGAAATAGAGTGGGGAGTTGCCAGCTCTTTGAGCCTCTTACTATCCAGGCAGAGGCAGCAGCAACCCCATAGCTGGATTATCAGGCTACTAATTAAGGAAGGAAAGACTAGGAGAAAGGCTCCAGGAACACGGACTCTCTCACTGTCGGAGCCTATAAATGCTATTGAGCTTCGACTGCCAACGAGACTAAAGCACAATACATGACATTGCCATAGAGACTTATCAACTGCAAACCTCTACCTGAGCGTGCCAAAGGGGCAGAACCCGGGGTACAGAGTCACCGACCAGGAAGAGGGAGAGAAAAGAAAAAGCAAGAAGATAACCTCTCAAAATCAAGAATAATCTGCAGACTTTATAAACTATCACATTTTATTATATTTGTTCGTTTGTTTCTCTTATCTTCATTCTTGATACTTTTTTTCCTCCTCCAATTTGGCCGATTAACTCTCTACCGGTCTTACTCTCTCCTCTCCTTGAACTACACTACCCATAAGTGTTACATCTCCCATTATCTTTTCTCTTCTCTTCCTTTCTCTCTATGAGGGTTGCACTCCAAAACCCTTAACTCTCTCTCTCTCTCTCCTTTCTTTTTTCTTCTTTTAGTGGTTACCTCTTTTTTTTCTCTCTCTCTCTTTCTTTTCTCCCTCTATATTAGTTTCTTCCTTTCTCCTTTACATCTCCTCTCATTCAAACCTCAATAACAAACAAATTATCTTATCTGGGACTCAAACCTATGTTTGTGGCATTTTGGGGGGTTTTTACTTCACCTTTTTAACTCACTAGCAGTGCTCTCATCCCTGGCTCTCCATATTATCTAGTTCTTGTTCCACTAAATACAATAGTAATTTTTTAATTTGTCCCCCCATTTTTCCATTTTCCTCTTATTCCTCTCATCATAACTCTTAGACAACCAACACCTAAAAGCAAATCATTTCATTCTTGACCCAAATTTTTTCCTTATTTGCTTTTTGTGGGTCCATACGCTCTTTTTTTTCTTTTTTCTTTCCTTTTATTTTTTTTTTCCTTTTTTTTTTTTTTTTTTTGCCCCTTTATTACTTTTCCCCAATTCAGGCCCTCCATCACAGGCATTGTTTGTTATAATTCACAGTCCACCACAAGATTTTCTCAAAAAAGAGGGGAGAGGAGAGGAGAGGAAAAAAGGAGGGGGGGAATAATTTCCTTTTTTTAATTTTTATTTTATTTTTCTTTATTTCATTATTAATTTTTTTTAAAAAAAAAACAACTCTTTTCGATTTTTTATTTTTTTTATTGTTATTTTTTTTAACTTTTTATTCTTTATTAAATCTCATTAATACTATCAACAAAACCACCCTCAGATGCCATTAAGAAAGAGAAAATTGAATATCATGGATACAAAAGAAAGAGAGGTAACACAGCTAGATGAGGAAAAATCTATGGAGAAAAAATTTAATATATTGGAAACCTTGGAGCTAAATGACAGAGAATTCAAGATAGAAATACTAAAAATCCTCCAAGATATACAAGAAAACACAGAAAGGCAATTTAGGGAGCTCAGAAAACAACTCAATGAACACAAAGAATATATGTCCAAGGAAATTGAAACTATAAAAACAAATCAAACAGAGATGAAAAACTCAATTCACGAGCTGAAAAACGAAATAACAAGCTTAGCTAATAGAACAGGTCAGATAGAAGAGAGGATTAGTGAAATAGAAGACAAGCAACTTGAGGCACAACAGAGAGAAGAAGAAAGAGACTCAAAAATTAAAAAAAATGAGATAGCCCTACAAGAATTATCTGACTCCATCAAAAAGAATAACATAAGAATAATAGGTATATCAGAGGGAGAAGAGAGAGAAAATGGAATGGAGAACATACTCAAACAAATAATAGATGAGAACTTCCCAAGCCTGTGGAAAGAACTAAAGCCTCAAGTTCAAGAAGCAAACAGAACTCCAAGTTTTCTTAACCCCAACAAACCTACTCCAAGGCATATCATAATGAAATTGACACAAACAAACAGCAAAGAAAAAATTCTCAAGGCAGCCAGGGAAAAGAATACAACATATAAAGGAAGGCCCATTAGATTATCATCAGATTTCTCAGCAGAAACTCTACAAGCTAGAAGAGAGTGGACCCCAATATTTAAAGTCCTGAAAGAGAGGAACTTTCAGCCATGAATACTATACCCATCAAAGCTATCCTTCAAATACGAAGGAGAAATAAAAACATTCACAGATACAGAAAAGATGAGGGAATTTATCATCAGAAAACCCCCACTCCAGGAATTACTAAAGGGGGTTCTCCAATCAGATACAAAGAACAAAAAAAAACAGAGCCACAAGTAAAAGCTCCAAGAAGAACACAATAAAACCAAATTTAAACTGTGACAACAACAAAAAGAAAGAGGGGGAGAAGATGGAGATTAACAGTAGCAAAGGACGATGGAGTGCAAAAGTACTCACAAAATAGTTCGCTACAATGAACAGGGTAGGGACCCTTTTCATTACTCAAAGGTAACCACCATTGAAAAAACCACCACAGAAGCACATGAGATAAAAAAGATAGCAACAGAGGAAAGATGTATGGAATACAACCAAATAAAAACAAAAGATAGAAAAACAAAAGAGAAGGATCAAACAAGACACAAAACTAACAGAAAGCAAGATATAAAATGGCAATAGGGAACTCACAAGTATCAATAATTACACTAAATGTAAACGGATTAAACTCACCAATAAAAAGGCACAGAGTAGCAGAATGGATTAAAAAAGAAAATCCAACTGTATGCTGCCTACAGGAAACTTATCTAAGTAACAAGGATAAAAACAAATTCAATGTGAAAGGCTGGAAAACAATACTCCAAGCAAATAACATCCAAAAAAAAGCAAGTGTAGCAATACTCATATCGGATAATGCTGACTACAAGACAGGAAAAGTACTCAGAGACAAAAATGGCCATTTCATAATGGCTAAGGGGACACTGAATCAAGAAGACATAACAATTCTTAATATATATGCACCAAACCAAGGAGCACCAAAATATATAAGACAGCTACTTATTGACCTTAAAACAAAAACTGACAAAAATACAATCATACTTGGAGACCTCAATACACCGCTGACGGCTCTAGATCGGTCATCCAAACAGAGAATCAACAAAGACATAGTGGCCTTAAACAAAACACTAGAGCACCTGGATATGATAGACATCTACAGGACATTTCATCCCAAAGTGACTGAGTATACATTTTTCTCCAGTGTACATGGATCATTCTCAAGAATTGACCATATGTTGGGCCACAAAAACAACATCAGCAAATTCAGAAAAATTGAAGTTGTACCAAGCATATTTTCTGATCATAAAGCCTTGAAACTAGAATTCAACTGCAAAAAAGAGGAAAAAATCCCACAAAAATGTGGAAACTAAACAACATACTTTTAAAAAATGAATGGGTCAAAGAAGAAATAAGTGCAGAGATCAAAAGATATATACAGACTAATGAAAATGACAATACGACATATCAGAATCTATGGGATGCAGCAAAAGCAGTGATAAGAGGGAAGTTCATATCGCTTCAGGCATATATGAACAAACAAGAGAGAGCCCAAGTGAACCACTTAACTTCTCACCTTAAGGAACTAGAAAAAGAAGAACAAAGACAACCCAAAAGCAGCCGAAGAAAGGAGATAATAAAAATCAGAGCAGAAATAAATGAATTAGAGAACAGAAAAACTATAGAAAAAATTAATAGAACAAGGAGCTGGTTCTTTGAAAAGATCAACAAAATTGACAAACCCTTGGCAAGACTTACCAAGGTAAAAAGAGAAAGAACTCATATAAACAAAATCCAAAATGAAAGAGGAGAAATCACCGCGGACACCGTAGATATACAAAGAATTATTGTAGAATACTATGAAAAACTTTATGCCACTAAATTCAACAACCTAGAAGAAATGGATAAATTCCTAGAAAAATACAACCTTCCTAGACTGAGTCAAGAAGAAGCAGAAAGCCTAAACAGACCTATCAGTAGAGAAGAAATAGAAAAAACCATTAAAAACCTCCCCAAAAATAAAAGTCCAGGCCCTGATGGCTATACCAGCGAATTTTATCAAACATTCAAAGAAGACTTGGTTCCTATTCTACTCAAAGTCTTCCAAAAAATTGAAGAAGAAGCAATACTTCCAAACACATTTTATGAGGCCAACATAACCCTCATACCAAAACCAGGCAAGGATGGCACAAAAAAAGAAAACTACAGACCAATATCTCTAATGAATACAGATGCTAAAATACTAAACAAAATACTAGCAAATCGAATACAACAACATATTAAAAAAATAATACATCATGATCAAGTGGGATTCATCCCAGAATCTCAAGGATGGTTCAACATACGTAAAACGGTTAATGTAATACACCATATCAACAAAACAAAGAACAAAAACCACATGATCTTATCAATAGATGCAGAAAAGGCTTTCGATAAAATACAACACAATTTTATGTTTAAGACTCTCAACAAAATGGGTATAGAAGGAAAATATCTCAACATGATAAAGGCCATATATGATAAACCATCAGCTAACATCATATTAAATGGCACTAAACTGAAGGCTTTCCCCCTTAAATCAGGAACAAGACAGGGTTGTCCACTCTCTCCACTCTTATTTAATGTGGTACTAGAGGTTCTAGCCAGAGCAATCAGACAAGACAAAGAAATAAAAGGCATCCATATCGGAAAAGAAGAAGTAAAGGTATCACTTTTTGCAGATGATATGATCCTATACATCGAAAACCCCAAAGAATCCACAAAAAGACTACTAGAAACAATAAGCCAATACAGTAAGGTCGCAGGATACAAAATTAACATACAGAAGTCAATAGCCTTTCTATATGCCAACAATGAAACAACTGAGAAGGAACTCAAAAGAATAATCCCCTTCACGATTGCAACAAAAAAAATAAAATACTTAGGAATAAACATAACAAATAATGTAAAGGACTTATATAATGAAAACTATAAACCATTGTTAAGGGAAATTGAAAAAGATATAATGAGATGGAAGAATATACCTTGTTCTTGGCTAGGAAGAATAAATATAATCAAGATGGCTATATTACCCAAAGCAATATACAAATTTAATGCAATTCCCATCAAACTTCCAATGACATTTTTTAAAGAAATAGAGCAAAAAATCATTAGATTTATATGGAACTATAAAAAACCCCGAATAGCCAAAGCAATCCTAAAGAAAAAGAATGAAGCTGGGGGCATAACAATACCTGACTTCAAACTCTATTATAGGGCCACGACAATCAAAACAGCATGGTATTGGCAGAAAAATAGACACTCAGACCAATGGAACAGAATAGAAAGTCCAGAAATAAAACCACATATATATAGTCAAATAATTTTTGATAAAGGGGCCAACAACACACAATGGAGAAAAGAAAGCCTCTTCAATAAATGGTGCTGGGAAAACTGGAAAGCCACATGCAAAAGAATGAAACTGGACTACAGTCTCTCCCCCTGTACAAAAATTAACTCAAAATGGATCAAAGATCTAAACATAAGACCTAAAACAATTAAGTACATAGAAGAAGACATAGGTACTCAACTCATGGACCTGGGTTTTAAAGAGCATTTTATGAATTTGACTCCAATGGCAAGAGAAGTGAAGGAAAAAATTAATGAATGGGACTACATCAGACTAAGAAGTTTTTGCTCAGCAAGAGAAACTGATAACAAAATAAACAGAAAGCCAACTAAATGGGAAATGATATTTTCAAACAACAGCTCAGATAAGGGCTTAATATCCAAAGTATACAAAGAACTCATAAAACTCAAGAACAAACAAACAAACAATCCAATAAAAAAATGGGAAGAGGATATGAATAGACACTTCTCCCAGGAAGAAATACAAATGGCCAACAGATATATGAAAAGATGCTCATCTTCTTTAGCTATTAGAGAAATGCAAATCAAAACGGCAATGAGATACCACCTCACACCTGTTCGATTAGCTGTTATTAGCAAGTCAGGTAATAGCAAATGTTGGAGAGGCTGTGGAGAAAAAGGAACCCTCATCCACTGTTGGTGGGAATGTAAAGTAGTACAACCATTATGGAAGAAAGTATGGTGGTTCCTCAAAAAACTGAAAATAGAACTACCTTATGACCCAGCAATTCCTCTACTGGGTATATATCCCCAAAACTCAGAAACATTGATACGTAAAGACACATGCAGCCCCATGTTTATTGCAGCATTGTTCACAGTGGCCAGGACATGGAAACAACCAAAAAGCCCATCAATAGATGACTGGATAAAGAAGATGTGGCACATATACACTATGGAATACTACTCAGCCATAAGAAATGATGACATCGGAACATTTACAGCAAAATGGTGGGATCTTGATAACATGATACGAAGCGAAATAAGTAAATCAGAAAAAAACAGGAACTGTATTATTCCATACGTAGGTGGGACATAATAGTGAAACTAAGAGACATTGATAAGAGTGTGGTGGTTACGGGGGGGAGGGGGGAATGGGAGAGGGAAAGGGGGAGGGGGAGGGGCACAGAGAGAACAAGATAGAGGGTGACGGAGGACAATCTGACTTTGGGTGGTGGGTATGCAACATAATTGAACGACAAGATAACCTGGACTTGTTATATTTGAATATATGTATCCTGATTTATTGATGTCACCCCATTAAAAAAAATTATAAAAAAAAAAAAAGAAATAAAGGCTTATTAAATAAAATATTTCAATTACATTAAAATATTTGTTTATTAAATTAAAATTTTAATAATTAAATTTAAGCCTATTTAATGCAAACTACTATAAATTAAATATTTAATAAGTATGTGCATTAAATAAATTTATGTATTTATTTATTTTACTATTTTTATTTTTTTTAGTGAGAGAGAAAGGGAAAGAGATGAGAAGCATCAGCTTGTAGTTTGTGGCACTTAAGTTGTTCATTGATTGCTTCTCATATGTGCCTTAGTGGGGGGGCCTCCAGCCAAGCCTGTGACCACTTGCTTGGCCAAAGACCTTGGGCTTCAAGCCAGAGACCTTTGGGCTGAAGCCAGCGACCATGGAATCATGTCTATGATCCCATGCTCAAGCCAGAGACTTTATGCTGGTGAGCCTGTGCTCAAGCTGGATGAACCTACATTCAAGTCTGTGACCTCAGGGTTTCCAACCTGGGTCCTCGGCGTCCCAGGTCAATGCTCTATCCACTGTGCAACCACCTGGTCAGGCAAATTTATGTATTTATTTAAGGAAAAAACCTTAAGTAAATTATAGTATTACTGATACAATTCTACAAGCTAGTATATGAACCACTAAGGATTGGAAACTCCCATGACAAATGATATGGCAAAACTTGGGCACAATGTAACTTCCAAGCCTTTCTTAATATTGGGGGAGAGTCTCTAATGAGTGAATATACACTAAATGACCATTTAGTTCATTTCCATATTTCTGTTAAAGAGGAAAACAGAGGTCTAAAAAGAAGGAGAAATGTAATATAAGATAATCACTGAGTTTAGACTCAACCTCAGAACTCAGGAATCCAGCTGGATTATACATTACTCCCTCTGTGTTTCTACACTAGGGGAGAAGTCAGCCACATAGAATTTCCCTCAGTTGTACCTCTTCTCCTCTTCCTTTTCCAGGACCAAACTCCAAGACATGCTGTTCACTACATTAGTCAGATAGAGTTTCTTGCTGGGTCCAAACCAAGAGATAGTTTATATCAAGTCCTTTCTTACCATCATTTAGCCCTTCTTGATTTTGGAATTTTGATTCATGCATTTGTTGGCTGGAATATATTTAATACATATATACAATAGAATATATAGTAACAATAACATTGGATCATTTAGGGATCCCAGGTAGAAGATTTAGCAGTTTGACGACACCTTATATGCACCACTGGGCAACCATTTGTCTTTCTTGATTTAAACAAAACCCAGTGATGGGTCATTTAATGCAATTTTATATTTAGAAAATAACTTTTTTTTCAAGAAGGACACATGAGAATTTCTTTTCAAATCCTTAAATGTATGAGAATATTTTTTTGTTGTTGTTGCTTTATAAATTAAAAACAGTTTGGCTGGGTATAAAAATCATGGGTCACAACTTTTATTCTTTCAATATTCATTTATTGGGGATATTTATTATTACAGACAAGAAATGTTCATCTTTTGAAGGTAAAATAACTAATTTAATGTTTAATATTTTATTTCTAGAGTATTACAGGATTTTCAACTACTTTTGGGATTCAAAGCCAGAACTCAGCTAGTCACAGTCATCTTTTCATTATTTTTTGGATATTGTGGTAATGCCTTTCAAGACACATTCTGAAGACTTTTTAAACTCTGGTATGTTTCTTTCTGTTGTATCTTTGATTAATGTTAAAACTACAATGACTGCCTCTCAGGATGATTATTATAATTAATTGATATTTTTTTCCATAGTGAAATTAGGATGATTTCTGGCATCCACCAAGTGTTTGAAATTGTAACCCCTTTTCCTGCTTCTTTAAGAGTCATTGGGAGATATTTAGGCTTCTTATTTGGATAATGGTCATATTGATTAATAGATTGGTGTTTCCCATGATTATAGTCACCAGATCCCTAATATTATGCTCAAGACTAGGACATTTTGTGATCTTCTGAAACCCACAAGACAGCTCCACCTCAATGAAAGAAGTTTTGAGATTTGACCTGAATCTTTGGGAAAGGACCAGGCAATGGGTCTCATCAGACCAACAACAGAGTCTCATGAAACATTTTGAGAATAGAAATATGCAATTTGAACTTTCAATGGGTGAGAAGGCATAAAAATTCAGAAACTTAGAATTCTTTCTACAAGTGCAATTAGGCTTACTAAGCAAATGTAAACAGGATAAAAGAGTATCTCTTAAGAGAGAAAAAACTTTTTCAAGCAGTTATTGAAAACCCATCTACAAATTGCATGTTAATTATAAATCAAGTACTCTAGAAACACCCATTGATAGTTTCTTTGTAAATTGTAAATCATGTAAGAGAGCTCATTCACAAAATGATCTGTGCACTAGTTACAAATAAGCAACTTAAATGCACACATAAACAACTGGTATAGTATATAATATATATGTGCTAATTATAAAAGATATTTTATTATCTCTCATTTCCATATTAAATATGTGCTCACTGCCCACTAAATATTTTAGAAAATTCTATGCACCAATCATTTTCATGCTAATTATGCAGCAAATAATTTGAAATACACAGGGTGGGGAAAAAGTAGATTTGTAGTTGTGAATACATGAAACATAGAGTTTATTCTTGTGTTATTATTTATTAATTATTGTATAATTGTAAACCTACTTTTGCCCCACCCTGTATTTGCAAATAATTCATGTACTAATTGCATAATAAACACTTATAAAAACTAAAGTATAAATTATGTGCTAATGACGTATAAAACACCTTAGGAACCCCCAAATACAAATGATTTATGTTTAATTACACACCAGACACTTCAGGAACACCCATGTGCAAATGATTTATGTGCTAATTACACCAATACTTAATTTCAAAAATGTCAAACAACAAATTACTTGTATGCTAATCACAAATCTGAACACTTATTTGCAATTGATTTATGGACTAATTATTAGTTGTTCTTATCTGTTTCCTTTAAGGACCCACGGTCATCAACAGATTGACAGCTTTCCTCTGGTTACTTATTATGAATATAAATAAAATTTTAGTCCATAATGAAAAGCTTTTTGGACCCTCTCTTTATCCTCCCCTCCTCCATAATTCCTGCCTAATTATTGATTATGTGATTACAGATCTCATCTTGGGGTGCTGTGAACCTCAGGAAACATCTCTTTGAGCAGGCTCAGAAATTTTCCAGGGTAAAAATATTCTCTAGGCTTTGCCTGTCTAGAATCATCCAAAGAAATTCATAAATGAAGTATAGATGCTTATTAGATATGCATTCTGTGTGGTCAATTTTACCCATTCAAGGCAGCCCTTGTTCACCTCTATTTACACATAAGTGATGTCATTATTGTGTCTATTACCGTTGCTACTACCTCTTCATGCCCCTCTACCAGACCATAGCTTACTAAAAGTTTCCTAATTCATTATCTTATTAAATGTGCATCTCACAAAATAGGGAGAAATCAAGAATAGGAATTAGAATGTCCAATTTTGCAAATGGGGAAACTGAGGCTCGAGGTAGTGAAGTCATATTACCCCTGCCAGATATTGTTCCAATGTCTGAGACCCCACAGCTCCTGGTCCTTCTTCTGTCTGGTTTCCACTTGGCATTTTCCTCCACAAAAAAAACCCCTCCAATACTGTCATCTTCACGGAAGCTTCCAGAACCAAAACACCCCACTGCCTACAGGCCCCACGCTCTCCCGTGACCCCATCCCCAGGTCCCTGGCCTCTCCCTCCACACCAGGCTGGCATTCCAAACCCAACTGCTGGGCCCCTCCCTCCACCCTAGCACGTTTCTCACCTCTTTAAGAGTGAAAATGTATATCCTAGAGATTGTGACTTAATTGACTGATTAATAACAGAGAACCTAATTGAACGCTCCCAGCCTGTGTGTACGATGTCTTAATGTTAGAGCCTTGGGAGTAAGCGCACAGCAGGGGAGTTGGAACCTCAGCACCACGCTGGCATTTCCAATTTAGGAGTCATCCTCATTATACAAGAAGCCGGTCCCTTTGTCCCCTGGAAAAGCTCGAGATCTCAAACCAGACTCCCGGGTACCATCATTCTTGACTCCATCCTATCCGCAGGCAATGAACATAGAGGTGTGGGTCTCCTCCCTCCCTCCCCTCTCTCTATCTTCTCTCTCTCTCTCTCTCTCCCCTCATTATTTGTACTCCTCATTGCATAATCTGAGCAGCTCAGCAAATATTCATGAGATGCCACCGTGGGGTCTGTGAGCAGCACAGAAGTGGGCCCGGGGAGGTGACGTGAAGTTGGCATCTCGAGCGCTAAAGGGTGACTGGAGGAGGCAGTGAGATGCCTCCAGGTCTGGCCGCCGGCTGCAGCCTGCTCCGCTCAGCCTTCTCCTTCAGGAAGAGGTCTTCTGATGCTCACAGAGCCCCGGGGAGGTGGTCCAGTCTGGGTGTGGTGAGGGGAGGGTCGTGAGGGCTCCCCGGACCACAGCCTGGTGCTCCTCCCTGCTGGTCAGGCAGAACATCTTGGAGGCCTCCTGTGCATCTGTGATCAGTCACGCCACAACCACAGGCTGGTGGCTTAAGCGGCAGATATTTATGTTCTCACAGTTCTGGAGGCTAGATGTCCAAGCTCAAGATGTTGTAGGTTTGGCCTCTCTCCTTGGCTTGCAGGCGGCGGCCACCTTCTTGCTGTGTTCTCAGGTGACCTTTCCTTGGTACACGCACACCTGGTGTCTCTCTGGGTATCTGGTTTTCCTTTTCTTATAAGGACACGGCTCGGACTGAATTAGGGCCCACCCTGAGGTGAGGACTTCATTTTAACTTAAGGCCCTAACTCCAAATGCAGTTGCATTCTGAGGTCCTAAGGGTTAGGACTTCAACATAGGAATCGTGGACAGACACAAGTCAGCTCAAAACAGCACCGCCATTCGGAGCACTCCAAGTCTCCTGTACCCACACGTGGCCAACCCCGGCCTGATGGCCTTGCCCCTCTGCCCAACTGCCAGTTCCCTTTTCTCTTCTCAGCTGGCCAAGTGCCACCAACACAAGTCAAAGAGTTAGGCTCTGTTGTTCCTCTTATTCCCAATCATCTCCAGTGCCCCCCCATGGACCTGAGCCCCGAACACCACAGCCCAAGTCCAAGGTCCCCTCATCTCCTCCCTGGACCTCTGCTGCAGCCTTCAGCTGTCTCCCTGCGTCCCACCTTGCCCATCGGCTCTGTGTCCCCACTCTGCTCAAACACCCCATCATCTCACCCTCTCTTCTCCCACCCAGTCCTCACCACCCCGACATCAGTCGCATCACTGCCCCTTGGCAGGCCCCTGGGGTGCAAGCCACCTCTCGGCCTCCTCTGCCTTCGCTGTGTATTTCTATGGACTGAATTGTTGCCCAAAATTTATAAATTGAAGCCCAAGCCCCCAGTGGGACTGTGTTTGGCAATAAGGCCTGTAGGAGGTAATGAAAGTTGATGAGGTCATAAGAGTGATGAGGTCATAATAGGACTAGTGTCCTTGTAAAAAGAGACACCACAGAGCTCTCTCTGTCCCCATACACAGGCATCAAAGAAAGGCCAGGTGAAGACACTCAGAGGAACATGTCTGTAAGCCAGGAAGAGGGTCTCGCCAGGAACCAGTTCCACCTGCACCTTGATCTTGATCTTCTAGCCTCCAAATCTATAAGAAACTAACTTTCTGTTTTTTCAGCCACTGGGCTTGTGGTATTTCGTTAGGGCATCTGAGCTAAAGCAGATATGTGCGTGAAATCGCACCCAGTAATCTGAACCTTTCACTCCACATAAGGTAAGCCTCAAAGTAAAGTAGGTAGAAAAGGAAGAGAAAGGAGCGGCTTGACCTCATGTGTAACCTCCAGTGGGAGAGAGGATCATGTGGGGTGCCTGAGACTGTGCCCTTTGACTGATGAGAAGCGATGCTGAGAATAGTGAAAGGACATGCGGCTGCAGTGACAGAGCAGGATGCACAGCCAAGTTCAGTCTGGCAAAGTCTGGTCGTGGGTGCTATCTGCCAAGCCCCGGGCTGGGCAAAGGCACCCTCATATGCCCAGGTGGCCCTGCTGAAGGAGCCCAGGCCTGACAAGTACAACACAGTGTACTCGGCCAGTATGACGGGCTTCAGTGACAGCATAAGAGCGCAAAGGGCCACCTAGCAGCCCAGGATGCCAGGGAGATGGGGCTTCTGAGCCAAAATGTAAGGGGTGGCCAGACAGAGCCTGCATTTTGACAGGCTTTCCAAGTCCCAGGAGAGTCAATAAACCCTGCTTCTTAAAGTGTGGTGGATGGGCCAGCAGCATCCGTGTCACATGGGAGCTCTCTGATGATACAGAGCTGTGGTTCCACCCATCCTGATGGCATCAGGATCGGCATTATAACAAGCTTCCCTGGGAAAGCGCATTCGTGGTGGGAAGGTCCTGGTCTGGATGTCTCAGAAAGACACAGGGAGCCAGGGAGAGCTGTGAGCACGGAGGTGGCGTCCTCTTGAAGGACTGAGTACCCTCGTTTCTTTCTATCCCAGCTCCAGATGCTTTCGAGGGGCCCAGCTCAGGCCGCCTGCTCAGTCTCCACTGACCCCAGGCAACCAGGTCCCTGCAGACTTGTGTCTACACTCACCTCCTGGACCCAGCAGGTCTGCCCGCAGTGAGCCCGTGATGGAGCATTTAGAGCACTGATTGGGAAATGGGCTGCTTACCTGCGACAAAGGAGGGCTTCTCTTCTCTGAGACCTGGAACAAAGAAGCCTTCCAGGCAGCTAATTACCTGATAGGTAGTGAGACTCTCACCTACTGGGCCTTTTAGCTCAGTTAATAAAGCAATTTTCCGGGCCCTTTGTCGTTCTCTTGTTGTGATCTTTGGTCGACACAAGTTTTACAAAATGAGAAAGTTATACAAAGCCTGCTCGCTGCAGAGTTCAGCTGGGAGGATAAGTGGCTGGGGCTGCTCCAGCTCCCCGCCAGGCCAGAGTGGAGACCATTGTCGAGGCCAGACCAGGGCCAGGCACCTGGGAAAAGGTGAGGGCCTCCCTGCTCTTGAACGGTCTACAAATCCAACATGGTGCCTGGATAATTGCACATACAGTATATAATATTACAGGTTATCCCAAGAACTAATTTAAATAAGGTCCTATATGCAAAAGGGGCTTAACAAAATGTACACTCAATTTCAATGGTGGGGGTTATTTTCTTAGACCAGATATTTGGAATTGAATGGGGACAACTTCCCTTCTAACTTTCTGCAGTGATTGTCTTTTTATCCCTAATAATTTCTCTGACATCAATATTGTTACTAGCAGGTTTTTTTAGGTTACTCTTTATCTGGTTTATCTTTTTATCTCTGTTACTTTCAATGATTGTTTCCCTTTTGCCTTAGGTGAGTCTTTTATCAATAGTATGCAGGTTGATTTTTTAAATTTTGTCTTAATTCAAACTAAGAATTGATTTAACACATGTACAATTATAGTGAATCCTGGTATTTTGACCTATTTCTGCTTCTCCTAACTTTCTATTGTGTGATATTTTCCTTAAAATCTGTTCCCTCTCCTGAGTATTTAATTCTACTAGTTTACAAGTCATTTGTTATGGTTTATTCTTTTGATGGTAACCCTTACATTTTAATATGCAATCTTGTCTTAAATTCGAAGGTTACTTACTTTCTCCCTTCCAAGCAATAAAAAAAGATTCCTTTCTTCCTCCAAAATTAATATTTTAGTTCCATTTTTCTCAAATTCAATTAAAAGATAGATATTATTATTATTATTAATTTTTTTATCCTCTGTGTTACTTTGGACTTTTTAATATATTGACCAATTCCTTGGTTCACTCTTGCTTCTTCCATTCTTTTTCTTTTATTTATGTTTCAAATTCCTTACACTCTTTGCTGGGCCCTGGGTGGTTGGCTCAGTGGATAGTGTTGGCCTGGTATGCAGATGTCCCAGGTTTGATTCCCAGTCAGGGAACACATGAGAAGTGACCATCTGCTTCTCCTGCCCTTCCTCTCCCTCTTCTCTCTCTCTCTTCCCCTCCCAGAGCCGGTGGCTTGATTGGTTTGAGCATCAAACCCAGGCACTGAGGATGGCTCTGTTGGTCCAAGCATTGGCCCTAGAAGGGGATTGCCAGGTGGATCCCAGTTGGGGTGCATGCGAGAGTCTGTCTCTCTCCCCTCCTCTCACTTAAAAATAAGTAAATAAATAAATAAAACCATATGGTCTGTTCTCTTTCTTGTCTTGCTTCATACAATCAACAATGTTTGTGAAATTCTTCCGTGCTCTAGTACATATAGATCCCCTATCATATTGTCATGTAGAATTCAGTGTGTGAGTGGACGACCATTTGTGTATCCACTCCACCACTGATGGGCAGTGAGTGGCTATCACAACTGCTATTCGGTGAACATATGGATATATGAAGGTTGGCTGTTCACCTTGAAGTGGAATTGCCGGCTCTTAGGTAAGTATATGTCCAGATCCATTTGCTACAATTCTTCTTGCCTTCTTGAAACTGTCTCTTTATTTATTCCTTGAGTGCCAGGTCTCTGTCATTATTCACTGCTATCTGCCCAGTGCCTTGTACACAATAGGCACTTAATGCATGTTGAATAAATAAAGTCATGCATGAACAGACCTGACAATGAGCCCAGATGGCAGTCCCAGGCCTGCCTATTAATGTCCTCCACCTCAACCTGCTCCTCAACATCTGGGAAGTCCCTGGAGCAGAGAGGGGATTCTATGCAGGGGGAGTGGCCGTCCCTGCATGTGACAGGGGCAGGAGGGACAGCAACCTGTGTCTCCGGTGAAGGGCGTGTTTCCCACAAGCATCCCTCACTTGTCCAAGGTGTCCTGTCCTCCAGAACCCAACCAGACATGCCATGCCCCTTTGCTTAACGGGGGATGGCAGGCAGCCTGGAGAGGGGCTCAGTTGCCAGTCTCCTATCATTCTCAGAATGGCTGAAACACTGACAGGTCTGGGAGAAAAGGCAATTCCCCTTTGAGCTGATCAATAGAAGAGCCACACAGTGGCTCATGCCTGTGTCAAACACAAGGAGCTCAGCATCAGAGTGCTCGCCAGATTTGGTGGCCGTCTGTTTTCTTTCCTCCCACACCCACCCTCCGCTTTGGGTCTGCCAGGTTGGTAAGGATGCTGTACCTTCTGTACATAGAAGTCACGAAACATTTGAATACTGAGCCCCTCTGCCCATGTTCTCAAGGGAGTGTGTGTGTGTGTTTGTGTGTGTGTGAGAGAGAGAGAGAGAGAGAGAGAGAAGAGAGAGAGAGGAGACTGGCAGGTATGAGAGGTGGGAGGAGGTAGGCAGGCAAAGAAGAGCCTAGAGTGGGAAAAGAATGAATGAATAACAAAGGAGTGAGAAAGTATAAAAAAAATAGAGAAGGTAATAGAAAGTGAAAAAGAAGAGAAAGGAGGAGAAAAGAGAATAAAGAGTGAAATAAGGGGGTGTGGGGAAGAGAGAAATGAAAGAAAATGTGAGTGAAACGAGCAAAATCGTCAGAAAAAGAGGAGAAGGGGGAAAGAAAAACAATTGGGAAGTAAGAGAGAAGGAAAGAAAAAGGAGAAAGAAAGAAGAAATAAGATTTTTGGGAGAGAAAACAGGAACGACTGAGGCAGAGAAAGGGGAAAGAGAGATAAACAGAATGAAAGAAGAGAGAAGGGAGGTGTATCTGGAGTCCTGCCATGGGTCCCAGGGACCCTCTAGTTTTCCTATGACCAGTAATGCTGGCATTTGTCAGACTGGTCCAGGGGAAACCAGGAGACACAATCAGAAGGGAAAGTACCCAGGTCCTAATGAATTCATCTTCTCTGCTTTTCAGCATGGAATTAGGACACCTTAAATGCAGCTGCAAATCCACGCTGAGCTCCCTGGTGGCCCTAGGAAAGATCTAAAGTAGCAGAACCAGCAGCAAAAAGGTCTTGGATCTTCACCTTTCTATGAGTTTTCAAGTGTTGGCCTGACCTGTGGTGGCGCAGTGGATAAAGTGTCGACCTGGAAATGCTGAGGTTGCCAGTTCGAAACCCTGGGCTTGCCTGGTCAAGGTACATATGGGAGTTGATGCTTCCAGCTCCTCCCCACCTTCTCTCTCTCTCTCTCCCTCTCTGTCTCTCTCTCTCTCCCTTTCTCTCTCCTCTCTAAAATGAATAAATAAAATAAAAAAAAGGGATTGCAAGTGTCTATAAGTGGGTCAGGTCTACACCCTCCATGGGTAGCCCGGACCCTCATCAACTTCGTGGCCCCCCAGACCCCTATCTCAGGGCCCTGATTGGAGTAAAAAGACATTTCACCCTTAGAGTAAAGGCATCTCCAGCCTCTCAGAGATCTAATGTCACTTACATTTGCCACATATGGACTTTAATTTTTAAAGGTGTATTATGTCTCCATTTAGATGATCACCCCTAAGTAAGAGACTTTGGCATAGAGCTTCTGTTACGTAAATCTCTTAGGGTGATGTGTGAGCAGGGTGCGTAATCATTGTACAAAAATACCAACTAAACAGTAAAAAAGGAAAGAGAAATCTGAATCCTTGCCTTCAGCTTTTTAAAGTTATATTTATATCCCATTACGTTTGGGGGGAAAATTTTTCAGAAACTTCTTTAGAAAAGTAAAAAGTATCATCTTGTAAGACCAACACTATGGGAATTAAAAAGAAAAAAATGTTTTTTTAATAGATAAGCGTTTTCTGGCATTGGAAGTAAAGTCTTTCTTGGAACTTTCTAGAGGCCTAGGCAAAAATAAAATAAAATTAAGAAATAAAGAAAAACAAGTTGCAAAACTTTCGTAAAAGCATAGACTTAATGTTGACCAGGTATTCTGAACTCTGAAAGAAATGTATCAGATGGGACTTGACAGACCAGAAGGGTGAACTGGTGAACAGTCCCCTCCGAGGAGCAAAATTCATGTGATGTTTTATAACGACATCAGCTCAGTGAAGACAACTCGGCAAACACATGTGCTTCTGTGGTCTTTCGAGTTCTTGCCACTCCGTGCTAATCTGCTTTTTTATTTTCTCTTGCTGCTGTGTCCTTAGCTGCTGACCACTCCGCACTGTATGATTTGAAGGAAAGCTGAAGCTAACCGGTTAAGAACAGTGAGAAAGTTACCAGTTGGTATTCAAACGTTATTTAAGGATTTAAAATATATTCTATTGTATATGTTTACTAGAACATATAATAAAATATATGTATATGTGTACATATGTGTACATATATAGAATCTAAATGTATTTTACCATATAGGTAATAAAATATATTGTAGGAAGCATAATAAAATATGTGTGCACATATATGTCTTGTATACATGTGTATGTATCTGTTTATACTTTGTTCTCTAAGGTTCATTTGGGTGTTAGAGGAACGCAAAGAAAATCGTCTTCTAAGAGTGACTACCCATTCGCTATAGACTCAATTTTGAAAAAATAATAATAATTCAATGAGAAACATATTAATTCTTCAATTAATTCTGCATACTGATAAAGGCGTTTGGCTGGGCAGACCACACCCCCGGGCCGGCCTCTCGCGGTGCCTGCCGCAAGGGAGCCCCCCGGAGGGCAGGGACCAGCCGGAAGAGGCCTGCTCAGTGTCTTAAGGCAGGTGTTCCACCTCACCAACTCCTCAGTACAATGATGCAGGACCTGTCCAAGCCTTTTCTCAAACTATTTATGCATTCAGCAACTGGGGGAGGTAGGAAGGGGGCAGATTAAAAAATTAAAATAAAAAAAAAACTGATTTTTACTATCATGAGACTTATTTTTCGTCCTAATGTGACTTAAAGGGAAAGGGGTTGGGTTGGTGGCAAATTGTCCTGCACTGAGAGTCTGCAATGTGCCAGGCACCACACTGGGGTCTCAATAAGCAGCCCCTCATTTAATCCTCATAACACCCCTCCATGGTGGGGATCACCATAAAATTTCACGGTCGAGGAAACAGGCTCCGTGAGGTCCTGGCAGTGGACCAAGGTCACTCCGCCTGCGCAGACAGGATTGGAAACGTGGTCTGCGTGCTCGCAAAACCCGTCACTTTTCGTGTGACGCCAGGTTCTCTATGAGCGCCTAGGATAGTGGCACCTCCTCCTTCTCAGAGCGGACTTCACAATGTGTGATTTCAACTATCTTCTTCAAAGGTTGTCTCCTCCTCCAATTTCTCCCACGTGCCTTGCTCACCCTCGGAACTCCAACCTGGTTTCGCTGGACTTCCTAAGGCAGGAGTTTGGGGAACGTGAGGCCAGATGTTTAAGGGGTCTCTCAGCCTTGAGAGTCTGTGAAATACACGCGAAACCACAAGGACTTTCATAAAAAGGCAATTTCTGCCGCACGCAGGGGGGATAAAAGCCACGATATTTTCCCATTCTTTTTCTTCAGAACTTGATGAAAACATGAGACCATGCACAGGCAGGAAGCAGAAAATGATCATTTCACAGCAGGTAGCCGCCGCGCCTGTGCACAGCGCGCCACCGAATGGGAGGGGGGATCTGGGCCGGTGCCTCTGAGGGATAGTCTTCTTTTCCCAGCCCGGTGGGGTCCCTTTCCCTTGTTGAGTCCCATTCGCTGCTCTCTCTACAACCCTTCCTACTCTGACGGTCTCAGATGCTCCAAGTTCCCCGGGTAAGGTCCACAGGACCCCAGCTCTTGGCTATAACCCCACCCCAAGGGGAAGCATTACGACTTAAAGAGGTCCAACAAACATGACTTCTGAACACAGAAGATGTTCAGAGGCCCTGGCAGATCCTAGTTCATGTGCCTCTTACGAACTGTTTGAACTTGGCAGAGAACATACCTCTGTATAACAACATTCCTCCTAGGTCTGACGCTACAGGGAATGAAGGAGACACTGTTGCCGCCTCAGACAAATCGCTCGGGCTGCTACTTTGTTGGAGTGTTGGGCTTCTGCAAAAGATTATTTTTACGAAAAAGCATGTTCCATAGCCAGTGGTGACGTCAAGATCGTAACTTAATGGCTATGTGACATTAAGCAAGTCACCCCCTTCTGTTTCCTGCCCTACACAGCAGGAATAGGGACATCTGCTTCATCTGACTGTTGGAAAAACACAAGAACTGATCTAAGAGCACAGCAGCATGTGATCAGGCAGGCTGGTCCTCTCTCGTTTACGAGGGTTATACAAAGCTCTGATGGGTTGATTCAACTGAAGACTTGGTTTAATGCTCTGCTGTCATGCTCTTGAAATTCATATCATTTTTGAACAAGGGTTCCCACATCATCCACGTGCACTGGGCTCTGCAAATTATGTGGCCGATCCCGATTCTCAACCTACATCCGCATTCGATTGCTGCATCTCAGCTTCCATATCCACCGTGCAGAGAT